>NC_041020.1:33222035-33887087 GCF_004193775.1 Glycine soja
CTTTCGTTAACATCGATTTTAGCTATAACCGATGTTAATTGGGCGATGTTGAAAGCTTTTTTTTTTAGTAGTGATTGTTCATGACCCTGAACACTTTTTCCAACAAAAGGTTGACTATACTTGGTGAGATTTAGTTCCTCTTTTTTTGAATGAAGAGTTTGTATGTAATAGGAGTACTCTTTCTAATTATAGGTTTATGTAGTTTGTCTCATGGGTTTTGGTCTATATTCGATAAGGTATTTCAGTTAGCTTATAGTATTTTTATTAGCTGAAAAACTTGTTTGGTTGTTTAATAAACAAGATTTTTTAGTAGCATCTTAGTAGTTTCTAGCTTCTAACTTTTTATATTTTATTTTATTTTTATCCTCAACACAATTATTTAATTTTTTTATCATCTTTTTTAGATAAATCATGATTCTTTTTTGTTATTTTATATTTTTTAGTTATTTCAATAGTTACTTTTACTGAACACTTATATTTTAATAAATTAGTTTTTCAACTTCCAATTTCCAACTTTCAATTATCAGCTAATTTTCTAATTTTTAACTAATTTTTCAATTAATTTTGTCAAATATAACCTTGGTATAATCTTTCTATGTTTTTGTTCTTTTTCCTTTTAATTTTTATATAATTAGAGTGAGCTCCTACACTTCAATTAAAAAAAAAAATCAAAAAATTACATTAGGTGCGCTGAAATAAGAACTACAATAAACTTATGTCCGTTGTATAAATATCTCCACAAAGAAACCAACTATATAATGCTGTTAAATATACCCACATAAACTATGTGTAATATAGATATAGAAAAAACTATGTGTAATATAACACTTATGACCAATCATTGAGAATTTTTTAAAAAATAATATTAAAAAGAATGTGTAACTACATATTTATCCAAGTATGCATATCATTTATTTTTTCACTCACCTTCTCTCTAACTATATTTTTATCCACGTACTTTGGCCTTTTTCTAATTGTTTTTATTTCTTAAGAGGCTGAACAATAAATTGAGTTGTTGACTTGTTTCTCTAATTAATTTTACATACCCACTTTCTATGATTATCAATAAACTTTAAACAATATGTGTATTGTGTAAACAATCGGGATTTTAAGCGGCCTAGTGGAAAAATACTGCATCGTGGACCACTCTAGAAATTATTTCTAAAGGGTGTTTTGTTTCACAAATTATATTATTGAGAATATTATTATTGGAAATGTCATTCTTATCAAAGATTTTAGATAAATACTTTTAATTCCTGAAAATATTTTTAAATTTATTTTAATTAAAAAATAAATAAATTGTAGAATAAGACATGAGAATAGAAAGATGAAAAAAATGTGTAGTATGGATTCATGTGAATGAATTATGCCTAAGTATTTTTTTATTATATTCTGACAAATATAAGAATATATATTCTCATCTTTACATTGTTGAGAAGAGGTCACCATCAAGTTCTTTATGTTCTTTGAAAATTCAACATTGATAGCTACCTCACTTCTTATTTAATCCTATTTACTTTATTATTTGTTAGTTTGAAAATAAATAAAAATATTGTCATGGTTAAAATCCACCAATTCATGATTTTAAACTCCAAGCACTTGTAGCTTGACATCATTACTTTCAATTAGACAAAAATGACTAAATTGATGTGTTGTGCATCCGAGGGAAGTAAAAATTGAGAAGATTTAACCAATGGGTCATGAATAAAATCATATAAGTGAACTTGATATCACACTTTAATTCAAAACTTTAAGGCTCAAGTTTATGAATTTTATCCTCACCTACATGGTGTTCAATCTTCCCATTCCATTTCTACTTGATGTGTGACTTCATGTCACCCTTGTACTCCATCAATCTCCCCCTCAAGTGTGAATCTCTTTCAAATGGTAGTCTCTCCCTCCAACAAAATTCATTTTCAATCCATGAATATCCAATAGTAGCCCTTAGAGCTTAATCGTAGTTGTCCCGACTCACCTAACCATTAACGCCAACATGCTCTAGTACCTTGCACCGCCGCAACACCTACAAGACCCACTACCTAACCTCCATTGACTCACCCACTAGGAAGATTTTCGATATAAGGGATCTCTATGTTCATGGTCCATCGCCAACTCCATTATGCTTGTCCAAGTCGGTCTCCAATTCGAACCAATGACTATGATACCAATTGTTAGAGAAACTAAGGGGGGGCGGGGTCACCAATTCAAATTTATAATTTCAAATCTCTATGATACTATTTAGATTTAGAATATATTATTTATCTTTAGAATTTGTTTAGATTTTAAAGATATCATTTATAAATCAGGGATTTGTTTTCTCATTTAAGATTAGGATGTTAGGTCTATAAATACATATTTTTGAGATAGGAAGAATCACCCAGCATGGAGACGAAGTCACCACCCTAAGTGAGAGGGGGGGTCATGTGGAAGGAAGGCTCGCAAGTTTGTACAGCTTGCCCTAAAAATTTGTTGTGTTGTTGTGGATGTAGGAATGATGTCTTGAATCACATTAAACAAATTTGATGTCGTAGATGTAATGATGAGGGCCTGAACCGCATTAACAAATATACGGTGTGGATGCAGGAATGAAGGCCCGAACCACGTTACACAAATTTGTTATTATTTTTTTTTTATGATGTTGGTCTTTTAGTTTATGGGTCTTATCCTCATATATGTGGTGCTCAATCTTTTTATTTTTACTCGATGTAAAACTTCACCTCACACTTGTACTATAACAATCTCCCTCTCAAGTATTAGTCTCTTTCACATGGTAATATCCCCTTCAAATGGAAGCCATTTTTAATCCACTTGTATCCAATTGTAGCGCTTAGAGGTTAACTGTGGCTGACTCATCTAGCCTATTGTCACGAACATGTTCTAATACCTTACATCGTCGCATGATGTATTTTAAAAAATTAAAGGACTTGATTGAAAATTTTTAAAATATCAAGACCTAATTAAACACTTTAAAATAATTAAAGGACCAAAAATTGAATATATTAAGTCTTATTTTTATCATTTATAAAAAAATAAATTATTAATATTTTAACATATTCATAATTTATCATAAATTTACAAGACCAGGCAATATTAATTGTTACATTGGATTTCAGCCATTACGAGACGTTTGTTTCATGATTTTGGTTATATTTCCGGGAATAATATTTTTGGGAATATTCTTACTAGGAATGTTTCTCACTAAAGATGTTTGGTAAGCACTTTTAATTTTTAGAAATGTTTTTAAATTTTTTTAATTTAAAAAGAAAAATATTAAAAAAGTAAATGAGATAGAGTAAGAGAAAATGAGAATTATTTTTTGAACACTCTCATTCCAACATAAGATTCTCACCCTTTTACAAGATGAAAAAATATGTGTAATATAAATTTATGAAAATGAATTACGTATAGAAATATTTTTTATTTACATTTTAACAAACATGAGAGTTCTCAATATTTCTAAAAAGCCAATAAGATTATGTGAAACAATCTTTATGTTTATTACTTTACCTGCGTGTTTTTCCAAGATGGGGCCGTAGGTAAGGGGTGTTAGTGGATTCTTTCAAGATTGATTCAAATTGATGACTTCAGATTTCAAGCTTTAGGCACCGCTTAGTTTTTTTCCGAAGCAAGTATAGAGCTTTTCTAGGCAGTTGCATGTTTTTGGGCTTTCGCGCTATGCAAGAATGCAATTGTACTTATACTTGCAGAATGAATTCAGTATGCAAAATCTCAATTCATGTGTTTGTCGCCCAAGACCTATACATGTATCTTCATTTGTCTAAAGAAATAAAGTTTGTTTGGATAATCTTTTTCTGAAGTAATTCGAGAAAAATAAAATATTAAGAATAAAAATATGATATAAGATTAGTTTGTTCAAAATTACAAAAAGTTTTTTTTAAAGCATTTTTTTAAAAAAATTGATTTTTCATAAGCAGATAAAATTTACTTTTTAAAAAAAGTAAAAACATACTTTTAATCAAAAGTAATTTAAATAAACATAAAAAATTATTTTTAATAAGTTTAATCAAACTGACCCACATAAGTTAATTTTAAGTTATGTACAAACTAATTTATAGAAGTTTTTATGAATAATTTCTGTAAAATGATTAATTTTAATTTATGTATAAGTTAATTTTAATTTATGAAAATACTAATTTTATTTTTTTTCTTCCAAAAGTATTTTAGGAGAAACTTATGCATTTCTCAAGATTTCAGTTTGATGCTTGATTGATTTATTTAATTTTGATGGTTGAGGCGATAGTACGTAGTGCCATAGTTAGATACAAGATATTTTAAAAATATATTCACGATCAAAATTTTGATCGCAACATCAAATTCTTTGACTTTCGTTGATTTTATTTGACCCTAAATTCTAATCTCATTGACCACATATGTTAAAAAATTCTCGCAATATCAAAAGAGATTTTATCATTTTAAGGAACTGATGAAACTGGATTTTCCTCATACATATATACAATACAACCCCGACAAATTAATCAAAGCGCAACAATTTATTTGAGTACGTATTTAATAAATACGATATATATTGAACACATAGAAATGACATCACTCACCATGTCATGACTCACTCAAATTACAGGTAGTTTATGCTATCCGCACATTGTTTCTAAGTATATTATAACGAATTAATGTAGCATGACTAGTTCATCAAGCACAAGTTTTATACAATTATACTTCTCCACGTTATACGCACCCATCTGGTCCCAACTATCATATGTTAGTTATGGATAAATGTTTACTTTAATATGTTACCTGTGTCAAGTATGTGATGTATTTAAGAAAACTGATTAAAATAAGTTGTCAATTAAACCACTGTAGCAGTTAAATATTAAACATTTCATTTTAAAATTAAGCTCCTATTTATCAAGGGTATGATAAAAGACGGTCTTCATCATATAATTTATCATATTATAAAATAAATATCCGGTTCTAGCTTATTCCTTGGTTCAGAGACGCTGTTTTCTCTTATACGAGTGTTCGCAAAAAAGTGGAACCGACAGTTCTTATCTGATAAGGATCCACTTTCATTTTTAAAGCAAAATCATCAAATCCTGACTATATACTAATATTAAATATAAATGTGGCGGTATACAATATGCTTCAAAATGTTTTAACTTTAATTTCAGTGTCATATTCCCAAATATAGACACTCCTACTATTTTTTAATCAAGTTACATGGCAGCAAGCAAGTTGACTTTTTCCTTAATTTGGCATCGGTTATATTAAATTTATAATCCGACCCACTCACTGTCTTGAGTGTTAGTGGTTTATATATGAGAGAAACCACAAGCTAGCTAACTTTATTTCTAGATGATGTTACACAAACCAAATAGTAGTATGTCATTAAGATTTCAAAGTGGGAATTGAATATCAAATTTGTAGTGTTTCCCACACATCAAATCAAATAAAATTTTGATTTGATATCAAATCATATAGATATGAATAATACAATATAATACAGACAAATTTATACACATACCATTAAGTTATATATATATATATATATATTACAATTGAATTTAGTTGACTAATTATTTGTTATATTTTTTCCTTGTTTTCCGGTTTTTTTTTCTAATGAAAAACAACTTTTTCATTCCATAGTATTTTTGGGAAATCTAAATATTTCTCGATTGAAAGCTAAAGACATCTTGCAAGCAATATTTTTTCATAGGCACCAGTCAAGGATTGAATCTCTTATTTCATGCTTAAAGACAAAATTATTTACCAATTATAACAAGTAGTTTCATTCCATGGTATTGCTATTAATTAATTTGTTGTATGTATCAATTTAAGTAAATTTGTAGACAAATTTAAAAATGAGTTACCAATCTAAGAATTTTATATATGATGATATTGCTTCTAATTCAATCTTAAAAAAAAATTAACTTGTTAGGTGAAAATCACTCTTTATTTATATACTATTTTAGTCATATTATTAACTTATATGAAATTTCTAACATAAGGATTAAACATCTGCATGTGATCCGATAACAAATCTTTTAGCGTAAGACAAAAGAAAAACTTATTTTGTAAAATAAGACAGGAAACAAGTTTCACTATACTTGTCATTCAAATAGGGCGAAAAACTTGTTAGTACAAACATCCTTTCTTAACAAGTCTTAAGATAGTATTAAGTGTCGTAATATATAAAACGCATCAGCCTGGAATCAACGTCAATCACTCCGAGTTCTCCTTTAGATATTGTAGGCAGCAAACTTCGCGATTTGATGGCGAAAGTTGAAGCCCAACAACGACTATGTATACGATGGCAATTACAATATCTTTTGAAAATTAGTTTCCAAAACTTAATTTCCAAAAAGGAGGCCTTTTAAAAAATATTATTATAAAAATATATTATTAAAAAAAAGGAGAAAGTAAGTAGCAATCACCTTTGGTCTAAACTTGATTTTTTGGGATAAATTTTTCCTATTAGATTGTTTGACACGATTATTGTTTGGTCTAAACTCATTTTGATTTGGGCCTATTCTAGTCCTAATCTCCTTACATGCTAAACCCACATAAATTCTTGTGATGCCTAAGTTTAGGATATTACTTTCTGTACCTCTTTATGCTTCCTGCAACCCACAATTACCCTTCTTTAGATGATGGTTAACACCCCCTTCCTTCCTTCCTTTTCCTCTGACGCGCGACTTCTTCAATTGTAGAAGAAACTATCTCCTTACCAAGCCCAAGACCACCACAACCCATTTGGCATTTCCCAATCCCACAACCGACCCTCCTTCATGGCCTTCCCAGAGACCCCTCGTTGATCCTCAACACCCATATAGAGTGGAAGGCGACCACCACACAATGACAACATCGTAATCTCACACACGACAGAGGGGGAGGATTGCGCAGAGTTAGTGTTGATTTGACGAAGAGACTTGCAGGAAAAGGTTTCATGCAGTGGGGTAGCCTTGGTTTAGGTGGTGGTGAAGTGCATAATTTGACTTGGGGTTTGACAGAGACTCATCAATTCAGTGAGTGATGTGGCCTTGCATGGGACAGGGTTGTCAGCATTGTTGCTTTCGCGTTGAGGTGGACGACGACTAGGTGCTTTACTTTGTGTGGGGGAAGAGCGTCGAGAAGAACAAGGGGTTCTCACTATCATGGTTCCTGAACACCACAGAGGGGTCAATAACCGATTTTTTCACACAAACATATAAAAAATAAAAAATTATGTACGTAAATATACATATCTACTATTATTCACACAAATGTATGTTTAGGTATGTATTTGTTGTTATTTATTGTATGTTTGTGTAAAAAAATCGTCAATAACAGTGTCAAGAAGGAATATACGTTGCACCCTATCTCATAATAGGTATTCCATTATACTTATTTCTGAATCACTATTCTGTGTATATGGGTGAAATAGATTTTTCATATTCTGAAATAGTTATTAGAAGTGTATAGATAATATGAAAAACATTTGAGGGTGCAAGAAGCAATTGCCCTACTAAAGTTTAGTGTTGCCATATTTTTTTCCTTTTTGTGTTTCATGGGTCGTAGTCGTTCTATAGTTATACTTTATTGAATTTTCCACACACGTGTCAAGAACAAATTAAATCATATAATCATCTTTTTTCTCAATTTCTTTAACGCTGCACTTGTTTATAACTTATCTCATTTATAAACTTTTTTTATTTAGATCACATGTATTTTTTTAGAAAGAGATAGTTTTATTCGAGTTAAGTAGAATTATTATGAATAATAAAATTTATCTATAAGTCTATCACCATTCTTCTTTTGATTTTTGATGTAAAGTATATTTTGGTCTAGAGATTCCTTCTGTTATTTGTACATTTTCTATCAGATTGCATTTGGATTATACTCTTCATCAACCAATCTTCTATCATTCAGATCTCAAATTTTTTATTTTATTTTCTTATTTGGACTCTAATAGTTCTGTCCAAGGCTGCTTTGATTGTTATTGATATTAAGCATCTTCCTGTACATTTTTTCTTGTTTACATTTTTTTTGTTTCTTTCTCATCATTCACGGTAATAAGTGAACATACTATAACTGCTGAAAGAGTGAAAAAAGTTCTCTCTTTTAAGCCTCTCTCTCTTTTAAGCCTGATGGTATGTTTGGTTGTGCAAAAGTAAGAGAGATAGAGAAAATTTTTCAAAATTTGGTATGAATCTCACATCTTTTTCTCTTTATTTTAATTTAAATATTTACTCTCAATTCTCTTCCATTCTTTTCTCTTCTCTCCAACCATGAAAGGGACTTCAAAGAATTTAATCCATTTAAACTATTTTATTGTCACCATTGGTGTATGTCCGCAAACCACCTTGAAAACCACTCTTCTTCCTGATTAAGTAGTTATAAGATTTCTTCTTTCTTTTGAAGAAAGATTAACTAAAGGAAGATGTGTTTTTGGTCTTTGGGAAAACTTAATTTTAATCCTTATACTTTTAAATAGATGAAATTAATCATTCAATTTTTGTAAATATGTAGTTTTCGTCAATCCAATATATATGTAATTTTGTTTGCTAGTAATAAAGTTAAGGAAAAGAAACGAAAATCATATATTTTCATAAGTTGAAAATTGATTTCATCAATTAAAAAGTACAGACAACAAAAACACAAATTTTCCATGAATTACTTTTCCGCCCATAGGGATAACCTTTATCATGAAGAAACCTTCCCAAACAAAGCTTCTCTTTAATGTTGATTGCTTCTTCCAATCTATGTAATTCCTCAACAAAGTTTTGTGACATGGAACTTCTGCCTTGCCCATTGATACACCGAGCCTTTTGTTTGTTTGAGCAATCATTTAATTTGGGCCTAAGTATGTTTTATACTGCAATTTAGTTTTTAGTTAATGTAAAATGTGTTTGGATTTTTTTTATTTCTGCAAAAAAAGTAATTTATTTAAATTTATAAAATTTCTTTGATAGAAATTAATTATGAATAAAGTTAGTAAAAACTTTGTGATTATACTATGATAAAAAAATTGGTTTTGTTAGGAATATTAGTTGGGAATTTGCACGGGCAACCTCTTCCTTCTTCCTTCTCGCTTCACTCTTCTCCAATTATTGGACCAACTTTATATCTCAAAAGCAATGCTTTGGTAATTGTCGGTGAGAGACTTCACATAAACAAGGTTAAGGAAACCAGATTGCACATGCTCGCGAATGAAGTGAGAGTCTATATATGTCAACATGCCTTGATCTTTCATGAGTGGTAGGATCATGTGCAAGTGAACATGGGATCGATGAATACTTGTTAAAAAGATACAACAGGCTGTACATACATATGAACTCACATCAACAATCTTTTTTTTTTATTGACAAATATTTAATTGTTAGTATTTTTTTTTCCACTTTCCTTCTTACTTTACCATTAGACCAATCTCATATCTTTTCACAACAACCATCTGTATATATGTTGGGGAGGTGTAGGGATGAAGTATGGGAATATGAGACTTAAAGTAGAGAAAGGGTTGGTTTGAGTGGGAGAAACCCTTTCAAAAAAGCTTTATGCAGGCCATAAATAACGTGCAGTTAACAGAAGGTGATACTGACAAGTGGAGGTGGAAAGGTGATAATACTGAGACTTGTTCAGTAAGATCAACATATGCATTAACGCAAGAAACAACTCTTCACATTATGTTCTCTTGCAGGCACTACTAAAAATAACACATTCCACGACGTGCATTTAAGGTCGGTTGCTACAAAACCGCCTTTGTTTGGGAGGGTGTTATTTTTGTAAATATTAACAATATTTCGAAAACGGTTTTGAAGAAATCGTCTTTGAATGATACAAAACAAAAACGGTTTTGGAAGATTTTGGAAAGACCGTCTTTAAATCTGTGTAATTTAAAATTTATACGCGTGACTCCTTAGTTCGCTCCCCCCTCTTTCCAATCTCTCTCATATTCCCAATGTATTTTCTCCTTCCCTAGGCTGTGGAGAAGACGTACGCGTCCACATTTGCGAAACAGCTTCTTCATATTCACCTTGGTTATGGAGTTCATACAGAGTCGCGTGGAGCCGTGGATAAAGGACCAGCGGGCGCAGCTGCTGGGGCTGAAGGAGAAGGTGTCGGATGAAGTGGCCGTGGGCGTCGCACCGCGAGCACAAGAAGCGGATCCAAGAAGAGTACCAATGCCTCCGGAACCTCTACCACGCCCTCAAGGCGGAATCCTTCTACGATTTGCAGGATCTTCTCTGCTTTATGATGCTCTCCAAGTGCCTATACAAGGTGGTCCTCTTTTTTTTATATGTAGGCAAAAAAAAATATTGATGGAAAAAAGATAGGAACCTCGCTTCATCAATAATATGAGAACTCTTTATTAATTATAATGGTTGCAGGTCATGTGAGAAGATGATGCTGGCTCAATAGACATAAATGGAACACTTTTCTTCCTCCAACAAGCCCATTGGCACTGGCCTGCCGAACATACCATCAATTGCCGGAGGTTAATTTCCCCTAAGGTAATTAAAAATAGTTTTTCATTGTCTCAAGCTCATTGTTTTTTTATTTATCTATTTGTATTTTATTAAACTTCATGATGTTTTTTGTTGTTGTTATGCATAGTTAATCCGTACTTTGAGTTCATAGGAAATTAATTGATAACCAATTGAAATTTTTTTACAAATATATCCAAAATGCTTATTAAATAATCAAATTTTAAAATGAGTAAAGCGAATGTTGAAAATATATGAGTATATCCAGTTAGTTACAACTAACAAACTCAAAGATATAAAGTACCGTAATATTTTAATTGTGCTTTTTTTACAAAATTGTTATAATACATTGTTACAAATTAGGCCCATAAATTTAGGAATTTTAGAATTAAATACAAATTAGCTATGATTTTTAATTATTTTGTTTCGCGTTTTATGTTACTATGACTTTGTATCAATTTATTGAATAGAAAAGAAAGCTCGCGTACCCATGCATTTATTGCAACTAATTTCTGAGTATTCACAGGAATCCCGTGAATCAAGCACTGGCATCGATGCATCGTCGTCGGATTTCAAGGCCATTATTCAATTTCATTTATTCCATTTCCCGCCAAAGCGAAGCAACAGTAACCTTTCTCAAACTAAGAATTCAGCATTTGTTATTAATAAAAATAAAATATGTGGAGTTTTTCTTTTTTTGAGATAAAATATGTGGAGTTATAAACTCATAATTCAAAATTATCTGTTTGCATCAATAAATCAATAGCTTGACACATGACATTGCACAAAATTATTGAGGTAACAAATAAAAAGAAATAGTTATCATGTTAATATTGATTATTAATCCTGCCTAGGTTAGCTTTGCTATTCTTAGCCGGTCCCAAGCCCGGATAAAAGGAGAGGGTTGTGTTAGGCTTTCGACAGCCAACGTAAAACTTTGTCGAATCTCTATGACATGGATCAATTACGTAATAATGTGAATGCTAGGTCGTTGCCCGGAAGCAACGCGCTGTATGGCTCGAGTACAGTGTCAAAAGAGCAAGGGCCGCTGCATCGCCGCCCGGATGTAGTGAAAAGTAAGCAAGGGTTCCCACATTTTCGTGAACGAGTGTGGGTAAAGAAGCTAGTTCATGACAGGAGGATTCGCTTTGGTACATGGAATATAGGCACACTTACTGGAAAATCTATGGAAATAGTGGATGTTATGGTGAGGAGGAAGATCAATTTTATGTGCCTACAAGAAACTAAGTGGACAGGTGAAAAAGCGAAAGAATTAGACAACTCGGGATTTAAGCTGTGGTATACGGGAAAAATCAGATCAAGAAATGGGGTAGGGATTATTGTGGACAAGGAGTGGAAGAAGGATGTCGTAGATGTAAGAAGAGTAGGAGATCGTATCATAGCCTTAAAATTGGTAGTGGGACAGGACACCTTTAATGTTATTAGTGGGTACGCACCTCAGGTTGGGTTAGCATAACACTTTAAGGTAAAATTTTGGGAGGATCTAGAAGGGGTACTTCAGGATATACCCCAAGGAGAGAAAGTTTTCCTAGGAGGGGATCTCAATGGACATGTAGGTAGCGTGGATAGAGGTTTTGAGGGGGTGCATGGGGGTTTTGGCCTAGGGGAGATGAATGGGGAGGGTAAATCCATCTTGGAGTTTTCGGAGGCTTTGGATCTTTCTATAGCCAATACATGGTTTAAGAAAAGAGAGGAACATCTTATCACTTACAAAAGTGGAGGGACATGTTCTCAGATAGATTTCTTCCTTATCAGGAAGTCTGATAGGAAGTATTGCTTGAACTGTAAAGTTATCCCGGGAGAGAGCTTGACTACCCAACATAGAGTTTTGGTTATGGATGTAAGAATTAGAGATAGGGCAAAGAGAAGAAGTCCTATGGTAGCACCAAGGATCAAATGGTGGCACTTGAAGGGTGAGAAACAAGGAATCTTCCAACAAAAGATATGGGAGGGATGGTGTGGACAATCACAAGGAAGTGCAAATGATATGTGGAACAAGACGTCCCAAGAGATTATTAAAGTGGCTAAAGAGACGTTGGGTGAATCTAGAGGTTTTGGACCTAGGGGTAAAGAATCGTGGTGGTGGAATGAAAGTGTTCAGAGCAAAGTTAGAGTAAAAAAGGAGTGTTTCAAGGAGTGGTCTAGGTGTAGAAATTCTGAAACTTGGGATAAGTATAAGATAGCTAGAAATGAAACCAAAAAGGCGGTGAGTGAGGCAAGAGCCCAAGCTTTTGACGGACTATACCAAGCTCTAGGAACCAGGGACGGAGAAAGATCTATATATAGGCTTGCTAAGGGTAGAGAGAGGAAGACTAGAGATTTGGATCACGTAAAGTGTGTTAAGGATGAAGAAGGCAAAGTCTTAGTGCATGAAAAAGATATCAAGGAAAGGTGGAAGGTGTATTTCCACAACTTATTTAATGATGGATATGGATATGACTCTAGCAGTCTAGACACAAGAGAAGAGGACCGGAACTATAAGTATTATCGTCGGATTCAGAAACAGGAAGTAAAGGAAGCGTTGAAAAGAATGAGTAACGGTAAGGCGGTGGGGCCAGACAACATACCTATTGAAGTGTGGAAAACTCTTGGAGATAGAGGTCTTGAGTGGCTCACCAAACTCTTTAATGAAATTATGAGGTCAAAACGCATGCTGGAGGAATGGAGGAGAAGCACGTTAGTGCCAATCTATAGGAACAAGGGGGATATACAAAATTGCGCAAATTACAGGGGAATCAAGCTCATGAGTCATACCATGAAATTATGGGAAAGAGTGATCGAACGGAGATTAAGAAAGGAGACTCAAGTTACTGAGAATCAATTTGGTTTCATGCCGGGAAGGTCGACCATGGAAGCGATTTATTTATTACGGCGGGTGATGGAGCAATATCGCATGGACCAACAAGACTTGCACTTGATTTTTATTGACTTGGAGAAAGCGTATGATAGAGTGCCTAGAGAGATTTTGTGGAAATCTCTAGAGAAGAAAGGGGTTAGGGTTGCATATATTCGAACTATCCAAGATATGTATGATAGGGTATCGACTAGTGTTAGGACACAGGGTGGAGAGTCAGACGATTTTCCCATCACAATTGGTTTGCATCAAGGGTCAACCCTTAGCCCTTACCTTTTTACCTTAATTCTGGATGTCCTCACGGAACAAATCCAAGAGATAGCGCCGAGATGCATGCTTTTTGCAGATGACATAGTCCTCCTTGGAGAGTCGAGGGAGGAGTTGAATGAGAGGTTGGAAACTTGGAGACGAGCTCTAGAAACACATGGCTTTCGCCTAAGCAGAAGCAAATCGGAGTATATGGAATGTAAGTTCAACAAAAGTAGGAGGGTATCTAACTCAGAGGTGAAAATAGGAGACCATATTATCCCTCAAGTCACACGGTTTAAATATCTTGGGTCTGTAATACATGATGATGGAGAAATTGAAGGGGACGTGAATCATCGCATTCAAGCAGGATGGATGAAATGGAGAAAAGCATCGGGGGTGTTATGTGATGCAAAGGTACCGATCAAGCTAAAGGGAAAGTTTTATCGGACTGCGGTAAGACCAGCGATTTTGTACGGAACAGAATGTTGGGCGGTCAAGAGCCAACATGAGACTAAAGTAGGTGTAGCGGAGATGAGGATGTTGCGGTGGATGTGTGGTAAGACTCGACAGGATAAAATTAGAAACGGAGCTATTAGAGAGAGGGTTGGAGTAGCGCCTATTGTAGAGAAGATGGTGGAAAATAGACTTAGGTGGTTTGGGCATGTAGAGAGAAGACCGGTAGACTCTGTAGTGAGGAGAGTAGACCAGATGGAGAGAAGGCAAACAATTCGAGGCAGAGGAAGACCCAAAAAGACTATAAGAGAGGTTATCAAGAAGGATCTCGAACTTAATGATTTGGATAGAAGTATGGTACTTGATAGAACATTATGGCGGAAGTTGATCCATGTAGCCGACCCCACCTAGTGGGATAAGGCGTTGTTGTTGTTGTTGTTGTTGTTAATATTGATTATTGATGATAGTGTGAAAATACATCATTTTTTAAAAAGACTTTAATTCTCTCAAAATTAGTACTTATTTGATCATTTTTAAGTAATATGTTAGAATGTACGGTAAGATTTTAGTGTTTTTTTTTATGTTGTTCTTAATAGTTTAGAGTCATTTTAGATTATTTTTGTTATTTTTTCTAAAGGCAAATAATAATTTATTAATGAAGTTCAAAGAGTACAAGCTATAATCAATCCGCCAAATTACAGTGCATATGCTGTCTTGCACTCTTGCATGCATAAAAACTCTCATTATCTATCTCTTATTTGATTATTTTTCTTTTTATTGTGATACCTAAATTTCATCTTTTTTTTTAAAGAAGTAAAAATATAATTTTTGAAACCTGTTATACACATATACAAATTTGAAGCTTAACACACGTTGTGGACGTAATTTCTCATGTATAGTGTAAAATTAGTTGTTCATGTTTGAGTGTCCGTTTGCAAGTTTCAAAACTACGTTTCTGATCCGATTCGATCTGGAGTATTATTTTTGTGTTGGTATATTAGAATAAAGTGTTGTGTTTGCTTTAATAATATTTTAGCCATTAGTTTCCAATTAGATGCATTAATTGCTTGAAATATAATTGACTGGACATAATTCGGCTTTTCAAAATATATAAAATTGACAAAAACTTTTTGCTGCCAGAAAATCCCCCATAATATTGTTATATTACATTTTGAAAGTGACCTTTTAAGACGGTTATTACATAAAAACCGTCTTAGAAGGTAAATTTTCTAAGTCGGTTTTTTTAAGAACCGTCTTAGAAAGTATATCTTTTAAGACGATTTTTATGCATTAACCGTCTTAGAAAGTCTACCTTCTAAGACGGGTCTCCCTAGAACTGACTTAGAAAGTGTATTTTTTTAAGACGGTTCTTTCAAGAATCGACTTAGAAAAGGTCATGTTTTTAACGACAATTTTTTTTATCCGTTGTAAAAGATGTTTCACTTTTAACGACACTGGCGACAACGACGGTCTAAAACCGTCGTTAAATAGCACTTTTGCAGTAGTGAGGTTTTCTTATTAATTTGGTGTGGAAACTATATTATGGATGGATTGGGGTACAAATGGTGATGGTCGTGGAGCAAGGAAACCACTTACAATCTGTTTGGAAAAAAATGATAAAAGAGCTTGGTGATTTGTTTGGTTTGCTTTTAATTGGTCTCTTTGGTTACATAGAAACTACATTAATTGTCTTTAAAAATGAGGAAACCGATATTGTGTATGTTCATGAATTGATAAAATTTAGATCATGGTCATTGTTGATTAATTAACAAGATGAAGGGTTTTTCCTTTTCTTTTTTTGAATGGTTAGTTAATCCTTTGATGTGCTTGAAGGGTATGTATGGTTGTATCATGTATAGCCTTTTGGAAAGGCACGCTTTTTGTGTTGTAATGTATTCGGATATATGGCTAGCATGTTTTATATATATATATATATATATTGTAAAAGGGTTGGGTACCTCTTGTACCCCTTAGTAAGATTGAATATTAGATTTATCATATTTTCTTCATGATTATCACTTACTTCATGACCTGAACCTCTTCAATGACCTTAACTATGACCCCTTCCTTGTATATGTTGGAGTGATCATTGTAGCATTGAGAGGGTAGAAATGATGAAATCTTGATTTGTGGATCCCATTCTTAGCATCAATAAACTGGGAAACCAATTGGGGGCTCTATGAAATTGGGAAAAATAAAAGGAAAAAAAACTAGAGAAGAAGATGGAAATAACAACACTATAATCTTAAAATATTGATAAGTTGAGATGATTCGTCACACTCTTTGATGAGAACCTAAGGTTTCACACAAGAATCAAGAGAGACACTCTCTTAATTGTGTCTAATATGAAAATGAAAATTTCATCAAAAAGTGTTAACAAACTAGTGTTTAAGGAGTCTATTTATAACTCCTACTAATAAGCCTAAATGAGGCCTAAGACCCAATAACTACTCTAATAATTAAAAGACTTAAAAATAACAATAAAAAAGGTAGCAGCCCATTAATAGTCCAAAAATAGACCAAAAAATATAATTAAGAATGAAAATAAATCTTATTCTAAAGGTTGACTAAAATAAATGAACTTCATTTCTTTTTCTTTTTCCTCCATAAGAGAATTTAGTGTCTTGTCAAACTTTTCTTGAAATATTTTACTCCTTGTTCAAGTGATTGGTCCATCCATGTTGAGCCCACCTAAGTCAAACTTTTCCTCCTTGGATAATTCTCTATCATACCCTCGAATTGACGTCAAAGGTACCTACATCACACATAGTCAAGTCAGTAACATTTAAAGTGTTGCTCACATCATAGTCTAGTGGTAAAGCAATTTTATATGCATTATAGTTGATGCGCTTTAAAACTTGAAAAGGACCATATCCCCTTTCTTGAAGTTTAGATTTCCTTTTGGAAGTAAACCTATTCTTTCTCAAGTGAATCCAAACTCAATCACTCGGTTTGATAACCATTCTCTTTCTCTCATTATTGGAATATCTAGCATATTGTTCAACCTTTTTCTCAATTTGTGCTTTCACCTTCTCATGCAAACTCTTAACAAAATTGGCTTTAGAAAGCTCATCCCTATTCATCATAGCATAAGCGTTAGGCAAAGGTAACAAATTAAGAGGGGACAATGGACTAGAACCATAAACTACCTCAAAAGGAGAATAAGAAGTAATAGAGCATACTACCCTATTATAAGAAAATTCAGCATGGGGTAGACATTGCTTCCAAGCTTTCAAATTATTACCTACCAAGCACCTTAAAAGTTGAGATAGAGTTCGATTTACCAGAACGATGGGCATAACACATGGACTCAATCTTTCTCTAACCCATCCTTTTTCCATCAAGCTTTCCACTTGCCTTTGGATCTCTTTTGTCTATTCTGAATTGCTTCTATATGTTGGCTTATTTGGTATGGAAACTCCCGACATGAGATCAATTTGGTGCTTTATCCCTCTCAAAAAAGGCAACCCATGAGAGGGAGGGGGGGGTCTTTGGGGAAGACGCTCCCAAATTTCTTTAGTAATTCTTCCACACCTAGAGGAAAAGAACTAGCAATAGAAGACAAACTATAATAATGAGGCATTAGTAAATACATAGGTTTCCTAGCTAGCAACGCTTTCTTCACCTCTTTTTCTCTCATGAACAAGCTCTGTATTTTTCCCTCTTGATTTTCATCTTTTTTTTTTTTCAGTTTCACTTTTTTTTTATCTCCATTCTTTTCTTTCTTTTCTCTCCTTTCGTGTTTCTCTCTCTTTTCATCAATTTTGTTTTTGTTCTTCTTTTCTCTCTTGTTCTCTTTTCACTCTTATTTTTATTTGATCCTCACAAACCTCATGTGGAGACAAAGGTTTAAGGGTAACCTTTTTGCCCTTTATGTACAAATGAAAATTTGTTTGTGACACCATTGTGGACAACATCCCTATCATATTGCCAAGACCTTCCAAGTAAGAGATGGCTAGACTCCATAGGGACTACATCAAACAGTATCTCATCAACATATTTTCCAACGGAGAAGCATATCAAAACTTTTCTATCTACAACTAGCTCCACATTCTCACTTAACCATTATAGCTTGTAAGGCCTAGGGTGAAGGGAACATTTCAAAGCAAGCTTTTAAATCAATTTTTGGCTAGCTACATTAGTGCAACTACTCCCATCAATAATCAAAGAGCATATTTTCCCCATGACCATGCACCTAGTGTGAAAAATGTTTTCCCTTTGAGTTTCATCTCTATCCTTACACACACTACCCATTAACCTCCTAACCGTCAAAAGATCACCTTCCAAGGACTGTACATCACATTCACTTTCACTCTCACTAGAAGAGCTAGAAGAAGATGCACTAGTGATATCCCTATTACTCAGCATAACCATAGTCCTTTTGTTAGGACATTGGGAGGCAATATGACCCTTTCCCAAACACTTAAAACATTTAATAGAACTCGCCTTTGAAGAAGTGGGAGTAGGGTTAGAATTATTTTTACCAAGGGTAGAACCTTTTTTATGAGATTTGAATGAAGATCCTCCCTCATTCTTGAATGTCTCCTTATTTTTCCAAGTTGAAGAGCCATAGGTGGACTTCTTGTATGTTTGCTTCCTCTTTAATTGTTGTTCCACCTTGATAGCTTGATGAATGAGATCCTCCAAAGAGGCATAGTGGTGCAACTTTATAATGTCTTGGATCTCCCTATTAAGACCATGCAAAAACCTTGCCATTGTGGCCTCTTGAGACTCCTCAATTTGAGCCCTAATCAAGGAAATCTCCATCTCTTTGTAATACTCATCCACACTCCTATTTCCTTGAATTAGTTTTTGGAGCTTGTTGTGAAGGTCTCTCCCATAATAGGAAGACAAAAATCTCTCTCTCAAAACTCTCTTCATGTCTTGCCAAGTATTAATCAACGACCTTCTCATCCTCTCAACATCACTCCTCACTTGATTCCACCATACTAAGGCATATCCCTCATGTAGAAGCAAAGCTTCATGGTGAATCAAAGGTGATTCAAAGGTGTTTTGATGATAACAATGATGATAACAAAAGATGATGTCAAAGGTGATGACAAAAAGCTCAAAGATCAATCAAGAATAATTCAAGAGTTCAAGATAAGAATCAAGAAGAATTCAAGACTCAAGAAGAAAGTCTAGAGACAAGAATCAAGATTCAAGGTTCAAGATCTCAGGAATCAAGATCAAGATTCAAGACTCAAGATTCAAGAATGAAGAGAAGACTCAATCAAGATAAGTATTAAAAAGTTTTTTAAAACTTTGAATAGCACATGAGTTTTTGACAAAACCCTTTACCAAAGAGTTTTTACTCTTTGGTAATCGATTACCAGATTGTTGTAATCGATTACCAGTAGCAAAATTGTTTTGAAAAAGTTTTCAAATTGAATTTACAACGTTCCAATTATTTTCAAAAAGTTGTAATCGATTACAATGTTTTGGTAATCGATTACCAGTGCCTTTGAACGTTGAAATTCAAATTCAAATGTGAAGAGTCACATCCTTTCACACAAAAGCTTTGTGTAATCGATTACACTAATTTGGTAATCGATTACCAGTGAGTGTTTCTGAATAAATCAAAAGATGTAACTCTTCAAAAGGTTTTTGACTTTTTCAAATTGGTTTTAAGTTTTTCTAAAAGTTATAACTCTTCTAAATGGTCTTCTTGACCAGACATGAAGAGTCTATAAAAGCAAGACTTTGTTTTGCATTTAAAAAAAAATCATTCTTTCACACTTTTACTTTTCCAATCAATCCTTTACAAGCCTTGGATCTCTTTGAACTTCTTCTTCTTCTTTGTACCAAAAACTTTCTAAAGTTTTCTGGTTTTCTAAACCTTGAAAACTTGTGCTATTCATCTTTTCATTCTCTTCTCCCTTTGCCAAAAAGAATTCGCCAAGGACTAACCGTCTGAATTCTTTTTGTGTCTCTCTTCTCCCTTTTCCAAAAGAACGAAGGACTAACCGCCCGAATTCTTTTGTGTCTCCCTTCTCCCTTGTCAAAGAATTCAAAACGACACAGTCTGAGAATTCTTTTGATTCTTCCCTTTCCCTAATACAAAAGTGTTCGAAGGATTAACTGCCTGTGAATTCTTTTGTATCCCCATTCACAAAGTATCAAAGGTTTAACAGCCTGAGATCTTTGTCTTAACACATTGGAGGGTACATCCTTTGTGGTACAAGTAAAGGGTACATCTACTTGGGTTTGACCGAGAACAAGAGAGGGCACATCTCTTGTGGATCAGTTCTAGTGGAGGATACATACACTAGGTTCAAAGAGAACAAGGTTGAAAGAAATCTCAAGGATCGTAGGTTGCTTGGGGACTGGATGTAGGCACGAGTTGTTGCCGAACCAGTATAAAAACTCTTGTGTGTTTGTTTCCTTCTTCCCTACTCTTTTACTTTCCGTTGTGCATTTAATTTCCGCTTTTACTTTCTGTTAAGTTTCTCTTCTACTCCTCATTCTCTTAACAATTAAGTAAAAGCCTTAGAAGAGTAAATTTTTAATTAGTAAAGGTTTAGGGATAATTAATTCAACCCCCCTTCTTAATTATTCTGAGGCCACTCGATCCAACACCTCAAACTCCAGGGAGGCCAATTTGATCTTTTTTTTCTTCATTGTAGTTGTAGCAAGCAAAGACTTGCTCAAACTTTATCTCCCACTCAAGATACACTTCTGGATCACAAGTCCCTTTAAAAGTAGGTATCTTCACCTTCACTTCCTCAATCTCTTCATCTCTTTGTCTACCTCCATATCTTCTATGATTTCTTCTCTCCTTATACCTCTCATTCCTCCATCCTCCCTCATTTTCTTCATATCCCCCATCTTCTCCATGAGAAGAATTAAATAATCTTACCTCTCTTCTTCACTCTATATTTTCAATCCTCACACTTAAAGCTTCACTACTCCTATGTATTATTCCCAAACTCTCCTCATTCTCCTTTCTCATTCTGTCCATCCTTTGTTCATTATCATAACTCATTTTTCTCATTTGATCACCAAGTTTAATCATCTCTGCCATGAGCCTTGCAATTTTTGGAGATGGTGGTGTAGCATCTCCACTTGTAGAAGTCATACCTACAAGAAAAGTTAGTGCAAGTAAAAAATAGAATAGGATCTCACCACTCAACTTAGTGTTTCACTAAAGTTCACTCGTGTATCACTCTTTCAAGGCTTTTTCTTTTATAATATGCACTCTTGCCTTTTACCACTCTTGCTTCTTTTTAGTTCTTATGCAGAACCTTCAAGCTTAAAATCAAGAAGTATTCAATGTGAAATATGTCACAAATCAAAACTCAACTCAAGAAGCCAAGAAAAGAAATACTCTAAGACAAAACTAAGGAATCTTAATGACAAGCAAAAATAATGAAATGAATACTCAAAAAGAATGCCAAGGAAGACAAACTAAAAGAGTCCAGAATGAAGAAAAGGATTGTCCAAAAATTGAACTATACTAGATGTAAATAACCAAAAAGACACATTTTTTTTTTTAAATAGAAGTATGTAAAAACAAGAAAGACTACGAATGTAGATTTTTTTTTTTGCATTTTTTTGCGTGTTTTTTGCTTCCTTTTTTTTATCTTTGCACTTTTTTTTGGCTCACAATTCAGATTTGAATACAAATATGTGATTGGGAAAATCCAAATCTAGACTGTAATAGAATTTTGCCTCCAAATCTGAAAACTAGATTTCTTTCCTTTTTTTTCACGGATTTTAATACTATATTTATAAAATAAAAAAAAGAACAAAAAAATATATTAATACTAGATATAGTTCAGAAAAGGAAGATATACTCTAAGAAGTAAAACAAAGGAAGATAAAATAATAATATAGAGTATGAAACAACAAAAAACACAGAGGATAGATAAGACCTGTTAGCATCAATAAACTGGGGAACCAATTGGGGGCTTTATGAAATTGGAAAAAATAAAAGGAAAAAAAAACGGAATTAGAGAAGAAGATGGAAAGAACAACGCCATAATATTGGAAGATTGATAAGTTGATGATGATTCTCCATAAAGAATAAAATTTTTTTATAAGAACCTAAGGTTTTACACAAGAACCAAGAGAGACACTCTTTTGACTGTGTATGAAAATTTCATCAAAAATTGTCAACAAAATGTTGAAAAAGTATATTTATAACTCATACTAATAACCCTAAATTAGGCCCAAGACCCAATATCTAATCTAATAATTAAAAGACTTAAAAATAACAATAAAAAGATAGCAATCCATTAATAGTCCAAAAATAGGTCAAAAAATATAAGTAAAAATGAAAATAAATCTTATTCTAAAAGTTGGCTAAAATAAATGAACTTCACTTCTTCTCTTTCCTCCCTCCATGAGAGAATTTAGTCTCTTGTCTAGCTATTCTTGAAATCTTTTTTGGTCCATCTATGTTGAGCTCACATAAGTCAAATTCTTCCTTCTTGAATGATCCTCTATCAATAAATGATCCGATTGGATGGTTAATTTAATTGATCAGACTGAGAAAGCAAATTGGTGGTGGAAGAAGGGTCTTCATTTTGAAAGGTTTTTTGGGTTGGAAATGTTAAGCTCAGCAGAAAATTTGATAGATTCTATTATAGTTGTCTGAAAATCATAATGCTTTTGTTGATAACTTTAGACCTTGGGTAGAGATTGATTGGATGATGTGGCAACAGGCAGTGGGAGGGTGGGGCGGGGGGGATTTGGTTGTTGAACTTAAAAATACTTCGAATTTTGCAAAACTGAAATTTGGTAAGGATATGATGATAGGAGATGGAGCTAAGGTCTATATACATTATAACTACATATAATTTTGTTCTACGTTAGTTTTATTTGATTAAATAGCCAAATCAGATTGTTGGAGATGCATTGTTCAAGGAGATTTGAAATTCAATTGTTGTGGCTTTTTATTTGGGAGCATAGTTATAAAAATCTTATTATTCACAATTCGAATTTTATGATTCAATACAATTTGGTTACTTACCGATTTGTATCATAAGATGAATCTTAAATGATTTAATATTTTACAATGCATGAATGAATCTGCTTTTTTTTTTTTAAAGGGCAAAAAAAAAATTAAAAAACCAAAACAAGCATAAGCTGTGCCTGAAATGGTAAGCACCACATTACAAAATCTTACAAAGTGAGTTTCAGATACAACCTGTATAGCCTAAAACAATTGAAAAAAATCTTCTAAGCATCTAGGAATAAATCCCTCTATCCCTTATCGAAGACCACCTCATAAAACCACTAATATGTATAAGGCAATAGATCAAAACAACATCCTGCCACTATTATGAATGAATCTGTACAATTTCTATCATCGATAATTTTTTTTTTTTTGATAAGTCATATAAGCTTAAATTTTTAAATAAAAAGGAATTAAAGAAACACTTATGAACTTATGTTATTTGATCATTACACTATTTTATTTGTTACTCACTCAATGAATGTACTCTATTTAACTATTTAATTGCTTCATTTTCATTATTATGAGATAAAGGCTTTACAAACTCAAATATAACTAACTATTTTATTTTACTCCCTCTAACCCTTGTTACATGACACTTTAGACATTAATCACACGGAACAATATAAGTAATTAGTTCAATTAATTTTATTGATTTTTTTAAAAAATATTACTAATATATTAATTATATTCTTATTAATAATCATTAATTTGTTTTAGGTGATGTAAAAATATTAACGTTCAAGAATATTATACACCATTATCAATAAAAGCTCAAATACTTAGGATATTTAATAAGGATAACAAATGAAAAAAAAATTAAATCCTGTCTTAGGTTATTTTAGATATAGACTAAGAAAAGTAATAAATTGATGAAAACAAATAGTAATTTTTCAAAATTAATTTTATATAATTATTAATTCATTTATAGATTTTGTAGTTCATCATTAATATTATAAGGGATATAAGTGAAAAAAGTAATTAATGTTACATTAAAAAAACTAAAACAATAATAATTTTAGAATAATTTTTTTCTTATACAACAATTATAATAGAATGAAAGGAATATATTGAATACTATAATATATTACAAGTAATTTTTCGTTGTCTCTCAATTTTATAATTTGATACTCCCTCCATTCTCTTTTATAAGCAAAAGAAAACAAAACTGATTTTGTGTTTATTAAGAAAATGATTTAACTTTATTAAATTATGTCATTTCCAATTAAAAGACAAACATTTCTTTTCTAATCCATCCTTCATTAAAACTTGATATTAAACATAAATCTTTTATTAAATGAAGAATATTTTAAGCATAATTTTATTAAATAAGATAAAAGTAATTAAAATTTTCTTATATATGAGAAAAATATTTTTTTTATTTTATAAAAGAGAACGAAAAGAAGTATTTCTTCAAAATTCATACATAAGCAAAAAAGTGGTTTTGTATTTGAACTTAAATATAAATAAATTTAATTAATTTTTGTCTTATTTAATACTATCATTCATAAAATATCTTTTATTTAATTTTTATTTTATTTTGATTGACTCATTTTTATTCATAATATAAGTTCAAATGAAGGACATTTTAGAAATAAATTTATTTTTATTTGAGATTATGAAAATTAAATGATGTCAATTAATTTTTTAATTAGTGTAAAATTAGTTATTTTTAGTTATACATAAATTTAGAAGAAGTAAAAAGTATGATTCATATGATTAAAAAATATGCTCAACGATTGGGGATTCAAATCTCGATTTGATAACTTTGCTTGCATTGGGGGCCATTATTTGATTGAGTGTCACTAAGCAAAATCTATGAAGGAGAAACATGCATGCTCACTTCTCATGGCCAATCAATCTCTGTGATTTATGTGAAGCTGACCAATAGTCCACTATTAATTTATTTTTACTTGTAACTTCAATTTTCAGGTCGTGGTTGGAGTGTATGCTTGCTGGGGATTCAAAACAATGCTGACTTTAATTAGATAAGAATGCACATTTTTTTCAAACTTGGAGTTTGGTAGAAAGGGAAAAAGATAAAGCAGGTTTGGATGTTAATACGGTCTTTTGTAATTTGGTCCATTTGACTGTATGTTTCGTACCTTGGACCTCATCAACGTAACGCCTTGGTCTTGATTTTGGTTTTAATTAATGCGTGTTTAGCCCCGGCCCTTACATTTTGCTCGAAACAACTTTGTTAGCTATGGTTGATCGGTGTAAACTGTACTTATTGTGTGTGTGTGTATATATATATATATATATATATATATATATATATATATATATGAGAGTACCTCTAGTATTCGTGAAATACGATTTGTAATTTCTTTGCACATTAAAAAGAAAAAAAATGATCTCTTCCTTGTGAACTAATAATACGCTATTGCTCTTAGCCAACTATCAAAGAACTTGGACTTGGGTTTGTGTTGCTTAATTTTCTTCAATTTCTTCACAAGATTTTAAAGATCTTTCAAACTCACCAATGGTCATGATCATGGATCTCCAAGTTGAGTCTTTAAAATCTTTTACTATAAATAGACATGTAGGACTATACTATTAAATAAAATAAAATTTTGAATCTACCAAACAAATATAATTTTCTCGACGCCATGCACATGGTCAAAATTTTAACAGCATTACTTTAGTTCATTAATAATCAACAAGGCTCTTGTGAAACAGTCAATGTCGTTAGATTTACATTCCTTCATTTGTAAGAATTCAAATTCACCATTCATGATGTGTAGATGAACCATGTGTTTGGACTTTGGATTCACGTATTAAGAGCACATATTTTCCAATTTTTAAGTCAAATTAATATAAAAACGTAAAAGCTATGTATATATTGTAAAATATTTAAATATCATGGTCTAAACACGTTAACAACCATAAACAACACATTGAGATCAAACAACGGAAGTAGAGAAGAAAAATAATTTTCTGAGGTACTTATCTCTAGCCATTGCTATTGACCTTCTTCAGTCTTCACAATTTTAGTTTTTCATACCTTCATTCACTCAAACTTGATGATGTATTTTATCTGAAGAGATGGAAAAGATCATGGGTTGTTCCTGAATGTGGATAGAATGTGGACAAAAAATGGGTTATATACAAGAACCCACTTCCCATAGAAATAACAACTGAAAAACAAAAAAAACAAAACGTGCAAAAAGAATTGAAAATTCCAACATTCTTCCACTTGGTTCATTTAACCCAACATTAGTCATAACAAGAAACAAAATATATGAGTCATGACGATAGATCCTCTAATAGCAAGTATTATCTTCCATGTACCATAATATATCAAGCTTCTAAATGCTAGCTCTCAACTTTATGAATAAACCATATATTTATTCCAAATCTAAACTTAATGACATTTCTCAAAATAAATAAATGAATATATGCACAAAATCATATGAGAAAATATCAAACTAAATAAGAGTTTCAAAAATAACAACTGTACTACAATGAAATCACATCATGGAACCCAGTCCCATTTGTATTACATGATCCTTATAATTCTTTGGTGGCATGTCTTTAGTCAAAGGATCAACAATCATCAACTCAATGCTAATGTGTTCACCACTTTCTTTTCTTTAACACGTTCTCTTATGGCTAAGTACTTGATGTTGGTGTGCTTACTTTGACTTCCACTTTTGTTGTTTTTAGCCATGAATATTGTAGCAGAGGTGTCATAGTACAACTTCAATATAATAGCCTAGAAATAGAGTCCACAACCCTAAGTCCAGACACGAAACTCTTTAACCATACACCATGAAAGGTAGCCTCAAAATAGGAAATGAACTTAGCCTCCATAGTGGAAGTGGTCAAGGTTTGCTTGACACTTCTCCAAGATACAACTCTACTAGCTAGCATAAAAATATAACCAGATGTTAATTTTTGTGAATCAATGCAGCCCACATAGTCTGAATTTGAGTAGCCAATCACCTATGGGCAATCAGTTTGGCTGTACATGAGCATGTAATCCTTTGTTCCTTGAAGATATCTCATCACTTTCTTTGTAGCTTTCCAGTGGTCAATACTTGGATTACTCTGGTATCTTCCCAAAACTCCAATAGCATATGCAATGTCAGGTCTGGTGCAAACCTGAGCATATTTAAGCCTTCTAACAATTAAATTATATGGAATATTCTTCATGTGTTCCTGCTCAAAATCATTTTTCAGGCACTGACTCGAATCGAGTTTGTCACCATTCACAATGGGAGCTACACTTGGTAAACAATATTTCATGTTAAAGCTCTCTAAAACTTTGTTAATATAGGTCTCTTGAGACAAACCCAAAATGTCTTGAGACCTTTCCCCATGGATCTTAATACCAATGACATAAGATGTCTCTCCCATATCCTTCATATCAAAGTTCTTCTAGAGAAATTGTTTCACCTCATATAGCAAATCCTTGTCATTAGTTGCAAGCAAAATATCATCCACGTATAACACAAGAAAACAAATCTTACTCCTACTGACCTTTTGGTATATACATTGATCCATGATGTTTTCTTCAAAACCAAGTGAAGTGATGACCTCATGAAATTTTAAATACCATTGGTAGAAGGCTTGTTTCAATCCATAGATGGATTTATTATGCTTGCAGACTAAGTGCTCACTATCACTAGAGGAGAATCCTTTAGGTTGTTTTATGTAAACCTCTTCCTCTAGATGACTATTAAGGAAAGTCGTTTTTACATCCATATGGTGCAACTCAAGGTCAAGATGAGCTACCAATGCCATTATTACTCAGAAAGAATCTCTCTTAGATACAGGAGAAAATGTCTCTGTATAGTCGATTCCTTCTCTTTGAGTGAACCCTTTGGTAACAAGTCTTGTCTTATGTCTCTCAATGTTGCCTTGTGAGTTTTTCTTGATTTTAAAGACCTATCTACATCTAGTGGCTTTTACACCATTAGGCAACTCAATGAGATCTCAGACTTGATTAGATGCCATAAAATTCATCTCATCTTTCATAGCATTGTACCACAAGTTTGATTCCTTAGAACTCATGGTCTGTGAAAATGATCCAAGATCATTTGTGGCTCCAATGTTGTAGTTTGATTCTAGTAGATACACCACATAATCACTAGGAATTGATGACTTTTTTTCTCTTATAGATCTTCTTAATGTTGCTTCGTGATCTTCTTAAGGAACTTGTTCCTCATCAACAACTTGATCTACATGGTCATTTTCAACAGCTTGTGAAATTTCAATCATTGGTTGTCTAACACCCATTTGTACTTGAGGAGTATGAATGACAATTAATCTGTCACTTGATCCAAAGGGTTGAGCTTCATAGTGATCCTTTTTTTTAGAAGTAATGTCCTGAAATTGACCACTCCCACTGATCAAGTCATTCTCAAGAAATTTTGCATTTCTTGATTCCACAATCCTAGCGGTATATGATGGAAAGTAGAATCTACACCCTTTGGTCCTTTCTATATATCCAATGAAATACCCACAAATAGTTCCTGGGTCTAGTTTCTTCTCTTGTGGGTTATAAATTCTCACTTCAGACGGGCATCCCCAAACGTGTATATGTCACAAACTCGGTTTCCAACCTTTGAATAACTCAAAAGGTTTTTTTGAGACAGCCTTGGTTGGTACTCAATTTAATATATACTCAGCCGTCTTTAGTGCTTCAATCCACAAGAATTGAGGAAGTTTTCTATTACTCTTCATACTCCTCACCATATCTATTAAAGTTTAGTTTCTTCTTTCTGCCACACCATTATGATCCGGAGAACCAGGCATGGAATACTGGACAACAATCCTATGTTCTTGAAGAAACTTCGCAAATAGACCTGGTGCTTGTCCATTCTTCGTGTATCTACCATAGTACTTTCCACCTCTATCAGATCTCACGATCTTAATTTTCCTTCCACATTGTTTCTCCACTTCGGCTTTAAAAAATTTAAAAGCTTCTAAAGCTTTATCTTTAGAATGTAGTCAGTAGAGATACATGTATCGTGAATAATCGTCTATAAAAGTGATAAAGTATTTCGGCCTACTTAAGTCCATGTCTGGACAACAAATATCAGTGTCTATGATCTCTAATAGGTTCGAGCTCCTCTTTGCACCCTTTTTAGACTTGTTATTTTGCTTACCCTTAATGCAATCTACACAAGTTTCAAAATAAGCAAAATCCAAAGTACTAAGTACTCATTCATTTACTAATCTCTTAATTCTCCCGATAGAGATGTGTCCTAATCTTCGGTGCTACAACATAAAGGATTCCTTATTCACAACACATCATTTTAACCTAGCAGTAACATGCATAGAATTATAGGCAACATCATTTTGCAATTCAATAAAGTAAAGCCCATCATATAATGCACCGAAACCAATAATTCTAGATTTATTAATAAAAGAAAAACCAGAATCCGAAAAATTAAAGAAAAACCCAATGGTGCAAGTCTTGATACAGAAATCTATTCTTTGAAAAACTTGGAACGTAAAATGTCTTTTCTAAACATAAAATAAAATCGTTGCTTAAAACTAAACTGCATGTCCCAATGGCTTCTACATGTGAGCTCATCTTGCCTCTTGAATAGATGTAATGCTCACTTCCCACGGACCTCCTTAGATTTTCCATACCCTACAAGATATTAGAAACATGGATTGTAGAAGTAGAATCAATCCACCATGTGTTATGATTAACATTAACCATATTATATTCATAACAAACAAAAGTAAAGGAGTACCTTTCTTGTCGAGCCAGGTCTTAAATTTTGAGCAGTCTTTCTTCATGTGCCCTTTCTTCTTGCAAAAGAAACACTTTGACTCTTTCTTTATGACGAGTTGAGCAGAAATCTTTCCTTTATTCTTGGCTTGATCCTCTTTCTTCTTTCCCTGAGCAGTCAAATATACCCTTTCACCTTGTTACATTATTAACCTTTCCTCTCCTTGAACACACATAGTCTATAGCTCATTAATTGACCACTTATCCTTATGTGTGTTATAAGAGATTTTGAAAGGGACATATTACATAGGCAGAATACATAAAATGTAGTGTACTAGGAGAGAATTTGACATGGTAACTTCCAAGGCTTTTAGCTGAGCCACTATATCTCTCATGCGCATGATGTGATCACACATTCCTTTTATCCCATTTAGTTTTAAGGATGAGAACTGCATTATAAGGGTGCTGGTAAAAGCCTTATCAGATGTAACAATTAATCATCAATGACCTTCAAAAGATACTTGACTTTTTCATGCTGATCGTCAGAACTATGAATATTAGCATATATATTGGTTTTTATGAACATCACAGAGAGACGATTAGATCTCTCCCATTTTTCATAAAGATCAACAACATTTGGAGTGTTAGTTTCAGAAATACTCGATGGTTTATTTTTCCTAATGGCATATTCAATATTCATCCAACCTAGATGAAGGAGAATTTTTTCCCTCCAAATCTTATAATTGTCCCCTTTCAATTTGGGAATATCACACTTAATATCATAAATGCTCACAGATTGATTAACTGCAAATTTCAAACATGCATTCTCATTATTCATAATTTGAGACTAAATAAAATATTATGTTTTACCAATGTAAAACAAGCATTAGTTTATGAACCTAGTGACATAAAACTTGCCTGTGGACTAAAGTCCTACTCAATTATATTCAAATTTATTATAAAACTATCTAATTATGTTCCATTTTCTTAATTTCTGTGGGTAAATTAAGAAATATAACATGATATTTTATCTTAATTAATCATACAAATATAATCCTGTGAGCAGATTATATTATATTACATATGATTAATCATAACTAATGTTTTAAATGTGATTTTAACATTATGTATATATATATATATACCTAATCAATTAAAGATGTTGTGACTATCCTTTCATCAATTAAATTATATTAATCACTTAACATTAATTAATTCTTAATAAAGAGCTAAATATTTGCATAACATTCTCAATAATGCAAATAGTTGAATAACATTGCATAAATATTATTTAACATAATTTTACATGTACAATAATCATAAAATCATACATACAAAATTCAGGAAATAAATAAATAATATATGTATATTATTATTCAATAAAAGAAAACGTGTAAGCTCTTTAATCATTAATTTTAACGTGCATAATTTTTTTTATAACTTAATATTCCATGCTTAAATAAATATCAAAATTTAAACATCCAATTAAACTAAAAAAATATAAACACGTTAAAATGCATTAAATAACTCATAATCATATATGTGCTAAACCATATAATTTAATTATTTATCATATGTATAATTATTAATAAAAATTATACATGCAAACTCATACAATTAAATTAATTTCCAACACATAAATAATAAATTAATTATAAGAAACATATTAATTAAAATCATTAAAACACTTTATAAAATTTAAAAGCAAATAATATAACTCCAGCACGTTAAAGCACATATACAAAACTGGTTATAAAAGAAAAAAAGTATACATGGACTTTCAAAGAAAAGTGATGACAACCTGTTTCAAAATTTGACGTGATATCAAAGGGCTATTGGGCTTCAATTAAGTCGAAAAGGAATTTGACTTCTCTGCTGTTCCTTCCCATGTTGTTCCTGTGTTGTCCCATGAAAATAACACTGCATGACAGCTATATTAATATTTAATGATAATATTTAATTTTAAAAATCATTAAAACTATATAGTTTTAAAGGGGCAGCACAAGGAGGGACAACAGAGAAGCCAGATCCGTTGAAAAGGGTATGCATCCAATTATTTAGTTTATTAAAAGGTAATGTCACGTGGGCCAAAAGAAAGCAATAACAAAAGAAACCTGCAACGTGGGTTAATATTTTACACGAGGCAATGTTGTCTTCAACCTTCAGCCGGATCATTTTGACCTGATTGAAACCCTACAGATCTGAATGGAAACCCGATGGTTTTCAACCATTTACAAATCCAAAATTATCATTTCAAATAACAGATAAAAAAGAAAATCAATTCCAATATGATTTTCAGTCTTGATATGAATTAAAACGTTCAAAAAGAGAATGCTCATATCTCAATAAAACAACGTATGAGTGTCAAAAACAAAAGCAAGGCAGAGGCAAAGATGACTCTGATACCAAATGTAAAATATTTAAATATATTGGCCTGAACATGTTAGCAACCATAAACAACACATTGAGATCAAACAACGGAAGTAGAGAAGAAAAATAATTTTCTAAGCAACCATTGTTATGGACCTTCTTCAGCTTTCACAGTTTTAGCTTTCCTAACCCTCACTCACTCAAACTCGAAGGTGTTTTATCTATAGATAGAAGTAGGCTTGGTGATCAAAACTGAGAGCACTCAATTTTATTTATAGAGCTCTGTCCATCATAAAGCTCAACCTTCATGGATCAGAACGTGGGTTTGATTAAGATATTAGGAAAAGATCATAGTTGCTACTGAACGTGATTAGAATATGGACAGAAAATGGATCATATACATAAATCCACTTCTCATAGAAATAGCAACTGAAAAACAGAAAAACATGCATAAAACACTTAAACTGATGTTAATATATACATACAACATTAGTTTTTAGAATAGACCGATGTTGATTTGTACTCCCCAATAGTTTATATTACAAACTGATCTTGTGTTCTGCTAACCAACATCGGTTTTTACTAAAAATCAATGTTGTTTTCTGATAACCAACATCGATTTTAATAAAAAACCAATGTTGATGTTCAACAACAACATCGGTTTTTTAGAAATTGATGTTGCGAGTCCAACTTAACATCAATTTTTGCAAAAATTGATGTTGTTTGTAAACATGAACATCGATTTTTAGTAAACATTGATGTTGTTTTTTGGATTTTTTTAATATGCTCTCTATTTTTTTAATTATCCCAAATTAACATGCAAATTTAAAATCAAAACCACAACGAATAATTTCAGTCTGCTTTCAGACAGTTTTTAGTAGAAATTCCATAAAAATTGAATATTTACTATGAATTAAAAGAATATTTAATGTGCATACATTACGTGAATTGTAAAAAATGTAAATTAACTAAACTACAATTCCAAAATTACTTAAACACTAATTGTTTCATTTTTAACTTTCAAATAGTAGTTTGCCCACAGGATGCGAAAAACCTTCAATCTCTCTAGTTCCAATAGTCTAGCTTCATTGAAATATTGCATGATATAATAAAGCATAAGTTAATAATATATAATACCAACTATAACAAAATGAAATGCGTTTGAATCAAACAATTACCATTTTCCAATTATTCTTGAAACTTCCTAGGATTATAGTTGACATCCAGTGCATGACGTAATACCCACACTCAATTCTTCCTTTTTGTCTATTACACTAAATACATTATGAAATTTAGATATTCAATGTTAAGTAGAAATTAGTCACACAGTAATAAAATATAATTAGAAGCATTGTTTAAATGACTTACTTTAACAACAATCCACCTAGCAACAACCTTGGATTTACTTTGTGGAGTATCGTCAAATCCCTTCAAAGCACTGTTCAATACAAACATGTATGCATATTGTACAATTAAAATATTGATGTTCTTGACTAATGCAAATGTAAATGTATTGAAAAATATAACTGACCTGTTAATAATTCCTTTCAAGAAGTTGTCTGGCCTATCGTGCAACGAACAAAACCAGATAACAACATTTTCCTTAGGCAAAATGATGACCATTTGCCAATGTGCACTCAATGGCAAAATGACGAGCGAGTCCAAAGTATTGTTTGATCATGACACTGACTCCAGCAACACGCACACGACCATGGTGTTCTGGTCGCTCAATGGCAGCAACTAGTACATCCTGACGTCCACGGGCGACAAAGGAACCCTGTGAGGCCTGCTCCTCTAAGGAATCCTGTAACGAACAAATTTATTGATTTACTCAATCAAGCAATAAATATAAATAATTGCAATTGACAATTGAAAGTGACTTACACAGGCCATCTTCCACTTCATGTGTTGTCTGATGGGAGGTGGAGGATCAATGATGGTGTCAGTGCCTCCAAATTTAGCAGCTTCCTCCAGTTATTTCTTTTTCTTCTCCTCCATCAACTTGTTTTCTAGAAATTCATAACCCCCACGAGACAACACGTAAAGGGCAATGTTTTTTTTCTGAATGGCTTGTGCCTTTTTTCGCACATCCTTTAAAATTAAACATTATCCAAAGTTATTATTACTGGCAATAATAAGTACATTTAAAGTTTAAAACAATGAAAATCACAAAGTTACCTCCCACGAAGGGTCTCTGTGGCTCTATCAAAATTGGGTCCACTTCTCCTTGCTAATGTCGTACATTTCACATATAGTGTCATCGACACTGTCCTTGCCGGCTACAAGTGCCCACAGTCTAAAGTATTTTCTTTTTCGTCCTCAAATCAAATGCTTCAGGGATATCAAATTCAGCCTGACAAACAAAAATTACATTTTATTGTTAGTAAATTACAATTTTATTGTTAGTAAACAACATGCAACATTTAAGTAAAATACCCGAATATCCTCCCATATCAAATCATTCTAGGCAGTAGGGACTTGTTTCCAATTCTCGTATGTCACATCCACCTTATCACGAGCGGCGATCCCCAAATATATTCTTAACTTCTTTCTGTGGGGACTGTCGGCTTTCCCAGTTTTAGGATCCACATGGACTAGGGGTCTCTCTGCCCCAACTGGTCTAGTAGCCAATGATCTCAGCCGGGTCACTTTTCTTGTCCTATTCAAGGTAGAAGGGGAATGTGATGTCGAATCAGTCGGAGGAGAAGGACGAGGGGAGCTAGGTGGTGAGCCATTTACCTGCTAAGAAAAAAAACATTAATTTTAAAGATGATCACAAAACTATTTTATGTTATGTAATTGAATGAACTAAAATCAAGTACATATAAAAAAATTCCATTAGACAATGTTAATTAATTCTCCTTCATCATGATCATTACAATTTGCATGAATGTCGTCAGCTTCTTCTTCTTCGACGACGTTAGGTGAGATTTGTGTGGACAAAGGACTAACATAAGTATCAATGAGTGAATCATCATCTTCAAAATTAACACCAATTGTTTTCCAATGTAGAACCACTGACCACCTTTCATCACAAGGATCTTGAACATAAAATACATGTTTAGCTTGTTCTACCATGATGAAAGGATGATTCTGGTAAGCGAGTTTCTTAAGATCTACCAATGTAAATCCTACATCATCAATCCGCACACTGATATTGTTGTTAACCCACTTACATTTGAAAACACAGACAATAAATTTGACATAATTAAGCTCCTAGATTTCTTCAATGAAACCAAATTAAGGGATGGAAGCTACAGGGGAATTGTCATCATGTACACTAGCAAAGTGTTGGGATTCAGCCCTTAGAGTAACCCCACTATTTTGCATTGTACTTTTCTTGTCTTATGCTTTTGTATAAAAGGAATAATTGTTTATATCATATCCTTGCCAAGTTATAACATTTCTTTTAGGCTCATCTGTTAGCTTTCTTAATGTTTCAGAAGCATTATCGTCACCAAAGATTGTATCTTTAAAACAATTTAGGAAAGTCTTGTTATGCTCTTTCAACACCCTGGTCTTCAACAATTTTGGATTACTTTTCTTCACTAAACCTTTCTGGCAAAGTATGTATGGCAAAGCTTCATTACTGTTATTCAATACATGCAAATGAGCTTGTTGCAAATCTTCTACACTTGGAGTGATAACATGCAGTTCTCTTGAACCCTTACCTCCCACTCTTTCATCATGCCGAGACTCGGGAAGCCCAACAGGTTTTGCCTTTTCAGTGTACTCTAAACAAAACTCAATAGCTTCTTCTGCAATGTACCTTTTCATAATAGATGCTTCCGGACGGTGTAAATTCTTTGTATAACCTTTTAAGATCTTCATGTATCGCTTAACCGGGTACATCCATGAAAATAAACAAGACCACAACATTTGATTTCTCTGACCAGATGAACAATTAAGTGAATCATGATGTCAAAGAAAGTAGGAGGAAAATACATCTCCAACTGACATAATATAATAGCAGCCTCGTTTTCCAGCTCATCTAACTTGTCAGGATCAAGGACTTTGCTACATATGGCATTGAAGACTAAGCACAACCGAATTATGGCAAGCCTGACTTTGTTAGGCAAAATGTCTCGTACGACCATGACTAACAATTGTTGCATCAAGACTTGACAATCGTGAAACTTTAAGCCTATTAACTTTAGATCTTTCAACTGCACAAGGCTCTTAATATTTGAAGAGTATCCTTGTGGGACTTTGACACTGCACAGACACTAAAAAAAACTCATCTTCTCCTTTTTGGACAAAGTATGACAAGCTGGAGGCAGATATATTTTTTTACCATCAGATCTTGGATGTAACTAGGCTCGTATACCCATCTCAGCTAGATCTTAACGAGTATTCAAACCATCTTTCATCTTTCCTTGAATGTTAAGGAGTGTCTCAATGACACTATCACAGACATTTTTCTCTACATGCATAACATCAATACAACATCTAACATCTAGACCAAACCAGTACGAGAAATCAAACAAAATTGACCTTTTCTTCCATATGCAAGTCTTACTTTTTTTCCTTCTTTTGGATTTTCCAAATATAGTATTCAAGTCTTGAACCCGCTAAAAGACTTGGTGACCAGTTAACGGTATCAGCGCATATTCATGTTCTTGACTTCCATTAAATGTTTTTTTCAATCGCTGGTAAGGGTGATAAGGTTTCAAAAAACGTCGATGCCTAGCGTATACTGTTTTTCTACCATGTTTCAGTTGTATGTATGATAATTGATGTGCAGAAGTAGATTATGTAATTAAAACATATAAGAAATAGCAATGTCCTCCCATGTTTATTGCTTCTTTTTGTGTGAATCATTAGAAATTTGGCATTCTCTGAGTGATTTGGTGCTTAGCGGGAAGATATTCGACCAACGTAAAAAAGCAGCCTAGAGAACTTGCAGTCAGGCGAAAGGGCGCTTAACACACATGGCTCGCTTAGCACCTAACCACTTACTCGCACTCAACGCGCAATCGCGGAAACTCAAACTCAAGAGGCTTTCTTTTAAGCAAGAGAGTTGTTCAAAAATAAGAAGAAAAACCCTTGAACTTGAGCTAGAGGAGGATAATCATTGGGAGCCCACTCTCTTTCCCACTTCACTTCCATTCCCTTTCTTTTTCACTTCTTACACACTTTTATATAGTTGAGCTCTCCATGATCATGGAGAGCTAAACACTCTATTGTTGGGGAGCTTCCACCAAACTCTCTTGATGTAAAAACTCTTACTATCTATTTAATATTATTGCTAGTTTCATAATTTCTTCATGTGCTTATTTCCATGTATGTGGTTTGATCATCCATTTATGTGTTATTGTTAGGGTTTAAGCATTGGAAAATGTGATTAATCCTTAGAACTTGAGAGAGCATCTAAAATGCTTCATTTCTAGGTATAGTGCAAAGTATTTTAGTTGTTGTGTACATCGTAGTTAACTAGAATAATTCCATAGGTGTAGGTGATAACTAGAATAATATTAAATAGAGAAAAATCACCCTAATTACATTAAGAGAGGTTTCGGTGGGGAGCCCCCGACATAATCAATCCTGCATTCACTCTTTGTCATCAAGCTCAGTATTTGTTTCCTTTACTCAGTTTTAGTATAGAATTGCACCACTGTTTAATTTAAAACCAAAATGATCTACTTAGTATTTTTCCAATTCGTTCATTAATTGCATACAAATCAGATATGCATTGTTTGAGTCCAAGTAAAATCCATGTGGAAATGATACTCGGTCTTACCATTTTAAATTACTACTTGGATGAATTGGTGCACTTGCTAATTAGTTAACAATGTAGCTTGTGTCTTCTTCATAGATGAGGCATGCACAATGGCCCTTAACATTGTACCCACTCAAATTCCTATATGTTGGAAAGTCATTAATGATACAAAAAAGCATTGCACGTAAATCAAAAGTCTTATTTCGAAACCCATCAAACACTGAAACCCACTCGTCCCACAACTTTGTCAAGTCTTCAATCAAGGGACTAAGATAAACATATATGTCATTTCCTAGCTATCTTGGGCCCAATATCATCATAGACAGCATCATTTATTTTCGCCTTATGCACAACCAAGGAGGCAAGTTGTAATTTACTAGCAAAATTAGCCACGAACTGTGTTGAGTGCTTAAACTGTCATATGGATTCATTCCATTAGTGACAAGTCCAAGCCTAAGATTTCTTGCCTCTTTGTCAAAATCCGAATACAAACGATCAATCTTCTTCCACTAGAAGGAATTAGATGGATGATGGAGCATTCCATCACAGTTTCTCCCATTTGCATGTCATGTAAGGTCTTTTGTGTCGTCTCCATTAGCAAACGGATGCTTAAACCTTGGAATGATCAAAAGATACCACAAAACCTTCACTGAGGGGCCCATCTTAGAGTTTTTGTCACTACTACACTCGTCATCATCCTTCACTTTGTACCACGATACCCCACACCTAGGGCATTTATGCATTTCTTCAAACTCATGTCTGTATAGTATGCAATCATTAGGGAAAGCATGAATCTTCTGATACTCCATACCCATTGAACACAGTATCTTCTTGGTCCAATAGTAACTTTTTGACAACATGTTTTCCTTTGGAAGCATACCATGCACTACTTTAAGCAGTGAACTAAAGCTTTTGTCACTTCACCCGTATTTGGCCTTCACATTCACCAGACTTAACACCGTTGACAACAACGTCAAGGAATTGTTGCACCCCGAATACAAAGGCTTCTTTGAATCACTTTGCAATGTATCATACATAGATGTATGTACTTGTTGAAAAGACTTTTGTCCAAGATCACAAATCATATCCTCTAAGCGATCTTCCATTTCTACATCAAACGGTTCAGATTGGGACCCCCTCTGCATGTCTGTTAATTCACCATGCCATATCCATGATGTATAATTCTTCTTAATCCCATCACACAACAGATGTTCCCGTATGTTGTCGAGTATTTGTCGTCTCCCGTTCAAACAATTTATATAAGGACAAAAAAAATTTCATCCCCATCCGGTTGACTTTTTTCAGAAGCAAATTGCAAGAACTGTTCAACGCCTTCCTCATACGCAGGGCTCATATGACTTTCGTTCATCCAACTTTGATCCATCTAAATAATAACTCTATGATACTCACAAAGTTATTCGATGCATGAAAATCTCACTTTTTCATTAATAGTGTGGCCCTATCCCATTCAAGAAGACATTTTTTTATGGTAGATTCATACGTCAAGGTTAAGTTTCTTTTGTTAAATTTGACAAAATTTCGGCAACATTTCACATTGATCTCCAAATACACAACATGAAAGCGGTGAGATTATTTCCCCGACAATCAAGTATGCACTTAGAGAATAACTAGAAATGCATTGTACCGAAATTTCATCAATTTCAACAAAATAATCTTAACCTTAACGCATGAATCTACCATAAAAATATGACTTTTCCCAAACTGTCCAAACGAACAATTCAAGATTCAATACAATGGTTAATGAAAATTGTCTGCAAGAATCATTATATTCAATCTCAAATGAAAATCTAAGGTTCACTCATGATGAACATTAATTATATACAAAGCAATAGTCATTAATCACATAAAATAACATAAAAAAGGACTCATAACAAAAAATAACCCAAGAAAAGTATGTTTTGAATTCGTGCCTGTGATAATGCTCACTAACAGTCTCCAACAATGAATATTGTGAATCACGATGCAAATAGCAAAATGATAAGTGCCTACAAAATTACCAGGATAAGGATTTAGTGTTGATTGAAGGTAAGGCCATAGGATAAGGATGTTTCAATAATTTAGTCCAAGCTCTTATATACTACCAAACGAACAAGAATTTAATATATAGAGTGGGTTGGAAATAATATTATATGAAATGCATGCTACACGAGGGCGGACAATTATTCCCTTGATAGTTGATAAGAGTAAAATATTTGACCAAGGTAATATTTTATTAATAAACATATTAAATTTTATTATACTTATTTTATACACTTATGTCTCATAACATGATGATGAGAGGTTAAAAAATGAGTTACACAGAAAGAAGAATGAGTTACATGCATTTTCATTGATCAAATGTACAAGTATACAATGTGACAATAAAAAAAATGATGAAGAAAAGGTAAAATACATCCTGACTAATATGCTTACTTCCAAACGTGTGGTGGCTTGAGCGTGTTGCTTCTTCATATACCAAGTGTTGCACCAAATGCACTTGCCACAAAAACATTCTAGTATTTACACGAGACAAATATACAAGTTAAATGTTTTTAGAGGGTTTTTTCTGTTTTATCCAATCTTTAAAGATTTTATTTTTATTTCTTTTCATATTCTCTCTTATCTGGTTTTTTTCCAAATATTCAAAGTGTTTTTATCTCTTTTCAAATATACGAAGATAATATTGGTTATTCACAATTTGGAATTGAATCAAAAGAGAATTAATGAGTACAAGAGAAACCATAAGTTCATAACCCTAAGCAGTCATACACTTGAAAAACAAACATATCAAACTATAAACTCCATAGACAACAATTATTTTAGTTTATTTTGTTATCTAATTATGAAGTTTTTAGTTTATTTTTAGTCTCAGTCAATAAATTATAAAACATTTAGTCCTTGAAAACATCTTTGTTTTAAATATTATAAAAAAAATTGACACTACAATAAATCAAATTGACACTTCTATTTCTGATATTAAAGGTAAGGTTAATGGTTAATCTTTCTTGTTGCCTATGCTCTGCACTCTGAAATCTAAATAACTTTGCATATATACTGGGGAGCTACATCTTTGACAAAAATTTCTAAAGATCGAGCTACATCTTTGACAAAAATTTCTAAAGATCGACGAGTGCCCCTCATTAAACTTTCTTTGATTTCAAGGTTAGGAACAAAGGAGGATTCAACATAGATTTATGTTCATATATTGACAAATTGAAGATTTATGTTTTATTATATTCACAAATCTTAACTTCTCTAAAACACTAAACTTTTAGAACCCATTATTACGCCAACAAAATTGTTGAAGCTTAACATTTTGCCTTGGAATTTTCATCCAAGAGACAGGGTCATGCACAATATATTTGCAACAAATCGAAACTCCCTATCATGATAATTAAGATAACAGAATTTACTCAGACTAAGCCATCAACTAGAATATCTTCAAATGCATATTCTGGATGCTAACGATGAAATACAAAAACAAATAGCTTGGTGTGGGAGGAGGCTGTTTACTTTTACTTCATGTTTTCATGATATTCTTCCTAAGACACAGGACTGGGAGATCACTTCAAGGCAGTTATCAACTCCTAGGTTTGAGCTCTTTCTTCTGATCCTCATGCTACCTTGTCTTTCTCAATCATCAACATTTGTATTAAAAGGTAAACAACTAGCTACAACAATGTTTATTTCAGTCACCTATATTTATAGGATTCCAAAACTGATTATTTAAGACTAAATTCATGTGGGTTTGAATCCGTCGACTGACAAAAACTAACATCGCTCATAAAATAAAAAGACTAAATTCATGTGCAAATTTATTTCAGGCTTTAAGAGTACATGTAGATGCAGGTTGTACAACTGGGGGAATTATTATTGGGGTGTTGCTACTAGCAATCCATGTGGCATTCATCTTATCAACATTGCTATTTCTTATTATTGCAATCTACGCGGGAAGCTTTGCCCAATACAAAGAATTCAAAAAAAAAAAAAACCAATGAACAAAAATGGTACACCAAGTTATAATTTGAAGAGAAAAAGATTGCAAACTTATAGAATCAAAAGTGTCCAATGGAAGACCCTCCAGGTGCCACCTAATCATAGGATTACCCTCCCTATGGACAAGTTTTATGTTCACGAACCCACAAACTAGGAGCCAAGAGTGCCTCTAAAACCTATGAAACAACAATGATTAAGGAAATCTTATAGGATAACGAACTCACGAACCCACTGGAAATATTAATAGCAGTGAAGATACATTATTGAAAATGCTATCTGACCATTGTCATCTCCTTTCATTACCTTAGATGTAAATTTCTTAGGATTGCACTGTGCCACGAACAATGATGGTGATGGCGGACATGACGGTGACAATCGTCAGTGGTCGCAAGGTAACAAGCACTGGGGAGAGAAAGTCGCGAGGAGAGAAAAGGGTTTTCGAGACTAAGCGGGAGGAGAAAAGGGTTTGGAGTTTTTAATTTAAGTAAAAACACAACATCAATTTTTTAAAAAAACTGATGTTAACTAGCTCGTGTTAACATTAGTTTTTTAAAACCAATGTTAACATTGGTTTTAAAAAACTGATGTTAATAAACTTAAGTTATTTATGACAACATCACCATGTTTTTGTTAACATCAATTTTTGTCGAAAATCGATGTTAACCTTGCGATATTAAATTTATAAATTTTAATAGTGAATGACATTATGATATTGACAGGAGTAATTAGATATACACGATTTTTATATCAATAACTCAAACGATTCATATATAAACAATTAACTTCTATAAAGAATATGTTAGTAACTTTCTAAAGACATGATAATAATTTTTTTTTCAAAACTAGCTTGTATATAAATCTTGATGTGTAGTGTCAGTAAATCTTGGCATACATAAACTATATAATTGAAAAAGGAATAACGGTTCATAAAATAACAAAGGAATCATGAGAGAACATTAATTTTGGTATATATAGCATGCATGACTTAAAACGTTACTATCATATTCTAAAATTGCAAACTATTTTCCAAAAGTTCGATTACACACACACACACACACATATATATATATATATATATATATAAAAGTTACTCTTTTTTATGTACATTTGGTTTGCTATGCAACTGCTATACGTGTTTGAGAATCAAAAATGTTATTATTGCAATGAACTTTAGTTAAAGGCTTCTAGGCTACCGTACCATAGCTTTTTTTTTTCCCTGAAAATAGTACTGTCAATAATTTTGAAAGTTATGAATAAAGGCAAACGCGTCCAATATACATTGAATTTAACAGAAATTCTTTCACTGTTATTCATCAGACCCTGCTCCTTCAGGACTTGTTTTATAAGTAAAAAAATAGTTAGCTCGTTAGATTTTGACCTCAACCTCCTCAATGCACAAAATCAGACTTAATTTTTCTACTAGCTAGCTTGTATTCCAACATTGTATTAATAACCACCACAATAAAAGGAATAAGTTAAAGGATATTCACCTGTATATATTTTCAGCAGTACTGAACTTGACAGCTGAATTTACATAACCTAATAATATTCCAATTTAAAAAAACAAATGGAAAGAAAGAAAAAAAGAAGATTGTCTAAGAAGAGTTTTGCAATAAACTAGATCTTACTTTCTATTGACACAGTTTTATTTTTGTATCAAAGGGGGAACAAAAGTACTGCAAGTAGTTCCCAATTGAGATACTGTTTGTGGAGAAGAAGGTTCAGAAGGGAGTGTATATTTGCATCTGACTCAAAATGTGCTCAAAGTTATCTGTTGTCTTCTCAATTGGGTGTGTGTGCACTCCCTCATAAGTGGTTACCACTACTCCTTCGTCTTTGGTTAAGCGTTGCACTTGCTTCTTCACATTGCACCCTTGATGCGTGCACCTGTAGTAGCTCCTGCAAATCAACACATTTGTTTCATTAATTCATGTATTTAACTACAAAATAATATAACTGCCTACTTAATTAGATGAACAAAAATAAGATTACGGTTCAAACTTGTTTTGTCATTAAATAATCAACAAAGGTGATGTTAATTATAGATTATAGCCTTGAAAATTGAAATATATAATGGCATCATTCAGTTGCAGTTTTGAATGTAAGAAAAACAATCAATAAAAAAATTCGAAGTTAACACAAATTATCCTAATGTTGGAGAAAAATCAGATATGCTGCTATGACATAAGATCATCGATCGTCTAGATATTCTGCATATGTAGACGAAAGTTTATGGGTTTGTTGAATATTTCATCCACCATGTAGTTTCTTCGAGTTTGGACTGGATTATTTATTACAGAAGAACAATGGTTTCCATAAAATTTAAAGGAACATAGCATATGCATATATATCCAATTGTCTCTTATGAACCCTTTTAATTAGAATTATATGAATTATGGCATTATTTTCTTTTGTTATTTTTTTATCTTTCTTCATCACATAAATCATCTTCCTTTAGACTTGATTTTTCTATCTCTCTTTGTTATACAAAAAATTATACATGCACAGTGTATAGTGTATAAGTACAATATATATATATATATATATATATATATATATATATATATATATATATATATATATATATATATATATATATATATCTCGAGCACGCAGGGATGCATACACAGGTTAATTTCGTTCTTGTTCTATTCCTTTTCTCTTTTGATTTGACCGAAGAAAAGACAGCTAGAGAAAATAGGAATGAAGAAGAAAGCCGCTGCAAATAGCAAAAAAAGAAGATCAAGTAATAAATACTTTCTTTCCCCTTTAGAAAATATTTATCCTAAACTAACAAAAAACAATTGAAGCAAGACTGCGCAGCTAGAAAAGTGTTTTCAATTGATTATTGCCCAGTATGAACTCAACAAGAATTAACCTCGCTTTTTTCTATTCTTAATTCAAAATTCAAACCGATAAGAACCATGGTGGGGTCTTGTTATATTCTTTGTACAATTTACACACGTATCAATTTTCCAAGTCAAACTTAGCAGGCGCCATTGCCACAAGATAAAAACTAAACAAGATGAAGCAGAAGCAGCAGAAGCGAAAACTAAACAAGATCAACAACAAACAGCATGAAATCAATCAAGAAAGGTCTAGTAGTTCGGTAGATTCTGGAGGTCTGGTTGAATAGTGTGAATGAATTATTCTAAATTCTCTACTATTGATATCTGCGTTTGATTCCTCTTTTTAGACAAAAAAAAAATGCAATAACATGAAATAAAGTTGAAACAACTAACCTTGGAAATTTGTTGTTTTTAACAGCTTTTTGGCCATACTTCCTCCATCGGTAACCATCATCAAGAATATCAACCTGGCTCCTTGTTTGAAAAGCATATCTAGGCTTTCTAACCTTTTTCTCTCCTTTCTTTTTATTATTGTTACTATTTCCCGAACCACCTAACTCATCACTCACATTAATGCTACCACCACTGATCTGAGACATTAACATATTGCCATCACCACCACCTTGTCTCTTCTCATGATCATCACTAGCTAATTCATTACTAGGCCTTAGACCAAGAAACGCATTGGAGCTTTGACCACTATAACCAATTTGAGAGCTTCCAACTCCAATTGGGTAGCTTGAGGAATTGGAAACAGAGAACAACATGGAATAATTCTCCATCGAAATCAAACCCAACACCAATTTTCTTTGTCACTATATATAGAAAGAAAAGGAAGAAAAAGAAGGTGTGTGTATGAAGAGGTTTTGGAAAAGAAAAGTGGATGTGGTAAAAAGATTGAGAGCAAATATAAATGGCGGGGGCGGCGCTTAATGTTAACGTGGCTAATATAAGGGATACATACACCGAATGTGATGTGAGGAAAGAGAAGAGAAAGTCCAAAGGGATATATATACATATACATAACATTAACATATAGCAACACAGTATATAGTGGCCATGGTGTCGTAAACGGCACGAAAATTCTCCAAGTGTGTCGTGAAAATTGAGTTTTATTTATTATGATCAGTAGCGTAGATTAATTGGAATAATAACAAGAGGCGGAGTCTAAGGTGTGGAATTGTGGAGGCGGCTCCATCATTAGGATAAAGACATTGCTGTGTATTAATTGTTTGTTGTATAGTGATATTTCAGATTTCAGATAATTATAGCATATATAGCCAATTGGATATCTAGATTACCTATCGTTTGAAATTTCAATATGTGTGTAAATAAGAGAAAATCAAATCACCTGTTCTATTTACTGTTCCGCAATTAAAAAAAAAAACGTTGATATCATAAACAAATCGACAACTGAATTAAATTAAATATTATTTTATCAGCAATTTTTTTGTCCCTTATAATTTTGAAGAAGTATTTTAGAGAAACTTGTGTATAAAAAAATATAAAAGAAACAAAATAATTTCTTAATTTTATATTAAAAAAACTTTGATGAACATAATAACACCTGAGATATATTGAGTTTGATTTTTCAAGTACTGATTTAAAAATGATTTTTAAATTGACAATTCATATAAAACTCATAATAAAATGGACTTCTAATTTTTTTACAAAAATTAATAAACATACCATATTTTCTCAAAAATATTTTTTTACAAAAATTATTGGAGTACGTTAAAAGCACGAATGATTTTTGTCCCTTATGATTTTGAAGTATGTTAGAGAAATTTGTGTATAGAAGATATAGAAATGAAATACAATAATGATATATATATATATATATATATATATATATATATATATATATAATTTTCAAATAATAACATTGAGTAAGGAAACATGTGGTTACAAATCATGTAAGAGGATTAACTGTCTGCGTAGTGGGCTGTTATAATTAGTAAGATAAAATAAATTAATTAATTAAGATTTCAAATCTCTGCAAGTGACGGTAATTGGTTATCGTTTGTGAAAGTTGTGGTTTTTGTTTTGTTCGTGGTAGTCTTGGCCAAGACTAGAAGCAGTTCTATTCGGACTTATAAAATAAATATCTGTGTTATGGTCACAGTTCACACGTGTTTAAGACAAGTAATTTAATGTAATAATTAAAGTTTTTGGTCAGCGAAAAAGAATGGGTGGGTGCAAAGTTTTGAACATCGCAGCTTCCATGAAATAACTAGCAGCTGGACGAAACGATAATTGGGCAAACTCTAGAATTTGAGAAGGTTGGCTCCACTATATTTATTGTGGAGTTCATCTAAATTTAACTCAAGTGATTTAGGTGGATGAACATTTAATATGAAAGATATAGATATTTTACTTTTTTATGTAACGAAAAAATATTATATTTTGAAAATGGTATATATATAAATCAAGAAAAGTACGGATAAAAAACGAAGTAGAAAGAAATATCACGTACGACAAAGAAAATGGTAAAAGTTTGAACAAAGAGTACAACGTAAAGTTGTATATGAAATAACATTCACGTGTTAACTTCTTTTCCGTGGTAATTGTAGTATTATTTTTTGAGTAAAATTGTAATTTTAATAATGTGTTATAGGTGTGAACTTTTTATGTGTATGGGTTTAAATGCTCACATTTTAATATTATTGTTTATAAGTTGCATTAGTTTTTAATTTATTTTAATCCGTATACTTTTTTTGTTTGCAACTGAGCACTTAAGATCATCCGATAAACTAAACAAATATTGAAGTGGTATTATTTTCCCCCATGCGATCATTTGCAGATTAAAAAATAATTTAGTGACTTGTTTAAAAATTAAAATGAATATAGCAACCAAATGTATAATATGTATTTACAGTAATGAAATATTGTTTGTTGTCAGAAGCTTCCATGTGAAGTTTAACAAGTAAAACCAATGGTGTGAATACAGTAAGGTAACATCTAATAAATAGTTGATCCAAGTGAAATTGGATTTGATCTTTTAAATAAAATTTTAAATTTTAATTTTGTGGATAAAAACAAATGTAATTAAAAGAGAAGAATCTCAATAAAAATAATCAGATAAATTTTTGAATAAATATTAGTTATCGGTAAAGTCAATAAACATTAATACAATGTATCAATAATATGGTTACAAAATAAAACAGTTGAGGTCACATAAAATTTCACACACCAAATTCTAATGTAATTCCTCCATTCACAATATATGATATTTAAGGTTTTTGAACAAGTATTAAGGAACACAACTAATTCGGTGAATTTCAAAGAAAACATTAAATAACTTCCTAATATATTATTAATCTTTGTAACTAATGTTTATTTATTCTTCCTATGTATTACTCTCACCAAGTATTTATTAAAAATATTCTTAAAAAAATATTTAATGTAACATTAATTTTATAAAATGACATATTTTAGAATAAATTTTTTTCTCTAAATGTAAACCATGCATATGCATATATCTGCAGGGAGCAACTAAAAATATTTTTGCTTGCATGTGTGTTAAGTCAGTCAACAAAGAAAGACTAAAATGTTCAAATAAAGAGAAGAGTTTGAATACAAATATTGATAAGAAGAATCCATGACAATAGAGAAACAGTTTTTCGAATACATGATTCGATAACTCAAGAATTAATTGATATCAAGCAGCAATTACACTCGGTGTTGGTGGTAATGTGGTATTAATTATCTTTAGCTACTCACTGGCAGTTGAATTGCACTATTATTGTGCCTGTCTATAACATGAGTTTGAGTCTTTAAGAAAATCATTTGACAAGTATCATAATTATATACTAGATCAGGCTGGGCGAAGATTGCGAGGACATATATATGGTTGGTCATGTATTGTAGAAGTAGCCAAAAAATCAAATTTGTTTATTTCGGTTTTTTTTTTTTGTTTATTTCGAGTTCTTTTGTCGATTAATTGTTAATCTTATGTTTTTCATATTATTAATTAATCTATTTTCATGTAAATTACATTGCGAGTACTTTGAATTTTCTTCCCGTTAAATTAATTCAAGTTTAATTTTTTCGTCAATTTCCTTTCACGCAATTTATCTTTCGTGCAAGTTTGCAGTATAAATTGGTTGTCTTGGTGATGGTTTATAACTTAAGTCCAACAAAGACCCTTGTTTATAAGCTGAATGGTGTATGAATTATGCATTCTGTATTTATAGACATAGCTGAATCTCTTGAGTGGTTGTTTTATGATGTATTGGTGTACTTGTGTTTTTACTCTTTCAATGAAACAATCTTTGTTACGTTCATATATATATATATATATAAAATAAACTTTTGGCACTTAAATTCCTTTCTAGTTTTATTTTCTTATTGAGTGTGTATTAGTCTGTTCAGTTCGATTAAAAGGAATAGTAAGTTTGAATCAACTAAACCAATTGATTTTGATTGGTCCATATTCAGGTCATTGAGTTAGTAACTTATATATACTTTCTAAACTGTTAATTTATAAATGTAATAAAATTTCATAAATTTATTATAAAAAAATTTTAATAATAACCCTTGAATTTAGAATAGCAATTAGAATATAATTGCTAAGAGGAGGAAAATCTCTAAATTCCTAGAATATTGAAATTGATTTGGCTCATATGTTGATTTGATTCCATGAATTATGAAATTGACAGCAAAAAGAAGGAAAATTAGATTTCGTCAACTTGGTTTGATTAGACTCAATTGTGCATAAATAAAAAGTCAATTTAATTAGTTTTGGTTTAATTATTCGAATTAGTTAGATTAACCCAATTTATAATGAATACCCCTACTTTCTTCATCCCTAATTAACTTAATTTGATGTTTTAACTTTCTTGAATCTTTAATTTCTACACTTCACATTTTTTTCCTTCTAGTAAGACTCAGGATAATCCCCGCAAGAAACAGGACAAAAGGATTTAAGGAATTGAGAATGAAATGTAACACATTGTAAATGATCGAACATATATACACTCAAGTCATATTTCTCACAAATGAGTTGTTTTAATCATTTATATTTTTATAATTTAAATATTACATTTATATTCTTAATTTTCATTTTCTTTATGAAATAAGTTAAGGCAAGGTTTTCAAAAAGTTTATTAATTTGATTAAAAATGTCAGGTTTTCGACCATTTAAAAAGTGTATTAGACTTAACAAGCAAACTAATTTAAGCAAATATCCTCTTTATATAAAATTAGAATAGTTATTTTAAATAAGATTTAAGAGTTATTCTTCAAACGTTTTTTAGAAGATTTTTTTCAACAAGAGCACTTATAAGAGTTGTCCTTTACCTCCTTTAACTTTAAATCTATCTTTCTTAATCTTTACTAGCGTAGGATCGCATATCCTACACGAGTATTAAATTTATATTTAATAAGTTATAATTATTTTATACTGTTATAATTTTGTAATATATTATAAATTATTTTCTGTATTTTTTTATGAATGTTTGTTAGTATACTAAATTAAGTTATATTAAATTATTTTTGAAAATAATCGTCCATATTAAATTAATTGTTCATTTTAAATTTTGGTATATCAAAATAATATTGTTAAATTATTTTCATAATATTTTTGTAATGTTTTGACTTTTGAGAATAATCTATTACATTAGAAGAAGAAAATATAAAAGCATAAAGTAAACTATAAAAAATAAATTAATGATAAAACAAATAAAAAAAATATTACATTAGAGGAAGAAGATAAAAAAAAAGGTGAAACTATTAAAAAAAATTGTTTACATCAAGAATATATTTCAACCAAGAGTATTATGTCAACCACTAATTTCTCTGTATGCATGGCCAAAAAACAAACCCTAAAAATAAAAGGGAAATATTTAAAGAGCATCATAACTAATTTTAAAAAATAATTCCCTTGAAAAAATTAATTAATCAATCAATGGAAGAGTTATTCTTTTCTGATGCAAGAAGAGAAATATTTAAACAACACGAAACAAAACAAAAAATAGAAGTACAGAAACGGAAACTATTAGACTAAATATATTTTAAAAAAAGCATTCAAATAAAAAATTAAAAAAGATAAAAACTCACCTTAGATAATTTGTCTTTCTTGTTTGCATTCATCCCTCTATTGAAATTGGATAAAAAAGAATAAAAATGTTACCATCACCTATTCCATAAAAAAAAAAAAAACAATGCAAATGATAAAAAATAAAAGAGATACTTAGAAAAAAGACAAATAATATAATCTTACCTTATAAAAAAAGCAAATCAAATGAAAAATAATGAACGATAAATTGTTTGAAAAAAGTGAAAAGAAATAAATATTTCTATTAATGAAAAAGTAAATATATAAATTAAAAAATATAAACTAAACCTTAAAATAGAAAAAAAGTTAATGCATTTGCATTATTGAAACTGAATAAAATAAAAAAAGAATAAAAAGTGCAAGTAATTAGCTATTTAAAATGAAAATATTAATAGATTGAAAGAGAAGAAAATATAAAATAACATTAACAAATAAATTTTCAATACTAGATATCAAACAAATTGTATAAAAAGACATTCAAATAAATAAAATTGAAAAAGATAAAAAAAAAAACTTACGGTGGAGAAAGAATAAAAATTTCAATGCATTTGTATTTGTTAGAACAAAACGAGATTGTTTGCGACTCAGTCAGTAATTTGTTCTATTTGTCATAAATTATTGTTACAACATATTTCTTGTTTATATTGATCAATCTCTTCATTCAAATTGATTGAAATAAAAGGATTAAAAAGTGGAGCAATTAGTTATTTTAAAAGAGAAAAATAATAATAAAATTAAAAATAATAATGTATACTCAGGTATTTATAATTGAAACTCAAATCATACAATATTTTTTCAAGTTCCATAAAGGATGAAATTTCAGCATATTATAGAGTTGGCTAGGATGGCGAAGAAGAGAATGAGAAGCCTAAAAATGAGAGAAAAAGGGAGAGAGAGAGAGTATTGTGTGATTTTCGTTTAAAATATATATAAAAATGAAGAAAGAGTAAAAAAGAAGATGAAATAAATATTTTTTTTTATTTATTATGATAAAAAAGTCGTTTTAAGAATTAAAATATACAAATATATAAATATATGAATTAATCAATTAATCGATTATAATAATTAACAAATCAATTATATATATGAAATTTTAGGTACGTAGGAGAGTATAATAAAATTTTTTATTTATAAATAAAAATGAATTATAATATACGGTTAGAGCACGAAGGATAGCCTAATTTATTTGTTAATAATTAAGTTACACTAAATTAATAATACTAATTTAGCTTATATCTTTAAAATGAAATAAATAATAATATTAGAGATAATAATCAATCAATTATATAAATTTATAACAATTGAATAATTAATCAATTATATATTTTAGGTATTTATGATAAGATAATTATTTACAGAAATAGAATAATAATTAAATACTGCCCTAATAGAATAGAATGAATATATAATAAAATAGAATTTGTTACGTAATAGAATGATATTTATTTGAATGAATAATTGAATTAAATAATACCATTTACTTATAATTTTGGAGGAAAACAATATGAGATTATCATGTAATATCATTCTCATAAAATCTATATATATATATATATATATATATATATAAAATAGATCTCTAAATTAAATTTTAATATTTTTATTAAAAAAATTATTAATAGTTAAAAATAACAATGTATTATAATGTTTTATCCTTATCAATTTAAAAGTTTAAAAAATATTTACAACATTTTATATTTATCTAGTCCTTAAACTAATTTTTAATATTTATTTTTTCCCAATTTTTTTATTTTTTTTAGTGCTTGTAATATTTTTTTTCCTAATTTTAGTCTATTAATTTTTTGTGTTGATGTGGGTAGACATGTCATGTTAGGTACCATGTGAGAGTGAATATCGATACTTAGATACGTATTACATCATCATTAAATAATAATAAGATCATTTAAAAAATTAAATTTATGAGTATCAAAACAAATAAAATAAATTAAAGGATTAACATAAAAAAAATATTATATTTATAAGGATTAAAATTATATTTAATCATAAATAATGTTTTTGTTAGTATATGTTTTTATATAATATTAAAATCATATATTTATTGACTTTTTTTTAATTAATAAGCATATGTTGACCTACATAAAAAGTGAAATCTAGAAGTTATTGAAGAAAAAATTATACCTTATTTAGAAGTCTTATTTTAAAATAAGTTTTTTAATAACTTATCATGAAAGTCAAATTAAATTGATCATAAATTAATGGGACTTTGTTTTTTTTTATAAATTCTAGTTCTTCTATTTTCATCTTTGTCTCATATCTCAAGTATCATTAGTTTTAATTTTCATAATTTATATTTTATTTTTCATATAGTTTTACCAATTAATTAGTCAATTCATCTATTTAGAGAAGGCACAACATTATTATAAACAAAAACTTTATTGAACAAACGGTGTTTTAATATATATATATATATATATATATATATATATATATATATATATATATATATATATATATATATATATATATATTAGTTATTAGAATGTTAGTTTTATTAGAAAAAATCAAACTGTGATTTTCTTTTCTTTTTTTACTTTTTAACTCATCTTATATCTTCAAAACTATTATTGAGTACTTATGTGATTAAAATAGATAAATAAATACTGACAAACTACAAGATAAGAGAATCAATCAGAAAAAGGGCATTGAATATTGTTCCTCTTTTCCTCATACCACGCCCATAATCTAATTTTTATCAAGCCCAAAACAATGATGAAGTCAAAGGACACCCTAAAGCATAATCTTAAATATAGACGATACTTAACATTCCAATTAAAAAACATGACAAATAGAATGCAACTTTTTTTCTTTTTGAAAAGAGACCTAAACTAAATAAAATGATAAAAAAAAAATTAGACAAAACCGGTTAAAAATTGAGCCATGCATAAATTGCGTTCCAAATCCAGTTTGTCATTAGGCTAAGATAAAAAAAGATGATGAGAATCTTCATCAAAGGAAAAACATACATAACACACAAGAGATTCAAAAATATTAGGGTGTATTTGATTTGTATTTTCATTTTTTTTTATTTTCTAAAAATTGTTTTCATTTTCAAAAGATTAAAAGTCTGAAAACATGTTTGGTTTGACCATCCTCATTTAAAAAAATTCTTGTTATGATGACTAACCATTGAGAAAACAATCCTCCAACAATGCTCAAAGTAGAAGAGAAGAGATTGGGGCGAAGGGAGAAGAATAACACAATTAAATAAACCAATTCTTAAAACCCTCAAATAGAAACCCTAAAATGAAGAATCATCATCCTCATTAAAGAAATCAATAGAACATAGAAGACCCTAAAACTCTCATTAATGGACTCATTAAGGAGACATGAAGCAAATCTCACCAAGAGATTGTCAACCGGGAATGGTGTTGTGGCGGTAGTGGTGCGGCGGAGCAATGGTGGTGGTGTGGCAGAGCAGGATTGGCGGAGAGAGGTGTGAGACAGACTGGTTTGAGAGAGGAAAAATGTGATTGAAAGAGAGAGAAGCTATAGGATTGAGTTGGATTTGAGAGAAGCACATGGGAAAAATTGGAAGGAATGAGAAAAAAGAAGAAACTGAAAACAATGAAAATAGAATTTTATTATTTTCATTTTTTGGTTGGTTTGGGAAAATATTTTTACTGAAAATATTTTCAAAAATTCAACTAAATACATTTCCATTACCATTTTTTCAGTGAAAATGAAAATAGGAAACAACCAAACCAAATACCCCTTACATATCTTGATCATAAGCTATAAAAAATATATGATCTCGCCTTACAAAAACTTATGACAGAGATCAAATTTAAGTCTTCAATTTTTTTCTTAAACAAGCCTCGTGTCTATTTAAACAAAAATCTTATTCTACACTTAACCTATTTCCACCTCTTGTTATTGTTTACATTTATATGTACTTTAATCTGACGTATTACATATCTTATCAATTGTGTATTTATTTAACGCATTAAACGTTCTTAAGACATTGCATTTAAATCAATTTAATATCTATCCCATTGGTCAAATATTGTTTTTAGTTGACATTTATATTGAATTAATGAGGTCCAACATTTATATTTGTCGACATGTTTGACAAATTTCTGTATAAAACTATAATTAATCTATAATCTTACTGATTATATCAAATTGATATCATTTATAAAACGTACAGCATGACGTACAAGAGGTGAATGGTTAGATATCGTAATATTACCTATAAAAAATATTTAATTATGTTTTCAGTCTCTTAGGATACGAAAATAGATCCTCTTCATTTCTTTTTTCTTTCATTTTCTCCATTTCATAAGCTTTTTTAAAAAATGAAATATAGTTGATACACACTTTATGAAAAGTGATATTCATTTCCTCAAAAGTTTAGTAATGGATAATTAGAGAAAAAAGATGGAGAAGATCTTTCTCTTGAAGTAGGGGGTTTATTGTTTTAGTCTCCAAATAAAAATTTATATTTTAATCTCTCAAATTAAGAAAAAAAACTCTTTTTAGTCTTTCCATTCAAATAAAAATTTATATTTTTTTAGTGCCCTCAAATTCTAGCATGAGATTAAAAAGAACATTTTTTTTTAATTTGAAAGTCTAAAAATACAAATTTTTATAATATCTGAATTTGTATCTCATTGTCATCTTTGTTCGTGAAATTAAGAAAAATTCAGAAAAATCCGTGAAATTATTTAGGGTTTCCTCTTTTATCTCACTTTAGTCCCTAGTATGATTAAGTGAGAAGAAGAAAAAAGAAATTATTTCAAGAATTTAAATAAAATCTTAAATAATTTAAGGAACTTATTTGAATTTTCCTTAAATATTTTAAAACTGAACTGATAAAAGATATAAATTTAGAGACTAAATTCACCATTTATTCAAAATTAATAAGACGTTAACTTTGTACAAAACCATTAACTAGTAGCCGTCAAGTAGCTCTCCAGTTGCTTTTTGTAGGCTTGCCTAATATTTAGAATATCAACGGATACAGCTTAACGTGAGTGAGTGAGATTTTCTTCAAATTTATTAAACTATGGTGGGACTAGCTTGTTTGACAAGTGGATGTAAGTATGCACATTCATACTCAAATCAACAATCATAAATCTAGGGTTTTCACAAGAAAGTCACTCCAGAACCACGGATATTGACTTTTTGGGAATTTCATGGCATCCATAGTTTTCAGTCATCATGAGTGAAACACGAGTTCCGGATGTCGTAAAAGCTAGTCCTTGATCCATGATTGTAAAGCAATATGATCTACTGAAACCAAGTTTATCTCGTTTTTCTTTTCATATATACATCTAGACTCTATATTGATGGATCATGGATAAACCTCTTGAGCATAGAGAAACATTTATATTGAAATAAAAAAAATATTTATATATTCCTTTCGGTCTCATATATAAGAAGAAGAAAAAAATATTATTTTCTTGATCTTAAATATAAAAAAATTTTAACTAATTTTATTTTTTTAATGTTATTATCTCTAAAATATCATTCATTTAATTGAGATTTTAGTTCCAAAAACTCATTTTTATTCTTAATACAAGTTCTAATAAAGGGTAAGTTGCGAAAAAACTTAATTTTTAATTGAGATTGACACAATTAAATGTAGTTAACTAACTTTTGTGAATCCATTTTTCTTTCTTATATTTGTGATCAGAGTAACACGTCGTATTCAACTTGCATAACTTCCGGTTGATATAGATATCGGGAATTGGTCCTCGATCTCTCATAATAATCAGTACTAAATCTTATATATATATATATATATATATATATATATATATATATATATATATATATATATATATATATATATATATATATATATATATTCATTTACTCCAAGAGTAAGTCTAAAGAGTTACTTTTAATTTGAGCCCTATATTTATTTTTAATCCAAAGGTCCAAATTAATTCACTAAACATAATCACATGACAACTATCCTTCTCCCTCCTTATAGAAAAAATAGTAGCTCGTTTCTTCGGGTCTTCCTCTCTCCATTTTCTGTAAAATGCTTCTTTCTTTTCACTTCTTAAATGGCTCTAGTGTCATGTGTTGCATGCCCGTCCAAATCGTCATTTGCAAATCCTCGTGCTTTCCTCGATCTCCCATTCCTAAACAAAGATAAAGAAACCCTAGAAAGAATTATCATTGGGCTTCGTTTCTTTGCAATCGAGAACTGAAGATTCTAGATTCGACTCTTGTGCAAAATTGAACTTCGATTGCAGAACATATAACGACAAGGTGGAGCACAAAAGCATTGGAGGGGCATGGAGGATTTTGCACCTAATGTTGAATTTTGCACGAACACTACACCCATGATTCCCATCTCGTAAAGTAAAGGTTTTAGTCAAATCCCTATCCAAGAAGGCGGTGAGTTATCAACAATCCCAATTAATTCATGCATGGTTGTTACAACGGACTATCAAATGTCAATTTTTGATTATGAAATTGAATTTTGGTTGGTGTTGCTCTTCTATGTTCTTCTCTCTCTCTTTGTCTTTGTCTCTCTCTTGAAAATTGAAATTAAATGAAGTTTAACATGTTATGATTTGTTAGAATTATCAATGGAAGTTGTTGTAGCAATCATGCCTAATTAAAATGAATTATTCAAGAGGTGTCCATCTTATTTATTTACATTAGGCATGGGATTATGATTGTATCTTTGATTTTGAACTGAATGACTGCTTACAATTACAAATTTTGGGAGGTAATGCAACAAGGCGCTTGAGGAAGCTTACAGACGATGAAATAATGTTCTTATCATAATTTGCTTTGAATTATTCCAATTTGGCTTGGGTTCATCCTTTTGAAATGCAAAAGGACTTGATGAGATTGAATTTGTAAAAGTTCTTCACAAGAAATTTGGCCTTTGTGGTGAAGAATATCTATCATTAAGTGCTACATGGTGTTCAAGAAACTGTTACAAAGCTTAATGATCTGGATAATGCTTTGCTAGATAATGTTTTTCTAAGAATGATTGTTTTTATTTCTACCTTACTTTTTGTTTATGGATAATGAATACATTCTAATAGTTGCCAGCCAATATTGGTGATGGTTGGTGCATTCTATGTAAGCTGACTATTAATGGTGAAATTACAGTAGTAAAAAGTATCAATTTTCTTCCATTTGAATTGAAATTCTCTGAGTAATTATTGTAGAAACACATGGTAATAATAGAGTTGGACTATAGATTTGAGAATAGTTTATAACAATTTAGAGATTTGATTCGATTGAATTCTCTCTAATGCATTTAAATGAACTTTCACATTGAGCATCATTCGTAGTAACTGTGATAATTCTATTTGCATTGGTTTGATGAATTGGATTTATGTTTTTCATCTTAAATTTTATTATATTCTTGTTCTATTTTGTTCTTTCTTCAGTTCTGTTTTGTGTGTTTTCACGTTCTTTTAGAGTTGCTTACAAAATATTTGACAAAAATCCCCCTTTCTGTTTATAAGTGAATGAATGTAGGGACCATGTTGAATCATATTTTTGAGTTCGACCTAGGTTAATCCTGTACTACAAAATTCTCTAGTAAATTTTTTTTTGAACGATTCAACATTCTTTATCAAAACTGACACCATTGTCGGGGATATGATTCATTGTGTGCCAACCTTGATTCACTCATAACACACATTAACATAGTAGTATAGGTTTGCATTTGTTTATTGGAAAAGGAATAAAAAAATAATACACATTTGTGCATGTTGTTTTGCATTCATGTAAGGTTCTGATCATTTTGTGCACTTTGCATTCAATAATTGTTTGGCATATTACATTGATCTTGTTAATGTTGTTATATAGAATAGGTGTAGTAGCATAACAGGGTAGTAAAAAAGACAGAGGAGTAGTGTAGAGAAAACAAAGAAGTAAAAAAAAAAAAAAAACAAATTTGTTGATCTGGACCACTTTTGGAATTTTTTTCTATTTTCAAGATTTTTAAAAATCACCAAAAAATTACCAAAAATAAAAAAAAATGATTTTTAGACATTTGTTGTGGTGTTTTGGAATTTTTTTCAAAATTGTTTGAGGCAGTTTTCCAATTTTTGTAGTATTTCAACATATATCGTGAATAGTATTCTGTGAAGTGTAATTGTGCATGATAGTGTAATTTTGCATAATAGTGTAGTGCATACTGAATTCATTGTTGACTTTATTTATGATTCTATTTCTGAGCCTGATCTTTTTTTTTATTGCCTTTGATTTTGAAAAAAATATATAGTGTTGATATAATGGCTTATAACAATTGAACTCTCAAGGAATGGGCTACACTAGATGTTGTGTATCAACCTTGGTATATTCAATATCCTAAGACTGAGGTTAGTTATGAGCTAATGTCTGGACTAACCCATTTGTTGCCAAGGTTTCATGGTCTTGCAGGTGAAGATCCACACAAGCATCTGAATGAGTTTCATGTAGTGTGTTCCACCTTGCAACCTGAACAACCATTTAGACCTCAACAATATCAATAAAATCCTTACTCCAACACCTACAATCCTGGTTGGAGAGATCATTTGAACTTGAGGTATGGTCCTAGTCCACAACAACAACCATTTAGACAACAATAGTTTCAACCCTTCATCAGAAAATATCAAGCTCCTCCTTTCAGACAACCACAACAATTCCAACACTTTACACCTCCACCTGCACAACCTGTGCAGAATAGCAGTTCTAGACCTTCCTTGGAGGAGTTGATAAAGCAAATGGCCACCAACAACATTCAGTTTCAGCAGAATGTGATGGCCACAGGCAAAAACCTACTAACTCAGATTAGACAATTAGCTACAACTGTCAATCAGTCGCAACAACAAGGTTCTAGCAATATTCCCACACAACTAATTATTAATCCAAAGGGAAATAAGAGTATTTTTACCTTGAAGAGTGACAGAGAGCTTCCAAAGCCAACAAATGTTGGTGCTAAAATTGATGATGTGAGTGTTGTTACCTTGAAGAGTGACAGAGAGCTTCCAAAACCAACAGATGTTGGTGCCAAAATTGATGATGTGAGTATTATTACCTTGAAGAGTGACAGAGATCTTCCAAAGCCAACAAATGCTGGTGCCAAAATTAATGATAGTGCCAAAATAGATTATGCACCAAAACATATTGCTTTACCTTTTCCTTCTATATCCATTCCTGCAAAGAAAATGGAGCTTAATTATGATCTTCTTAATACTTTCAGGAGGGTGGAAGTCAATATTCCCCTCTTGGATGCCATAAAAAAGATTCCAAAGTATGCAAAGTTCTTGAAGGATTTGTGCACTCATAAGAGGAAGCTTAAGGGAAATGAGCAAGTGAAGAGGTTTCATGACCCTAAACCTTATATTGTCCAAAAAGTGCTCTTGTTTAACTTTCGCCTCAATCTTATTTCCGGTAAACTTTGGTCTAGATGGGATGCTTTTGTTATTACTAATGTTTTTTTCCCATGGTGTAGTTGAGATTAAAAATGAAGTTACCGCAAAGTCTTCAAAGTTAACGGTCACAAAATCAATCTTTTTTATGAGAGCCCCCAAGTGGAGGAGGAATTTGTGGCAAACCTCTCTTTGGTCTTGCAACCAATTTTATGTTATGATGTGCCTTGAATGGCATTTGAGAAGTTTCCTTCCCCTTTTCTTTTATATGTTGTTCCTTTGTTTGCATTTCATTACATGCTCACATTGAGGACAGTGTGCATTTCAAGTATGGGGGGAGGGTTTAGAGAAATTTGTTTTTTGTTTTTTGTTTTCTATTTTTTGTTTTACTATTTTTACATACATAAAATAAATAAATAAAATATAAAAAATATATACAGATTTTACCACTGTTATTTTCTAATGTTTTGTTGAATTTAGGCACTTTCTTATGTTTTTGATAACTGCTAAATAATTGTGAATTAATAGTAAAGAATTATTCAAATTTTGGCCTGAAATTAATTATTTAGCAGTTATTTGTGATTAAAAGTTGAAAAATTAATTAAATTGAATTTTTGGTTGCAGATACGAAAATTGGAGTTACATTAAGCAAAAAAGGCAACAAAAAGTGAAGAAAAAGAAGAAGTCTGAAGCAGGCCTAGCCCAACACGCGCGCTAAGCGTGCAAGGCAGTACAGACGCTAAGCGAGGCGTTAAGCTCGAAGATGCAGAATCTGTTACGCGCACTAAGCGTGAGTCACGCGCTAAGCGCGCGATCCAACAGAAACACACGCTAAGCCTGCAACGAGCGCTAAGCGCGCGATCTGAACGCGCTAAGCGCGATGTGTCGCGCTAAGCGCGCTTACAAAGGCCCAAAGCCCACTTCAGCAGCTATAAATAGAGAGCCAGTCCAAGGAAAACCACACATCTCGCCTCAGAGCAATTCTCTCAGCACTCCAAGCCTGAGCTCTCCCTTCTCTCTCTATATTCTTTGTTTTTATCACCCCCATTCTTTCTTTCACCCCTAGTTGTAAAGCCCTCAATGGCCATGAGTGGCTAATCCCCTAGCTAGGGCCTGGCAGGCCTAAAAACCCAACGATGTATGGTGTACTTCAAGAGTTATCAATGCAAAGAGGATTCATTCCAGGTTTTTCTGTTCTAATTCTTTTCTTTTAATCTTGCATTCATTTCTTGAATTTCTTTTGGGTTTTATTCGCTTGGGAAAGGGTATTTCCTAATAAGGGTTTAAGAATTAATGCATGCATCAGTTTTAGGGGTTATACGCTTGGGAAAGGGTAACACCTAATAGAACATCTTAAGAAAAGAATCATCAGGTTTACATTGCTAGGCATAGAATGATAACTCAATGCCCACGCATTTAGCAACATCTAGAATTTAACCTTAATGCATTTTAATTATTGAGTCTTCGCAAAGGCATTTGGGAGATAGGTAGTTAAAATAGGCTTGTCATCGTGAGGCATCAGGGACAAGTAAAATTAATAGATGTGGGTAGAACTAATACAATTGCATTGGTAATGAATATCATATTTACATGCATCGTAGGCCAATTAGGTTTGTCCGGTCTTGGCATTTCTATTAATTGTCTTTCTAAAACTATTTGATCTAGTAATAACAATCTATTCTTGCACTTATTCCTGTTTTATTATTTATTCCTTACTTGCAAATTGAAGAGTACTCAATAAAGTGCAATAAAATCCCTGTGGAAACGATACTCGGACTTCCGAGGTTTACTACTTAGAGCGATTTGGTACACTTGCCAATACCTCAACAAGTTTTTGGCGCTGTTGTCAAAGATTTTATTTTCACACTTAATTGCCATACTATATCAGTTTGTAAGGCCAACTCTCTTTTCTTAGCTTATTCTTTTAGTATTCTTTCTCTTCTATAAATTGCACGGGTAGTGCCTTTTTGTTTTTATGCGACTTAGAACTGCATCTGGAGACGTGGTCCCTATTAACTTAGAAATTGAAGCTTCTTGTCGGCGTAACAATGCTGCAAGAAGAAGAAGGGAGCAAGACACAGAAGGAAGCAGTTACACCTCATCTCCTCTTTCTCCAAATCACACTCAGATGGACGGGGAACCAACACAAAGAGTCACACTAGAGGACTTCTCTAATACCGCCACTCCTCAATTCTTCACAAGTATTGCAAGGCCGGAGGTTCAAGCAACTAACATCTCCTACCTGCACTCTCTTATTCAGTTAATCCAAGGGAACCTCTTAAATGGTCTTCCAAGTGAAGATCCATATGTGCATCTAGCCTCATACATAGAAATATGCAACACCGTTAAAATCGCCGGAGTTCCAGAAGATGTGATACGCCTTAACCTCTTCTCTTTTTTCCCTAGCAGGAGAGGCAAAACGATGGTTGCACTCTTTTAAGGGTAACAACTTAAGAACCTGGGAAGAAGTCGTGGAAAAATTCTTAAAGAAGTACTTCCCAAAGTCAAAGACCGCCGAAGGAAAGATGGAGATTTCCTCTTTCCATCAATTCCCGGATGAATCCCTTAGCGAGGCACTAGACCGTTTCCATGGATTGCTAAGGAAAACACCGACACATGGATATAGCGAGCCAGTACAGCTAAAGATATTCATCGATGGTTTACGACCTCAATCGAAACAGCTACTAGATGCATCCGCAGGAGGGAAGATCAAACTGAAGACTCCCGAAGAAGCGATGGAGCTCATCAAGAACATGGCGGCCAGCGATCAAGAAATCCTTCGTGATCGTACCTATGTTCCCACGAAAAGAAGCCTCTTGGAACTCAGCACGCAGGATGCAACTTTGGCACAAAACAAGTTGTTGACGAGGCAGATAGAAGCCCTTACCGAAACCCTCAGCAAGCTGCCTCAACAACTACAAGCGGTAAGTTCTTCCCACTCTTCTGTTTTGTAGGTAGAAGGATGCCCCACATGCGGAGGAACCCATGAGCCTGGACTTTGTAAGCCAACAAGACACTTCTAGAGAAGTAAACTATATGGGCATACCGAATCGCAGATTCCAGGGCTACAACCAGGGGAATTCATCCAGATTCTATCAAGGGGCAACAGGATTCAATCACGGGCCATCAGGATTCAATCAAGGAAGAAACTTCACGCAAGGTTCAGGGTGGAGGAATCAGGGAAACCAATATAAGGAGCAAAGGAACCAACAGCCATACCAGCACCCTAGCCAAGGTCCAAATCAGCAAGAAAAGCCCACCAACATAGAGGAACTGCTGCTACAATTCATCCTGGAGACAAGATCACATCAAAAGAGCACGGATGCAGCCATTCGGAATCTGGAAGTTCAAATGGGCCAATTGGCACATGACAAAGCTGAACAGCCCACTAGAAATTTCGGGGCTAACACGGAGAAAAACCCGAAGGAAGAATGCAAGGCAGTGCTGACTCGAGGGCAGAGAAGAGCACAAGAGGAGGGTAAGGTTGAAGAACAAGACCGACCAGAGGAAGAGAGGACAGAGACGCCAGAAGAAGAAATGACAGAAGAAGAAGAGAAACTGGCATCACCACCTAAGACCAAGAGCCAGAGAGCAAGGGAAGCTAAGAAGGAAGAACCACCAGCTCTACCACAGGATCTCCCATATCCTATGGTACCCACCAAGAAGAACAAGGAGCGTTACTTCAGACGTTTCTTGGAAATATTCAAAGGGCTGGAAATCACCATGCCATTCGGGGAAGCCTTACAGCAGATGCCCCTCTACTCCAAATTTATGAAAGACATCCTCACCAAGAAGGGGAAGTACATTGACAACGAGAATATTGTGGTAGGAGGCAACTGCAGTGCAATAATATAGAGGAAACTACCCTAGAAGTGTTACCATCCCGTGTACCATAGGAACGGAAGTGATAAACAAGGCCCTAATTGATTTAGGAGCAAGTATTAATCTGATGCCCTTGTCGATGTGCAAAAGAATCAGGAATTTGAAGATAGATCCCACCAAGATGACGCTTCAACTGGCAGACCGCTCGATCATAAGACCATACGGGGTGGTAGAAGATGTCCTGGTCAAGGTACGCCACTTCACTTTTCTGGTGGACTTTGTTATCATGGATATCGAAGAAGACACGGACATTCCCCTTATCTTAGGCAGACCCTTCATGCTGACTGCCAATTGTGTGGTGGATATGGGGAATGAGAACTTGGAGTTGAGTATTGACAATCAGAAGATCACCTTCGACCTGCTCAAGGCAATGAAGTACCCACAGGAGGGTTGGAAGTGCTTCAGAATGGAGGAGATAGATAAGGAAGATGTCAGTATTCTCGAGACACCACAGTCTTCGCTGGAGAAAATAATGGTAAATGCTTTAGACTATCTAACCAGTGAAGAAGAAGAAGATCTGAAGGCTTGCTTGGAAGACTTGGATCGACAAGACAATATTCCTGAGGGAGAAGCCAGATTTGAGACGCTAGAGAAGGAAGTTCCATCTGAGAAGAAGAAGATAGAGTTGAAGATATTGCCCAATCATTTGAAGTATGTGTTCTTGGAGGAAGATAAACCTATAGTGATCAGTAACGCACTCACAATAGAGGAGGAAAACAGGTTGGTAGACGTCCTCAAGAAACACAGGGAAGCAATTGGATGCTGGGCTCATATACCCCATCTCTGACAGTGCTTGGGTGAGCCCAGTACAGGTGGTTCCCAAGAAAGGTGGAATGACAGTGGTACGAAATGAGAAGAATGACTTGATATCAACACAAACTGTCACTGGCTGGCTAATGTGTATCGACTATCGCAAGCTGAATGAAGCCACACGGAAGGACCATTTCCCCTTACCTTTCATGGATCAGATGCTGGAGAGACTTGCAGGGCAGGCATACTACTGTTTCTTCGATGGATACTCAGGGTACAACCAGATTGCAGTGGACCCCAGAGATCAGGAGAAGACGACCTTTACATGCCCCTTTGGCGTCTTTGCTTACAGAAGGATGCCATTCGGGTTATGTAATGCACCAGCCACATTTCAGAGGTGCATGCTAGTCATTTTTTCAGACATGGTGGAGAAAAGCATCGAGGTATTTATGGACGACTTCTCGGTTTTTGGACCCTCATTTGACAGCTGTTTGAGGAACCTAGAGATGGTACTTCAGAGGTGCGTAGAGACTAACTTGGTACTGGACTGGGAGAAGTGTCATTTCATGGTTAGAGAGGGCATAGTCGTAGGCCACAAGATCTTAGCAAGAGGGATTGAGGTTGATCGGGCGAAGATAGACGTCATCGAGAAGCTGCCACCACCACTGAATGTTAAAGGGGTAACAAGTTTCTTAGGGCATGCAGGTTTCTACAGGAGGTTTATCAAGGACTTCTCAAAGATTGCCAGGCCCTTAAGCAATCTGCTGAATAAAGACGTGTTTTTCAAGTTTGATGAAGAATGTTCAGCAACATTTCAGACACTGAAGAACAAGCTCACCACTACACCGGTAATGATTGCACCAGACTGGAATAAAGATTTTGAACTAATGTGTGATGCCAGTGATTATGCAGTAGGAGCAGTTCTGGGACAGAGGCACGACAAGGTATTTCACACCATCTATTATGCTAGCAAGGTCCTGAATGAAGCACAGTTGAATTATGCAACCACAGAAAAGGAGATGCTAGCCATTGTCTTTGCCTTGGAGAAGTTCAGGTCATACTTGATAGGGTCGAGGGTCACCATTTTCACAGATCATGTTGCCATCAAGCACCTACTCGCCAAAACAGACTCAAAGCCGAGGTTGATTAGATGGGTCCTACTGTTACAAGAATTTGACATCATCATCAAGGAGAAGAAAGGATCCGAGAATGTGGTAGCCGATCATCTATCTCAATTAAAGAATGAAAAAGTCACCAAGGAAGAACCAGAGGTAAAAGGTGAATTTCCTGATGAGTTTCTTTTGCAGGTTACCGCTAGACCTTGGTTTGCAGGTGTGGCTAATTACAAAGCCACGGGAGTCATTCCAGAGGAGTTTAATTGGAGTCAAAGAAAAAAAATTCTTGCACGATGTGCGCTTCTATGTGTGGGATGATCCTCATTTGTTCAAGGCAGGAGCAAATAATTTATTAAGGAGATGCGTCACAAAGGAGGAAGCACGAAGCATTCTTTGGCACTGCCACAGTTCACCCTATGGCGGTCACCACAGTGGGGACAGAACGACAGCAAAAGTGCTACAATCAGGTTTTTTCTAGCCCTCTATTTTTAAAGATGCTTACGAGTTTGTGCATTGTTGTGATAAATGCCAGAGAATAGGGGGGATATCTCGAAGAAATGAGATGCCTTTGCAGAATATCATGGCGAGCTAGGTTGCTTCCTCCAGAAAGCACCGCCTTCTGGAGAACTTCTTGGAAGGCCTAAGTGGGCCTGATTGCTATTTGCACCCCCTATTTACTAAATACACCCCCTGCCTTTTTTGTTGATTCTTTTTCCGTAACGTTACGGAACTTTACAAATTTCGTAACGATACTTGTTTTCTTTCCGTAATGTCACGGAACCTTACGGATTATGTAATCATCCCTTTTTTGCCTTCCAGAATGTTACAAAACTTCACGAATTGTGCAACAATGCTTCTTTTTGACTTCCAGCATGTTACGAAACCTCACAGATTGTGCAACAATGCTTCCTTTCGACTTCCAACATGTCACGGAACTTCACGAATTGCCTAACGATGGATGCCAAGTACCTCGAAGTGGTCAAACGAGGGTCGCATCCCAACAAACGGATGGTCCCCGGACGAAATTAGGGTATGACAATACCATATATAGGTCAAACTGATTACATTACAATAATAAATAAAGGTATAAATCTTTTCATTTCAAATCATAATGTGTTGTTCTTCAAACAATAGGTAAAAAAAAAAAATAAGTAAAAGTAATTTGAAAGACAAGGTGTTTTTGACTTTTTCTTATTCATTAATATTTGATTTTTTGTAATTTAATATATATTTTTAATAAATGTCACATCAATAGTTGGGTTCACGAGTTCAAAAATCAAAATCCGTTAAATTGATTGCTTCTTCAAAAATCAATATCTCATTTATTTTATTGCAATCAATTTTATCTTACGCATTTAAAAGAACACTGTTAAATTGATTGCTTCTTCTTCTTCTGCATTCTAAGCCTATCATTTAAAAGGGGGGGGGGGGGTTAAAGTTTCTTAGTGGGAAAATTGTGAAACTTATCACCCCCTCTCTTAAGTTATTGAGGCCACTTGTTCAACAATAAGTTCTTCCTCAGCAACATCAAAATTAATTTCTTATAAACCTTTAAAAGCTACTCAAATTTGATCATTAGAATGAATACTTCTGATCAAATTCAAATCTATCAAGTCAAGTACAATTGACATATTTTGAACTTCACTTTAAGAAGTTGTAGAGCGAAGGCCCATACTTGTAACAACTATCTTCTTAGGGTGTTTTAAGAGACTTTAAGGGAGCTTTATGAAGAGAACTTGAAGGAAGTAAGAAAGAGAAAAATACGAGCTTATCACCTCTGTTAAGGATTCTGCATAAGAGTGCATTCTACTTCAAACTTCTCTACTTAAGAGTGATCACTTCTATTAAAAATCATGAGTGTTATTCATTTTAAAAGAGACAAATGGGATTTATATTTCCTTAGTTGAAATCCTTTGTTGTAGGGAAATTTTGTGTTATATGCAGTGATTCACATAAAACCTTGTTGCATTACTGAAGTCTCTAAGTCAAGATTAAGTGTGATGTTGTGGTGAGGGAGAAAGTGCATTGTGAACCTTAAGGTAGTGTGGGTACACTAATTAAGGTGTGTTTTTGTAACTTCAAGAACTGGGTGAAGTTATTGAGGTTGCTGTTGTAAACCATCGGTGGTTGGTTGTTGTGTTGTTAAGTGAAAATTTCACTAAAAGAGTGAGGACTGAACCTAGTCCTGTGATTTGAGTGAACAAGTATAAAAATTTGGTTTTCATTTTTCTTCCCTTCCATTTTTACTATTTTGATCAACTAAGATCTACAACTTGATTTTCATAAACAAACATTTGAAAATAGTATTCTAAACACTAACGTAGTTTACATTCAAACTTTTTAATTGAACTAAAGTGTTGATGTTTTGTTATAAGCAAGCAAAAAAAAAATAGTAACCATTAAGCTTTCATTCTGAGCTTAAAACAAATATTTATACAAGAAGGTTTATAAAAAAGTGATGGCTATGCAAGCACTAGCAGTGTTCATACAAGAAGGTTTATCAACAAATAGGTCTTCATGCTTGGATGGTTATGATTACTAGTACCGAAAGGACAAAATGAAGTTGTTTATGGAATCACAAGATGTAAATCTGTGGGATATTATAAAGTTTGACCCCTACAAATCTACAAAGAGGACTGAAGCAAGAGAGATATAGAAGCCTAAGGTTGAGTGGACCTCAGAAGAGAAAGCAAGATTCCTTCTAAACTCCAAAATAAAGCTCTTTTTGACATGTGCACTAAGTAGATATGAGTATGACAAAGTCAAAAAATGTCAAATAGCATAAGAGTTTTAGAATACTCTCAAAACAAAATAGGAGGTAATAAATCAGGTAAAGGAATCAAAGGTTAATATACTAATCCATAAGTTTGAGATGTTCAAAATGCAGAAACAAGAAACTATTGAAAAATGTTCAATAGATTCACCACCTTAACAAGTGAGCTAAATGCTCCATGAGAAATATACACAACACACTAGAAGATCAAGAAGATTCTGAGGACTCTATGCAAGATTTGGAGACAAAAAGTTAACAACACAAGAAGCCAAATATCTAAAATGCTTGGCTTGTATTAACCCATTAGCTTATTGAAGATTCATTAGCAAGAGTTGATAATAGAGATGCAAACATCCAAAGGAAAATCTATTGCACTCAAAGCTTCTCAGAAAGCCAAGCTTAATAAGTTGTCCATGGTACTAAGCTCAGTATCAAAATTAGAAGTTGAGGATAGTGATGATAAGTTTTCTTATAAAGAAGATAAACTAATACTCCTGACAAGAAGAGTGCAAAGAATGCTCAGAAAAAGAAAAGGATCAAATAAATTCTTTTCTAAGAGGGGATATCAGCAAGGAGAAAGCTCAAAGTATCAAGTCAAATGATTTGAATGCAAGATGTCTGGCATATAAGGACAAACTATCCCTTTCCGAAGAAAGATCCTAAAAAGGGGATCAAAAGAGAATAACAATGATGGCTAGATACAGTGATACAGATTCATCATCTTCTAAGAGAGAAGAAGAACAAGTTGTCAACATATGTCTCACGAGAGATTCAGACAAGGAGCAGATATTTGACTATGAAATACTAATCAAATCAACTTTATGCTTAAAGGAACTCTACACACAATAGTGGCACATCTTTTTATATATGCAGAAGGAAAGCTTAATTCTTGACTTTTCGCTTAATTCCTTCACTTTGATAGAATGTAGGAAAAATATTCAAACATTTCCTACATAAATGATCAAACAAACAAAGCATTAATTTGTTCATAAATGCTCTACATAACTAATGTTTGTCTGCCATCATCCATTCCATAGTCAGATACAACATTTTCATCTTTTAGCATTTCAAACACAACTTTTCAAACTCAATATTTATTTGTATCAAATCAAAATTATGAAGGATCTTGATTCGTCTTATAATTCAACAATAACAACAAAGGGTTCTTTTATGAGTTCGCACAAAACCAAAATTTACTAACATGAATATTTTGTAGCAAAAACACCTAACATTCATTTCTAGTTCTCTCATGTTAGCTCTAGATGATCTATATAAAAGTGAGTTCTCCCATAGCATGAGATTCATGTTTGTATGGAAGTTTTCTCGCTCAAAATCACACAAATATAGTTTTGCACCTCAACAAAGGATTTTGATATGTTTTTTCTCTTATATTTTTGTAATAATTTTCCTAAATTGGTCTGTATGTTTTGGAAGGTCAAGTGCTCCATTAGTTTTGGAGTTGAAAAGCCAAATATTGAATGGCTACTAATATGTGGTAATGAATACTAAAGAGTGGTAATAACCACTAATTGGTGGTAATGGCTACTACATGAATTCTTGATGGTAGAATGCCTATATATAGCACGTGTTTGGTCCTTGGACTCACCTCTTTCAATTTTTGTCTGATACACCATCTACAGAGAGAAAGTGAGAGCTTGGAAGAACCAAAACAAAGCAGCTCTTTCATGGCAATGGCTAAAGGTATATTTTGATTTTGTTTTTCCGCATTTGTTAATGACATGTGTTTCGTTTTGTAGTTTGTAACATTACATGTTTGATATTTTAGTCTTACATTTGGTATCAGAGCCTCAGTTGCCTCTGCCTCATCCATTTTTTATTTTCGGTGTTTTTTCCAATCTAATTTTGTTTTTGGTGTTTAGAGCCTCGTTTGTTAAAAATAAGATTAGAAATATTTATTTTGGTTGATTTCCTTATTTTCTGACTTTTGAACTTGTAACCTACAGGTTATTGAGATTCGTGTGAGCCCCTGGACCATTTAAGGTTCTATGATATTTACTTGTTTTTCGTAAGTTATATTCTTATGCATTTTTGTTTACTTTGCAATTTTTGGAGTTTTGATTTATTTTATTTTGTGAGTATATAAGAAATTAAATGCATAATATTATTATTCAATTATGAAATTATATATGAGAATTTTATTCATCATTCTATTATATCTTGATCTTGAAGTGCATAATATGATTTATTCAAATATGATTAAGTTTTATGTCTAAGTAATATTTATAATTTTGATTAATTATGGATTAGCCACAACATCTATAATATGATTAAAATCTTGGCTGGGATATGTGGTTTTGTCGACCAGCATGAAAAGGTATTAGACTTGTTTAAGGCTATTGATGACCAATTCATCACTTCAGATAAGGCTTTAGTAAGCACCCTGATTTTGAAGTTCTCCTCTCTCCGACTCATTAGTGTGAAAGGTGTGTGTGAGTACATAATGCAAATGCAAGATATTTCAGCTCACCTTAAGAAACTGGAGGTTGGTATGTCTAAGTCCTTCCTGATGCACTTCATTCTGAACATCCTTCCGTCGAAATATGGGCCGTTTAAGATTTCCTACAACACACATAAGGAAAAATGGTCTATTAATGAATTAATGACCATGTGTGTTTAGGAAGAAGAAAGGCTTGTAATGGATATGGGTGAGAGTGCATTACTAACAACTGCTTGTGGGAAGAACAAAGCAACTAAGTCTCAAGCTAATCAGAAAGGGAATGGTAAAATAAGACCTCAAGTTGATATTAAGAAGGTGGCAAAGTGTTTCTTTTGTAAGAAGAAGGGACACATGAAGAAGAATTGCCCCAGATTCCAGAAATGGCTTGAGAAGAAAGGTAAATCAATCTCATTAGTATGTTATGAATCCAATATGGCTAGTGTTAATATTAACACCTGGTGGATTGATTCTGGATCTACAATCCATATTGCAAATTCTTTACAAGGTATGCAAAACCTAAGGAAACTAGTAGGAAGTGAGCAAAGCATTTTCTTAGGAAATAAGCTAGGCTCACCTATGGAGGCTATTGAAACTTGCATTTTAACTTTAAGTAGTGACTTTATTTTGAAATTAGAAAGGACCTTTTATGTACCAAGTTTTTTCTCAAAACTTGATTTTTGTTTCTAGACTTGTATCTTTTGAATATTCCCTTAATTTTAAAGACACATTGTTTGAGTTATTTTATAATTTAGAATGTGTTGGGAATGGTATCTTGTCTCATGGTCTTTATCTTCTTGGTTTACAAAATTATGCCATTTATAGTTCAATACATGTTCAAACTGGTATTAAAAGGTGTAATATTAATGAGAATTTCTCTATGTTATGGCACCAGAGATTAGGACATATCTCAATTGAGAAGATTAAAAGGTTAGTGAAAGATGGGGTACTCAATACTCTAGATTTTGCTGACCTTAAGACTTGTGTGGACTGCATTAAGGGTTAATAGACCAACATGTCTAAGAAAGGTGCTAACAGAAGTTCATGCATATTAGAAATAATTCATATTGATATTTGTTGTCCAGATATGGATGCAAGTGGTCAAAAATATTTTATAACCTTTATAGATGATTATTCACGATATATGAATGTTTATTTGCTTCATAACAAAAATGAAGCATTGGATGCCTTCAAAGTCTTTAAGGCTGAAGTTGAGAACCAATTTGGCAAGCAAATAAAAATAGTGAAATCAGATAGAGGTGGAGAATATTATGGCAGATATACTGAGAATGGACAACCACCTGGTCCTTTTGCAAAGTTTCTTCAAGAATATGGGATTGTTTCCAATTATACTATGCTTGGTTCTCCAAATCAGAATGGTGTGGCAGAAAAAAAGAATCGAACATTATTGGTCATGGTACGGAGTATGCTTAGCAACTCCAATCTTCCTAAATCTTTGTGGGCTGAAGCACTAAAGACGACAATTCCTAAATCTTTGTGGGCTGAAGCACTAAAGACGACAATGTATATATTAAATTATGTTCTAACCAAGGTTGTCCCAAAGGCACCTTTTTAGTTGTTTAAAGGTTGGAAACTGAGTTTGAAACATATATGTGTTTGGGGTTGTTCATCTGATGTGAGAATATATAACCCGTAAGAGAAGAAACTTGACCTAAGGACTATTAGTGGGTATTTCATTGGATATGCCAAAAGGTCTAAAGGTTATAGGTTTTACTGTCCATATCATATTACTAGGATTATGGAATCAAGAAATGTCAATTTTCTTGAAAATGACTTGATCAATAGGAATGATCAATTGAGGGACTTAGGTTCTGAAATTGATCATATAGAGTCTCAACCTTTCACATCAAGTCAAAGATTGGTTGCAATTCATACCCCTAAAGTTCAAAGGGATGATGAACAACAAATGACTAGTATTCCACAACCTGTTGCTGGTAATCCAGTAGATCAAGTTGATCATCAAATTCCTAAAAATGATGAACAACTAGCTGAACAACATGATCCCCGAGAAAATGTTAATGCAACATTAGGGAGATCTACTAGATTAAGAAAATTAGATATTCCTAGTGATTATATTGTATATTTTCAAGAATTTGACCATAATATTACAGTTGAAAATGATCTTGAAACTTTTGATCAAGCCACGAGTTGTAAAGAGTCAAATTTGTGGTATGATGTCATGAAGGATAAGATGAATTCCATGCAGAGTAATGGAGTTTGGAACCTTGTAGAGTTGCCTAATGGGGCAAAATCCATTAACTGTAAATTGGTCTTTAAGACCAAAAGGGATTCATTAGACAACATTGAGAGATATAAGGCAAGACTCGTTGCTAAGGGATTTACTCAAAAAGAAGGATTCAACTACACAGAGACTTTTTCTCCTGTATCTAAGAAAGATTCTCTTCATATTATCTTGGCATTAGTTGCTCATTTTGACCTTGAGTTGCAACAAATGGATATGAAAATAGCCTTTCTTAATGGTGATTTAGAGGAGGAGGTTTATATGAAACGGCCTGAAGGCTTCTCCTTTAGAAATGGTAAGCATTTGGTTTGCAAGCTTAACAAATCTATATATGGTTTCAAACAAGTCTCTCGTTAGTGGTACCTTAAGTTTCATGGGATAATTTCTTCATTTGGTTTTAATGAAAACCCCATGGATCAATGCATATACCACAAGGTCAGTGGGAGTAAAATATGTTTCCTTGTTTTATATGTATATGATATTTTACTTGCAGCCAATGATCAGGGTTTGCTACATGAGGTGAAACAATTTTTCTCTAAGAATTTTGACATGAAGGATATGAGTGATGCATCTTATTTCATTGGCATTAAGATTCATAGAGATAGACCTCGAGGTATTTTAGGTCTATCATAGGAAACCTTTATCAACAAAATTTTAGAGATATTTTGGATGAAAGATTGTTCACCAAGTGTCGCTCCCATTGTGAAGGGTGATAGGTTTAATTTGAACCAATGCCCAAAGAATGATTTTAAGAGGGAACATATGAAAAACATTCCTTATGCTTTAGTTGTTGGAAGCCTCATGTATGCTCAAGGCCTGACATTGCTTCTGCAGTTAGAATGTTAGGAAGATATCAGAGTAATCCAAGTATTGACCACTGGAGAGCTGCAAAGAAAGTGATGAGGTACCTTCAAGGGACCAAAGGTTACATACTTATGTATAAATAGATAGACAATCTAGATGTGATTAGTTATTGAGACTCAGACATTGCTGACTGTGTTGATTCTGAAAAATCAACATCTGGGTACATTTTCATGTTGGCTAGTGGATCTATTTCGTGGAGGAGTGTTAAGCAAACTTTGACTACTACTTCTACCATGGAAGCTGAGTTTGCCTCTTGCTTTAAGGCTACATCACATGTTGTATGGCTTAAGAGTTTCATTTCTTGGCTAAAGATAGTTGATACTATTTTAAGGCCTTTGAGAATTTTCTGGGATAACTAAAATGTTGTCTTTGTGGCTAAGAATAAAGAAAGTGAAAGTCAAAGTAAGCACATTGACATTAAGTACTTAGCCATTAGAGAAAGAGTAAAAGACAAAAAAGTGGTCATTGAGCATATAAGTATGGAGTTGATGATCATTGATCCTTTGACTAAAGGCATGCCACCGTTTAAATTCAAGGATCATGTAAAGAGAATGAGACTTGGTTTCACTTTATGATTGTATACATATAGGTTAGAGTTGAAACATTTATATTGTGGTATTTTCTCATTTTCGGGTGCACATTGATTTATTTGAGAAAAAATATGGTTTCGACCAAGAATAAACATTGGATTTATTCATTAAGTTTTATTACCACCTTGAGTATACTACTTGGGAAATTGAGCATGTTGTAATACATGGATGATATTACTCATTATAAGAGGGACTATCACTATTATTCATATGTTCATTTCTTAAGAAGTTAAGCATTGACTTATTTTAATCAATGAGTCAAAACATTTGGGCCATGTGGGAGAATGTAATAATTTTCCTAAATTGGTCTATACATTTTGGAAGGTCAAGTGCTCCATTAGTTTTGGAGTTGAAAAGCAAAATATTGAATGACTACTAAGGGGTGGTAATGATTACTGATGAGTGGTAATGGCCACTAATTGGTGGTAATGGCTACTAAATGCATTCTTGATGATAGAATGCCTATATGTAGCACATGTGTTTGGTCCCTAAGCTCACGTCTTTCAATTTTCGTCTGATACACCATCTACGGAGAGAGAGTGAGAGCTTAGAAGAACCAAAACAAAGCACCTCTGTCAAGGCAATGGTTAGAAGTGTATTTTAATTTTTTTCTGCATTTGTTAATAACCCGTGTTTCATTTTGTAGTTTGTAACATCATAGGTTTGATATTTTAGTCTTACAATTTTCACTCAGATGATTGATTAAATCAAAGGATATTTTTCCTTTTGTATGCTTGAAAAACTAGATGTTAATAGGGGTTATATCACTTTGTATATTCCAATTTTCAAGTACAACTTTGTAGTTTTTTTCGACATGCCAACTGTGTACTACTTTAGCATTCTAAAGTTTGATTTTGATGCAACATTATAATGGTGTCATTCTCATGCACCTCTTTGATGGAGTGTATTGATCAAATCTTCATAGAAAATCTAGAAGCTTTCTAAACATCATAATGATTTCATAGATTGAGATACATTCATAATATCTTTCATAAACACTTAAACAAAACATGCTAGCTTATCATAAAACCTTAGCAAAATTACTTTTTGTTTTTTGAAGGTTTCTCATAATTAAAATAAGGGTTTGGATTCAACACGTTTTAACTTGACAAAAAAAAAAGAGTCAATAATGGTATTATGCCCCTTAGTTGAAGGTCCTTTGTTGGCAGAGAATGAATGTCATGGTAAATTAACACAATCTTGCCCAAGAGGACGAAAAACAAGTTTCCTATCCATTTTCCAAAGCAAATTAGAGAACAAAGTCAATAGTATAAAATGAACAGAAAAATGATTTCCTTCTTGGAGCAACAAATAAGAGAAAATAAGAACGCAAATGTAACATTAACAACAATGAACCAAAGGTTTCAAACTTGAGGATGTAAAAATGTAGTTACACAAGACTGAAGAATAAACTGAAAAAAGGAAGAACATATGAGGGAAGTAAAAGGAAGCACATATAAGGGAAGTAAAAGGAAGCACATATAGGGAAAGTATAAATGACAATGTGAAACACAAATAATTTTTTTAAAGAAGAATATGAACAATTATGGTATGCGAAAGGTCTCAAAAACCAAATATTGTCATAAACTAACAATTTTAAATGATAACTCTTTGTAACTTAGCGAGCTTTCAACCATTGGGCCACCCAACAAAAACCTTGGTCTTGGAAAAAGTTCTAGTGATTCTAGCTTAAGGATTAGGCTCACTAAGGTGCAACCATTTAATTAGGCCAACTTGCTAACAACACTTGGCCTAACACATATTAGCCATCAAAGAAGTTGGCAATCATTAAACCCTAAACCTTAGGACCTATGCTTGACACCGCCTAGCTTAGGCAATCCACCTAAAACAATAACTTCAATACACCTACCCTATATGCATTAAATAGTATATCAAGAGTCAGGAAAGTCAACACATTATACCCATACTATTTAACATGTAACAAATAACAACTATACATTCAATCTCTATAGTTGACTACAAAAATCCTTCTTGAACATGTTGGAGCAACATTTATATACACCAATAAATCAAAGAGGTTATATAAGTCAACTATGATAAGGTATGTTTTGATTTTATCTCTCATCTCTTAATCAACTCTGATCAAAGTTGATTTGTGAGTTGATGACCAAAAATCAACTTTGATCTTTATCGACTTAAACATTAGTGTCCTTAAAAGTGAACTCCATTATTTTCATCATGACAAGAAATTTACCATAGATTACTGTATGAATTGGCATGTGATCACCTCCTTCTTGGAGTTGCAAAGGACACAAACTAAATTAAGATTTATAATTTAAAAACAAAATCACATCAATTGATATCATTGTTTAAAAAGAAAAAATAAGAAAATTCCTAAATATATTTTTGTATGAAACTAATTCAAAGGCAAGAGATATATCATATTGGATAATGACATAATAAATATTAATGGTAACAATAATAATAACAATAGTTCATATACTCACAATGTAAAAAAATATATACTTAATTATACAATTGGTCCTTTAATTATAATTAAAAATTAAATTGAGTTCTTCAATAATTAAAAAGTTTAATCTGATCCTCTGATTGTTTAAAAACACAATATTTGTACCATTTTCATCAACACTGTCAGTTTCATTAAAGGAAATAAACATTTTTAAAACAAAAAACTTTTACATCAGTTGTCAATGCAACTAATGTAAAATGACATCATTGTTATGATTTGTGGTCAATATAAATAGATACTTTTGCATCGGTTATCAATACATTTGATGTAAAAATGTATATTTACACAACTTCCGTCAATAAAACTAATGAAGTTGATAAAAAAGAAGATACAATTGTAGTGTTTTTAAACAATTAGAGGATGTGATTAAACTTTTTAATGATTCAAAAATCCATTTGAAATTTTAATAATAATTAAGTGACTAATTGCATAATTAAGCCAAAAAACTATACTATCATTTAATTACAAACCATCATGTATGGTAAATTTGTTGACTTTTATAATAAGCTTAAAATTAAACCAATGATTTTTTATTGATTAACAATGTAAATTTTTATATTGACACCACATAGGAATTAAACACACAATTTAATTAGAATACGATCGCATTATAAAGGTTTTTTTTTTACGTTTTTCTAATTATGGATATCTATATATATAATTGAAAGTTGAGTTTAATAAGTGTTTATTTATTATATGTAAAAGTTTTTATACCGTCAATCAATTATCTATCACCTTTGATATATATGACTTTTTAAGGCCTTGTTTGGGTTATTATGAGTTTTTGTTTTTGATTTTCAAATACAATTTTTAAAACAAAACATGTTCAATAAAAATGTAGCTAAAATAATTTTTAACTCAATTTTGAAATAATTTTACTTATTTTCAAAATCAATAAAAAAGATTATGTGAATTTGTTTTTGTTTTAAAAAGCATACTTTTACCACCATCATCATTCTATCACCATCGTCACCACCACCTCACCGTTGTCGTCGTCACCACCTTCACCATTTCGTCATCGTTGTTATCATTATCACCACTATCATTCCACCGTTATCGTCACAACCACCACCAATGTCATATTATTCTTGAAACAAATCTAAGTTTTAGTATGCTTTAATTTGAAATTAGTGGTTTTGACTTCTTTTTTTCTATACTAAAGGCACAGAAATAAATACTTAAAAAAATTAGTGTTGGACAAGCAGCCTCAATAACTTAAGAGGAGAGGGGTGAATTAAGTTTCAAGATTCCCACTAACAAACTTTTAACCCCCCATTTTCAAATGATAGGCTTATAATATAGAAGAAGAACAAGAAGCAATCAATTTAACAATGTTCTTTTAAACGTGCAAGGAAAAATTGATTGCAATAACATAAATGAGATGAGGGAAGAGAGAAATCAAACTCGATTTATACTGGTTCAACCACACCCTGTGCTTACGTCTAGTCCTCAAGCAATCCACTTGAGATTTTTCACTATCTTTTTAAAAATCCTTTTTACAACTTTTGAACACCCAAGGAATTCCTTTCCCTTGTGTTCAGGAAACTCACAATTCAAGAGACAACCAGTCTCTTGATTACAATTGACTTTCTGAGAAGAACAAAAAGATTTATATCCTTTAGAGTGGATAATACAATTTGAAGTTCCTGGATGAACTCTCAATAAATTTGCAAGTGTTTGCCCAAGAGTTGTTGAGAGAGCATTTGACAATGAAGTTCTCTTGGAATATCTCTCTCTTGTTTTTTGAAATCAGACACACATATATATAGGTCCTTTGTGCTTTTTCAAAATGGTTTGAAGATATGTGTCTTTTCAAAAAAACTTTTTCTGAATTTTTTCACTGGTAATCAATTACAGATTTTTGGTAATGATTACACAATTATATTTTGAAGGGTCATGACTTTTGAATTTGAATTTCATGGCCTAAAAGAAAAATGCTACCACTTGTTGCAATGTATAAGAGTCAAGTGATATCAAAAGGCATTAGAACAAACTATTTTGCACCTCATAAAATACATATCCACTATAAAATAATCAAAATATATAATAATCAAAAGTTATCAATAATCAACATAACTTTCAAACACAATCATCAAAATCAATCATCAAAGACAATCATAACTCTCAAACACAATCATCATAGACAATCAAAAAACTTAATCAAAAGCAATCATCAAAAGTTATCAATAATTAACATAACCTTCAAACACAATTATCAAAATCAATCATCAAAGACAATCAACATAACTCTCAAACACAATCATCATAGACAATCAAAAACTCAATAAAAAAATCATCAAAGACAATCAAAACCCAATAAAAAACAATCATCAAAAGTAATCATAAAAAACAATCAACATAACTATCAATCATAATCATCAAGGACAATCAAAACTCAAGCAGAAAACAAGCATCAAAACTCAATCAAAAGTTAACAATCATAGGCAAAAATAATCAAAAGTAATTAATCATAGACAAGTGACCTTTTGGTATCATTTGATACCACTTGTTGGGCTTGTTGATCAAGTAACCTTTGTTTGTGGTCTCCATAGATCACATTATTCACTATCTTTGGGAGAAATATGAATAAACTTTGATGCATCTCCCGCCATGTGTTTAGAGCAACCGCTATTAGTGTATCAATTTTGCTTCAAAGAGTCCATCATTCATATAATCATATTTTGATTTTGGTACCCAAATTTTCTTGGATCCTTATATGTTAGTTTTGAGTAAGGATCCTTTTGAAACTCAAACCATTTTTCCAATACTACTACCATTGTTTCTAATATAACATGCTGATGCACTATGATTTTTCTTTCTTACCATAATAAAAGTAGTAGAACTAGTAACAAGAGTAAATTTGGCAATAACAATTTTTAAATCTTCAAATTTCATTTTCAAATTTCAAATTTCAACTTCCAACTTCCAACTTCCAACTTCCAACTTCCACTTCCAACTTCCAATTTCAAATTTCAAATTTCAAATTTCAAATTTCAAATTTCAAATTTCAAATTTCAAATTTCAAATTTCAATTTCAAAATTTCCTTTTCTAAACTTGAAATAGTTTTCTTAAAATATGAAACTAATTTGACAAGTTTAATATATTCTTTATGCAAGTCATTGAATGCATCTTGAAGTTCATCAAAAGAAATAGATAAGTCACAATTAGAAGACATTACCTCTTCTCCGCTTTCATAGTCTTTCGCCATGAGACCTAGATTTATGATTTTATTTTCTGAATTACTTGAAGAATCCAAGTCATTATCTTCTCAAGTGATGTATGCTTTCTTTTCTTTGAAATTTCTCTTGTCGGATTTTTCCATTCTTCTTTTAAGGACAGGACAATTGAATCTCAAGTGCTCAGGTTGATCGCATTCATTGCATTTTGGGGCTAAGGAGGAATCTTCTCCTTTCTTATTTGGATTGATGTTTGATTTCCTTTGATTTCTTTTGTTTCTCAGAAACTTATTGAATCTCTTCACAAAATTTGAAATTATCATCTTATTCTTCTCTAGGTTTTTCTATAGTTGCATTTCTCACTACCATTATAGAAATAAAGGTACCAATTTCAGTGGCTTCCCATATATTTAAATATATTGCTTTTATAAAAATCTACATTCAGGTTTTTTAATAGTGATAACCCTCGCCATTGAAAACAAGAGGTCTATTAATAGAATTTTCCTCAGGAAATGGAAAGTTAGATGAGGCCATATCTATTCTTGAAGTTTTTAAACTTTAGACAAGAATCCCGCTCTGATACCACTTGTTGGACAAATGGCCTCAATAACTTAAGAGGGGAGGGGTGAATTAAGTTTCAAGATTCCCACTAACAAACTTTTAACCCCCCCCCCTTTCAAATGATAGGCTTAGAATGTAGAAGAAGAACAAAAAACAATCAATTTAACAATGTTCTTTTAAACGTGCAAGGAAAAATTGATTGCAATAACATAAATGAGATAAGGGAAGAGAGAAATGCAAACTCGATTTATACTGGTTTGGTCACTCCCTGTGCTTACGTCCAGTCCTCAAGCATCCCACTTGAGATTTTCTACTATCTTTGTAAAAATCCTTTTTACAACTTCTGAACACCCAAGGAATCCCTTTCCCTTGTGTTCAGGAAACTCACAATTCAAGAGACAACCAATCTCTTGATTACAATTGACTTTCTGAGAAGAACAGAAAGATTTCTCTCCTTTAGGTGGATAATACAATTTGAAGTTCCTGGATGAACTTTCAATAGATTTGCAAGTGTTTGCCCAAGAGTTGTTGAGATAGCCTTTCACAATGAAGTTCTCTTAAAATATCTCTCTCTTGCTTTTTAAAATCAGACACATATATATAGGCCATTTGTGCCTTTTCAAAATGATTTGAAGAGATGTGTCTTTTCAAAAAGTTTTTTCTGAATTTTTTCCACTGGTAATCGATTACAGGTTTCTGGTAATGATTACACAGTTATAATTTGAAGGATTATGACTTTTGAATTTGAATTTCAAGAGTTTCGTTGCTGGTAATCGATTACAAACATCTAGTAATCGATTATAGGTTCAAAATTCAAATTCAAAACCCTTTCTAACAGCTATTTTTCAAAATTGTCTTCTGGTAATCAATTACACTGCCTGGTAATCGATTATCAATGACTTGGATGTCTTAGAAACACTTTATTTTGAGGCAATGCTTAATCTTTAATTAATCTTGAAGCAAGACTTTGTTTGTTGAAACAACCTTGTATTAATTTTGAAGCAATGCTTATCCTTCGAAGCAACTTTGTTTGATTCTTCTTTGACATCATCAAAATCATGTATTCATACATTCACAATTAGTGCATTATTAGAAGTATTAAACTATATTAAAATTTGATTTTTAAATTCATGTGATTAGAAAATGTTATTAATAAATTTTGTAAAAATTGTCAAAAGAAGTTTTTGATATTAATTTATTTTGTGTTTAATTTGAGATCAACTATATTGCAAGACAATGATCGAATAGATTACCGTGAAAAGCGAAATGTTAAAATTATTTTATTATAAAACTTTAATTTATAATTTTGTAGCTCAAAAAGTTAGAAATAAAATGAACATTACAAATAATATCAAAGTAATATTCAAGTATAAAATATCCTTAAAGCCTTAACATGTCTAGACAAAGCCCTAGTAAGATTGTTCCTGAAGTTTTTTTTCCTTTTTTTTTTAAAAATAGATTTTGTATTTTCCAGTTTACATGCAGGTTTCAAACTGCATAACACAATCGTCCAACTATCAAAGTTTTAAAAGTTTAGGTAACATCAACTTGGTCGCAATGGCTGCAACAATTTAAAAACAATTTAAAGACCGGTTTGTAACGTATAAAATAGTGAAAACACATTAATGCGGGGTTTGTGGATTCTTCGTTTAAGAGGTCATGGTTGAAGAATACTTGTAGAACACGCTGACTCATTATTGAGCGTGACTAAAATCTGTCATTAACTGATAAAAGCCAAACATAGTAGACTGGTCAAGAATTTTCCAACCTTTTTTTCTATATGTAAAAATAAAAAAATAAGTATCAACAATTTAGAATAACTCATATATCTTGATGAATCAATTGATGAGTTAGATCTCGTTGATGCATTTGTGTATATAATTTTGTGGGTTAACTAAGTATTTAATTTCTAAGCTTTTTTTTTAAATTTGATTTTTAGTTATTAAATTTTTGGTTTATGGATCAAAGTCTCTTAATTTTTTTCATTAAAGTTTTTAGTCTATAAACTTTTTATTTGATTGATCAATATCCTTCAACTTTTTTCATTAATATTTTTAGTCCCTAAAATTTTAAAAAATTCAATTTTTAATCATTGAAATCTCATTAAATAAATAAAATTATGGGTTCAAACTTTAGTTCAGAGACTAAAAATTAAAATTTCTATTCAAATAAAAATTTAAGAATTAAAAATCTTAATGAAAGAACATTTAGGAACTTTTAGTCAAACAAAAGTTTATGGATTAAAAATTGAATTTAAAAAATGTTTAAAAACTAAAATCTTAATTAAATCCTGATTTTATTTATACTCAAGAAATTCTTATAACTACATAATTCCTAATATTCAATCTTTTTTCAAATTGATCTTGTCATCTTCGTAGGAATGGTAAATGCTTTAAAAACTATGGCATCATTTGCCCTATGTATGTGACCCACACACGTGGATACATACAGTACGTGGGAGGTGATAAGGACAAAGAAGCATGTGCATTTAAAGTTTGAAAAAACGGAGAGCAGAGATTAAAATCCAAATAGGAGAGTTAGGTCTGCGCAGCCTCTTATTCTTCTTTCTCTTATAATACAATTTTGAAAAACATGCTTCAATTCAAACTATATGCAGATTATTCAAACTCATTTTGAAACGTCAAATGCTGCATGGTGACAACATGATGCCACATTCTTCTTCTTCTTCTTCTCGTTTTGTAGGTGGCAAAGGACCCAATTAACCTCCATGCATGACTCCTAACATCCCATCAATTTTTTCTTTTCTTTTCAAACATCACAATCGAGTTTCTCCAAATTTGTCACCAATCTTACGTAAGAGATTGGAAAATTCCAAGGCATCAAAATTAAGAACAATTATAATTTCCTTGCATGGTCCACCTTTTCTCCCCCGCGTTCTGTGTTCCACCATTCAGGGTGGAATTGAATTTTTGAGGGACTGTTCTCTTGAAAGTTATATTAAATGTTTTCCATTTGTTGAACCAAACTATCGTTTTTTATATTATGCATTGATAATTAGGCATGTACGGACGTAGCGGTAAGCCTGGAAAACCAGTTTTTCCTTTGCTGAATACTCGCTGCTTTTGACCATGTGTTGTATTTTATAGTCTTCTAGGTCACTCGGAATATGTAAAAGGAAAATTCATCTATATAAACAATAACAACAGCGAAATTTGTTTTTTAGTTGTAGTTATATATATAGTCGTCACAATAAACTAATGATCAATAAAAAGTAAGAACATGTTCTATATAAATATTGACTAATTATATTATCATTAAGAAGAACAATACTTGTGGCAAGAAATTATTTTTTTGTATATAGTACTGAAATTTTATGTAAAAAAATCATTCAATAAAGATCGATGGAAAAAAAAAAGAAAAAAATGTAAAAGGTAATTAATGTGATGGAAAGAAATAAAAAATTATCATATAAAATGTTCTAAAAATGTATTGTGAAATAATATACTTCATGCATAAATTAACCTATCAAGATTGGCCTAATGATAGGAAGATTTGGATAATTTGCACAATGTCCAAATCTCTGTTACTCTACAACAAAAACACTTTGCTTATTGCATAAATTTCAGAAGCAATGTGATCCGACTTGTGCGTGCAGTTCTTATATTTTAAAATTAATTTGCTGTGAATTGAATTTCATCAAAGAATTCCTTGAAAAAAATGTATGAAACTTATTGGAATAATTATTAAAATATTTGTAATAAATACTTATTAATAAATATATTTTCCTATCGTACAAAAATAATATTTTTTTAGAAAAAAATAATTGAAGACTTTTTACTATTTTTAACGTAATACAATAAATTAATTTTATGGTAATTAAATTAAATAATCTTTTAACTTATTAGAAGTCAGTAAAAACATATTAAATTAAATTAAATTATTTGTTAAAATAATATTTATCATATTATTAATATAAATTTGTAATATTTATATTAATATTTTTTATTTGATAAAGTCCACATGAATCTGACCATAAATATATGAAATTCTTTTTATAGTGAATCATACTGTTACTGTTATGAGAGTTTTTATAGTATCCGATAGTTTTGGTGGGTTTGATATTGTTAAATTTTTAACAAATTAAATTACATATCATTTTTTCTCATTAATTATAATTTTTTGTAAAAATTAAAATTACTACTTTAAATTAGAAAATGTTATTAAACATAAGTTTTGAAAACACTAATCTCTTTCATCTCCTTTATCGCTAAACCACGTACACTGAATCTAAACCCTAATCTTCTTCACCTCCTTCATCGGTAATTTTTTTTTTTTTGAACAGTTTCTAAAGTAAGATTCCACACGAGCTTAGGGTGCCTAATCACAAGTTGACATGAGTATATGCAGTGAAACAAACTTCAAATCGGATCTGGCTAATAAATTTTAGAAATTCACTCTAGAAGACTGAAAATTGCTGGGAAACTTAGGTTCTATTTCACTTTTCAAGCAACATTATCTTGGATCAGGTTTTTAACTAGCTTTTATGATTATTTTTTAAAGACCAAGATAAATTTTTGGATAAAACTCATTTTCGTGATTCAATTTGTTAGGTATTGACAATTAAATTCATGAAATATGAAAAATTAATTTTGTCCTTGAATTTGTAAAAAGTATAACAAATTAGTCCTATCGTTAGTTTTTTTCGTTAACTCAAACAATTGTGTCTATGTGACACTTTGGATGATGACGTAGCAATTGACAGTTGTCACATGACATCCACGTGATTATCATATATCATTCACGTGGTTGTCACATGTCAAAAGGTTGATTTTTTTTTATTTGATCTTTGAACTTAACAACTTATTATCATTTTAATATTTAAATTTAACCACTTACTGATATTTTGATTTCTGAGCTTAACACGTACTGTCATTTTTCTCCTTGAAATCACTTAATAAATTTTCGATTAAGTTCCATTTTGCATGATTATTAGCATAGACATTATCATATTCTCTCACTTCTATTCTTTTTACAATTCTATCATTTAAATTATATTATAAACATGAAACTAATTTATGAGTGATTACACCGCAATAATAAGTGCTAAATCTAGAACATTACTAACAAAATTCTATAAGGTTCCAAACCAAATCTTCTACTCAAATCAAGTTTTATTATCTTATATACTATTAATATGTGTAGAGGGTTAGATTAATTAATTAATTAATTTTATGAAATAATGTTAATGATGAAAATGCAGTTAAAAAAATTGACAATCATAAAAGGAAGAAAAATAAAAAGTATTAGAACCATTTTCTTGCATATCCTTTTTGCAATTTTTTTATCATTGTTTAACGATTGAGTATTAGAGGATATGACATACTCTAAGTTAAAATATAATGACCTACAAACTTAAGTAAAAAGTATAGTTCATCCATTATATTCTTAATGGAGAAGATAGTTGTCGCCTGTCATATTGGAATACACAATATATATGACTGACAAAATTGAGCATAAAAATATAATTTACTCATTATATTAGTCATGTTGGAATATACAAACTAAAAGAAAATACAATCACTACTAAAAAAAAGTCCTTCTACATCGGTTCTAATGGCCCTTCTACATCGGTTACGACGCGTGGTTGTAGGCCGGTGTCGTTGAAAACCCGAGACCCTACAACATCGGTTCAATGACTGACTTAGAAAGTCATGCATTCTACATCGGTTCTGGGAGGGAAACGATGTAGAATCATGTACATTCTACATCGGTTTTGGGAAGAGAAACAATGTAGAATCAAGTACATTCTACATTGGTTTCTCAACATAACCGATGTAGAATGTACTTTATTCTACATCGTTTCCCTCCAGAACCGATGTAGAATGTACCTGATTCTATCCCAGAATTGATGTAGTGTTTTTTTTTCCTGAAATTTTTTTGTGGCATTAAATTAAAAACCTAGGTCAAATTTCAGCTATCAAAATACTTAGTGAGTAACTACAACAAGCTATCTTGCTACCAATACATAGAAAAAAAAACTTATAATTAAATAACAATATAACAATTTATCATTTACCAATGTAGTTATAAAATGCAAAAATACACAAATATGAGTCATTATAAAATGGCAAATAATGTAATAATGTTAATATTCTAACACTCCCATCTAGCTAAGGCTATTAAGCTCTCAGCTTGTTACAAATAAAATAAACCTTGCCAAATAGTGGGAATCACAGGTAAACCTATCCAAATGACCCCAACAACTCAACAACCTGTGTAGGAATAAAATTGAATAGAGCAAAAACAAGCCAGACAACAACAAAATGTGGTGAACACATACCCTACCGGTGGCAACAGCTTCACACGGGATAAGTTGCAGAGGATATACTGCCAACCAGCCCCTTAGAGTGGTGGAACCAAGCCATAAGGGGTGAAATGTTTAGTCTGAATATCCAGTGCAGGTCCACAGGCTTTGTTGAACGATGGCATCCTCTATTCATGGTGGTGGTGAGGGCATGGCCTAATTGGCCTTCCACAGGCTTTGTTGAATGAAAAAAAAACTCAATAAATTTTCAAAGAAATTTAGGTTTCATCTAATTTTCAAAGAAAAAAAACTCAATAAAATTGTTCTTTCTTTTGATAGATGACTTGTTAATTTCAAGGAATGAAAGACAAACGAACCCGTAGAAGTGAATGAATACAATCTGCTACCTGGCCTATCATATTTTTTTGTTATTATATTATTTATAATTATAACTATACAGACTTGCTTGCATTCAAGTATTAGAATATAGTAGAAAAAAATTCACATGTCCATTAATATTAGGTCCATAAAGAAGTTAGCTAGAAATTAATCCAATGCTAAAAATAAACCAAAATTAAGAACAAATGGCATTCACCTTCAATTTTGAGAACTGATCCTGATCAACCAAGTCAATCAACCTAATCAAAGATAACAATAATAGAATATCAGAAGTTGTGTGTCCACCAGTAGGGAGTTGCCAAAAATGCTATTGCCAAATGGTCAAGATATAGGTTGAGTAGGAGCAGTATCTTGAAAATAAAATATGAAAGTCAAAATTGTAATGGTTCTTGAACTCACCAAGCTGATCATCCAAAATACTTTTTGAAAATAATTAATGAAATATACATTTAAATGAAAAGGTAAGATAATTCTTTTAATGCTTAAGAAATCAAGCTGATCATGAAATAAAAAAGGCAACCCATCCAAATTCCAACAAGATTTGTTATTGTCATAAAACACATGTCAACTCTCCCAGATCCAATTTGAGCTTCTCAAATAATTAAAGAGGAATTGCTTTAAAAAATAAAATATGGTAACCTTAATAAATGGATACTAAGACCAAAAATTATTAATAACATTGATTAAAGATGATAGACCACACCTGGACAAAAGAGCAACCAAGCATATTTGCAAGCCCTACACATACAAGAAAAAATGTGGTTAACGATGACTTGACAGAGAATAACGTGGCAAATTGGCAATAGCAGGAAAGATAGAATTTGAATTCGGTCATGGAAACAGAGTTTGAATTCGGTCATGGTTTTATTTAACTAATTATCTCTCATGAAAGATTCATATAATTTGTAAAAAAAAAACTGCAATAATTTACGAAACAACTTCTTTCCAACAAAAAAATATTAGTACATAATTTATATAGCCTATATGCAACAAAGTACACGATAGAGAAGAGTGTCAAGTTAGGCCCGTGCAGTTCATAAAACAAATTTGGTGAATAGCACTATCTTAACTCAGTTCCATTGGCAAGCAAACAGTAAGTAGACAAATTCCCACGTGCAATAATAATAATAATTTAAAAAAAAATTTAAGAATATTTCCATTATAAAACACTTGTGACTCCATCTTATATATTTTTATGCATTGATAAATAGTAATGTTTTATCTTCCTATAAATCATCATGTGAATCTTCATAATACTTTATATAAATGGTATTAAATATAACTTCCAAATATCATGATAACGATAGAAGTAGGATTAAGAAGAAGGATACGACTGTTTTTAAAGGGATTAAATATTTTTTTAGTTCTCGTAATGTTTTTTCTTTTCATTCTTAATGGTGTGTAATGGTTGACAAGTGCTTCCTGCACCTCTGAAATTTCTTCCTGAACCTTATTCCATAATGCAATTTACATTCTTGATAAGCCATTCTGAAATGTAAAAATTTGCATATCAGATTACATTTCGGAAAGACTAATCCATAAAACTACATTTCAAAATTAGCTTTCTGGAAGGTTAAAAAGGCACAGGAAGTAATTATGGAGGTTCAGGAAGCAAATGCTGTAATGGCTTCCAAATTGATCAAGCAAAGGTTGTAATGGCTTCCAAATTACCCTTGACACGCATGCTTTTTTATTTAACTGAATAAAAGTACTTCTTTTAAGTTGTAACACAATTAAATTAGATACTACTACTAAGTTGATTTAAATATTTAATTACATTGTTATAAAAAGATTAAGTAACTAAAATTATAAAATACAATTTTAATAATTAATTAACTAATTAAATTTTCACATAATTAAAACATATACCACTAAGACTTAATTTTAAAAAAATAATAAATTTCAGATCAATTAAGTTAACTAAAATAATAAACAAACAAATAAATTAATAGACAAACAAAAAAGTACACATACATAACAAAATGTTGTTTCTAATTTCAGATACATAGTGAAAATGTATTTATGTTGTGTATCTAAAATTAAATACTGTGAAATTACATTATCCAGTGTACCTAATTTTAGATACGTAACAAATATATAATTTTGTTTTGTATTTGAAATTAAATACATTGAAAAAATATAATTTCATTATTTTATGAAATAGAATTATCTTGGATTTTTGGAGGGAAAAATCTTACCTCTTTTTTCAATTGTTCCAAACAACAAGACTTTGAGCTTTGGCAAATTTGGTTTAGGAAAGGTGGCTGACTTCTTGATGCGGTGTGGCAATGTGACAAAAATGGGGTCAAGGGAGACAAAAAGTGAAGCTAAGGGGGTGAGAATGGGTGGGGAAATGGATGGGGGAAGAGGAATAGGAAATTAGTGATAGAGGTATAAATATCTTTCTATTTTGTTTTTGTAAAAATTACGGGTGGAAATAGCAGCAATCATCCAAAAGCAAGGGAATAGGAGTTATCATTATGGGCTGCTGACAGAATGTATCAAGGTGAAATCGATTAAAAATAAGAACAAGAAGAAGTATCCTTCCTAAGCCCAATATAACAGAAATTCAACAATTAAATATACTTATTTGTATTAAATAACAGAAGTATTCTTCCGGCTTTTCCCTCCTAATACCTTTCTCATCAATGTCTGCAGTCTAAAAGCCAAGCTCTTTCAATCTATCCATCAAACTAATGAATAATGGTCTCCAGCAAAATAGGGAAACAAAACAGGGAAATAATACCACATAATATCTTCAAGAATATTCACTTCTTGAAATAGCAAAACAGGGAAATCAAACATCTACGCCTATGATAAAAAATACCTTTGGGCAAATCAGATCCAGGTCTCCAGCAACCTTGGTGCCATTGGGAAACAAGCCACGGTACACACTTCCGTAGCCACCTTCGCCGTTGACGTTCTCTTCGCACAACCCATTAGTGGCGGCTTCGAGTTCTCGGAGCTTGTACCACATCCCCCACCTGAGATGCGATAGTTCGGGGCCGATGCTTCCAAGCGATGACGCCGTTTCGCACGCACTCGCGATTGCCTTGCTCTCCCCGCTCGAGTACAACGCCACCTTCCTCTTGTCGGGGCTCGTGCACTCTTCCTTGATTTCTCCCATCAAGGCTCTCTTCTCCTCTTCCTCTCTCTGGTTTTTTTTTTATTGAAGAATGGAGACAGACGGACGCACATGAATAAGGAGAGAGAGAGAGTGGCGTATCGGGAAGAGGAGAGGACACGAAACCAAATGACACATTGCTTTTAATTCTTTAAAAAATTTCAAATTTAAACACAAACAAAGACGGTTTCATAAAAAACCGCTTTTGTTTTACATTATTCAAAAACGGTTTTATGAAACCCGACTTTAAAATGATATCATATTTACCAAAATGCCACCGGACATTAAATAACGACGTTTTTAAGTAACCGTTGTTGAACGCACGTCGTAGATAGCAGCTTTTTTAGTAGTGAATAAATGGTCAGAAAAACTAAAAAATATCTAATTCTGTCCAAAATTTTGATTGAATAAAATGATTCATTTTGTATCTCTTTACTTTTAATTTCCTCCTTAATTAAATAAATATATTAACTTTTAAAAATACATTATTTGTTAGTATCATTATATTTACATAATATGCATTTTTAATTTGATTCTTATGAAAAACTAATTTAACTTTTATATGTTTATTTATTTTTGATTTAGTTATACTATCTTTGTCATTGTTATAATATTATTTGTTAGAATTTTAACTTAATAAAATATAATAAATTAATTAATAGTGATTTCAAATATAAAATATAATATTTTTTATTTTTGTACTTGACAATTATTTTTCATCCTTATAAATAACTGAAATCACTCTTAAAAAATATCATATATTATTATTATGCTAATAATATATATGTAATGTTAGGCTTAATTAAAAATACAAATGTATTTTAAGGAATCAAAATGACAATATGTAGTTATTTTTAAGGACCAAAATATAAGTAGTGATTAAATTTAGAAACTAAAAGAATAAGAAATTGTGAAGTTCAGAGACAAAATAAAAAAAATAATTAATTTTTTGATACGTGACAACTACGTAAATGATATATGACAATCATGTGAAGACCGTCGGTTGTCACATCATCATTAAAAGTGTCACGTAAATATAACTATTTGAGTTAATGGATAAAACTAACGGGTGAATTATTTGTCACTATTTGCAAATTAAGGATCAAAATTTTAAGTTTTCATGTTTGAAAGACTTAATTATGCATTTACTAAATTCAAGAATGAAAATGGGTATTTATGGTAAATTTTTTATTAAGATCAGCTCACTACACAATATGTGCGTAAGATAAAATTAAGGGATTTAGGGTTCATATTCGGTGAAGTTTATTGATGAAGGAGGTGATCGAAAGCAATTAGGATTCACTACTAAAAAAATCCTATTTTACGTCGCACATTCTACGTCGGTCGTATAAAACCCATCATAGTAGTGTACGCGGTGGCATTTACATAAATATATAACTTTTTTATGTGCTGCATTTGGTGTACAACGTCGTTTCTTTGAAACACCATCTTTGTAGCTTGGGCAGGGGCATTTTGGAACTTATCTAAGACGGTGCATTAATAGACACTGTCGTTGAAATAGTCACCTACAAAGACGGTGTTAGATATACACCGTCGTAAAGGTTGTGCTTTATATACTCCCCTATTGCGCGGTAATTGAACACACGTACCTCCAGAAAGCTATTGTCTGACAAAAAATCTCAGCTCCCGTCGACTGTGTCCCTCGCACCACCCTGACATTGTGCCCTTTCCCTGACCTCCACAAAAGGAACCCTACATTGTCGCGTTTTCCGACCTCCGAACCTCGTGCTGTTCCCACCACCGCCACGTAGCCGAAGTCGTGCCCTTTTGAGTGGTGTCGCCACTTGCAACTGTTCGTGAAGGTAAGGTTGTCGATGTTTTTGGTTTTTTGTTTTGTATTGCTTGAAGAAGTTATAGTATTAAGGGTTTACTTAAGTAAGAGTGTTAAAATGTGATTATCGAATTGTTGAGTTGCCCTAACAAAGTCATCTTTGAATATGCGAAAAGGATTTGAAACAAAATAAGTTAAACTCGTGCCCTTTTGTGTTTAATTGTTAGCATTTTAATTGGTTGTGGTTGTACCTTTAAGTATTACATAAACTGAAAACCCTCTTTCCCATTTGGTATACCTAGACATGTATTGTGTGTTTTTCAAAAACCCTGCAAGGATACTCTCTGTCAATGGAAGAAAAATAAAGTGAGTTAATTTTATTTATGTTTTTTGAGTTTTTGGCTTCTATTGTGGTCCAGTCACCATCAATTTCCGGGTAAAAGAATGGCACCCACTTACAGAACATGTTCATGCTACCAAATTGTCAGTTGTATTCCTTGCCATTTTCAGAATAAACAACAATGCCAAAATTCCTCTATATGCCATCCATTTGCAATTGTTCATTCAGTACCATGTGCTTTGATATGTGTATAATATATGCTTACAAGCTTCTCATGGCCTTTTTATGACTCCAAATGAATATTTAGTTATGTTATTTATTGGCACACATTAATTTGAAGCCTAGAACATTAAATAATGAAGCAAATACTCCAAAGCAGGCCCAAAACAACAACAGTACATGTAAATGCAAAAGAAAGCAGTGTTTGACTGTTTATATATACTATCAAAACTTGGATTTAATTCATGGGTCCAACTATTTGACACCCTCCTTTATTTTCTTCATACCACTTGTATTTTTTAAACTCCTATACTACCCATGTCCCTTTGTACCTGCAATCCCTTCTATTTCTCTCCTACCCTCTAGTCTCTCCCAAATTCACACCCCTAAACCTTTTGATGCTCTTCTTCTTCTTCATCCCGTGCATTAGGTTTTTATCTTATCTCTCTTCTCTCTAGTAGAGCTCCTGAACTTCACCCCTTGTCTTCCTCTTCATATCGTTTTACTTTGGTGTGTTTTGTTTCTCTTTTGCATTTTAGTTTTTTATTCGTTCTTGTAGATAATTTAGGAAAAATTAGTTTTCATTATGTATCAAAGATCATATTAATATAATCCTTATAAAGCTTGGATAGTTGTCATGTTACAAGTCCATTTTGTGAGGTTGAGTTAGGCTCCAAGGTCAAATTCTAAGACCTACTAGTGTCACTATTGATTTAGTATTTACAAAAATGTCATGATCTATTTTTTCAGACTTCTAAGTTATAATCTTTATTGCCAATATCATACTGATTTGAGTTGTATTTTTATTATCCTTTTGGTTGTTACATTTCTAGGTTGGTTTCCCTCTGCTTATGTAGGGAGACAGGAGATGATACTAGCCAGCAAGATAACAAAATAACTTCACACGATACCAACATTGGTCTTTTGATTAGGTGAGGCAAAAATTGTATATTATAATCACGGAATACATGCAGCATTTGAAAAGCCATAGCATGTGCTTGCCATTATTTTTGGGTGGTTCTATCATGTCATCTGTGCAGTATGTTGTATATGTGAGTCATAATTGCAATAGGAAATAGCACTGGCAGTTTGAATATGATATTGATAAGTTTATTATTGCCATTTGCTTAGGCCCTTTGGTCAGGAACTTAGTTTTATGTTGTCCATATTCTGTAGCATTGTTTGTAATTGTAAATGAAGATATGGCGAGAAACATTGTATTTAAGAAATCTTCCTATGCATCAATATGAAAGAAGTAATTTGTATCTATTATTTTTTTAGTTGCATGATGTCTTTCTAGTCTGTCTGAAATAAATTATGGCCTGTCATTGGGTCCAAGGGATTTAAATGGTGTTAATAGAATATCTATCAAAACAAGACTCGGACCATAGATTAAATAAATTGGATTCCACTCCTCAAGCTTATTAGACACCTCAATTTTTTCCCCAATGATGATGTCAACGTCATTTTCATTGCTAATTCTTTGTGTCCAACTCGCAAGACCGTTGAGAAGCACCTTAGGTTCCTAAACCCACCCAATACAATTCACTAAGAGAATAAAAAGTTTGTGGCTAATAAGAGAGGCAGAAAACTGAGGAATCAAACCTTGCATGTCCCCTAATGCATTTCGTATCTGGCGTCAAGGTTTATGTTAGCATTATATAATATGTACTTTGTTAAAATGTGATCTATGGAGACCTAGCTCTCATACATCTAAAGAGAGAAAAGTGTAGGGAGGTTCCATATATCATGACTTTACTTTGTTTTACTATATTTTTCTTGATGATCTACCATCAATTTCATCGAAGCCTGGAGGTAAATTTCAAATGTGAAAACCTATTTTATTTTCTGTTATCACTTTTTTAAATCATGCACATTACCAACGGGGAGAGCTAAAATAAATTTTCCCTCTTCAAAGCATCAACAGACTAGCCTCTCATCCTTTAATCATTAATGTACTCAGTGAGCTTTTCAATCAACGACATCTCTAGAAATTGATTTAACTGTTAAAATGTTCTGTTCCTCAGCTTTGTGTCCCATCCACCAATATTCCAAAAGGAACGTGGGACTCGTTGTGCATGGTTCCAGTCAACCAACACTCCCACATATAGAATCCCATTTTTCTTCCACTAATTTACCCCCCACTGTTACAAATAATTATTAATATGATTTTAAAAATATTTATTTTAAAAGTTAACAAAATATAGAATTATATGATAAGAATGACAATAGTCAAGTATATGATAAGAATGACAATAGTCAATTAGATTATGACAAAAAAGAGAGTCTAATGTTTTATGATATATTTTAAAACTAGTGTTTTAATATGTGTAGAGTGTGTATTGCATTTTATAAATATTTGTTTGTATATTTTAATTATAAATAATAAAAAAGTATTTTAAAATTTATCAATTATATTTTAAATTTATAATAAATAATTTATATTGTAATATAAGGTTATCATTACATTAAAATGAAGAAACAAGTATATAAAAATAAAGATAAAAGAAGGTATTTTAAGATGATTAAGACATATTTTTGGCTAGTTAGGGGGATAGAGTTTCACAAGAAGGGAGCATAGTGTTCAAAATTTATAATTGAAAGAGTTGAGATTGTACTAGGGGATTCATTCTCGCTCCAAGATATCGTATAGTAGTAAATTAGTTTAAAAAATACTGAAAATTAAAACATGCCACATGCATGTCTTCTATTAACTCATTTTATTAAAGATTGGTGAGAGCTAAGGCGAAACTAATCAAATATGGGGGCTGGAGCAGGCAGCTGTGAAATGAAGCACCTATGATATTGATAATTAATTTGTCCTTTTGGGTCGTTGTGCAGTGAACAGCGTAGAGACTGTATTATGATGTTGCTTTTGGGGTTGAGTTTCAACTTTGAACAAACAACAAAAGTCCTTTATCCTGAACCTGCCTGAGGAGGCACAAATGTAGTGTTTTGTGTTGATGATAAGAAGATTAGAGTGCTTCCTGTATTAATTAATGAAGGAGTGCCATCTGCTCAGCCTTAATCTACATATCCCCCTCCAAAATAAAACCAAAATTATCATATTTGATACTCATATAAGCAAGTACTGTATCATAATCTAATTTCTCCAACAAAATATACTTTGTCATAATCTAATTGACTATTGTCATTCTTCCACTAATTTCTCCAAATTGTGCAAACAAGCCCTGATCAAGTTGTAGGTAGTTCTTGATGTTAGATATTGGGCTGTATTAAAGGACTCCAATACCACAGAATTGTCTTCCTCCCTTATAAATGCATTGTTATTTACTTTATTAATGTCACTATTGTTGTCTTCGTCGTCTTCTTCCTCATTCTTTGAAGCAGCAATGTTGTTGTTTTTTTATGGTTGCGATCGAGATGAACCAACGACAACATTTTAGTGTGTTGGCCATGGATGGTTGTGGTCTGACGTGTAAGTAATGACCAACATGTTAAGGTCTATTCTGCTCCTCTCAACTTGTTTCCTTTCAGTTGCTGCATCTATAGTAACCTCTACATGTGGCAACAACAGAGACATACAAACATTAGAGTCCATAAATGATACTGTTATTATGAAATTGATCTTTTATATGTTGAATTTCCTGTTTGTACCTACATGCATGTTATATCAGATTAATGCAAATAAGAAGAAGATCTTATGTGTCCTCTAATAAGGCATACACTTTTAATTACACCCAGCTTCCATATGAGGCACTAGGTTCAATTACTATTGTCATCTTTTAGAGTGTCATTTAATCATGAAAATTGGTCTGTAACTTATGGCAGGAACATTCTCAAGATAATCATTTGATTTGTGATTTTTGAAGCTGAAGGGTTTTTTCATCATAGTGGGCTTGCTTCTCAGTAACGTGTAGGGAGTAAGGTGATTCATTCATGAATTGTATAACCTTATTCCGTAGCTTTTTTACTTTTGATGATATGCATTACACATTTATATTATTTATAATTTATATGTTGTTTAAGCAATATAGAAACCAAGCATGTAGCCTATTGCCTATATGCTTATAAGAATGGGACCAAAGCATTGGACATTGTATTCTTCAGTAGTATATGTAGTAACTGCATTAGGTGTATAAGTTATTGTTGTTTTACCTCTGTCAGTTGTTGACAGAATTCGATGCCCATGTCTTAGCTGTAGGCAACATTCAATTACTACCCAATGACTTGAACTCATGTCACTAGCCTCTGGACTTTGAACTCATATAACTAGTCACAGAAATAACATGTTATATATGGTAGGGGCCTCAATTCATCATTTCATGGCCATAATTTGAGCAGTTTTTGCATGATCCCTTTTTTTAGATAGAAAACAGTGTTAAATCATAGAGGGAATAATTGTTATATCCAAATAGGGGGAACAAAAGACATGAACTACAATTCAACAAACCAAAATCAATAAAGTAGCAAAGCTGTAGTATACAACACAGCAAAGTCAGAAATGTCAAATCCCTTGAAACAGCCATGCACCATTGAAGTGGTCAGCATTGTGCTCCAACTAACTGCAATTGCTATTGTGTTTTCTACTGTAGTGTTTTGTACAAAAGGTGCAGTGCTGCTGTGTTTTCTACTGCAATTGGTGTTGTCGGCGTGTCATGCATATGAGATAACTGCCAACCCACTTAGCTTTCAGTTACAATGTGTAACATGGATCGAAGTTGGATGAATGCATCATGTATAACTGAACAGTACGAGCATGGTGTTGAAGAGTTTTTGCAATTTGCTCAAAGTAAAGCGCAACCTATGTGGGGAAAATATTTTTATCCATGTGTCAAGTGTGGAAATGGGAAGCGCCAAATAGTTGATGACATAAGGACTCGTCTTATTTGTGAGGGAATAATTCGTAGCTACACAAAATGGATATGGCATGGGGAATCCCCCGATACAGCTGACATGTCACAGGCTGAGGAGCGTAATGCAGAAATTGGAAATCCTATAGAAGAAATGATTCGCGATCTTGGGCAAGAGGGGTTTCAACAAGCACATATAGCCTTGTATGACAACATAGAAATTGATTCGAAAAAGCCTTTGTATTCCGGCTGCACATCTTTCACAAAGTTGTCTGCTGTGTTAGCTCTGGTTAACTTGAAGGCACGATTTGGGTGGAGTCACAAGAGTTTCAGTGAGCTGCTGATGTTGTTGAAAAACATTCTTCCTGCAGATAACGTTTTGCCAAAGAATCACTACGAAGCAAAGAAGATTTTATGTCCAGTTGGGATGCAGTACGAAAAAATTCATGCCTGTTGTAACGACTGCATTTTGTACAGAGATGAATTTGCTGAACTTGATTACTACCCTGTGTGTGGGGTATCAAAGTACAGATTGAAGAACGGGGATTCTAGTGTACATCCAATTGCTGGCAACTCGCGTCCAGCAAAGGTGTGTTGGTATCTCCCAATAATACCAAGGTTGAAGCGGTTGTTTGCTAATGGCGAAGATGCAAAAAACCTGACATGGCATGCAGATACCAGAAAATCAGATGGATTGCTACGACATCCTGCGGATAGTCCGCAATGGAAGGCAATTGATCATCTGTATCCTGACTTTGGGGCCGAGCCTAGAAATTTAAGGCTTGGCCTTGCAACGGACGGAATGAACCCATATGGAAACTTAAGCACTAACCATAGCTCGTGGCCCATTTTGTTGTTCATTTATAATCTCCCTCCGTGGTTGTGCATGAAGCGAAAGTATGTAATGCTGAGTATGATGATACCTGGTCCAAGACAGCCAGGTAATGATATTGACGTATATCTAAGACCCTTAATTGACGATTTGCGGAAATTGTGGGAAGAAAGGGTTCATGTATGGGACGCAAATCTGTAGTAGTCTTTTTTGTTGCGTGCAATGGTTTTTTGTACCATAAATGACTTTCATGCCTATGGGAACTTAAGTGGATATAGTGTCAAAGGACATCACGCATGTCCTATATGTGAGCAGAATACTAGTTTCCGCCAACTTAAACATGGAAAAAAGACTGTATATACCAGGCATCGAAGATTTCTCAAACCTTATCATCCGTATCGACAATTGAAGAAGGAATTTGATGGAAGTCAGGAACATGAAACAATGCCGAATCCATTAATTGGGGATGAAGTTTTTGACCGGGTGAAGGATGTCGTATATATGTTTGGCAAGTCCCAGAAAAAACCATCATCTAATGCAAACATGTGGGAAAAAAAGTCTATTTTCTTTGATCTTCCATATTGGTCTGATCATCATGTCAGACATTGTATAGACGTCATGCATGTGGAGAAAAATGTTTGTGATTCTTTAATTGGGACTCTCCTAAACATTAAAGGCAAGACAAAGGATGGTTTGAAGTGTCGTCAAGACTTGGTTGACATGGGTATACGTTAGGTCTTGCATCCTATCTCAAAAGGTCCACGGACATATCTGCCCCCAACATGTTACAAAATGTCAACTGCGGAGAAGAGAAGTTTTTGTCAATGTCTACGTACTATGAAAGTCCCACAAGGATACTCTTCAAACATCAAGAGCCTTGTGTCTGTGACTGAGCTTAAGTTGGTTGGCTTGAAATCGCATGATTGTCATGTGTTAATGCAACAACTTTTGCCTATGGCAATTCGCGGGACGTTGCCTGAAAAGGTCCGTGTTGCAATTACTCGCCTATGTTTCATTTTTAATGCTATATGTGCGAAGGTCATTGAACCTAAACAGTTAGATGATTTGGAAAATGAGTTTGTCGTGGTCCTTTGTCAAATGGAGATGTATTTCCCTCATTCATTCTTTGACATAATGGTACACTTAGTTGTTCATCTGGTAAGGGAAATACGGTGTTGTGGTCCTGTGTTTTTAAGATGGATGTATCCAGTGGAGCGGTACATGAAGGTCTTAAAAGGTTATACCAAGAATCAATATCGACCAGAGGCGTCAATAGTGGAAAGATATGTTGCTAAAGAATGTATTGAGTTTGCCTCACAGTACGTTAACTCATTGAAACCAGTGGGGCTTCCTTCATCCCGTCATGACCTGGCAAAAGTAGGGAAGGGCACACGTGGATACAATATTGTGACAATGAGTAGACATGACGTGTCACAAGCTCATTTGTATATATTAAACAACACAACAGAGGTGTTACCGTACATAGAGGCTCACAAAAAACATGTTAGAGAAAGTCACCCCAAAATGAACATGATGAGGGTGTTGCATGAGCACAATAAAACTTTCATAAATTGGTTTAGACAAACAATATTTGCTGATAATAGTGTTTCCAGAAGACTAACATTGTTAGCCATTGGCCCAAATCTAAATGTCCTTACTTGGAAGGGATATGACATTAACAATTACTCCTTCTACACAAAGTCACAAGATGATAAAAGTTCCGTACAAAACAGTGGGGTCAGTGTTGATGCCGAATCGGATCACTTCTGCAGTACATCAGACAACAACCCCATTCGAGCATCTATGTGTTACTATGGCATCATTCAAGAAATTTGGGAGGTTGATTACACTGCATTTAGAGTGCCTGTTTTTAAGTGTCAGTGGGTCAACGGGACAACGGGTGTGCATCAAGATCCATTGGGATTTACTTTGGTTGACCTTAGTAAGGTGGCATATATGGAGGAACCTTTCATTATGGCAGAACAAGCCAGACAAGTTTTCTACTCTGGTTTTTCAAAAAACTTGCCTCCAATGAATGAACCTGATGAAGTCGATGATGGACATGTAAATCGTGTAGACCATGATGAAGGTTTATGGGAGAACATTCCTACAGGAATTGTTTGAAAGTAATCCTTTTTTTATGTGTAAATATAATAATATTTTTACTATTACGCCTTTCTTTTAACGTTGCACGGTAATATTAATTTTGTTATTTTTTCACAGGATCATGGCCACACCTCCAAGGTCTCCTCCACAGTCTGATGGTCAATCAGAGGCCACTTCGAAGAGGAGTAGAACAATGACATGGCTTAGAACATTGACATTGAGAACCATGGATCAGCCCAGACCGGCAGTTTATGTCGATCCCGCTATTGGGAGAGCAACGGGACCTATGCGTGAAAAGTTCCACAGCTATCTAGGGGTAGTCGTGCGAGAAAAGGTTCCCATTATCCACAACAACTAGAAAGATGTACCTGAAACGCTTAAGGAGATAGTGTGGAATGACATTTTAGTAAGTCCTCATGTTTGTGTTTTATTTATTTTCATGTTATATTTTGAAAGTCCATCTTTACATTAACAGAACGCAAAGTAACTAATGTATGTATGCAGGCAAAGTTTGATATCCCAGAAGCCGCAAAGGTGAAGACGAAGGTTATGTCTACGGTTGCAACGAGATGGCAACAATTTAAGTCCACATTGACTAGCAAATTTGTCTTTGGTAACACTAAAGGGCAACAAATGCAGGATGTTGTTACAAAATATGGACTAGATCCCGAAGCTTGGAAACAATTTGAAGCAACCCGGCTGACACCTAACTGGGAGGTTAGTTTTGCATGGAATCGTAACTTGAAATGAATATTTTTACACCAATTTCATTATTTTCATTTCAATAAACTTGATGCCAATTATGTATACCACATTACAGGGTATTAGGAAACGAGCACAATCAATTCAAAAACACAACGACTACCCTCACCTACTTTCACGTGGGGGATATGATTTGCTTGAGAAGAAATTATTAGACGAGAAGAGAAAAAGAGTAGAAGAGGAAGCATTGTTGAGTGAAAATCCAGCAAGTGTTGACGACCCCCCATCTCCAATTAAAAGACATGTTAAGTGGAAGGTTGCTCGGACCAGGGCTTATGGCAATATGACATCTGAGTCGGCACAGGAAATAACAGATAAAATAGTAAGTTGATTAATATGTTGCAGTGTTCATATGTTTAGTAATATGTTGTAATCACAATCACCACATGTTTTGTGTTTCTTTGTGGCTTGTATTGCGTAGGACTCCTTAGAATAGCAGGCTACGCAGGGCTCCTTTGTACCCCATGGTCGGCAAGACATACTGAACACTGCCATTGGGCGACCTGACCATGGGGGTCGCGTTCGTGCAGTGGGCTCAGGTGTCACTATTACTTAGTACTACGGAAGGGCATCAAGGACATGCAACAACTCATCCACATCCATCACTCAACAACAATTAGATGAAGTTGTTGCAAGGCTTAGGGAAGACATGAGTGGTCAGATTAGGGATGAATTGAGGAGTCATATTAAGGAAGAATTGAGGACTCAGCTAGAAGAGGAAAATAAAAGGAGCTTGGAAAGAATGACTATGGCATTGAAAGAGGCTATTAAAATAGAGTTGTCACATAAAGGATCCCCAGAGTCAATCATAATTCAGCCAGACATACAACAATTAGGTGCGCGTGTCAGCACTAAGGGAAGTAATGCTCAAAGCAATGTTCAGCCTTCACGGGAATATTGATATGAACCCTCATGGCACAAGGGCTGACTTAGGATCGTCTAGGATTAAACCTTGATGGAAAATGCGGAAATTGATTAAGGAAAGGATGGAAAATAAGGTGGTTAATTTTGTGGGTCTTAATAAGGTGGTTTCTGGCATAAAATGGATGAATGGGATGGTAAAACGTAGGTTAAGTGGTGGCTGGACAGAAATATAGAAATGGCAATAACGGAAGCTACAGGGCTCCAAATGAGGTGATTCCAAAACGAGGTGAAAGGTCTCGTTTTGAAATTCAATTTAGGCTCAAGAATCACTTAATTTGAGTGTGTAAAATGGGAGTTATGGTCACGAGATAATTTTGGGCAGAGGTGGATTTTCTGGAATTGTGGTTTGAAAGAACAAGGGTGGAGATGATAGGAAGGAAAGAATCACTCTTTCCAGCGAGGGCAACACACAAAGGTTGTGAAAGTCCTTTGATACAGCCAGGGTGTTCTTGAATCACTCAAGAATTTAGGAGAATCACTCTCACTAAGATAAAAGAGATAAACTCTAATTTTCTGAATAAAACTCAACTTGTCTTTATTGATAAAATGGTTCAGCTTATATAGAAGCTTTACAGCAGATTTTAGTAATGACCCACTAACCTAGAATTAAAATAACTTAATGCCATTAACCTAGGGAATTAAAACAAACTTAATGGCTGAGTGTAACTGAAATTGTTGGCAACCAAAAGTCACCCCCAACAGCCAACAAGTCAGCCACCATTTGGTCTCCCAAAAGGCTGATGCCTAGGTTGCCAATTGGGCCCTTATTACAACTTGAACTAAAGCCCTTTTAGTTGATTAACCCAAAACATATTTTTGGTCAGCCAACTTTACAAGGATTGGGCCATTATTTAGACAAACTAAACACTCTAAAATTGAAATAAAGTGGTGTCATTTAGTCCTCCATTTGGGCCATGATACAACTCACAACCTTGGACTTTTCTCCTTGAAACTTGGGCTTGTATTCAAATAGTATGGACAGCACTTGTTGAAGAGCTTCCTTGGCTTTCCTTGCTCTAGCCCTTGTCATAGGTCCTCCAAGTCCTTCAAGTGGATCCTTGCCCTTGCTCTTGGTCATGTCCTCATCAAATATGATGGTGATGTGATACCAAAGATGGGATTGTATGTGCAGCATGAGGATGGTACACTAGGGTTGATGGCCATGGGGAAAATAATGGATGGGGATTCAATCATACACACCGTGGCTTATGCAAATGATTTTGTAAGGGTAAGTGTGGATACAGTTATCGATCCTGACGCTGAGATCCCCTATGGCACCTCAAAAATTTAGTATGTGAAGCAGGCCGTTCATACATTTGTAGCTTGGTCCACACACCTTGTTAAAGTTGTATTAGATGAGGTAGCACGTTTGCTTTCACATACATGAATTAACACATTCATAGATTACACATGAAATACTGACCCACATTGATTAACCATGTAGGATGCAGAAATTATTCCGCACAAAGTGGATGCAGATGGAGATAAGCCGGCTAATGTGGACGCAGATGATCCAATGCGTGGCCTGATAAAGTACAACTTTGATATTTACGACAAGCCAGTGGAATTCAAATTTGATGGGAGTAAATTTGGAATTGTAGATGCACCTTCATCCATATTCCTAACATATTCTGATGTTAGTGAAATAATAGCAGGAGACAAAAGTTTGAACATATCTATACAACAATTATGGTTGATGTAAGTGAAATCCTTATTTTATTTGTTTGTCATTCATTCTATATCATGATCCACTCCAAAAATTTCAAAATGGTGTCATTAGGTATATGCATGAGTGGAGTGAAACCTTGGGTCAAGGTTCCAGCTATGCATTCCTTGAGCAACGGTCGTTGGTGGTTTCAAAGGATACATGTGGCGAATGCCAACAATATCTTGAAAGATGGCTGAAGGAATCTGACCGAGAGGTGTACGTTGGACCTTACTTCCATCAGTAAGTCATGTTTAACAATAATACTTTAACCGATGTTTGGCTCTATACGTATGTAATGTGCATGAGATGCAAGGCACATTGGCAGCTCCTACTTTTGTGTCCTAGGCAACATGTTGTTGTTTGGTTGTGTTCGTTGCGTAGGAAACCTGATATGCATATCAAAGCTGCAATTAATAGGTTAACTCTTAACATATTACTTTTTCCATGCCTTCTTTAATGGTCATCATTGAATATGTTGTTGTTCTATATGCGTTGATGTGCTTTTTTTAAACCAGTGTAATGACCAAATTAAAGACGGGTTTGTCTCCTGAAAGTAAGGCAGCTGCACCTAAGTGGATTGAAGTTAAGGTTAGTGATATGTACCATGCGTTATTGTTGTCTACTTATGTGATGTAATTTTGTAATGTATAGGATATTCAAATTGTTTCCATATGTAGAGTCACATTCAAATCGGATTTTATGAATGTGGATATTACGTGATGCATTGGATGTGGAACATCATAACCAGCGACATCAAGAGTGATTGGTCCATGGTATACATAAACTTGACTTTCTAAGAGTGTTCGGTATCATTGAAATTGAAATTTGTTATTTGTAGTACTAACTTTTAAATATTAATACTTGTAGTGGTTTGGTGATGAGACACCATTGGACAAGGACAACATCACAACAATTCGAAAGAAATGGACAAGATATTTTTTAAAGACTGCGTGTAAAAATGGCTAATGATGGGCTAGGGACTAATCTCTTTTGTTGTATTTTAGACAATTGGTTTTGTTATTTTTAGTCAGCACTTTTGAAATTTTGAGTGATGGTACTAATATAGTGACCAATGACAATTGGTATAATGGTCATGTGCTCAAACTTCATGGTCTTCTGTTTTTAGTATTAGCTAGTCATTCACACATGATATGATTTGGATTTCACTTGTGTTTTGTTGGGCTTCTACATGCTAAAGCCTTCTCCTTTACGAATTACATTAACTTGCTTTCCTTAAGGTGTTTTGGAAAGATGTTTGAGAGGGTTTTTAGCAGGGTTTTTGAGTGAAAGGCGCGCCTGTTGACTATATTCAAGACCTATCTTCGCATTCTTTCATCCACAGGTATTACAATATAGAAATTCATCATAGTTTTAGCATGGTAGTAAATAGGAAATAACGTTCCTTTGAACTACATCTACAATTTTATTTTCATGTAGAGACAAATATATGGTAGCATTATATATATAGCTAATGTTAAGAATTTTAGTTGTTAATCCCTGTTGGTATGTTCTCAGATGACATGATCACTATTGGAACCTCCTTCATTACAGAAGAGGTATGTGCTTTGATAAATGATGATAAATGATATATTCTTTGGAGCTGGCAATTCCCGTGTGTTGATTTTCTGGCTGCATTATAATTTGTGTTGTCATGATTATTTTATTGGAACTAATTACAGGTTCCAGGATACTCTTCATTGCGCAGAAATCTATTGCATCTTGCACCAAGGTATGTGCTTTGAGATGGTATTTCAACATATTTTCCTGGTGCATTAGTTTTAAATCATCAAAGGATACCACTTGAAGCTGATATTTATTGACAATATCATATTCCTGTCCTCTTGCCCGATTGGCAAATCTTTCCAAAGAAGTGAAGGAGGATCTTGAAGATCCTCATAGTAGGTAACTTACCTGTATTTAAGACTTCTTAATACTGAAAATTTTCGCTTTACATCATATTCTACTTCACTCATTGTCCATACATATTGTTTTCTTTTGCCATTAGTCTAAATACCTATGTTTTGTAGCTTTCTACAGTGGCAAATAACTTATGCTGCTTCTATCTACCCTGAATTCATAGGTATAATTTTGGTTGGAGTCATGGGAAAGAGAAACTTGAATTTGGGAAGCCAAGTAACTTTTTCTTCTATAGTGATTTTTTTTATTGTTTCTCTTTGAAGCCTTAAATTTTTTATGAATTAAATTTTGCTTATGCCTTATGACTTCTTTCTCTGATGTTTCAACCCATTGCTATTCAATGTGTGTTCTATTTTTTATATGCATAGTTAATTGAAAAATTTGCTGCATTTTAACTTGTATGTCCCATTTTTTTTTTTGGTATTTTGGTTATTCTGTTTATAAATGTTTTGGTTCTAATAATTTTCCTGTGATGATTTTTTTTCTGTCCACAGAAAATAAGGAACACTCTTTGCTATTATATGCTTCAAAATGATTTTGAGGAAGATGACTATTTTGTAGGAAAATCCTTATTGAGAAATATCAAATAGTGTATTTTTTTGAGTTTAAGTTGTAAAGAAACGTGGAAAACATAGATACATAGTAAACATGCATGGGTTGTAATTACTTAGAGTTATGTGAATTGTGATACATAGCTAAGACAAATTTTTGTCTGAGTATTTACATAATAACACACATATATAGATACATTTATATGCACAATAATTCTAAGGTAAAGGCATATTTAGTTCCACACAATGCACTTGTAAGATAAAAGCTGCAGTGTGCTTTTTTTTTTTTTTTTGGAATACTTTACCATGGTACATGACATTTGGAAAATGAACATTGTGTTTGGAATGAAATCCAATCTGACCCTTGATGCTTGGGACAAACCCATGCTGGAAGGCCAAGAGAAGGTAAATGGTTATGAATTCCATTCCAGCCTACTCTTTTATCTTAGATGAAAGACTAGGAAACAAATTTCTAGTTGATACTTTGATGTTGAGCACTTGTGCTTTATTCAGCACAAAATTGTTTTGTATGGAGACCAGATTTTGTTACAAATCAGATGCTTTGAAAGAGATTCTGACACAGATTTGTCCAAGTTATTGCTATAATAACTGTGCCTAATTGGAGAGATTGTTATGTTGCTTTTTGGAATTCGGGCTGGGTGATTGAAATTTGAAATATTATTTGATCATTTCACAAGTAATTTCTGCTTTCCTTGGTATGGGTTACAACATCAAAAAGAAAAGAAGTGATGCTCTGGAAGTGACTTTCTGTCAAAAGAAAGTAATGGTTTTTGTGTAAAAAATCTTCATAAAATTAAATCTGATCTGTAACTCTAGATAATAACTTCAACTATATTCTATTTCCTATATTATTTAATTTGTATATGCGAATTTGGGAATTCTAGTACTGTCCCTTGTTGCATGCATGCCTTTTAGAAAATCAGTAAGTTATTTACATTATTAAGTATTTTTTAAATAAATTCTTATCTACTTTTTTTTCCTGGGTGCAAATATTTTAAAAGGATCTTTCTATGGCAATCCCATACTTGATACACCTACAACAGAGGCTTCTTTGATACAACGGTAAAAATAGATGAAAACACGTCATAAAATTTTCAATTTTTTTCTTTATGTAGGTGTTTCTTTATTTTCTGTGAATGATATGAAGCAACTTTTTCTTTGTCATAATTCAATTATTATTCTTTTAGATATATGGAATTCACACAATTTATCACAGAATAATACCAAGTTATCACCTCAGTCAACTAGTCTTTTTTTCTCATCATATAAAATAATATAGTTTGATGCCTGTTTAAGCCTTATGTAATTTTTTATCTGTCATGTCATCCTCTTCTTTAATGACATTTATATTATATTGTGTAGTTCGGTGTCTATGATCATATGTATTTCCTCGGATTTTCTGTTTTCTGTAGGTATCCATCATATTGCAGACCAAACATATGGCCTAGAAACGCTTTACCAGAACTTGAAGTGGGTATGCCTTGAAGCCTGAACTGGTTTTTCATTTGCTTGGTTTGTTAATCTTATTTGTGGCTATATATATTGTTGTTTATAGGTATTTTTATTCTGTGGTTTTACATAAATTATCGTTAGATTATTATTGTAGATGAGTGGTTACTTGTTTACCATTTTGAGCATCATCAACCAGTTCAAGCTGAGTGGTTAAATGTTCCTAACTTGAAATATTTTTATTAATAATTTTGTTTTGTGTAATTTCTTATAAGTTTTTTAATCCTTTCTGAATAAATGATTAATGCATTTTGAACTTAAAATTAGAAGGTTAAGAGCATGATATTCATACCTCTTCCAAATGATGATAGCATTAGATGGCACTAATAACTTGTCTTGGTTTATTTTTTGTAGATGGTACAATGATTTGCTACAATTCATCGTATATTTATCTTTGATATGTAGCTTTCAAAGCACTTGGGAAACTGATATTTGACATTGGATTGATGTTGGCATATCACTGCGATCAATATGGTAAGACAACAATTGATATTTAATTTGGCTTTAGACAAAGGCATCTTGAAATGCCTATGGTGTTCTCCTAGATTTCTATTTCATACAAATTGTTTCCTGTGGGAAGTCAGACTACTTTTCAAGTAAAGATTTCTTCACTAGTTGAAGTGACATTTCTTATAATATTGAAGCTCTTATTGTCTTAATGGTTTTATGTGGAATAGGAATAATAATCTGGTCTAGAGATTTAATGTTGAAATAAAAACACATGATTTCATTCTTACCCCCTAATATCTGATGAAATTGTTTTAAAAGATATAACATTGTATTGGCAACAGTAATAAGTTACCTAAAAATGATTTGTATTCCCTTTTTCCCCTTTCACATTGCTCTATATGGTAGAAGTCATCCTTAAATTCTGCAAGGTTGGTTGACAAAATTTTTTATTTTATATTTGTGCCTGTATCAAGTTAAGGCCTTAGGCCACTAGTATGAGTGTCAATGCACTCATTCTTAGGTGGCATGGCAATTGCCACTCTCTCATGCCTTTTGTTTATAACTAAGTTCTTTTACCTATTCTACTTTTTTTTTCATTTCTATTGTTGTCCTAAGTCCTAACTTTTGTCACACTCAAACAACTTTTCAGTATCCAAAGGGATGAAAATTCACAAGGATGAAGGTCTGGAATCAATACTTCATCGCTCCCGCTGTCATAAAGGACGCTTGCTATATTATTTTCCTTCACAACAAGGGTAAGTTTGTTATAAATTGTCTCCTTGCTTGTTATAAGATTTCTTTGTCATAAATAAAGGATGTTTCCTATATTATTTTTTCCCTAATTTTAAAAATTAAGACAATAATATGTATTGAATTTTTTTTTAATTTTAATATTGTAATTAGAAGATGATTTTAAGATTTGAAAAGTATCTGAACTTGAATATTTTTCTTATATATAACTATCAATTACCGAAACCCCTCATATGAATCCTACTAGCTATTATCTTGGTCTTTTATCATTATTTTAGTTTAAACAATGATTTTAGGTGGCCTAGTGGAGGGTTGAACCTCTGATAAATTATACCATGCACAACTCTTGAAAAGACTTTTATAGGGGATATTTGATGTACAAGCTTGATGGCTAGTGTAAACATTTTCTATACATATAAGTCGTGAAGGAGATTGAACGTGATGCTAGTGGAGGAACACTTATATTTTGATGGTTGTTTAAAAGGCATTACATTTGTTCCTATGGATGTCTTTACTTCTGGACTAGGTTATAGCTTGGAATCATAAAGCTTTTCACCCCCCTTCCCCAATTCAAAATGTTGTTTAGAGTATTTTCTAGTCTTGAGTTTAATATAATTATATATACTTGAATACCACAAACATTTCTAGTTGTCCTTTTGTGCCTGCATGAATATATATATTAACAGTTACAAATGATGTTTAACAGAGTCCCAGATGGCAACTCTTAGTCTTCTTGGTGTGGATAGCGTACTGACCACGGTTCACTATTCTAACCCAAATTGAAGATGGAGATCATTTTACCAGATGAGTTTATTTTGTCTTGTTTACCAAATTTGGTTATAGCGGTTGATGCATGTTTTCATTGTCTTTTTTTCCTTCATATTAGCTTTTTGTGGCAGCTTCTTCTTCAAAATGGAAGGTTACTATATATATAATCATGTTATTTATATGTCTTTAATTTCTTTTTATAAGCATATAATGGTTCATGCAATGGTGTTCTGGTAAAAATTTCCTATTTTAATTATGATTTCTACTTGAACGGTTTAACCCAAATTTTATTCACAGGGAATATCATTCAACGGCGGTCAAACAGGGACCCGTCGTTATCTTATTCCCATTTCTACGACGCGCCTTAAAACCCCGATGTTGACATTAACCCAATACAACGACGGTCATAAATACCCCCCGACGTTGACATGAACAAAGACAACGACGGTGGTCCGTACACCCCAACGTTGAAATTGATCCCTACAATGACAGTGCTAACGAAATCCACGACGTTGATATGATGACAACAACGACGACTGTTAGGGAATACCCGTCGTTGAATGATTAAAACAACGACGGCTGTTAGGGAATACCCGTCGTTGCTTTGATGTATATGACAACTATCATAGGGTGGGCACTGACGTTGTCTTCTCAAATTACAAAGACGACTATAGTATGACCGTCGTAGTTGTTGTCGACATACAACGACACCTGAATCAAAGACAATGATTGGCCCGACGTAGAACGCGAATTTTAACCGATGTCTCCGTTTTCTAGCAGTGATTCAGACTTTTAAACTTATCTTTAATCATATTTTCTAATTTAAAATAATTTCAATTTTAATTTTTTTTAAAATTAATTAAGTACTAATTTTAAAAAAAGATAATAAAAAAATAACATATAATTTGATTTATTAAAAAAATTAACAATATTAAAACCCTCAAAAATTATTGGGAGCATAAAAACTCTACTGTTAACAGTCTGACTGAAAAATTCTTCGTCCAATTGTAAGGCTCTACTTTTCTTCTACACGTTAAGTAACAAATAAAATTGAGATGAGTTGTTGAACCCTAAAACAAAAAAGTAAATAAACAAAGAGATGAATCTCAATTAAACTCCCCCCCGGAATAAACGTCAAAAAGATCCACATGGTAACAAAAATGGGCTACTCAGGAAAAATTCATGGAAGGAAAATATCTATTCATGAAAAAGAAAAATGGTAAAAGTTTTATCAATTATTGTTATTGATAAAGCTAATCTGGTTTTTCTTTTACATCTAGGTTTATCCCTATACCAAATTAATACTTTGAGATGAATATTCGTAATAGTTGAAGCTGATTCTTTAAAGTTATTATAATAACAATTCTTGTTAATTTAAGTTCTGGAAATAAAAATAAAATAAAATAAAGTTTGATTTTCATTTTATGAATTTTTTTTCTTCTCCTATATCTCACATGTATATGTTTCGAGTCAAATAAGATTATTATAAATAATAAAAAAAATTTCTAAATATTTAATGTAATTACATACATAAGATTTAAATTTGATATAACTAATTAAGCTAAAACAACCTAATATCAATTGATCCACACACTTAATTACTAAAAGATAAAATTATTTTGACACAAACATTTAGTAAGATTTAACTTTTTCATTATTTTATTATATATTTAACTCACAACACATATATCATATTTGTCAAAATCATTGATAACAAAAAAAAGAAATTTGTCGTAATTTAAAAATTATATAAAATTGCAATATTATAAACACATTTTAATATAAAATTACCTTGATCGGTTAAAAAACAATTTATTGTAGCTAACTATGATAATTATGTTTTGCAAAAGTCTGTATAATTGTAGTTGGGAAGTATAAGACATATAGGAGCTTGATCTTACGTTTAATTTACCTTTTGTTCCCAAATCTATTTCAAACATTTTACGGAACCTTCAAATTATTCACTAAAATGGAAGAAAAGAAAAGAGAGAAATGATAAACAGTGCAGAAATGTTAGCAAGAATAAAACGAATATGACGTATAAACATTTTAGTAGAAACAAAACTTTCTCTTTACATCGTAAAAAAAAAAAAAAAACTTCCACTTTAATTGGTTATACAGTCATATATATAGTTTTTAACAAATAATTATTTCGTCATTTATTGTGCAATTTTTTCGTAGTACTGAATAGCAACTCTGATAAAAAAAAATCTCTAGAACTATAGACGAGTTATATATATGTATGTGTAAGCAACGGATTCATGGATCATCATAATTGTGGACATTTTGATGTCTAACTATGAAAATAATGAAATAGCTAGTCATCGATGGTGAGAAAATTGACTATAAATTAATGTTAATTTTAGCTATAACCCCAGTCAAAGTTGGAAAATTACAAGCACGTGAGTTTTAATGCCAAGGAACAACGATACCAATATAACATGGCGTTTATATATTAATTCTATATAACAGCACCACAGGCTGTCCATTTGTGTTTATATAAATGAATATATCAATTCTATATATATTGAAAAGCAATCCCTTTTTTCTATAATTACTGTCCAAAAAAACGTTTGCTATCATAATAAAATAATCTGAACAAAATTAGGGTTTTTAAATACTCAACTCAAGAGATATATATATATATATATATATATATATATATATATATATATATAAATTATTTTTAAGAATTAAATATTGGAGGATTACAATTTATGAGAAGAAAAATATAAAGGAGATTTCAATCCATGAGCAAATTATATAAATCAACTTGATATTATATCTAATGTAACTTTAAGACATTAAATACGTAAATCTTGTATGTTGTTCATGTGAGGATTGAAGATGATAATTAATTAGCTAATACACGTTAATAGTTTTGGTGAAAAGTGGTTAAAATGAAATGAGTGAGATTATGAGTCGAATAATCTTAAGGATAATTTTAAAAAATAATAAAAAATTATTAACAAAGATAATCAACTTTCTTAATTCATGCGAATTAATTAAAAAAAATCTTAATTCATAAGGATGGAGGTAGTACTTACATGCAACCTACATTGACTACTTTCATAGTGTACTAGATTTTTAAATTACTCACTGAATAAACGTTAAAGTAATTAACCATATCGACAAAAAAATGTTTTTATAACTAGTTGTTTTCGTACTCTGCTATAGTTATATAAACTAGATTTTTGGTAAATGTGATGCATGGAATAAATATGGATTTTGAGTGTTTTTATTTTTTTTATTTAACTATAAAAATAAACATAGACGTATGCTAAAGGATATACTTTTATTTGATTTTTTTTATCTAATTGATGTAACAATTTTATCTTAAATATATACTTTTATTTAATAGAGCTGAACTATTGAATAAGATTTACTATAAATATATTTAGAATATGTAAAATCATAATAAAATTAATACATAATATTTAACATGTATAGTTACATAATAAAATTGAACGATCTATATAAGAAAACGTTTAGTAGGAGAATTTTTTTTTTTTTTTTTTGAGAATCATAGATTGAAAAATTTAGTTATTTTTTTTTCTTAATTAATTTCCCACAAAAACTTTCTCACATAAGAAGTGAGCATTTTACTTTCGTGAGTTTAATTTTTCTTTTATTACGGTTATAATATGAATAATAATTTTACAATTACACTTTTATCCTTAAAAAGAGCAAAAAAGTTAAAATTACAATATTAGCCTTAAAATTATGAGTGGGAAATTATTTCCTTTTTAAGATAAAGAATTATAAAAAATTACTCTTTTATCCTTGAAAAGAACGGAAAAATATAAATTACATATTTATCCTGACTCCTACTTTTGTATATACAAAGCTTTAAGTTTGTTTATTAATATAAATTTTTCTACTCAATATATTTGACAAACAACATTACAATTTCATCTAATGGTGTTTGGAAATTTTTTAGAATAATGATAATAAAGTTTATACAATTTAAGTTCATTTGTTATCAACTTTTTTACTCAATATAAATTGAAATATACTTTTGTTAAGATAGTTTTAATTACACATTATTAAAATACTTTTATGATTAATGAATTAAAAATCAATGCACAATAACGTTATGATATATATAAAAAATATAATGACAATTTAATGAATTAAAATTGGCTGCTTTGCCTATCTATTCTATTCGGGTACGATTCTTCTCATTCATTGGTTGAAACTTGGGGATAACCATTAGCATTGAGGTCAATCACCACACCCCTCTATCATATGGCATTACATGAAGTAAGAGTGCATGGTCAACACAAACCTACCTAAAGCGCCTACATTCCGCTTGCCGCCAATACAAGCACAATCTAACATGCACGAGATTCAACAACCGAAACTACTTATATTTTACCGGAAAAAAATTATAACAATAAAAACTTTTATTCATCAGTTAAAAATCTAACTGAATAGGTCACGGATTACAATTTTATTACTTATTTAAAATTTATATATCACTGATTCAAGTAAAAAAAAAACATAATGCTTTTCAAATATAAAATTGTAATTATGATTATAATTATAATAGTTGTAATATAAAAAATACTTTTACAATTACACTTTTATCTTTAAAAAGAAGCGGAAATTTTAAAATTAAAATATTAGCCTTAAAATTATGAGCAGAAAAATATTTTCTTTTTAGGATGAAAAATAATATAAAATTACTTTTTTTATTCTTAAAAAAATGAAAAAAGTAAATTACATATTTACCCTCGCTTCTACTTTTATATATAAAACGATAAAGATGTTATTATGAAGTGTGTTATTCCGTTAAATATAGGAGAAACCACATAAAAGTACATGGTAACATAGCTAGTTACGATCATATTTTGCTATAAAGTTGTTAATTTAAAATATATCTTAAAGAATGTGACGCGTCAACCATCAAATTTAAATAATTAATATTCAGAAGAAATTTGTTTCAAAAAATTAAACTTAGATATATGAGAAAATATGCACTAATCTACCAAAAAAATGCACTAAGGAGTGGGTAATAGAAATTCAATCAAATGATGCTAATTAACTAATTTTGGGATCAAAGACTGGCTTTTCAATTGGAACGCTAGCTGTAGACTCCAAGTCCCAATTAATGACCCATTAGTCAGTATATATGGTAAAGTCTGAGCAAAGATATTAACTAGTAGTTAGCTAAGCTTAAGCGTCATACGAGGAATATTCATGAGTATATTTGTATATGGCTAAACTTTTGGTGACCAAATATATGCCTAAGTAACCCAGTACAAGATGTTAGGTGAGGATCCATAAATATTCCAGAGGTAGGATTAAGATGTAACATCCCAATCAAATGTTAAATCATGCTGAATCCCCCAGCCATCGGCATAATTTACACTCGCAAAAAGTTATTTGACTTCTGCAAACCAAACCACAAAAATGAAAAAAATTAAAAGGCCATGTTAATTATAACGGAAGACATTGATTTCGACTTTCTGTAATCATTATCTTTATTCTCTTGATGAAAAATTACAGGATTAATTATAATATAACCTATAAGTACTGAGAATACACTTTACAAGCATCAAATAAAAATTAAATACAATTTAATTAAGCACACCCGTGTTTTTAAAATATTTGGTATTTTCTAAATTTCGGTAATCTTTTTTGTTTTCAATTTTAAAAAAAATGTTATTTAATTAAGCACACCCATTTCGTATATACATATATGCTTGAAAATAATAATTTAATAAATTGTATATTTTTTAATACCTTCAAAAAGCTGTTAAAATAAAATAATAAATTAATCTAAACTCACGTATATATATATATATATATACACACACACGCACACACTCGTATCTTAATTAGATTCACAGTGAAAAAATATAGCAGTTTCTGCTAGTAAGGACCAAACTCTAGCGGTGACAGGCCTCTTATTATTACTATTTATACTGTGTACGTATTTTTATTTTGATGGTGTTTTTTAAAATTAATATACTTTTTTAATATTTCTTTGGGCCAGTATTATATAACACACAATATAATAATAAAAAATAACATACAACGTGTATTTTTTAATTTTATGAAATTTTACTTATATTTATAATTCACTTTAGGTTTTCTCCATTATAATAATGTGTCAGTAATGTAATTCTATTTTTAAAATTATATGTTGTTTTAAAATTTTTTAAAATATTTTTCGTTTAAATTTTGATTTGAAAATTTTCATATTGAATAAAATTATTTTGAAAATTATATTTGTTCCACTTTATTTTCTATTGTTGAATACAACTTTTGTTTATTTTTCTAAATTTTTCAAAAATTATTTGTCTCTAATTTCTTATGCTTTTTTTTATTCAAGTAAATAATTTTTAAAAAAATCAAATTAAAAATATTTTTTTATATTATTTTAAAATTAACTCTTGTAAACGCAGACGGCAAGATTTAAGTTGAGTTATCGACTTATCGTAAAGTGTGCAGCGAAATTAATCAAATTAGGTGCATGTCCTTTGTGATATCTGTCTATCCACGTTTAAATTAATCAAATTAGCTAAAATTTTTGTTATTGATTAATGATTCATAAAAATGCCCTCATTCAATATAGTTATTTTAATATATTCAAAGAGAGTGACTTGATACAATTTTCTTGGTTTTGATATCTTTTAATCCCGGTATCTCCAAATTCATTTTGTTTTCCTGCTAATGCTGTTGTTTATGAGAGCACAGAGCCCTTAAAGAGTTACATTTGTAGTACTTCTAATCTAAGATTACATTTATATTCTATCTTTTTATGTTTTAATTTAGAAGTTCTCTTATGCACGTAATAAAGAATGCCATGTCATTATTTTTCTTAGGAGTCATTTTAGGGAAGCATACTGATTTGTCCGTGCTCTCTGTTTACATGTGTTAGATTTTTGTTCTAGCCTCTTTGAGGCATTTGAAATCAAAAGCACGGATTGTTCTCTTGAAAAAGCTGTGGCCATCCCTTTCATTTTGCATCAATCTTTTGAATCTTGGGTCTTACTTTTGTTTGGTTCTTTCTAATAATGTATATAAATGATAAATAGATTATGTTGAATTTTTAAGCTATAATTTTGGCATAGAAAGTTGTAAAAAAAATGACATTTTAGTTGCATTAGTTGTCATTCTGAAATTTACTCATTTTAGTTGCATTAGCTGTGGACCAACTATTGTTGTAATTTGTTAGATGAACACAAGTTATCTTTCCTTGTTTCCTGGTTGTATCAGGCAACGTATCCTTGTAATTCATTTTTTTTTATTTGGTAAAAAGATTGGATTATTTAGTGGTAATTGGAAGATACAAGTTGCTTTGACTTTTAAAAAAGTAGTCAATATTTTTAAAAAAGCTTGCCATTGCCCTTAATCTTTGATAAATTAGTAGGACTATGTCACTTCTCCGGTATTGATAATTTGTTGTTCATGTCACGAATGTCACGAATTCATTGGTCATGTTCATGATGGGAATGGTTTGAATTTTTTGTAGCATGCAAATGCAAACACACTATTAGAAAATATATTTTTTACATCGGTTATTTATGACTTTCTACATCGATTTTTAACCGATGTTAAAAGTACTTAAATGTATTATCATTAACATCGATGTTGATGATAAGAATTACACCCAAAAAAATATATTAATATTGACAGTTAACATTGATTTTTTTTGGAAAAATCGATGTTAATGTAACTTAACATCAGCTTTTTACAAAAAACCGATGTTAACGTATATGTTAATATTGACAATTAACATCAGTTTTTTTTTTGGAAAAATCGATGTTAACGTAACTTAACATCAGACCACACAACATATATGATTTGCATTCTGCTTTCAAATAGGTTTTAGTAGAAAACTAGCTAGTAAACTATTAATTGTAAAAAAATCAATTGATAACTATGAATAACTATCAACAAAGGTTATTCAATGTTAAAATGAAACAACAATTGTAAAAAATGTAATGCAAAGTATGGTAAACTAATTAAGTAACCTAAAGTTACATAGTTCTCTAACATCCTATGTTTGATTTCTAATTTTTAGATAATACTGTGTCCACTGGATGCGAAACGCCTTGAATCTTTGTTTCCAATGGTCTAACATCATTAAAATACTGCATGATCAAATAAAAGATAAATTAATAATGTAATAACAATGATAAGAAAATCAACTTTGTTTGAAATAAACAATTACCGTTTTCCAATTATTCCTGAAAGTTCCTGAGATTATCGTGGACATCCAGTGCATGACGTAATAGCCGCACTCAATGCTTCCTTTTTGTCTATTACACTAAATACATAATGAAATTTGGATATTAATTAAACGTTAACTACAATTAGTGTACACACACATAAGCAGTATATATAAGTAGAAGTTTTATTTAAATCACGTACCTTAACAACAATCCACCTAGCAGCAACTTGCATTTAGGTTATGGAGTATCATCAAGTCTTTTCAAAGCACTGTTGAATACGAGGAACATTAAAATATTGATGTTGTTGAGTTATGCTAATGCAAATGTATTGAAAACAACACTGACCTATTAATTATTCCCTTAAGGTAGTTGTCTGGCCTGTTATGTAAAGAACAAAACCAGACAACTAGGTTTTCCTTAGGCATAATAACGATCATTTGCCAGTGTCCACTGCAGTGGAGACGAATATGGGTTATTGTAGTAGTATAGATTATTTAAATTCAGTTGTTGTGTTTGACTTACCCATTCAGGTAGGCTCCAAGGTAGACATCGCGTTTTAAACTCTACATCCAACTCTTGATATAACTTTCCGATTCAAATTGCAATATGACTTGTTTATGTACTTAAATTATGCCTAATGCTGATACGAATTGTTTATGTACTATGTCAGTAGTATATTGTTCTAATTCATATTGATTTATGTAGTCATTTGGACCAAGGGATCATTCAACATTAGGGTTTACTTGCTTATTATCCATAATAGAATATATCTAATACATGATGTTTCTATTAATAATATAGCTTATCAGTCACACTAAAAGAATAGAACATCATTGCTAGTTACCTCAAACTTAAAGAGTGCAATAGATGAATGGACAACCCAGAAGAAAGCAAACCACCAAGGTAGAGGTACTCGCTACGCCTTGCAACTAAATCTACCACAGAAAAGCAACCAAAAGCCAAAGAAGAGAAAATAAATATTAGAACTTGGCATATACAACTTAATGTATATGGTTAACTTTTTTATTTAATCCAGTTTTTAGCAGAAGGGAAACCAAATGGTCGAAAGAAGAGAAATGGGAAATGTCAAGATAGAACAAAAATTCTTATTTTAATTCATTTTTGTGTGTTGCTGATTTTAATTACCAACATGTTTTCTTGTGTGTTGCTGATTTTAATTACTAATTCATTTGCTTCTATGTGTTCATATGTGCATTCTTTCACTTTGTCATTGAAAATTCTGAAAAAAAAAAGTGTCCATACATCATAAAAGAAAAAATTGTTTCAGCTTATCTACAATGAAATTATTTGTAGAGTGGTTATGTTCTGTAGTAGAGATTATTTTAGGGTCTAAATAACATGTCCCCTTCATCATCTGTAGGCCAAGAAAATTAATTTTGGGTTTATGTCTCTACCTTGCTCAACCATTTAAAGCTTTTGATACATGAACTGTATCCAATTGAAGTTAATTTTTGTGTATATCTTAGAGTGAGATTTTAAGTAGGATGGAATCTTCATCCTCTAACAAAGTGATAAATGCATGTTATCATGTATGCACAGCCATAGGATGTGGCCAAAAAATAGATGTTTAGCCAAAACCTTTTCCCTAAGCTATGCTGCAGAGAATTTTGAGTTCAACTGAAAGGTAATTTGCTGAATTAAAGGAATAATATTGCCAGTAATTATAATGTCATCAACATACCCAAGGAGATGTACAGGACAAATTGACCAAATTGGGTTATTATAGAATAACAAAACTTGAAACTTTTGGGAAAAATCGGTGGTTGAATCTTAAATCCTATTTTTCACCTACTTAGAGGCATTTTTTTTGGAATAATGAGTTGACCAAATCCCCTTTGTCAGGGGATTCCTCCTTCAATTTCTTGCATTTTGACATATTATGGGTCTCAAATGGACATTTCTATCAAAAGTTACAGTCATTTGAAGTGACCCTCGACAACAAACATCCATATAGGGTTAAATAAACACTGTACCAACTATGGAGTATGGGGGTGGTGAAAAACAGCCATATAGGGTTTAACTTAACAAAGCTCATTTCAAGAAATTGCAGAGAAGGAATTACCTGATTGAGAAACTATGGAGTATGGGGGTTCCTGTTCCAGTTCCTAAAATGCTAAAAGTGCAATGTTGGTGGTATTGGTGTTGAATGCTAAAGTCGGACTCCAACGAACCCCAGTGATCACGAACCCCGACGACGATCACGAACCTCGATGGCGGTCACGAACCCTAGCGACGACGATGGTGAGGAGGAGACGACAGTGACAAGTCTTCGCGGTGAGGGAGAAAAATGCTTTTGTTTCTGAGATTGAGCACGTGATGGGAAAGAACCTTTTGGGTTTTAATTTATTTATAATACAACATCGATTTTCTAAAGAAAACCGATGTTAACATCAACTGGTTAACATCGGTTTTTTAAAAGACTGATGTTAACCAGTTGATGTTAACATCGATTTTTTAAAAACTGATGTTAACTATATTATGTTAACATCGATTTTGTCAAAACCGATGTTAAAATCAAGTAGTTAACATCGGTTTTGACAAAATCAATGTTAACTAACTCGACTTATTTACAAAAATGCCACCGTACTTTTCTTAACATCGGTTTTTTGAAAAACCGATGTTAATCGTGTGATGTTAAATCTATATTTTGTAGTAGTAACACATTCGTCTGTATCATAGCTATCGGCTATCAAATAGTGTAACTCATGTAGCTAGATTTGCTTTCCAAAGATGTGAGGAACTTGTATGTAAACTTAGACTGGACCTATATAACCCTTACTCTGGAATCCATTGTTACTTTTGTTGTGCTTTCAGAGCGAGAGCACTCTGCTCGGACAAACATGTTAGCAGCTGAAAAGGTACAATAGCCAAATTGAGTTGAACTAATACAACATAGGTTATGTATTAAAAAATTTCTGGTTGATTTCTTTGATTATATTTTTTGGTTGGGATTGCTAGGAATTGATTTTGCGTTCCTACTTTACGCAGTGTCAAAGTTATATCAGATACTTCTAAATGTCATTAATAATGACTGAATATTATAGGGTTTTCATTCTACATTCATAAATTATATAAACTCAACCATTTGAATTGATAATTTTTAGGTGTATTATGTTTGACATTGAGTGCTAAACTATATCTTCATTGTGATTATCTGAAGATATTATTTCCTATACATGTATATCTTTTTTAATCAGTCGTGGTATTTTTTTTCTTTTTATTTAAGGTAACTGCATTTTTACTCTTTATGATTACTAAGCTTTACAAATCAATATTCTTTACTGCAGATTCGTTTAGGTTGGTTGTGTATTGGTTGTGTATATGATTGTGGGAATGATGGAGAGACAAATACACTAAATACATACTAAGACGGTTTTTCCAATAACCGTCTTAGTATGTCTAACCTTCTAAGACGGTTATCCCAATAACCGTCTTAGTATCTCTAACATTCTAAGACGGAATAACCGTCTTAGAAAGTCGAGAATACTACGATGGTTACCAGGATCGTAATTATTTTTGTTTTTCATTTTACAATACATCTTTTTATGATGGTTCAAAATCATCGTAAAATTTGTCATTTAACTGACTTAGTATATATTAATTCTAGTAGTGACGGTTACTTGACATAGGTTAACATATTGAAAATGAGTAATCATTTAAAATCAATTTTACTTATTTTGATCAGTACAAATCTATTTCACTTTTAAAATTACTAATTTTACATATAAAACCAAAATGAGTTTTTAAATTACGTGAATGACCATTTATTATGCATCAACTACTTATTTGGAGTTGGTCAAATTAACAATATAGCTTGTGTTTTTGTTATTTTAAAAAAATAAACCCATGAAATTGTGAATATTATTTTATTTTATTTTGTGTTGCATGTGTCATTTCAACTCCTAATGTAATATATGTTTGTCTTTTAAAATGCATTCTATTATTGAATACATAATACATGATTAATTTTAAAAACATTACAGTTATTTTTTATTTTTTTAGAAAATAATAAAAATATAAAAAAGAAAGCCTACAAATTAATGATTTTTATTTTTATTTTTCTACATGTTACTATGATAATTTAAAACATATAAAATTGGTTATATGTATAATTGATGGAAGGTTTTTTCTTTTTTAATTTAATGTGGAAAGTGTATTTATTATTCACTTTGATTCAGTTACATTAATAAATTATTAATATATAGTCACGTTAAATTCAATTATGTAACTCAAAATTTGTTAACAAACGAAGAGAGAAATTAGACGTTATTAACTTGTTACAAAGAAAAAGTTATTAGGGGTGTAACAAATTAAAATCAAGAATCAGTAAGTGGTGTTACATGATTGAATCATCTTTCATGTTTTGAGCAAAAATTTGGGTTTTTATTATTTAAAAAAATCATGTGAGTTTGTAAATTATTTTTGTGTTATTCCATTTTATTTTGCATTGCATCTATTATTTTCATTCCAATGATATGATTATTTTAAACTTTTAATGAAGAAAATTATAAGATCAAATTATGAAGATGTGACAAAATTGTATCCATTAAAATTATAATTAACTATTTTTTAAATTTAAACGTAAATCACATGATAATTTAAACGTAAAATTTAAACAAAAATATAAAATTCATATTATCTTAAATGTTTTGGTACTTGTACCGAATTGTTGATAATTTGTTTACGTGCTCAGTTGTCAGATAGATGTCAATTTCATTGTACCCTTGTTATTTCTCATGTTAATTGTGTTACTTTTATTTTCTTTGTAACTTGCTCTTATTTTAGATAATTCATTTGTCTTTGTTCCATGATCATTACTTGCCTTCTATTTCTTGTATTTTTTTCTCCATGTTTCTCTTTGTTGTTTGTTCTCTTGATTGTTGAGTATTTAAATTATCCATACTTTAATCCACCTGTTAAAGAAAGAAAATTTTCATAAATTAATGCAAGAAAAATAAATTAATAAAGAATATAAAAGGATAAATAGAAGGTTGACAATATATTTAAAATGAATTATGCATGTAGTTTAGTTGTCACAGTAGTAGGGGGGTTTTGTGGTGGATTGTCAGGGAGAATAAGATTAAGAGAATAATATAAAATGAAATAAAAAAATAAGAGAAGAAAGATAAGATTAAGAGAGAAATAAGATAAAAATAAATAAATGAATTTCTTAAAAATCAAAATTACCTAAAAATTTATAATTTCATTTGAATTTGATTGTTAATCAATTGTTTAAACAACCTTTTTGAAGTTATGGAGTTATGATAAACCTGAAATGCAAATAAAATATTAGAAAAAATTAAAATGCATACATAAACAATTAAAAAAATTGTATAATATTGTGTAAAAAAATCTTTAATCCAAAGGTTAAACAAAGAACTTGAATATAAATTAAGAAGTGAGGTTAAATTAAAAATAAATTAAAAGATGAAAATAAAGAAGATTAAATTAATGTAATTAGATGGGATACCTCAAACTGCATGGAACCATGATAAACACAATTGCACATCTTAATCATTCAGAAAGATAAACAAAATTGTTTCCTGCAACGTTAAAAAATGAACAAAAAAATTGAGTTTTTCTATTCATTTGTTATAGAAAAGGGAGGTTGAAAAATATAAATTAGTATTGAAGCAAGTTGCTCAAGTGAAGGGATAAGATGATTTCTTATGTATAGCTGACATACAAAGCATGTTCAAGTTTGCAAATTAAGTTGAAGATCGATTGGTTGCAAACAAAGATACAACAAATTCAATATTCAAAGGGTGAAGGGATGAGTTAGTAGGAAAATTATTTCTGATAGAGAAGGATGCAAAGGTGAAGACAAAATGACAAAATAAAATTAAGTAGAAGAAGTATGAAAATATAGTCATGATGATAATGAACCTTCCTGCTGTCTCACGATAACTACGATGAACTAACTGCCAATTACACATTAAATAAGTGACATGGTTTCTTTGTATCCATAAACCATTGACCTTCCATTGCACCTTCACAGCTTTTACAGTGGCTTCTAACACCATCATCCAATGCAGTTCTTCATCTCATGCGATCAGGACTACATATGATGTGTTTGTCAACTTCTGCGGTAAAGACACACGCAACAACTTCATTGGCTTTCTCTTTCAAGTTCTTCGTAGAAATGGCACTGATGCCTTCAAAGATAATGCAGATCTCAAGACAAGTAAATTCATAGTACCATTGATGCTACAGGCCATAAACTTACACACACCTGCAACTGCACTGAAGCATCCTCAAGTCGTGTTCTTCTAATTTTCTAAGATGTTGATCCATTAGAGGTGCAGAAACAGAGTGGGTATTATGAGATAGTCTTTGCAAATCACGAAGATATATTCCAAGAAGATAAAGAGATGAAATTGAAATAGCGGTTAAATGTTTGCACGTAAGCAGTTCTTCTTTTATCATGTACACATAGTTGGTTGTGGGGTTGTGGTGTGACAGTTTATGTTTTTGGTTTTTGTTTCATGGCCTAAGATAGAGGTAGTTGGTTACATGAGCAGTTGCAATGCAAGGATAATAGGTGGTAATTTTGTGATTAATTTAGGGGTAAAAGCATAAAAAGAAATGTGTATTTATATATTGTTTTAGATTAGTGCAAAAAAGACATTTCATGCCTAAACTTGAAAGTTAATTACCTACCTATGTAATTAGGTGTAACTTGTTTTGAAAGGTATAATTGTTGTTGGAAGTTAAAATAAAATGTTGTAGTGATTATAATAGTTGAGAATAAAAATGTCCAGCAGAAAGATGATATCAAATGGTGAGTTATTCCATTTATAATAATTATAGAAAGATTATAGATATAGATAAACATTATTTAAGGAGAATCTAGTTGTGGGGTGGGAAGTTGTTGCAAGCACAACCTTAGAGAGAAATGAAGAAGGAAAAGGTGGGATCAAAGCAAGAAGACACGTGGCAAATGAGGAAGGAGAGAGGCGTAGCATGAGGGCCAGAATACTAACTTCAGGCGGGCTAATTTTGTGTGGTCCCGGAAGTAGTATAAGAAGTAAAACATGAGAGAGGGGAGGTGATTATTGTGTGATATCATTCCCTTCTTCTTTGGGGGTTTCGGTTACTTTTTTCTGTTATTCCTTTCTACAATTTCTATCATTGTACTTCTGCAATTCACATTGAGAATTTGCATTTAATCAATACAATTCCTGTTCCCATTTCATTTTCTTGTTGCTTATGGTATCACAGTTACATTTGGTGCTTTCATCCTTCAAACATGGCAGATAATACACATCTTAAGGAGCTTTCTGTGAACATGTCCAAGTTGCTTGAGATGTTAGAAGCCGATAGGCAAGAGAACAAAGCTCAATTCGAAACTCTAGAGGCTGCGATGGACTCATTGCTAAAACCGAACAACAACTCTGGCGTGAATCTTCATATGAACGTAGCGGGAAACAACTCCATTGGAGGTTCACCATTTCCACCGTTTCAGGTGTGCAATGTGAAACTTGACTTTCCTCATTTCGATGGATCTGAAGTTCTTCAGTGGATTTTCAAGGCTGAGCAATTTTTTGACTACTACAACACTCCGGATACTCAACGTCTTACCATTACTGCAATTCACACGGAAAAGAGGTAGTTTCCTAGTTCCAAATGACTAATCAATCTACTCTATTTCATTCATGGATTGATTTTACTCGTGCTTTAGAACTGGAATTTGGTCCATCTCCATATGAATGTACTAGATCTCAGTTATTTAAATTGTCACAAATAGGATCTGTTCACGATTATTACACTCAATTCATTGCTCTTGCAAACCGCGTACAAGGTGTTACTAGTGAAGCTTTGATTGATTGCTTTGTGGGAGGACTTAAACCTGATATTCAACATGATGTAATAGCCCAATCACCAACTACACCACTATGTTGTGTATCTCTGGCCAAGCTATTTGAGGAGAAATACTTACCCAAGCACAAGCCAATTCAAAATTCCTACCAAAATCGTAACCAAAACACAAGCCCAAATACAAACATAAACACAAGCCTACCTTCTTCTCAGTCAATAAAATCCACAAGCCTACCACCCTTACTTCCAAGCCCCAACATGAATTACAATTCCAATTTTCCAAAACCAGGAAATGTTAGAAGAATGTCACCAACTGAAATGCAGATTCGAAGGGAGAAAGGGCTATGCTATACATGTGATGAGAAGTTCACTTCTTCTCATAGGTGTCCTATCCGGCAATACCTACTTTTGCAAATGGATGAGGATGAAAATGCTGAAGTGCAACTAGACCCACCTCCTAGAATTGAGGAAGAGATGGGAAATTTGAATTTAGACCATCATGTATCTTATAATGCCCTTAAAGCTTCCTCTGGTCTAGGAACTATGAAGCTTAGTGGTACAATTAATGGCATGGTAGTTCAGATATTACTTGATAGTGGTAGTTTAGACAACTTTTTGCAACCTAGGATTGCTAATTGTCTGAAGCTTCCAATTGAACCTGCTTCCAATTTCCAAGTCCTTGTGGGAAATGGAAACTCATTAGTTGCTGAAGGTTTGGTGAAGCAACTAGAAGTCATGGTTCAAGGACATTCTCTCAAATTACTTGTATACCTCCTACCAATTGCTGGTGCTGATTTGGTACTTGGAGCCACGTGGCTTGCTACATTGGGTCCTCATGTTTCGGATTATAGCCAGCTTACCTTGAAGTTCTACAAGGATAATCAGTTTGTCACATTACGTGGTGATCACCCTAAATTATCGGGCCTTGCTCAATTTAACCAACAGAGGAGAATGAATCATACACATGCTATAGCTGAAGTTTTTACCTTGCAGTATAAGCAACAAGATGTGCCTTGAGATAAATGGCTCGAATTACCTGAAGATATGGAACTAGATTTGGTGATGTTGTTGCATAATTATATAAGTATCTTTGTTGTGCCTACTGAATTACCTCCTTCAAGAACTCATAACCATGCCATTCCATTGTAAAAGATGACAAACTAGTGAAGGTGAGACCTTATAGATATCCTCACAGTAAAAAATAGCAGATTGAAACTATGGTATAGGAAATGCTTGCCGCAGGCATCATCACACCCAGCACTAGTCCATTTTCTTCACTCATCATTTTGGTAAAGAAAAAGGATGGCGGTTTTGTACCGATTATAGAGCCTTGAATGCAATAACAATTAAGGACAACTTCCCAATCCCAACTATTGATGAACTCATTGATGAGTTATATGGCTCTAATTATTTTTCCATACTTGACCTGAGATCAAGTTATCACCAAATTCATGTGGCTGCTGAGGATAGACACAAAACTGCTTTTAGAACTGATCAAGGGCACTATGAATGGTTAGTCATGCCATTTGGGCTTACCAACACCCCTGCTACCTTCCAAAGCCTCATGAATGATGTTTTCAAAGACTTCCTTAGAAAATTTGTCCTGGTTTTCTTTGATGATTTATTAGTATACAGTTCTACCTAGAAAGAGCATCTTTTTCATTTGGAACTAGTCCTTCAATTGCTACAGAAGCACCAATTATATGCCAAACTATCCAAATGTTTATTCGAATTGCTGCAGAAGCACCAATTATATGCCAAACTAGGCCAACTAGTCCTTCATACTGTTTCAGGCCAAGGTGTGTCAATGGATAAAGACAAAGTACAGACAGTTTTGGATTGGCCAACACTTGTTAACATTAAACAATTAAGAGGCTTTCTCGGGCTCATTGGATATTACAGAAAATTTATCAAATCTTATGCAATAATTACAACACCTTTGCCTAATTTGCTTAAGAATGATAAATTCTTGTGGAGAGAAGATGCAGATGAAGCTTTCAACAAGCTCAAAAATGTTATCACACAAGCACCAGTTTTAACCCTACCAGACTTTTCGAAGCCTTTTACCTTGGAAATAGATGCATCTGAAATAGGTGTAGGTGTTGTACTGAGTCAAATGCAACACCCTATTGCTTACTTTTCAAAAAAGCTGAATGTTAGAATGCAAAAACAATCAGCTTATGCAAGGGAATTCTTTGCTACTACTGAAGCAATACCAAAATTCAGGCATTATCTGCTTGGTCACAAATTTGTCATCAAGACGGATCAAAAGAGCCTCAGGTCACTCACTGATCAAGCTGTTCACATACCTGAGCAGCAAAAACTTGTTGCATAAGTTGATTGGTTATGATTTCACCATTGAGTATAAGTCAGGAAAAGAGAATGTAGTTGTTGATTCTCTTTCTAGATCCTTTATGATGGCTATATCTCAACCTAAGTTGCAATTGATTCCAGAATTAAGGGAAGCCCTTGCACAGGACAAGCAATTGAGTCTAATTATGCAGCTCTGTTTGCAGAACTAGCCTCCAAATCTGATTTATTCGGTTTCTAATAAGTTGTTGTATTGGAAAGGTCATCTGGTATTACCATAAGGCCATGAAGTGGTAAAGAAAATTTTGTATGAGTTTCATAGTACATTGTTGGGAGGACACTCCGGATTTACCAGAACATTACAGAGAATTGCTTCTCAATTTTATTGGCATGGTATGCAGCAAGACATCAAGGAGTTTGTTCAGAGTTGTCTCATTTGTCAACAGGCTAAACATGATACAACATTACCATCATGCTTGCTTGAACCACTACCAATTCCAGACCAAATCTGGGAAGATGTAGCTATGGATTTCATCACTGGCCTTCCTTCTTCCAATGGACATACAGTCATTATGGTAGTCATTGATAGACTTTCCAAGTATGCTCATTTGGCTAGTTTGAAGTCTGACTTTAATAGCAAACAAGTTGCTGAGCTATTCATGAAACTATAGTAAAGCTGCATGGATTTCCAAGGACAATTGTCTCTGATCGAGATAAGGTGTTTACTAGTCATTTTTGGCAACACTTATTTAAGTTAAGTGGCACTACTTTGAAATTAAGCACTGCATACCATCCACAAATAGATGGGTAGTCTGAGGCTCTGAACAAATGCATTGAGATGTATTTAAGGTGCTTTACCTTTGAGAATCCTAAGGAGTGGTATAAATTGTTTCCATGGGCAGAATTTTGGTACAATTCTTCCTTTCATCACAGCACTGACATAACTCCTTTCAAAGCAGTTTATAGTCACGAGCCACCTCCTTTAATCAAGTACACATTCAATAATCAAGATCTTCTTAGTGTTTAAGAATAGCTAATGCAAAGAGATGCTGCAATCAGTAGATTAAAGGTGAATTTACAGAAAGCACAACAACACATGAAGAAATATGCTGATGCAAGAAGAAAGCCTTTTCAGCTGGCAATTGGTAACATTGTATTGGTGAAACTTCAACCTTATAGGCAGCATTCAGTGTCCTTGAGAAAAAATCAGAAACTAACACTAAGGTACTTTGGGCAATTTCCTTTGATTGAGAAAATTGGTGGAGTAGCCTACAAACTTCTCTTACCTCCATCTGCTAGAATCCATCCGGTTTTTCACTGCTCTCAGTTGAAATTATGAAAAGGAGATCATGCTCAACCTTATGTGCCATTACCTATCAAAAATTCCATAATGCGACCTGTTTTGCAACCAGAAATTGTCTTAAAATCAAGGGTCATTCTCAGGAACCACCAATAAGTGCAACATCAACTAATTAAGTGGGAAGGTCTTCAAGATGATCAAGCTACATAGGAAGATACTTCAGCAATTAAACTTTCTTTCCCTGACTTCAACCTTGAGGAAAAGGTTTCTTTTAAAAGGGAAGGTAACGTAACAAGTGCAACCTTAGGGAAATGAAGAAGGAAAAGGTGGGACCAAAGCAAGAAGACAAGTGGAAAATGAGGAAGGAGAGAGGCGTAGCATGAGGGCCAAAATAACTAACTCCAGGTTGGCTGATTTTGTGTGGTCCTGAAAGTAGTATAAGAAGCAAAACGTGAGAGAGTGGGGAGGCAGTTGTTGTGTGATATCATTCCCTTCTTTTTTGGGGGTTTTGGTTACTTTTTTATGTTATTCCTTTCTACAATTTTTGCCATTGTACTTCTACAATTCACATTGAGAATTTGAATTTAATTAACATAATTCATGTTCCCATTTCATTTTCTTGTTGCTTACAGTATCACTGTTACAAAAGTTCTTGTCTTGGGCGAGGAAAAAGGTGATGCTAAAAGTAGTGTTGCAAGCCATTTCGGCATATTAAATGAGTGTGTATTTGCTTCATGTCACTATTATTGAAGATGTTGAACATATGATTAATGCATTATGGTGGGGTTCGGGTAATAGGAACAACAAAGGTATTTGGTGGTTAAGGTGTGAGAAACTCTCAATGAGGAAAGAGTTTGGTGGTTTGAAATTTTAGGATTTCCAGGGTTTCAATTTATCCCTTCTCAGTAAGCAAGGGTGGAAACTTTTGTTAATCCCAAATTTTTTCCTAGCCAGTCTGTTTAGGGCGAGATATTTTTCCAAGCTGCATTTTTCTTGTGGCAAGGCTTGGTAATAATTTGAGTTACTCCTAGCGGAGTATTTGGAGTTCCCATGCAGTGGTTAGGGAGAGCAGTAAGTGGAGGGTCAAAAATGGAAGATCAGTGAAATTTTGGGGAGATAAATGGCTAAGGGATGACAGAAATCCTTGCATTTAGTCTTATCCATTTGTGGGAGATATTATCATGACAATAGACCATCTGATGAACAAAGAAGAGGGGCGATGGAACGAGAATTTATTGCATGAGCTATTGGATTAGAGGGATGCAAATGAGGTTCTAAAACTCTTGATTCTGTAGGAGGTGGAGAAAGACGAAAAGGTGTGGGGTGGGAGTAGAAATGGTGTGTTCACAATAAAGTTTGCTTTGTAAAAATTTTAAAGGATTTCCAAGATTATCAATTATACAAAATCAACAGGATCTTGAAACCTATGATTCTCACAAATAATAAATAAACATTGCGTACCTTTCTCCATAGTGAGACTTCTCTACGGTATACTTTGATTTCTTTGGAAGAGGAGAGAAAAAAGATTTCACTCCCTTGACAATTCTTTCTATCTTTCTACGTTTGTGATGGCCAGAGATTAGAGAGAACTCATTTCTGTCAGGAAGGGGACCTTGTTTTACGTTAGTGGGTATTAACCCCCTTTTATAACCACTACTCTCATCAAGTAGCAGTTACTTTTAGAAACTTCTCCTATTTAACCCAATTACAATTAAGTCCCTAATGATTAATTATTTATTTATTAGTCCTTACATAAGTCACATGTCTCTCACATGAGACATTAATTCTAACATTTTCCCACTTGGCTCATGTGACATTACTAAATATTATGGACTAAATAAATAAATAGATTATACTAACATAATGCACATTAAAAATGACTAAACTATTTTATACATTGGGTACATCATAATTTCATGATTAAGAATACGAGTCAATTTAAGTCATGGCGGTTGTACATCACTTAATTGACATAGTCACTTCCATGTACTACAAATAAGTTCTCCTTAATATGACAATTAGTTAGGAGTACATAATTGTTCCAACATAATATCTTTATTCAAGACAAAACCTGTTAACATTACTCTAATACAAATATGAATGCAAACATATAGAACAGGTAATCAGAAACATATCATAAATGAGCTCAGAGTGTCATAAAAAATACATAAGGTAAATTACACTTGATGATCATCAATAACAATAATGCACATACTTTCAACATGTTCTATAAATGTCTTGGGCGGTAATCTCTTTGTCAAAGGGTCAACTATCATAAGGTTTATGCTAATATGTTTTATTGATACTCTTTATTTCTGAAGTTCTTCCTTCACAACAAAGTACTTCAATTCCATATGCTTAGCACCCTTAGAGTAATTGTCGTTCTTACAAAAATATTGTTGCAAAGTTATCACAATACATTTTCAGCGGCCTAGCAATACTATCGGCAATTCCAAGCCCTGAAATAAAGTTCCACGGCCAATTAGCCTGAATTGTAGCCTCAAAACATGCTACAAATTCAACTTCTATGGTAGATGCAACAACAACTGATGCATATAGAATTGCTTCCATTTGATTTCGTTCCATATCATTTCTAGGACATTGTGCAAGACTAAATTTGTCTCTTTTCTAAATTAGAATAGGTGATGATGAACACCTTTCCATCTTGAATCTCTCTAGTACTTTATTGATATATGTTTTCTGAAATAAGCCTAACAATCCTTGTGATCTATTACGGAATATTTCTATCCCTATCACATAGCTTACCTCACCTATATCTTTCACTTCAAATTTTCTAGAGAGAAACTTCTTAGTTTCATGAAGAAGACCAAGATCATTAATTGCAAGCAAGATATCATCAACATACATAATTAGAAAAATAACCTTACTTCCACTAACCTTTAGATATATACACTGATCAATGGTATTTTCCATAAATCTAAAGGAAGCAATGATATCATTAAACCTCAAATACCATTGGCGAGAAGCTTGCTTAAGATTATATATTGATTTCTTTAATTTGCACACTATGTGTTTCTTTCCTTCAACTAAGAATCCCATTGGTTGGTCCATATAAACATTCTCCTCTAATTCTCCATTAAGAAAGGCATTTTTTGCATTCATCTGATGTAGCTCCAAGTCATAATGGGCTACTAATGCTATGATAATCCTGAAAGAATCCTTTAGTGAGACCGATGAAAACGTCTCTTTATAATCAATGCCATCTTTCTTAGTAAATCCCTTAGCAACAAGTCTAGCCTTGTAACATTTAAGGTTGTCATGAGAGTCACATTTAGTCTTGAAGACCCACTTACAAATCTTACAACTTTGGTAATTCTACAAGGTCCCAAACACCATTATGTTCCATGGAATTTATCTCTTCTTTCATGGTATTTAACTACTTCTAGAATTATCACAACTTACAGCTTGTGAAAATGAAACTAGATCATTACCATCGTTTATTTCTGTTTCATGTAGGTATACCACATAGTCATTTGTAATAGCTGGTCTCCTTTCTCTTTGAGACCTCCTTAATGCTACTTCTTGTGGTTCTTCCATAATAGGTTCATTATGTATCATGGGCTCATTATTGTTTTACTCCTCTTCATTATTTTTTTTTAACAACAACTAAAGGAGCAATCACCTTACTGCTAGAGGCACAAGCTAAAGGGACTTGCACTCTAACTTCCTTAATTTCCACTTCTCGTGGAACTGTACTCCCACTGATTTCACCATTTTCAATGAACCTTTCATTTCCAGTTTCGAAAATTCTCATACTATGATTAGGACAATAAAACATACACCCCTTTGACTTTTCTGGATAACCAATGAAATATCCACTTATTATTCTTGCATCCAATTTTCTTTCTTGCGGATTATAAATCCTTATTTCTGCCTAGCAACCCCAAACATGCAGGTGCCTTATACTAGGTATCATATTCGTCCACAGTTCAAAAGGTGTCTTTGGAGCAGCCTTACTAGGAACCCTATTCGACAAATACATGGTAGTTTTCAAGGCATACATCCACAAAGATATGGGTAAATTTGAATTGATTAGCATACTCCTAACCATATCCATTAAATTTCTATTACGCCTTTCTGATACACCATTTTGTTGTAGTGTACCAGGCATTGTGTATTGCACACAAATGCCACATTTCTGAAGAAGTTTAGCAAATGGACCTAGGTGTTGCCTAGTTTCATCGTATCTTTCATAATACTCATCACCTCTATCAGATCTAATAACTTTCACCTTTCTATCTAATTGTCTTTCTACTTCATTCAAGTAAATTTCTAAGGCATCTACTGCCTGAGATTTCTCATGCAGTAAGTAGACATAACCGTAACGTGAATAGTCATCAATAAAGGTGATAAAATATCTTTCCTTATTGAAAGAATTAACATCAAAAGGTCCGCAAATACCAGTATGCACAATTTCAAGAAGCTGAGTGCTTCTTGTAGCTCATTTCTTTGTATGTTTCGTTTGTTTTCCCTTAATACAATCCACACAAATATTTAGATCCTTAAAATCTAGATCAAGAAGAATTTCATTCTTTATTAATCTTTCCATCATTTCTCTAGAAATGTGACCTAAACATTTATGCCATAAGAAAGTAGATCATTCATTCACTAAACTATGTTTAGTGACAACATTATGATGTAGAGTTAAAATGGTTTCAACATACAAATCATCTAATTTCAATCTATATAAAACATCACAAAGAACACCACTACCAATGTGATGATTATGCTTAAATAAACTACAACATCCATTACCAAAATTAAAAGAGTATCCAGTAACATCAAGTTTAGATAATAAAACTAAATTCCTAGATAAACTAGGCACATAAAGAGTTTTCAGTAAATCTAAATGATATCCAGTGTCGAGTTTTAAACAATAAGTCTCGACTGCTTCCACTGGAGCTTTCACTTTATTCCCCATGAAGACAAACTTCTCATTTGAGCTAATGGCTTGGATAGTAAGCAAACCCTGCATAGTATTAGAAACATGAGTCGTACATTCAAAATCAATCCACCATGTACTATGGGGAAATTCAGTTAAGTTTGATTCAAAACATACGTGAGCATTAAGCTCACCCTTCTTTTCAAACCAAGACTTATGTTTTAGGCAATCCTTCTAGAAATGTCTAGATTTCTCACAAAATTGACAATTATTGTCCTTTGATACCTTCTTCTGGATTTGCAAAGAGTCATCATTAATCTTTAATGACCCTTTTCCTTTATCATGCTTCTTCATAAATTTCTTTTTAGCTCTTTGATTCCTTCAGTGGCTTATATAATGGACTGAGTGACTTCCTTGATTCTTAAGCCCCGTTTCTTCCTAAACTAACATACTGTGCAATTCATGCACATTCCATTTATCTTTCATGATATTATAGCTCATTTGAAACGGGCCATACTCAGACGGTAATGAGTTTAGAATAAACTGAATAAGGAAGTTCTTATTCACAGCCATTCCTAAGGTCTTAAGTCTTGCTACAATGTTTGTCATCTCAATGACATGTTCATGCATAGTACGCGAACCATCAAACTTCATGGTGGCCAATGTACTCATTAATGTCCTAGCATAAGACTTATTAGCTGTTTGAGAGCACTCTCTCACTAACCCCATAAACTTTTTAGCACTTTTGATTTTAGGGAGAGATGTTTTAATACTGTCTGCAACAGTCATTGTCATCAATATTTGGTTGAGTCTGTTAGATCTTTCCCAAGCTTTATAATGAGCTTTCTCTTCATTGCTACTAGCATCAATAATAGTAACAAACTTCTCTTTCAACATAACAAGATCAAGATCCAAAACATCGAGATGATTTTGGACTTGCTCATTCTAGTCAAAGAAGTTAAGTCAATTAAAATTGGCACAGATCATACATGAGAATTCAGTGAATTGGGAACATGTATTGCATAATAAAATTCACATAAGTGTTTTGAGACATAAAACACATGTAATACATATGAATCATTCAGATAACAGTCAATGTATACCGATGCTCTCTTTTGGGTGATACACCAACACACAACGTACAAACATGATGATGCTAATAAAATTCTTAACATTATTTGACAATTAAATATGCACCAATTAGTAGTACCTATTACCTTTGGGTATATAAATAAAACTAATGATACACACAAATTGCCTACAATTATATTCATTGATTATAAGAACAACTAATCAACCTTTGGGCGATCCATAAATGCCTTATAACAATGAATTTCAATGTACCCATAAACCAACAATCATATAATTTAGCATCCATTATTCTATGAGTAATTGAAATGATCATTAATTTGAAATTAAATAACCTTATAAATTTGGCCACTTTGGTGACTAACAAATTCATCATACATTTAATTCCAACCAAATATATGGCCAACACATACTTATTGCTATTAACAATTCATAGTCATTTTATTAATTTCATTCCAGGCCATAAAATAATATTCATATTTACTGCAACCTACCCTACGATGGGACGGCGAAGGCAAAATGGATAAGCCAAAGCCTTCGTCTCCAAGGGAGAAAACAAATGGAGTCGCCACCAACGTTTATTCGAGGAAAACGTTAGAAAAACCAAAAGAGTTCTGCAAATATTGAAAAAAAGGGTTTGGGAGTTGTTTACGTATGGGGAAGGTATTAGCATCCCACACGCCCATCACAAGGGACGATAGCCTTTAATCGAGTCTGCACAATGTGACTTCAGAATTATTTACTTTTCTAATGTGTAATTATTTTCTCATATTTCTTAACCCTTTTTGTCACCATTTTAATTACTGATTAGCCTTAATTGTCAAATTAATTATGAAATTTTATCATTTAGGCCTACTTGACTAATTTTGTGTTTTTAATTTAATTTCAGGAGAATTATAAGCAATTGGGCTTGAATCCGGAATTGGGCTTGAACTTGAAGAGAACAGACAATTTTATTTTATCAAATCTTATCTTATCCAGATTTTATTTCATCTAGATTTTATTTCGTCCAGATTTTATTTCATCCAATCTTATCTTATCTTGTTCAGATTTTATTTTATTTTGTTTATGGGCTTGGACATAAAATAGATTTGTAAGCTTTGGGGCTAAGGACTTATATAACAGCACCAGGGTTTTAGTTTTGAGAGTTTTTTGGAGAGGAAAATAATTTTAGGGTTTTAGAATTCCAGTTTTTACTGTTCATGCGCACTGTTCACGTAGAATAAAATTCATTTTCTGCAATTTCGTTTCTGCTTCAATCTACAATTTCGTTTTCTACTGATTAATGGACGGCTAAGTCTCCAACGTTGTTTTCTCTTCAGGATCAAGCACATCTCTCTTTGAGGTTTTGTTATTACTATTGAATTCTGATCAGTTTTTCCTCTTCACCAATTGCTCTGTATTTGTTGCTATTAATCTGTGCATGCTTAGTGCTTGATTAATTGTCTCTACACTTAATTTACGTTCATGCTTAATGATCAGTTTCGTTCATGATTAATTGGTGTATGTGTTGCTTAATCACATAATGACAGCCTTATGTTAATTTTTGCTTAGTAATTTAATTTAGGGTTGGATTAAGTGGTTGAACTGATTAAGGATAAATTCTCATAACCTAGGATAAGAGACTTGCTTGTGAATCAAGGGGAAACAACATGTTTTAATTCTGTTATTTTCTAATTCAAATTTGCTTGCTGTTTAATTTACAAAAACAAACAACCCCCCAATTCGTTACTGTTTTATTACTATCTATTATGAATGTTTGGTTGACCATTTCTCGTTGGGAGAAGACCTAGGATCATTTCCTAGATACTGCATTTTTAATGTTTTTTTGATTCGGGTACGGCCTCGATCAAATTTGGTGTCGTTGCTGGGGAGGAGTGGGCCAAAGGTTCGTAATAGTGTTTAGTTTTTTTTTTTTGTGTGTCGCTCTGTCGTTTAGGTTGTGAGTGTGTGTTGTTTTGTTTTGTGTAGCATTCTGTTTTGCATTTCAGTCGCGTCCCCTGTTAGCGACTATTTCAATTTTGCGTTTTGCTGTGAACAGTGATTAGCGACTGACTAGTGACTGATTCAGTTTTGTGTTTGCTGTGAACAGTGATTAGCGAATGAGAATTAGCGATTGATTTTGCAATTTAATTGGCGATTTTTGTTTTGATAGTTAGAGTTTTTATTTTTGGCTGATTTTTTGAGTGTTAGTTTCTTTTGATCCATATTTTGTGTGAAAAATACCAGGAGCACTTGGTGTGGCAGTATTTGAGAGAGACAAAAATTTTGGGAACTTGTTTTTAGCAAAACTTAAAACGGTCATAACTTTTACTCCGGGTATCAGAATGACTATTATTATATATGAATTTGGGGTAGAAAAAAATTTCCCATACTATGACAACCTGGTTTAGCTGGTTGGGGTCTCCCAAACTCGAAAAATCAGCCATTTACTAAGTTTTTTTTTCAAGTATTATTGTTCTATTTTTCTAAACTTTGCTTAGGTAGTTTTCATAGTTAGACTTTGAATTTTTGTTTGAAATTTTTTGCTCTATCTTTTCATGATTTTAGGGTGTTGCTCACAAAATTTCAGCTCATTTGGATATCGTTTGAGTATAGCTGTAGTTTTACCCCCTTGTTAGGTGCTTGTTGAGAGATACATGATTTGCTACATATAGTGCATGACTATGGGCAATCCAGGTGATTTACAACCCTTTCATCCTGAAATAGATAGAACCTGAATATTTTGTGCATTTGCATGATTTGCATGATTTGCTGCATTAGTTAGGCATAGTGTGCATCCTGATCATTCTGTGCATTTTGAGCATTGTGAGCATTTTGATTATTCTGTTGCTGATGATCCTGAATATTCTGATTTTGAGCATTCAACTACTAATTTTCATACTGAGAACATGGCTCAACCTCCTCCTCGTGAGAGGACTCTTAGGGAGATGGCTGCACTTGATTTCACTTATGAAAGCTTGTGCATTCAATATCCTGATGAGGGTGTTCCATTTGTTCTCAAGACTGGGCTAACACATTTGCTGCCCAAGTTTCATGGTCTTGCAGGTGAAGATCCTCATAAGCATCTTAAGGAGTTCCATATTGTTTGTTCCACCATGAAGCCCCCTGATGTCCAAGAAGATCATATCTTTCTAAAGGATTTTCCTCATTCTTTGGAGGGAATGGCAAAAGATTGGCTCTACTACCGTGCTCCCAAGTCCATTTTTAGCTGGGATGACCTTAAGAGGGTGTTCTTGGAGAAATTCTTCCCTGCATCTAGGACCACTGCCATCAAAAAAGACATTTTAGGCATCAGGCAACTTAGTGGAGATAGCTTGTATGAGTACTGGGAAAGATTCAAGAAATTGTGTGCAAGCTATCCTCACCACCAGATTTCTGAGCAACTCTTTCTGCAGTATTTCTATGAGGACTTAGCAACATGGAGAGGAGTATGATTGATGCTGCCAGTGGTGGAGCTCTTGGTGATATGACCCCTATTGAGGCTAGGAATTTGATTGAGAAGATGGCTTCCAACCCCCAACAACTCAGTGCAAGAAATGATGCTATTGTCCTTAGAGGAGTCCATGAGGTGGCCACGAATTCATCTTCATCTGCTGAAAATAAAAAGCTTGAGGGAAAACTTGATGCCTTGGTCAACCTAGTAACTTAGCTTGCCATGAATCAGAAATCTGTACATGTTGCAAGAGTTTGTGGTCTATGTTCTTCTGCAGATCACCATACAAATCTCTGTCCTTCTTTGCAGCAATATGGAGTCAATGAGCAACCTGAAGCTTATGCTGCAAACATTTATAATAGACCTCCTCAGCAGCAAAACCAACAACAGCAGAATAATTATGACCTTTCAAGCAACAGATACAATCCAGGTTGGAGGAATCATCCAAATCTGAGATGGGCAAGTCCTCCACAACAACAACAGCCTGTCCCTCCTTTCCAGAATGTTGTTAGTCCAAGCAAGCCATATGTTCCTCCTCTAATGCAGCAACAACAGCAGCAGTCACAACAAAGACAACAAGTAGCTGAGGCTCCTCCGCAACCTTCCTTAGAAGAGTTAGTAAGGCAAATGACCATCAAGAATATGCAATTTCAGCAAGAGACAAGAGCCTCTATTCAGAGTCTGACAAATCAGATGGGGCAGATGGCTACTCAGTTGAACCAAGCTCAGTCCCAAAATTCTGACAAATTGCCTTCACAAACTGTGCAGAATCTGAAAAATGTGAGTGCCATCACCTTGAGGTTTGGCAACCAAATTCAAGTGCCTCCACCAATAGTAGCACCTGCACCTGAACCTGTCAAGCTTCATTATACACCTGAAAAAGAGGATGAGATAGTTGCAATAAAGAGAAAGCTTCCTAACAAAAATTTTCATGTAGGTGGACCTTCTTCTAGTAATTCTGACTTACCGCAGCCTCATATCCCTCTTCCATTCCCACCTAGAGCAATTCCAAACAAAAAGATGGAAGAAGCGGAAAAGGAGATCTTGGAGACCTTCAGGAAAGTAGAGGTGAACATACCTCTGCTAGATGCCATCAAGCAGATTTCAAGATATGCCAAGTTTCTAAAGGAGCTGTGCACCCACAAAAGGAAGCTCAAAGGCAATGAAAGGATTAGCATGGGCAGAAATGTGTCAGCATTGATAGGTAAATTTGTTCCACATTCCTGAGAAATGTAAGGACCTAGGTACTTTCTGTATACCTTGCATTATTGGGAACAATAAATTTGAGAATGCCATGCTAGATCTAGGAGCATCAGTTAGTGTCATGCCTCTGTCTATTTTCAATTCTTTATCTCTTGGACCCTTGCAATCTACAGATGTGGTGATTCATTTGGCAAATAGAAGTGTTGTTTACCCTGCAGGTTTTATAGAGGATGTGTTGGTTCGGGTTGGTGAACTTATTTTTCCTATTGATTTTATGTTCTTAATATGGAAGAGGGATTTTCCCAAGGTTCAATTCCAATTATTTTAGGCAGGCCATTTATGAAAACAGCCCGAACCAAGATAGATGTTTATGTTGGCACATTGTCAATGGAATTTGGTGATATTGTTGTTCATTTTAACATTCTTGATGCCATGAAACATCCATCTGAGGATCATTCTATTTTCCGTGCTAAGATAATTGATCAGATTGTTGATGATTATATGTTTGACTTTGATTCTGTTCTTCATGGTAGGAAACATCCATTTTTATCTGATTTGTATACTTGTCATTCCTTATGCATTGAATCTAAATCTGAGTTTGAATTTGATCCTGTATCTGATTTTTATGCTGAGACTGAATTTGAATTTGAGTCTGGTTCTGATCTTCTGGGTGTTGTACCTCTTGATGTTGATTTTTTAGAGTCAGAATGCACTAACCATGTTGCAGGAAGTACATATACTTCTGACTTGCTTTATGAGGTACAGGCTGAGGAACCTTCTTCTTCCTCTTCTCCTACCCTGGTTCCTCCCACTGTTCAGCCACCACCCACACCAGAGTTGAAGCCCTTACCAGCAACCCTCAAATATGCTTACTTGGAGGACAAGGAAAAATTTTCAGTGATCATCTCTGCCTCCCTTGCTGCTGAGCAAGAGGAGAAGTTGTTGCTAGTTCTCAAGAAGCACAAGAAAGCCATTGGATGGACTTTAGCAAACATTCCTGGTATTAGCCCATCTACCTGCATGCATAGGATACTTTTAGAGGATGAAGCTAAGCCAGTGAGGCAACCATAGCGGCGACTCAACCCCGTCATTCTAGATGTGGTGAAAAAGGAAGTGACCAAGCTCTTACAAGCTGGAATCATCTACCCCATTTCTGACAGCTAGTGGGTGAGTCCAATCCAAGTGGTTCCTAAAAAGACAGGCCTCACAGTGATAAGAATGAAAGGGATGAGTTCATCCCCACCAGAGTGCAGAACAACTGGTGAGTCTACATTGATTATAGGAGGCTGAACCAGGTAACCAGAAAAGATCATTTTCCCCTGCCTTTCATTGATCAAATGCTTGAGCGCTTGGCAGGTAAGTCTCATTACTATTTTCTTGATGGTTTTTCTGGTTATTTACAAATTCATATTGCTCCTGAGGATCAAGAAAAGACCACATTCACCTAATCCTTTGGCACTTTTGCCTATAGGAGGATGCCTTTTGGCCTATGCAACACCCCTAGTACCTTCCAGTGGTGTATGCTTAGCATTTTCAGTGATTTTTTAGAGAGTTGCATAGAGGTGTTTATGGATGATTTTACTGTTTATGGATCCTCTTTTGATGCATGTTTGGATAGTCTAGATAGAGTTCTTAATAGAAGCATTGAAACTAACCTTGTGCTGAATTTTGAAAAATGTCACTTTATGGTAGAACAAGGTATAGTTTTAGGGCATATCATTTCCAGTAGGGGCATAGAGGTAGACCCTGCAAAAATAGATGTTATTTCACAATTGCCTTACCCCTCTTGCGTGTGAGAGGTTCGTTCTTTTCTTGGTCATGCAGGGTTTTATAGGCGTTTTATCAAGGATTTTAGCAAAGTGGACCTTCCACTGTCCAATCTGCTGTAAAAGGAGATGGAGTTTGATTTTGATGACTGGTGCAAAGAGGCTTTCGATTGCCTCAAGCGTGCGGTGACTACCACCCCTATCATTTAGGCACCTGATTGTGTTGGATCAAGTGGCCTCAGAATAATTAAGAAGGGGGGGTTGAATTAATTATTCCTAAACCTTTACTAATTAAAAATTTACTCTTCTAAGGCTTTTACTTATGTTGTTAAGAGAATAAGGAGTAGAAGAGAAACTTAACCAAAAGTAAAAGCGGAAATTAAAATGCACAGTGGAAAGTAAAAGAGTAGGGAAGAAGGAGACAAACACACAAGAGTTTTTATACTGGTTCGGCAACAACCCGTGCCTACTTCCAGTCCCCTCCCTTGTTCTCTTCGAACCTAGTGGATGTACCCTCCACTAGAACTGATCCACAAGAGATGTACCCTCTCTTGTTCTCAGTCAACAACCCAAGTAGATGTACCCACTACTTGTACCACAAAGGATGTACCCTCCAATGTGTTAAGACAAAGATCTCAGGCGGTTAAACCTTTGATACTTTGTGAATAAGGATACAAAAGAATTCTCAGGCGGTTAGTCCTTTGAACACTTTTGTATAAGGGAATGGGAAGAATCAAAAGAATTCTCATACTGTATCGTGTTGAATTCTTTGACAAGGGAGAAGGGAGACACAAAAGAATTTAGGCAGTTAGTCCTTCGTTCTTTTTGAAAAGGGAGAAGAGAGACACAAAAAGAATTCAGGCGGTTAGTCCTTGGCGAATTCTTTTTGGCAAAGGAAGAAGAGATGAAAAGAATGAATAGCACAAGTTTTCAAGGTTTAGAAAACCAAAAAACTTTGGAAAGCTTTTGGCACAAAGAAGAAGAAGAAGTTCAAAGAGATTCAAGGCTTGTAAAGGATTGTATAAAATTGATTGGAAAAAAGTGTATTGAAAAGCAAATCAAAGCCTTGCTTTTATAGACTCTTCATGTCTAGCCTAGAGGACCATTTAGAAGAGTTATAACTTTTAGAAAAACTTAAAACCAATTTGAAAAAGTAAAAAAAAAACCATTTGAAGAGTTACATCTTTTGATTTATTCAAAAACAATCACTGGTAATCGATTACTAAATCAGTGTAATCGATTACACAAAGCTTTTATGTTAAAGGATGTGACTCTTCACATTTGAATTTGAATTTCAACGTTCAAAGGCACTGGTAATTGATTACCAAAACATTGTAATCGATTACAGCTTTTTGAAATCAATTGGAACATTGTAAATTCATTTGAAAACTTTTTCAAATCCATTTTGCTACTGGTAATCGATTACAACAATCTGGTAATCGATTACCAGAGAGTAAAAACTCTTTGGTAAACATGTTTTGAGAAAAATCCATGTGCTACTCAATTTTTGAGAAAAACCTTTTCATACTTATCTTGATTAAGCCTTCTCTTGATTCTTGAATCTTGATTCTTGATTCTTGAAATCAACTTTACTCTTGAATCTTGAAGTGCTCTTGATTCTATCTTGAATATCTTGAACTCATTCTTTGATTGACCTTTGAGCTTTTTTTCATCACATTCTTCATCATCTTTTGTTATCATCTTTGTTATCATCAAAACATCTTTGAATCACTCTTGATTCATCATGAAGCTTTGCTTCTACAATCTCTCCCTTTTTGATGATGACAACTTCTGAAATCAAGAAACACACACACACAATTTTTCCTAGTCGATCACTCACATAAATTTCCATTCTCCCGCTTTTTTTTTAATTTATTCTTATCTTAAAATTAAGTTGATCACTCATGTGAGTTCTTGATTTAATCCCTATTTCTCTCCCCCTTTGCCATCAACAAAAAGCCAAAGTGCGTATCAAATTTGAAGTATTCAAATATAACTAAACATCCATACAACATTCATGGAAAAAATATCAACCAAATCATGAAGCAAGAACCATGAAGCAACAATCATGAATAGATTAATTATAAAATCCAGATAGTCAAACAACATACTTAATATTTGTTCAAACATACCGTGCAAATAAGGGTATAGTAAATTGTTCAAATACCATAATAATATAGATTATTTGGATAAGTCACTGACATCTATTAATCCTAATTCTCTTCTAATGTTGTAGAAGGTATCTTTACTTAGTGGTTTTGTAAAGATGTCTGCAAGTTGATTTTTAGTATCTACAAATTCTAACACAACATCACCTTTTAGAATATGATCTCTAATAAAATGATGCCTAATTTCTATATGCTTGGTTCTAGAGTGAAGAACTGGATTTTTAGATATGTTTATGGCACTTGTGTTATCACATTTTATGGGAATGTGATCTAATACTATTCCATAGTCAGATAGTTGTTGCTTCATCCACAGAATCTGTGCACAACAACTACCAGCAGAAATATATTCTGCTTCTGATGTGGATAAAGCTACTCTATTTTGTTTCTTGCTATTCCAAGAAACAAGTGCAGACCCTATGAATTGACATGTACCGCTAGTACTTTTCCTATCTGTTTTTTATCCAGCAAAATCTGAATCTGAGTATCCTACTAGATTGCATAAAGTATTCTTAGGGTACCATAATCCTAAACTAACTGTTCCTAATAGATATCTTATGATTCTTTTTACTGCCATTAAATGTGAAAACTTTGGATTTGATTGAAATCTTGCACACATGCATATACTAAACATAATATCTGGCCTACTTGCAGATAAGTAAAGTAGAGATCCAATCATACCTCTGTATTGCTTTGGATCAACCGGTTGACCAGATTCATCTTTGTCAAGATAACAACTTGTATTCATAGGAGTAGCCAAGTGTTTTGAGTTTTCCATTCCAAATCTCTTAATGAGTTCTTTGCAATACTTTGCTTGATTGACAAAGATCCCATCATTTTTTTGTTTGATTTGTAGTCCAAGAAAATAATTTAACTCACCCATCATGGACATCTCAAACTCACTTTGCATATCAATAGAAAACTCCTTGCACAAAGATTCATTAGTAGATCCAAAAATTATATCATCAACATAAATTTGTACCAACAGGATATCATTATGTTTCTTTTTTATGAATAAGGTGGTATCTACTTTCCCTCTAGTAAAATTCTTCTCTAATAGAAATTTACTTAATCTTTCATACCAAGCCCTAGGTGCTTGTTTTAAACCATAAAGTGCCTTCTTTAATCTATAGACATGGTCTAGTTTTTGTGAGTCTTCAAACCCAGGAGGTTGTTCCACATATACCTCCTCCTGAATTAGACCATTTAAGAAAGCACTCTTGACATCCATTTGATATAATTTAAAATTCATAACAGATGCATATGCTAATAACATCCTAATGGCTTCTAATCTAGCTACAGGTGCAAAAGTTTCTTCATAGTCTATACCTTCTTCTTGGTTATATCCTTTTGCTACAAGTCTAGCTTTATTCCTAATTACTATACCATTTTCATCCAATTTTTTTTCTAAATACCCACTTAGTTCCTATGATTGGATAATCTGAAGGTTTTTCTACTAATTCCCATACATAATTTCTTTCAAATTGATTTAATTCTTCTTGCATAGCTACTATCCAATGGTCATCTATAATAGCTTCTTTAAAGTTTTTAGGTTCTATTAGTGAAACAAATGCCATATTATTGCATAAATCTTTAAAAGAGTGTCTAGTTGTTACCCCTTTTGAGATATCACCGATGATGTTGTCAAGAGGATGATTTCTTGAAGTTTTCCATTCTTTGGGAAGATCATCATTTTCTTGTGTTGTGTCATCTTGATCATTCTTGTCTTCATCATCTCTCTTTCTTTTCAGATTTCTTTCTTCATTTTGAGTATCTTCCAAAGTATCTGCAATATCATCAACAAACTCCTTTCTCGGAGAGGTGATATTAGTTTCATCAAAAGTAACATGTATTGATTCCTCAATTGTCATGGTTCTTTTTTTGTATATTCTAAATGCTTTACTATGTAAGGAATACCCAAGGAAGATACCTTCATCTGCCTTGGCATCAAACTTTCCTAGGCTTTCTTTACCATTGTTTAGAACAAAACATTTACATCCAAAAACATGTAAATGTGCAATGTTTGGTTTTCTATTGTTGAAAAGTTCATATGGGGTTTTCTTAAGAATGAGTCTGATTAAGGCTCTGTTCATAATATAACATGTAGTGTTAACCGCTTCTACCCAAAAGTATTTTGGAAGAGGTGTGTCATTTAAAAGAGTTCTAACAATTTCTTCTAGGGCTTTATTTTTCCTTTCTACTACTCCATTTTGTTGGGGTGTCCTACGTGCAGAAAAGTTGTGTTCTATGTCATATTCATCACAAAACATTTCAAAATCATTGTTTTCAAATTCACCTCCATGATCACTTTTAATGGAGATAATTTTGAGATTCTTTTTGTTTTAATGACTTTGGCAAGTCTTCTAAATGCATGAAATGCATCATTTTTATGTGTAAGAAATAAAGTCCAAGTATACCCAGAATAGTCATCAACAATTACTAATGCATAGTAACTTCCACCAAAACTCATGACCCTAGATGGTCCAAACAAACCCATGTGTAATAATTGCAATGGTTGAGTGGTGGAAGCAATATTTTTAGATTTAAAAGATACTTTTGTTTGTTTTCCTTTTTGACATGCATCACATAACTTATCTTTTTCAAATTTTAATTTAGGTAAACCAATGACTAGATCTTTTGAAATTAATCTATTTAGATGATCCACGTTAATATGAGCAATTCTCTTATGCCATAACCATGGATCACAATCTTTACTTAAAAAGCATCTATCATTTTCAGATTTTTGTTTTAAATCAATCATGTAAACATTATTTTTACTAAAACCTATATGTTCAATATCTTTGTCATGCTCATGCTTAATAACACATTTTTCAGAATCAAAAGATACTTTATATCCTCTATCACATAATTGACTAACACTTAATAAACTATGCTTCAAACCTTCTACAAGCAACACATTTTCAATAGGAGTAGAAGAACTCATACCTATTTTACCGACTCCAATAATTTTGTCTTTGTTGTTGTTGCCATATGTAATGTGTCCACTTTTCTTGGGGGAAATAGTTGTGAATTTGAATACATCACCCGTCATGTACTTGGAACATCCATTGTCTATGTGCCACTTCTTCCTTATAGAATCTTCCTTGTTATTCTCATCAGATTTTGTCATAAGACACAAGTTGATTTGGTATTCATCATGATCTTGGAATAACCTGTTCCTGAAAATATTTTTGAAAGACACAGAATCTAAAGAGGCCATGAATCTTGAAGTGGTTAGACTTTCTACAAGATACTTGCTCTGATACCACTTGTTGGATCAAGTGGCCTCAGAATAATTAAGAAGGGGGGGGGGGTTGAATTAATTATTCCTAAACCTTTACTAATTAAAAATTTACTCTTCTAAGGCTTTTACTTATGTTGTTAAGAGAATAAGGAGTAGAAGAGAAACTGAACCAAAAGTAAAAGCGGAAATTAAAATGCACAGCGGAAAGTAAAAGAGTAGGGAAGAAGGAGACAAACACACAAGAGTTTTTATACTGGTTCGGCAACAACCCGTTCCTACATCCAGTCCCCAAGCGACCTGCGATCCTTGAGATTTCTTTCAACCTTGTAAAAATCCTTTTACAAGCAAAGATCCACAAGGGATGTACCCTCCCTTGTTCTCTTTGAACCTAGTGGATGTACCCTTCACTAGAACTGATCCACAAGAGATGTACCCTCTCTTGTTCTCAGTCAATAACCCAAGTAGATGTACCCTCTACTTGTACCACAAAGGATGTACCCTCCAATGTGTTAAGACAAAGATCTCAGGCGGTTAAACCTTTGATACTTTGTGAATGAGGATACAAAAGAATTCTCAGGCGGTTAGTCCTTTGAACACTTTTGTATAAGGGAATGTGAAGAATCAAAAGCATTCTCAGACTGTGTCGTTTTGAATTCTTTGACAAGGGAGAAGGGAGATACAAAAGAATTCAGACGGTTAGTCCTTCGTTCTTTTGGAAAAGGGAGAAGAGAGACACAAAAAGAATTCAGGCGGTTAGTCCTTATCGAATTCTTTTTGGCAAAGGGAGAAGAGATGAAAAGATTGAAAAACACAAGTTTTCAAGGTTTAGAAAACCAGAAAACTTTGGAAAGCTTTTGGCACAAAGAAGAAGAAGAAGTTCAAAGAGATTCAAGGCTGGTAAAGGATTGTATAAAATTGATTGGAAAAAAGTGTATTGAAAAGAAAATCAAAGCCTTGCTTTTATAGACTCTTCATGTCTGGCCAAGAGGACCATTTAGAAGAGTTATAACTTTTAGAAAAACTTAAAACCAATTTGAAAAAGTCAAAAAAACCATTTGAAGAGTTACATCTTTTGATTTATTCAAAAACAATAATTGGTAATCGATTACCAAATCAGTGTAATTGATTACACAAAGCTTTTATGTGAAAGGATGTGACTCTTCACATTTGAATTTGAATTTCAACGTTCAAAGGCACTGGTAATCGATTACCAAAACATTGTAATCAATTACAGCTTTTTGAAATCAATTGGAACGTTTTAAATTCATTTGAAAACTTTTTCAAATCCATTTTGCTACTGGTAATCGATTGTAACAATCTGGTAATCAATTACGAGAGAGTAAAAACTCTTTGGTAAACATGTTTTGAGAAAAATCTATGTGCTACTCAATTTTTGTGAAAAACCTTTTCATATTTATCTTGATTAAGCCTTCTCTTGATTCTTGAATCTTGAGTCTTGAATCTTGATCTCTTGAATCTTGATTCTTGAAATCTTGATCTCTTGAATCTTGATTCTTGATTCTTGAAATCAACTTTCCTCTTGAATCTTGAAGTGTTCTTGATTCTATCTTGAATATCTTGAACTCATTCTTTGATTGACCTTTGAGCTTTTTGTCATCACCTTTGTCATCATCTTTTGCTATCATCTTTGTTATCATCAAAACATCTTTGAATCACTCTTGGTTCATCATGAAGCTTTGCTTCTACAGATTGGACAGCCCCATTTAAGTTAATGTGCGATGCATCCAATTACGTATTGGGGGGGGGGGGGCTGTCCTTGCTCAAAAGATTGACAAGCTACCTCGGGTGATCTACTATACTTCTAGAACTTTGGATGCTGCTCAAGCAAATTACACTACCACAGAGAAGGAGCTATTAGAGATAGTTTTTGCTCTTGAGAAATTTCGTTCATATTTACTTGGTACTCGTGTTATTGTTTATACTGACCATGCAGCTCTGAAGTACCTATTGAAGAAGGTTGAATCAAAGCCTAGATTGATCAGGTGGATGCTTTGGCTCCAAGAGTTTGATTTGGAAATCCGTGATCAGAGTGGTGCACAGAACCTCGTGGCTGGCCACCTAAGTAGGATTGAGCGTGCATCTGAGGACTCACCCATTCAGGATGATTTTTCGGATGATCATTTGTAAATTCTATATAGTATTTCTGATTCCTTCCCCACTCCTTGGTTTGCTAATATTGTGAATTATTTGGTTGCTTCTGTTTTTCCTCCCTTAGCATCTAGAGCTCAAAATGATAAAATTAAGAGCAATGCTAAGCATTATATTTGGGATGACCCCTATTTGTGGAAGTTGTGCAGTGACCAGGTTATTAGGAGATGCATTCCAGACCATGAGATCGATTCGATCCTACAATTCTATCATTCTTCCGCACCAGGTGGCCATCTTGGCATACAGAGGACAGCTCGCAAGGTGCTTGACTGCGATTTCTATTGGCCCACCATCTTCAAGGATGCATGGAGAATCTATAGCACTTGTGAGCCTTGTCAAAGAGCAGGCGACTCATTTTCATGGAGACAGCGAATGCCTTAACAACCCATGTTATTTTGTGAGGTGTTTGATGTCTGGGGTATAGATTTTATGGGGCCTTTCCCTGTCTCTTTTGGTTTTGTTTATATTCTCCTTGTTGTTGATTATGTTTCAAAATGGGTGGAAGCCAAACCCACCAGAACTAACGATGCTAAGGTTGTTGTGGATTTTGTTAGATCTAATCTATTTTGCAGGTTTGGAGTCCCTAGAGCCATCGTTAGTGATCAAGGCACCCATTTTTGTAACAGATCCATGTATGCCTTGCTCAAAATGTATGGGGTCGTGCACAGAATTTCCACAGCTTACCACCCCCAAACTAATGGGCAGGCTGAGATTTCAAACAGGGAGATAAAAAGGATTTTGGAGAAGATTGTGCAGCCAAACAGAAAAGATTGGAGCACCAGGCTGGATAATGCTCTTTGGGCGCATAGGACTGCCTACAAAGCACCCATAGGAATGTCGCCTTATCGGGTTGTCTTTGGCAAGGCATGTCATCTTCCTATAGAGATAGAGCACAGAGCCTACTGGGCTGTAAAGACCTGCAACTTCTCTATTGATCAGGATGGAGAGGAAAGGGAGTTGCAACTAAATGAGCTAGATGAGATCCGTTTAGAAGCCTATAAGAATTCCAAATTCTACAAGGAGAAGACCAAGAAGTTCCATGACAGCTTGATAGCTAAGAAGGACTTCGAGGTTGGACAGAAAGTTTTATTGTATAAATCTAGGCTCGGACTCATGAATGGTAAGTTGAGGTCAAAGTGTATTGATCCTTTTGTGGTGACTAATGTTTTTCCTTATGGTACAGTTGAGATCAAAAGTGAATCCACAGATAAGAGCTTCAAGGTCAATGGACACCGGCTGAAACCATTCCTCATAAATCCCTCCTTAGTGGATGTAGTGGTGGAGGAGATCTCCTTACTTCACCCTACTTCTCTTCCGCCATGACTTAGGGAGTTTTCTTTTTTTGTCTCCTTGTTTACTTTTATTGTACTTGTCCAATTTTATTGATTGTTTTGATTGCTCTTGATCTTGTGATTGTGATACATTGAGGACAATGTGTTGTTTAAGTGTGGGGGGGGGGGGATATTGTTCTTTAATTTTGTTGATTTTGTTGGGTTTTCTAGTTTAATTATTTTTAGGTTTTCTAGGTTAATTTTGTTATTTTGGTTTTATGTTTTGTGTACAACATTGCATGTTTCTCTTTGAATTATAGGTTATGTAAAGGTATTGGGTAATTGTTTTTGAAATAGGAGTTTCTTGACATTTTATGAATTGAAATCCTTGTTTTTTTTTCTACATGTCAAGTTAGTTTTGAAAGTTCGAATTGAAAGTGATAGATTTACCCTTGGTGAGAATTTGAGCTATCATCATCTATTTTATTCGGTGTGTTTTGCCCCATTGATTGCTTGCACAATAGCCTTGGCTTGACTCTTGTTGATACTTCATGCTTCACATGCATGTTGGGAGATGATTTAGGCATTTTGTTCTTATAAGCCTCTAGCCAAATGAGCCTACCTTGAATTAATTCCTTTGATAGCCCGTTTGAGCCTATGTTCCCCTTTCTTTGTTTTGAAGCTCATTACAAGCCTTAAGTGAAAAACCATGATCGCACCCTACCCTTAAGGAATTTTGGAGCTTTGGAATTGTTTTGGGAATAAGTGGGGGGGGGGGGGGGGGGGTATGTTTCATTCGATGATATGTTTTTGTTGGCCATGCTTGATGTATATACATATATTGCCAAATTGTTGCTTTATTTTTCAAATGCTTTCAAATGCTACTGTGCATGTGCAAAAAAAAAAACAAAAAAAACAGAAAAAGAATGAAGCTGAATAAATGAGGTCTTGGCTTGAAGACTTGGATTGGTTTAAGGACTTGATTGATTTTGTTTTGGGTTTACTTTTTATGCTTAATTTTTAATTCTGGTTTTGGGGTTTACTACTTTTTCTTATTTCCTACTTATTCCCCATTGCTCATCTATTCCTTTGGGATTTAGCTACTTATCCCATACTTTCTTCTACCTTGTCCTTGGCCCCATAACAACCTTCAAAGACCTTTTGATCCTCATGTGTATGTGTTTGGCAAGTTTGGTTGTCGATTTTAGAGTTTTGCCAAGTCTCTGTGGTGTTTGTTTTTCATGGGTGCTCTGAGAGTAAACAGTAGCCTAGACACTTGAGAGATAGAGTGCATATCTTATGAGGCTTTATCACTTTTCATTCTTGAGCTGATTGACTATCTTGTCATGTTTGAGATGGTTGGATGATTTTCATGACTATCTTGATTCTTTAACTCTCTACGTGTTGGATGTTGCCCATTCTTTTCATTCCTTGAGATTCATTGAGAAATATGTAATTGTTTTTGTGTTTGTTTGTTTCTCTTTAATATCTCTGGATTTGTTCCTTGCTTTGCTTTTTGATTTTGCCCAGGAGTGCAAAAGGCTAAGTGTGGGGGGATTTGACGTGTCATTATTTTCTCATATTTCTTAACCCTTTTTGTCACCATTTTAATTACTGTGCAATTTTATCATTTAGGCCTACTTGACTAATTTTGTGTTTTTAATTTAATTTCAGGAGAATTATAAGCAATTGGGCTTGAATTCAGAATTGGGCTTGGACTTGAAGAGAACAGATAATTTTATTTTATCAAATCTTATCTTATCCAGATTTTATTTCATCTAGATTTTATTTCATCCAGATTTTATTTCATCCAATCTTATCTTATCTTGTCCAGATTTTATTTTATTTCGTTTATGGGCTTGGACTTAAAATAGATTTGTAAGCTTTGGGGCTAAGGACCTATATAACAGCACCAGGGTTTTAGTTTTGAGAGTTTTTTGGAGAGGAGAATAATTTTAGGGTTTTAGAATTCCAGCTTTCACTGTTCATGCGCACCGTTCACGTAGAATAAAATTCGTTTTCTGCAATTTTGTTTCTGCTTCAATCTACAATTTCATTTTCTATTGATTAATGGAAGGCTAAGTCTCCAGCATTGTTTTCTCTTCAGGATCAAGCACAGCTCTCTTTGAGGTTTTGTTATTACTATTGAATTCTGATCAGTTTTTCCTCTTCACCAATTGCTCTATATTTGTTACTATTAATCCATGCATGCTTAGTGCTTGATTAATTGTCTCTGCGCTTAATTTACGTTCATGCTTAATGATCAATTTCATTCATGATTAATTGGTGTATGTGTTGCTTAATCACATAATTACAACCTTATGTTAATTTTTGCTTAGTAATTTAATTTAGGGTTGAATTAAGTGTTAGATCAAGTGGCCTCAGAATAATTAAGAAGGGGGGTTGAATTAATTATTCCTAAACCTTTACTAATTAAAAATTTACTCTTCTAAGGCTTTTACTTATGTTGTTAAGAGAATAAGGAGTATAAGAGAAACTTAACCAAAAGTAAAAGCGGAAATTAAAATGCACAGCGGAAAGTAAAAGAGTAGGGAAGAAAGAGACAAACACACAAGAGTTTTTATACTGGTTCGGCAACAACCCGTGCCTACATCCAGTCCCCAAGCGACCTGCGGTCCATGAGATTTCTTTCAACCTTGTAAAAATCCTTTTACAAGCAAAGATCCACAAGGGATGTACCCTCCCTTGTTCTCTTTGAACCTAGTGGATGTACCCTCCACTAGAACTGATCCACAAGAGATGTACCCTCTCTTGTTCTCAGTCAACAACCCAAGTAGATGTACCCACTACTTGTACCACAAAGGATGTACCCTCCAATGTGTTAACACAAAGATCTCAGGCGGTTAAACCTTTGATACTTTGTGAATAGGGATACAAAAGAATTCTCAGGCGGTTAGTCCTTTGAACACTTTTGTATAAGGGAATGGGAAGAATCAAAAGAATTCTCAGATTGTATCGTGTTGAATTCTTTGACAAGGGAGAAGGGAGACACAAAAGAATTCAGGCAGTTAATCCTTCGTTCTTTTTGAAAAGGGAGAAGAGAGACACAAAAAGAATTCAGGCGGTTAGTCCTTGGCGAATTCTTTTTGGCAAAGGAAGAAGAGATGAAAAGAATGAATAGCACAAGTTTTCAAGGTTTAGAAAACCAAAAAACTTTGGAAAGCTTTTGGCACAAAGAAGAAGAAGAAGTTCAAAGAGATTCAAGGCTTGTAAAGGATTGTATAAAATTGATTGGAAAAAAGTGTATTGAAAAGCAAATCAAAGCCTTGCTTTTATAGACTCTTCATGTCTAGCCTAGAGGACCATTTAGAAGAGTTATAACTTTTAGAAAAACTTAAAACCAATTTGAAAAAGTCAAAAAAACCATTTGAAGAGTTACATCTTTTGATTTATTCAGAAACAATCACTGGTAATCGATTACAAAATCAGTGTAATCGATTACACAAAGCTTTTATGTCAAAGGATGTGACTCTTCACATTTGAATTTGAATTTCAACTTTCAAAGGCACTGGTAATCGATTACCAAAACATTGTATTCGATTACAACTTTTTGAAATCAATTGAAACGTTGTAAATTCATTTGAAAACTTTTTCAAATCCATTTTGCTACTGATAATCGATTACAACAATTTGGTAATCGATTACTAGAGAGTAAAAACTCTTTGGTAAACATGTTTTGAGAAAAATCCATGTGCTACTCAATTTTTGAGAAAAACCTTTTCATACTTATCTTGATTAAGCCTTCTCTTGATTCTTGAATCTTGAGTCTTAAATCTTGATCTCTTGAATCTTGATTCTTGAAATCTTGATCTCTTGAATCTTGATTCTTGAAATCAACTTTCCTCTTGAATCTTGAAGTGTTCTTGATTCTATCTTGAATATCTTGAACTCATTCTTTGTTGACCTTTGAGCTTTTTGTCATCACCTTTGTCATCATCTTTTGTTATCATCTTTGTTATCATCAAAACATCTTTGAATCACTCTTGATTCATCATGAAGCTTTGCTTCTACATTAAGTGGTTGAACTGATTAAGGATAAATTCTCGTAACCTAGGATAAGAGACTTGCTTGTGAATCAAGGGGAAACAACATGTTTTAATTCTGTTATTTTCTAATTCAAATTTGCTTGCTGTTTAATTTACAAAAACAAACAACCCCGCCCCTCCCCCCCCCCCCAATTCGTTACTGTTTTATTACTATCTGTTATGAATGTTTGGTTGACCATTGCTCGTTGGGAGACGACCTAGGATCACTTCCTAGATACTGCATTTTTAATGTTTATTTGATTCAGGTACGGCCTCGATCATTTTCCTTTTTTAGATTTTTTATTTTTTTGGGGTCGACAAGGGGATGCCCTTGCTCCTACGTATCCTCAGGTGCAATGAAGAATTCAGACCTACGTAGTTCTTTAAGTCTGAAAGTTTGTGTGTTAAATTGATTTTATTTTTTTGAAAGATTGATTTTAATTGCGAACAAAAGTTGTTTAAGGCGTTGGACCTTAAACGATGTTTTAGAATTTGAAAAGCGGAGAGAATCATTAAGGCGTTGGACCTTGAAACGATCTTTAAAATTTGAAAAGCAGAGAGAATCGTTAAGGTGTTGGACCTTGAAACGATCTTTAAAATTTGAAAAACGGAGAGAATCATTTAGGCGTTGGACCTTGAAATAATCTCAAGTGATATTTGATAATAAAGAAGTTAGTTATGAGTTGGTTTTATCTTGGTTTTGTTTATTAATTTTCAATCTCTTTAAAGACAACTTTACGATACTAGTGATCGGTTAAGATTGAACTTTACAAAGGAAAATGAGATCGCTGATGATAGATAGAGAAGATGAATGTGCACATAATAACAAGGGGGAACCCTAAGAATACATAGATCACATTCAAATCTTAAAAACAAAACTAATCAACGATCGCACGAAGAACACCGAGCGAAGAACGATGTAAAAATTGATCACAGTCGCAATCCGATAGTGCCTTAGCTTCGTTTCCTCTTCTTTCTCTCTTCTCTCAATTCCCTCACCTTATGAACCTTGGAACCTCCCCTCAACCTCCCTAGCATGCCTATTTATAGGAAAATGGGCACTTGGGGCAAAGGCAGCTCGCCCAGGCGAGCTGAAACTTAGTGCTGAAGCAATGAGCTCACCCAGGCGAGCTGGAGCTCGCCCAGGCGAGTTGGTTTCTTCACCATGAAGTTATTTGGTGGCCCAAGCGAGCCAGAGGCTAGCCTGGGTGAGCTAGGGTCTAGGAAAACCAAGGAAAAGATGCCCCCTTTTTTTGGTATTTTTCATATTCTTGATCGAAACACTGAATGGTCCTCTGTTTCATGTTGTAACTGGAGTTCAACACCGTAAGCCAACTAGCAAGGATCAAAAGATCAACGAACGATAGTTCCCGGACAAAATTAGGGTATTACAATATTTATTTGTCTTTTGCATTCAAGCACGTTCAAGTAAATATGTAGCATATAAATATTTATTGCTACTGACAATTGCAAAGCATTCACATTAATTTAATTCCAGGATATAAACTTTCAATCCTTTAATGACATTCAACAATAATATTTGGAAAAAAAAATGAACATGTGGGATTGAGAATAGCAAAAAGGGGGTTGGGATAGCAATTCTAAAGAATTCATTTCCTGCCGTACATGACCACAAAGCCTTCGGCTTCCCACTTTCTTTCCATGATTAAATTAATTAAAAGAAACAAGTACGTTCCGGTTAGGAATTTCTTTCTTTGTCCATACTAGAAATTGGAAAGGCAATTTCAACAATCATAAAATTTCATATTTGCAGCGGAAAAAGAAATCCCTAAATTTGATAATTGGGGTTCATCATAATTGGAAGAAAACAAATCATTATTGGAGAATCAGAAATTTCATAACACATGCTCTGATACCACGTAAAAATTTTAAAGGGTTTCCAAGATTATCAATTATAGGAAACCAACAGGATCTTGAAACCTATGATTCTCACAAATAATAAATAAACATTACGTACCTTTCTCCATAGTGAGACTTCTCTATGGTGTACTTTGATTTCTTTGGAAGACGAGAGAAACAAGATTTTGCTCCCTTATTATTACTATCTCTCTACATTTGTGATGGCCAGAGATTAGAGATAACACTTTTCTATCAGGAAGAAGACTTTGTTTTACGTTAGTGGGTATTAACCCCCTTTTATAACCACTACTCCCATCAAGTTGCAGTTAGTTTTAGAAACTTCTCCTATTTAACCCAATTACAATTTAGTCCTTAATTACTAATTATTTATTTATTAGTCCCTACATAAGTCACATGTCTCTCACGTGAGACATTAATTCTAACATGCTTACTATGGACTCTAGGAATCGATGTTGGATTTACATCATTTAAGGGTCGAAGGACATTGGAGAAAGCTTTGAAGTTTATTAGTTCCTCCAAAAGTTAAGCATTTTCTCTGAAAAGGAGCTTGAGATTGTTTACCTACTAAGGACCCACTTCGAAGTATGGGAGTGGCATGTTCTTTAGCTTGTGTGAATTGTAAGGGGAATGTGGAGAACATGTGGCATATTTTTCTCGGGTGTAAGCATGCAATCTTAAGCTGGAGTGAAACGGGTTTGTGGAGCATCATTGAACCAATAATGGTTGCTTCAAAGAGCTTTCTTGACTTTGTCTTTGGTTTGCTAGACAAGTTGGAAGGAGAGAAAATGAGTATATGTGTTATGATAATGTGGAGCATTTGGAAGGGAAGAAATATAATGCTTTAGGAGCAGGCAGAGGAGACCTAGTCTCAGGTGGTGAAGTGCACATATGAAGTTTTTGGCCAATGGAAAAAATCTCCAAAGTCCAAGAACGGGAGCAGCAGTCAGAAGGATATGTTCAAAGTGTTGAATGGAGCACTCCCCTTCCTAGGAGTGTCAAATGTGATGTTGATGCTGCTTTTTTTGAGAATGTGATGGAGATGGACATTGGGATATGTATTCGAGATGAGTAGGGTGGCTTTGTCAAAGCGAGGTTGAATGTTCATGATTTTCTCCCTATAGTTCAGGACGAAGGAATGGTGGCATTGTAGGAAGCTCTCGTATGCTTGAGGGAGTTTGATATAGATCGAGCTGTTATAGAGGTTGATAGCCAACGAGTTTCCTCTTGTTTGATAATCATAGTAAGGATCTTTCTACATTTGGATATATTATTAGCAGTTGCAAGAATATTCTTAGGTTGATGTCAAACTATCAGGTTTGCAATGTTAAAAGACAAACTAACTTAGTAGCTCATAAGCTTGCTAGAGCTTTTATTTCACATGCTGGTCTTAGGGAGTTCCTTCAAATTCCAAATTGTATCTTTGATCAACTTATGAAGGAAATAATATGAACTGATGAATTTCAAAAAAGAATAAAGATAAACGGTATTTAGTAATACAAAAACATGCACTTCTTAATTAATAGTAGGAGGTAGGGAGTAGTATAACGGAATCCGAATTTCATGTGGTCACATAATACAAGCCTTGAACCACTAGAGTGGTCTAATAGTGGGAGCTAAGGGGTAAAGTACATAGAGATATTTAGATTTTATCCTATATTAAAAAAACACCACGATACATGCATTCATGTATAGTTTATCAATTAGGATGAAGATCAATTTATGTGTGTTTTAAATTTTAAAATAATCATTTTTACATAGTGACAGTTAAAAACTTTCACTGTCTCTATTTTATATTAAAAATTAAAAAAATCCTAATCACTAACCTTTCTCTTCCTTAAACACCAACGATCACCCTAACCCCTTATACCCACCGTTGTCGACGCATATCACAGCCACCTTCACCAATTCTGCACGTGAACCTAACCCCATATACCCACTAATAGCTATGAACACAAGAACAACAATGAACACAAAACATAGTCAGGAAGGTTACGAAAGGATAAGTGGTTGAAGTCCAAATGGGGATTGCATGAGAGAAAAGCTCGAATCTGAAACAAAAGAACTTAGATCTAGAAAAAAATGCTCAGATTTGGACAAAAAGTCTTAGATCTTGCAGGTGTTGGTTGCGTTGTTGCTTCATCTAGCAGCAAAGGATGCACTGCAGCTCTTCACGGTCATGCTCGTCGATGGTGGCAATGAAGTTGTGGAGGATGGATCGGACGCATGATAGTCATCGTAGGTGCAACGAATGATGCAGAAGGGGGTGTAGTAGACAAAGGTGATGTCACAGCCAGATTCTGACGGAGGCTCGACGACGAAAATGGTGGCACAACTTCAGATTGGAGGACAATTTAGGTGTCTTTGGAGGAAAAGCAGGAGATGGTACAAGATCGGGATTGTATACTTGTTAATTTTAATCCGATTTTAGCTTTTGGTTTGATTTGTTTCCTTGATGAAGGATAACATATAACATAAAAATAAAGACATTGATCTTAATTTTCCCACTTAAGTTTTTTATTGCATGTTTCCCTATATAAATCTCTGCATCTCTTAGCATTGCTTTATTTATTAAGTGTCTTTGTTCTCATGGTCCAACCTCAAGTCCAAGTGGAATGCAGAATTTGAGAGAGGTGACCAACTTTTTTTCTATTTGGTTCTTAAGGTGGTAATGCTCTAAATTTAAGTAGAAACTTGAATGTTCATAGGGAAGATGATGATGGTGTTTGGTGAAGATGATGGTGGTGTTTGGTGAAGATGGTGGTGGTTTTGGTTTTTGATGTTAAACGAGATAGAGACTGTTGATTTTGGGGAAGGAGAAAGGTTAAGGACTAAGGTGTTTTATAATTTTTAAAATAAAATAAAGATAGTGACAATTTTTTACTATTACTATGTTAAATTAATTATTTTAAAATTTAAAAAATTAACAGTTTCACGTTTTAAACGGAAAACAAAAAAAAAGTACCAAAACAATATATTTTGAAAACATAAATGATCAAAATGAAAAATTTTTAAACTTAATGTACCAAAATGATGACATATCTTATGAGAGGAAACATCTTATATGAGAGTAAGATGATTAAATCTGGACTGTATAACTATACATGAAGAGTTAAGATTTAATATCTTGTGACTACTTAAAAAGTCACATTCTTTTTTAAAAAACTCATGACTCTTTAAGTTGTTGCATGTCACCAAATCTTGATTGTCCATGTTTGATTATACACTACTAAAAAAAGCATTTTCTACAACACCGAAATGAAGATGAAGAACCCTCTTAGTATATCAGGCGGTGACATGTTTGTAAATAAATACAACTACTCTACGATGGTTTTACGAAAACCATCTTAGAAGGCGGTTATTCCAAGACGGTTTTGTAAAAACTGTCTAAGAAGTTTTTTACTTTATTTGATTTCTCCGTCTTATATTTGATATTTGCTTATTTTAAAATTTTAATATTGTGTCTCGCACTCCCCTCTAGGGTTAGAAGCCATAACAAAGAAGAGGAGGAGACACCTGCGGTTTGCGACGACGAGGAGACTAGAGCTCACGTCGTTGAGAATGCGAAAATTTTGAAACGCAGGGAGTGGAGTGGAGTGAACTTTTGCATCAACCGTTGGATTGGAGTTTCGTTTTGTTTGGGCGCCAAAAGCGTTTCTAGGTTTCAATATTTTGCTTTATTTTCATTCTCAATAAAAAAATTATTCGCTTGCGTCTTTTTAAATCCACTCACTCACTCTTGACACAATTCTCACACGTTAGTCACACCCTTGAAACAGAAAAGAAAAACTTACTCATGAAAATGTCTGGGAAGGCGAAGAGAAGAGACGATGACGGTGCTTCTGACACCGACTCTAACTCCGAAGGCCATGTGTCGCCCAAGAAGTCCCTCAAGAAGGATTACGACGATGATCCTGACTCTATTACCATTTGCGAAGTTGTTCGTTGCCCGGCAAGTGTACCGGGGCGCGCAAGTAGTATTAAAACGGTAAGAATACCGAGTATCGATCTCAGGGAACTTGTTTTACTTGGTAAAAGTTGTCGTTTGGTGAGCAGGCGTTGGTGATACAATTAATGGTTGAAAAGAGAAATAAAAGTATGATCTAGTCTAAATGAAAGCGAGTAAAGTGAGTAATGGTGTGTAAAAACAAATATGCAAACATGTTGGTCCCTCCTACAGGGTATTTTGATGTAATTTAAGGATATTTCTCTACTTAGCAGTGCTCCTGTATTCTATGTTGAGGTCCTAACTACTAAACCCCGATATCTCGTGAGCTTAGCCTAATCCTAACTAGACTTCATTCTTAGATGTCTCTTGTTGAACTTAGCCTAACCGGACAACATTATGGTTACAGCATACCAAAAAACCAAGTTGCCGCACTCTGTGTCTAGATATACGATAAATTAGCCCTGTCCTATCAAGTTCTAAGGATCAAACCATTTCCCAATAACGATGATCCTAACTACACATGCGTTTGCGTGATCAAGACAAAAACATGCGAGAATTAAAGGCCGATAGGAACAAAGAACACATGAAAACACTATTAAATAGATATGAAAGATTTTACATCATTTACTCTGTAGAAGTTCCCAACTGAGGATTTAGCCTTCCATTGTGAGGAAGCTCATTTTTACAAGTTTAAAGAAGAGAAGAAGAGAAATTGAAAAAGTAAAAAGTGGTGGGGATGTCTCCTCCACCTCTAAAAACCTCACAATCTCTCAAAAACTCCTTCAAAGCTCTTCAAGATGCCTCTTTTGGTCTGCTCAGTCGCCTCTGAGTCAGCACACTCAAAACTCTCTTCCAATTCTGTGTTTTCAGGTTTTATATGGAAATCCTATCGGTGGCCTCTCGCTGAATGCCAATCTCGCGCTTAGCCTGGAAGATGATAGATGACTCGCTTAGCGAGCGACAACGCACTGAGCATGTGCTTGCAAGGCAGATTCTCTTCCAGATTATTGTGTCTCGCTGAGTGCGTTTATGCCTCGCTTAGTGGGACATACTCACTAAGCGCACAAACTAGGCTTAGCGAGACACTAGATTCAGCACTTCACAAAATCTCATTTTTCACCTGAAATAGAATTGAAATTTACATTAATTACAAGAGGAAGATTATAATGAGTAATGATCAATTTATTAACCAAAAGTATTTATAATCCTACAAAAAGAACTGTAACTTGGAGGATTTCTATATAATTATCAAAAGTTTCTATACAAAAGTTAGCCATATAAAACGACTAACAGAAGTCAATTACTCTACTACTATGCTATTGCTAGGGTTTCTCTTTTTTTTTTCTTTTTTTTTTTGTTGTGTACTGATTAGTTTGTTTTATTTATTATGTAGATTTCGAACAACAAGAGGGTTTCCGTGAGGAAGTGGAAAGGCAACATTATGGTTGACATTCACGAGTTTTACATCAAAGATGGCAAGCAATTGGCTGGTAGGAAAGGTTGGTTACTACTCGCTTCTTTCAAATGCCTTTTTCTCTTTTTTTATGTGTTTGTGAATTTATTTTAGTTTTGTGTGTGCATTGTTTTAGGAATAGTAAGGGTTTTAGGTCAGACTTTTTCAATGCTATTATATTGTCTCATCCTTATGTGAAACTCTTATATAGATTGTTTAGTGCATTGAAAGAAGGTAATAAAACAAACTTGAAAAATGCCTAGTCCAAACTCTTGTTATGAGAATTTCTATACTCAAATAATGCTTCTCGACTTCTTTTCTTAGTAACTTTATTTCTATAAATAAATAAAGTGAGCCTAGTTACTAAATTTTAAAAGTATATTGTCCATCCATGAGCATTGTGTGTGTCTACTTTGTCTCTCCTTTCATGGGGCATGGAACTCAAATCCTTGAAATTGTGATTAATTAATTATCTTATTACTGAGTAATCTATTAATTTAATTGAATGTTGCATTTTATTTCTCCCATCATTTTACCCCTTGTTTGATGTAGGCCATGGATTGCTTTTGTGAAAATGAAAATGGCATACTTGTTGCTACATATGTTGCTACAATGGGTCTTGATATTAATTCATGGTGTTAGAACTGTTATCCACTATCAGCTTCCACATTCAACAGAGGTATGCAATGCCTTATTTCTTTGATTCATATATTTCTATAATCTATATATGGCATCTAGAACTTGCTTCTTACTTTTAGGTTTATGTTCATAGAAGTGGAAGAACAACCAGAGGTTCTACTAAAGGTTGTAATATTGCTTTAATATCATTAAGAGATACATCTAAGTTTGTTTCATTGTGCAAGTCATTTCTAAGATGTCTTTTGGATTGTTTTAAATTTAGGCATTTATATTGGACATATTAAAGTTATGCTTTGTAGCTATGATTTTAATTATCTCTTATTCAAACCAGTTAATAAAAATTAGTCAACATATGTTTTTGAAGAAAATCAATAATTCAAGTTGCTTCATCTAGACCAAATTAATTAATTAATTTAAATTTCTTTTTATTGTCTTGGTCATACAGGATAACTTTCAACGGTTTCCTTTAGAGAACTCTTACGTGCCAGAGGTCCTAAAATGATTGTCTCTTGCACATCAATTAGACAAGATAACAAGGAATGAATCCCAGGTACACTGATTCACCTGAATTCACACTGCTTTTGGACTTCATTCATGCAACTTGTGTATGATTAAAATGATTTTGAAATCAATTACCTACTCTAGCATATTTTCTTGTACGCCTTTACTTTTATGGGTTAAACAGTTAAATTTCTGTTAGGTTATCTTATCCTTGTCTATTTCTTTCCTTGTTAGGATTGTTACACTTCATCTATTTCTAACCAAATGTGTACTTTTATTTGTGACTTATATTTTTCTTATTGTAGGAAAAGGCTGAGAAAAAATGGTTAGATCGGAGTGCTAGCACAATGGAATTAGTTAAAGAAAATTATGACAGCGAAGAGGAACAAGTGAACAAACATAAGCAAATGAAGACCAGCTCTAAACAATTGAAGAAATTGCAAGAGGTTTGATACTTTGTTTTTTAAAATGCAATGATGTATAGTTGTTATTTCCCCCCTTTTCCAATTTATTTAATTCTTTTCAAATGTTACAAATTAGAGGAGCTCAAAATGTTGATTTCATGTCCATTACAATCAAAAACATTTTTGCATCGATATTTAGCAGGCATATTACCCTTATTATGTTTATATTTCACCCTAGCACTTACTTTTTGATGTTATTTATGAGTAGCATAGTGATTTTAATATTTTATACATCATAGGTCTATCTTAGTTCCAGTTATTCTAAAGTGGATCATGGGTTGGGTTGTCTCTACTACTTCTAGTATCTGGGATTAAGTTGCAATTTGGGACTGTAGATGCAAGTGATCTAAGGAATTAAAAACTTCCCCCACACCACTAGAATGTGGCCCATATGTGTGTTTCATTGTTTTCAATAAAATACATTATTGTAAATTCATTTGTTACCTCTGCATATGCAACCTGGATGAGCTAATAGGCCAATTTGTTTAAACTTGTTGAAATAACTATTTATTTTAGTGTGTTTATCGAAACTGCTTATGCTTATTTTAAGAAGCAAATCCTATTTGCTTCTTACAAAATGCTTATATAAAAAACACTTATTTTAAAGTTGCTTTTTTTAAGTTTAAACAAATTCACCCAATATTTTTTTATAATAAAGATTATTGGCATTTTTCTGTTGGATAAGATAATATTATAATAAGTTAATATTTTAAAACTGGTTAGAAAAACATTATAGGAACATGTTTTCCATTGTTTCTTTTCTTTTCAACTTTTATCTTGAAGGTTTGAGGACAAAACTATAATGTAATACTCTCGTTCCATGCTGGTGTCACACCCCTCATGCAGGAGCAATTGCAACAATTAACAAGGCAAAACTAAGTGATCACCAGGGCTTTGGATTAGGCAAAAAGGGAAAATAGGTAGTGATTGGTCAAGATTGTGTGGACACACTTCAGGCACTTCGAAGTACAGGTGAAGAGGTAGAATATTTACCATTTTTCATACTCTAGCAATTTTTTTTTCTGATTTGTGAATTGCCATGTATGATTAAATTTCTGACTTAAAATATGAGATTTTCCTGCCAGATGTGTAAATTGACAATGTTTTTTCTTTATTGTCTATTTCTATTATGTCATCATGTTGTAAATTTCAAATATGTAGTAGAAAAAGAGCATTGTGAATATTTGCATTATTCTACATTTTTCTTTTTTTCCCTTATCCCTTCTTTTCTACATTTGGCTTCCATTTCATAATATTATTGAGCTATTGCATTTTCTTTTAAAGGTATGATGTTAAAGCCACCTATTTTGACAAAGGTGTGAGATCTTCCAAACAAAAGCAACTACAAGAAAAATTGTTACAAGTAATCCTTCTCAACCGAGCTCAACCGTTTTCCTTCTTATAAAATGAATTGATAACTATTGGAAAAAAATTGATTAATTGATTAACAATACCATCAGAAAATGCCATGTTAGTCTTGTTACACAAATAACTAGTCCATGGACTTTTTTTTTGTTTTTTAGTCTATCTAATGTTAGTTGAGTATTTATTACATAAATTTTACCTTGTGTAAACTACTTCCTAGCAATTCCATTCACAACAAAGAATGGCTTGCTGTAATAAACAGAGTTTATTGGTGGTCCAAATGAATATGGAATGCATGCAGCTTTGATTATTTTGTTTTTCAATTCATTTGATATTGTATTTTCTTCCTGGTTTTGGTTATCCTTAAATATGAGGCTATATTTCTATTGTTCTTGGTTAAGAACATTATATCTAATGTGTTCTTAGGGCTTTGATTGGCATAAGAAAGAAGTTGCCTTCCATCTTCAAGTTCAGAAACTTATAGAGGTATCTCTCTTGTGCATTATTGTTTACTATAGATGATACAATTGCAAACCATTTGTTGATAAATCTGTGGTTTTCAAAATTTAGAACTTGTTTCCTTTTAGAGAAACTTTTGGTACTCATAATTTAATAAGAAACGGATGACAGAGTCGTGTCATGTGTGCCAACATTGTTGCATCCTTGACCCATAATCCGTAGCCTGCCCCTCCTTTGTTAGATAATTAGGAATAACACCTCTTTCCATTGTTATTTACCTATTTACCTCTTTTAGAACCCGGAATTTGACATAAACTTTTTATTACTTTGAAACCATGTTTCTTAGTTTCTACTAATTGGATTACAAAAATTGAGGTATTTGCTTGAGGAGCATAGGAGATAGAAATTTAAGTTGTATATATGAATCTTTGTAAAGATTAACTCTTCTTCTTTTTTTTTTACATTGATTCTGAATGAAGATATTGTATTTTGCTTCCACATTGATGGCATTACCATAGGTTCCTTACATGATGTCCTTGCTAGACCTGTGACTTCATTTTCCAGATCTATTAGGAACACCCTTGATTTTGACTTCGAAGATGACAATGAAGGTTAGTTCTTGAGGAAAAATGGCATTACGATAACTTTCTAAGTAATAATATTTATCTAGTTACCATGTTAGTAATAATGCGTATGTAGAGAAGTATGTGGTATGGTGTTTTTGCCATTAGAAGGTTTCCCAAGCCTCTTTTTTATATATCATGCAGGGAATGTATATTACTATATATCATTCCCTGCATGATCAAGCATATGAAGGTTCCTTGCATGGTCTTTGTTATATTACTAGTAATACTTGCCAACTTCATTGGTTGTCTTTTTGTTGCAAGTTAGAAAGCAGGTCTAATGAAACTATCTTAATGAAACTCCTTGATGATATTTAGTATGTATTTGGATTAGCTTATTTTGACAAAATATCTTATAATCAAAATTTTATTGAGTAAGCTTTTGAAGAAAAAATATTCCTCTCAAAATTAATCAAACCAAGCAACAATTAGCGTTGCATAGCTGTTGCTGTTAAAAATCTATAATTTGACCGAAGTGTGCCAATCTTGTGAGTATTTACTAGTTGCATCATTTAATTAAATGATTCATGCAACCTTGTTAATTCAGGATTTTGGCTAGTTTACACTCTAGCAACTGTCTGTATCTGGAACTATTTGTCTCAGGTGAGATTCTTTGTAACTGAGATGTTGTATACTATTATAAATGAGGGTGTGTGTATTTTTCATTAGAAACAAAATCATCTTTTTTTTTTCTTCCTATCCTATCTAGTGAAAATGAATTGAAGGGCTAAGGGATGAAAGGTTTGATATTGATAGTCTAACTTTAGTAGTGATCTCTGGAATTGAAAGTTTGGAAATTAGAATTTACTATTCTCTTTGTAGTTAATATTGCCTGACACTTGTATATAATATTGATGGTCTTAATTTATTTTTTATTTACTATTTTAAAAAAAACATTCTAAGATGGTTATATAAAAAACCATCTTAGAATACAGTTTTCTCAAAAAACCATCTTAGAATCTTCAAATATATTTTAATTCTTTTAACAAAATACATTTTAAGAGGATTCTCGAAAAAAAGTCTTAGAATATTTATATTCTAAGACGGTTTTCTCATACATCTTCAAATATATTTTAATTTAAAAAAAAACACATTCTAAGATGGTTATCTGAAAAATCGTCTTAAAAAGTCTATCATTCTAAAGACGGTTTTTAACTAAGAACCGTCTTAGAAAGGTATCCTTCCAAGACAGTTTTTAGCTAATAACCATCTTAGAATGATATTTTTTTTTAAGATAGTTTTTAATGGAATTGTAAAAAATTTTACATTGTCTACGACAGCGGTTAATAACCATCATAGAAAGTCTCTTTTAATTGACATATAATAACCTTTTTCTAGTAGTGTCATCTCACTTGTATGTAAGATATCTTGCTCTCATATGATATATCCTCTCTCTCTCTCTCTCTCTCTCTCTCTCTCTCTCTCTCTCTATATATATATATATATATATATATATATATATATATATATATATATATAATAGACTTAAATATGGATTTAGTTTATGTAAGTTCAAGCTTTTTTAATTTTGATTCTTATAAATTTTGTTTATTTTTAATATTGTAAGTTTATGTTCTTTTTTTAATTTTAATCCTTAAAACGAGAATTTATAGGGACTAAAAATTAAAATATTAAAATCTTAAATGTACTAAAAAAACAATGGTACAAGTACTAAAAATGAATAAATAATGCAAAAGAATAGGAACTGAAATTAAAAAAAATGAAAACTTAATGAGACCAAAGTCATATTTAAGTTTATATCATTTCATTGAATTTAACTTCAAATACATATTTAAAATCCAAAACACACTAGAATGTTGTTGGTTTGAGTAGAACTCAATTCAAATTCTTTAAGTATGATTTTTGGTGTGAAGAAAAAAATGTAATTAGAAAGAAAAATCTTAATAAAAGTAGTTAAATTTTTCAACAAAAATTAATCATCATTAATTGAGAGATAGATACTCTGAATCAATTTTTCATAGTAAAAAAAAATAGACCTACATCCTTACCTTTTCTTCTTTGCCTCATTATTTTTCAGTGTCCTGAATTTGATTCTCTATGTCCTCTTCTTTCTGGAAATTAATACTCACACTAATTCATCAAATTAGCCCTAATTATTTCTTTGTTCTATTTAATTACTTATTTAAGTCTACGTACCTGCACAATTTTTTATTTTTATTTTTACGTTTTTTAGATTTTAGTTTTACTCATTTTAGTCCTTGCACGTCTATTTTTCATCTAGTTTTAGAAACTAAAATTTAAAGATTGTGATTAAACTTTCAAAACTTTAGAAATTAATTTGGTGAATTACTTGTAACACTTTAATCTTGTTTTCTAATGATATTTTATTTTTACTCTAATCGTATGCATAGTAAAAGAGTCCATTGATAAGTGATTAGATTCATCATTCATGAAGGACTTGTATTCATCTATGTTTATAACATTATGTGTTATTGTTATGCCAATGATGTTTTCTGTTTTATGGGTACAGGGCTTTAGGAAGGTTGATTTGGACCGTTGGGAATTTGCGAATGAAGGATTCCAAGGAGGGAAGAAGCATCTGCTAAAGAACATAAGGAGGAGGAGAAAGTGCAACAAATTGCATCAGGGAGCATTCAATATGATGAAGCCAGACGTGGATTCTGAAGTGGAGAAGCTGAAGAAAGACCATAACATTTTGAAGGTGGAGATTCTAAAGCTGAGGCAGTAGCAGGAATATTCTCATGTTCATCTCACAAATGTTCAGGAGAAAATTCGGTGTGCAAAGATGAAGCAGTTTTAGATGATGTATTTCCTCACCAGAATGGCTAGAAGGTATGGAATGCTTAAAAATTGAATTTGTGTTCTATTTCTTTTTTCTTTGCTTGCCTACCATTTGACGTAGTTTGAATGTGAAACAAGCCTTTCAATCAATGCATTCTTTAAGTGTGTCAAAACATGGAAAAAAGAAACCATTATTAAGAAGGTAAAGGTTGCTTAAACATAGCTCACCCTTTGTATTTATTACACACTAGCTAGGTGCAGTTTTTGCATGTCTTTAACTCTTAATTGAAAGCCTGCAGTAACAATACTATTCCTTTATGTGCAGGGAGAATAGAAGAGGTAAAGTTAATAAGTTATAGATTTATACCAAAGGTTTGTTTCCATTAACTGCTTCTCTCCCTTCTAAGTTTTCTATCAAAGTTAATAAGTTCTAGATTTTTCAATTTTAAGAAGCCTTATATTTTGGAACCTCTTAATTTTATCTCTACACCTAGCTTTCCACTTCTACAAAAAAAAGTTCTATGCCTCAGTAATTAGTAAGTGTACCTTTCCACTTCTATTTAAATATTATGATTGAATTATCATTAAGTCACCAATTTTTTTTAAATATGATTGTTATGTAATGAAATTAGGAAATTAAAATTAAGCATAAAACTTAATAACATGCCATATTACTATAAAAACATGTTTTTTAAATTATAATTCCTTTGTGTGTAATAAATATATGCTTAGGCTTAAATGGCAGTAGTTGTATTTATTTCTTAGGAAACTTTTGTTCTTTGTACATAATCAACTGTATTACCAAATGGATCTTATAAAGGTTTAGTTTCTTTCATTTTCAAATGGAATTTAGGAAGATTTTTAGTAAAAAAAAGGTGGTTATTTTACTTGCATCATCTATGTAGCAGAGAAAATACCAGTTTTACAGCACCTGTTATGCACTAACAATTTTATATATGCTCTTATAGTTGATTGTTGTCATTTTGGGTCATCTTTGGTGCTCAAAGTAAGTAGTTGCTTCTATATATTAGTAATGTCAAGACCTTTGATATATATGTTTTCACCAGACTAGTGTTGATAAATATTGTGTGTTCAGGCATCCACAAAAGAGAGGGATAATTGAACTACTTCTCAAGCAGAACAAACTTAGTAAGAAGCATATGAAGGATATACTTCAGGTATATGTCCTCAAAGACTTATTAGTATTGGTTTCTGTGTGGAGAATGCATTAATGAAGTCCGATCTCCATGGAATGGGGGTGAAAGCAATGGTGTAATGAAACAATTAAAAATAGCTTGTAAGTTTCACCATGACTTTCTTTGTGTTTTAGTTGCTTTTTGATTCAGTGGTTTCTATAGGATGATTTTCTTTCCTTTGCATAGGTATTAGCTCTGCTTTAACACACATAATACAAACTTCTTTCCTTTGCACATGTATTTTCTTTCCTTAGTGTCATTTGAGAAAGTAAGTCAATAACAATGTTGAATTGACATTGTACTTTGATCTTATTTTTGTATGTTTTAGTTTTGATAAAGAAAAAAATACTCTGAATTCATTATTAAAAGGTTGTAACTTTGCATCCCTTATCTGTTATTTCACAATTGTAGAAAATTATATATTTTTTTAATTTTTTTAAATTTTAGAATGTAGACATTCTAAGACGGTTTTTTGAGAAAACTATCTTAGAATCCTTAATATATTTTAATTTTTTTAAAAGAAATACATTCTAAGACAATTCTTTAAAAAACCATCTTAGAAAATTTAGTCTTCTAAGATGGTTTTTAACTAAGAAACCGTCTTAAAAAGTGAAAACTTTTTACGAAGTTGCCTACGACGATGATTATTAAAATGTGTCTTTTAACTGACGTAGAAAGCGCTTTGTGTATTAGTAATAACTTTGTATTTATTTTCTTTGATCTTTAGTTGTTTCAGCATATTTATAACATGTTATCAATTTGCATAACCTTTATCATTTGGAAGAACGGGTTAATCAGTTTAGAGGTTTAATTCATTCAAATCATAATGTTTTTATTTTTTATTTTTATTTCATCCAATTGATATAAAATATTTTTTTTATTCTTTTTAGTCTTTGAGAATAGACCAGTACTTAACACAGAAAGTTATAAGAGAATTATAATGTTACCTATATACTCTTTGAACTTAATCTGAAATTTATTAAAAAATTATAATTTTTATGGATTTTACTTCTTATTTAATTAGTCACTCTTAATTTTCTAGTTTTAAATAAATTTTAATAACTAATTAATGTATGTATATTAAATTTGAGCGAGGAAGAATGTTGATTGCGAGAATGATTCGAAGGCACCCATGCATGAACCTCATTGAAGGATAAGCTTGGGGTCTCCTCTTGACATTTTGGATTCCTTAAGAGTGCAAAACGTTATTCTAGAGAGTGATGGTAAAACTATTGCTATGAACATTTAATCGGTGGTTGTTGACAACTCCTAGTTGGGGAGCTTCATTCAAAGTTACTGGATGAGTTTAGTACAAAATCCAACTTTTATAGCTGCTTTTATTAGGAGACAAGCTAATGGAATAACTCATGATCTTGCTAAGGCAACTCCATTATACCCTAGTCTCTACACTTTTGTGTGAATGTATGTATACAGGTTTTAATGATGTCAAAGACCAAGATTGCTTCAAGCCTTAAATCAAGATCGAGAAACTAAGATCAAGAGTTAGATAAAGAGTTTATTTGTTAAAAGAATCTCACATTGGATAATAAGGTTTGACCTCAAAGCTTGGTTTTCAAATGATTATATAAAGCTTTAGAAGATGTTTTACCAGCACAAAAATAAGTATTTTTGCACTCATAATCGATTACCAAGTATTGGAACTGATTATCAGAGACAAATTGCATAAAGGCTTTTTCTAAAAGGGTTTCGAAATTTGGATTTTAAATGTTGTAATCGATTAGCACTTGTCTGTAATCGATTACCAGTAATGAAACTTCAGCAGTTAACTTTGAAAAGTCATGACCCTTCAAAACATAACTGTGTAATTGATTACCAAGAAGCTGTAATCGATTACCAGTTAGAGAATTTTTGAAAAATATTCTGAAAAGTCACATCTCTTCAAAAGTTTTTTAAAAGCCACCAAGGGCCTATAAATATGTGACCTGTCTATGAAAATCTATAGAGTTTTCCATCAGAATCTAAGTGACATATTCTCTCAAAAACAAATTATTGGTCAAACACTTGCAAATCAATTGAGTATTCTTCTAAGATCTTCAACTTGTATCATCATCTCTAGAAAGAGAGAAAATCTTATATACTTTCTAAAAAGCATTATTGTAATCAAGAGATTGTTTGTCTCTTGACTTGTGAGAATCTTGAACTCAAGGGAGAGGAATCCCAAGGTTGTTCAGAAGTTGTAAAAAGTTTTACAAAGTTACTGAAAATTCTCAAGTGGATTGCTTAAGGATTGGACATAGACACAAGAAGTAGTCGAACCAGGATAAAACGAGTTTGCATTTCTCTCTTCCCTATCTTGGTTATTTTATCTCGCATATTTTTATCTTGCATACTTGAAGAATATTGTTTAAATAGTTTGCATCTTCATCTTCATCTTCAATATTCTGAACATATAGATTTAAAAAGGGGATTAGAACTTGATTAATCGGGAAAAATTTTAAACTTAATTCATCCCCCTCTTAAGTTATTGAGGCCACTTTTCCAACAAGTGGTATCAGAGCAGGATTCTTGTATAAAGTTTAAAAACTTCAAGAATAGTTATAGCCTCATCAAACTTTCTATTTCCTAAAGGAAACTCCATTAATAGGCCTTCTATCTTTAATGGTGTGGGTTATCATTATTGGAAAACCTGTATGCAAATTTTCATAAAGGCTATAGATTTAAACATCTGGGAAGCCATTGAAATTGGTCCCTTCATCCCTACAATGGTAGTAGGAAATGCAACTATAGAAAAACCTAGGGAACAATGAGATGAAGAGGAAAGAAGAATGGTGCAATATAACTTAAAGGCCAAAAATATAATTACTTCTGCACTAGGCATGGATGAATACTTTAGAGTCTCAAATTGTAAGAATGCAAAAAAAAATGTGGGATACATTACAAGTTACCCATGAAGGCACAACTGATGTAAAGAGATCTAGAATAAATACCCTCACACATGAATATGAACTTTTCATAATCAATCAAAATGAGACCATACAAGATATGCAAAGGAGATTTACACATATAGTTAATCATCTTGCATCATTAGGAAAGATATTTCCTAATGAGGATCTCATTAACAAAGTGTTGAGATGTTTAAGCAGGCAATGACAACCAAAGGTAACTACAATTGCAGAATCAAGGGATCTCACCAACATGTCTCTTGCAACTCTTTTTGGGAAGCTTCAAGAACATGAAATGAAACTTATGAGACTAAACCAACATGAAGAAAATGACAAGAAAAAGAAAGGAATTTCACTTAAATCATCATCTTCTATTCAAGAAGAAAGTGACAAAGAGGATTTGAATGAAATAAAAGAAGATGATGATTTTCGTCTCTTCGTAAAATGATTCAATAAGTTTCTAAGAAACAAAGGAAATCAAAGAAGAACAAACTTCAATCCCAAGAAGAAATGAGAAGATTCCTCCTCTGTTCCAAAGTGTTGTGAATGTAATCAACCTGGATATTTAAGAGTTGATCCTAGTTTCAAAAGAAGAATGAAAAAATCTGACAAGAAAACCTTCAAAGACAAGAAAGGAAAGAAAACTTACATCACTTGGGAAGATAACGACATGGATTAATCAGGAGATTCAAAAAATGAAGTCGTGAATCTAAGTCTCATGGCCAAAAATTAGGAAAGTGAAGAAGAGGTAACATCTTCTAACAATAACTTATCTATTTCCTTTGATGAACTTCAAGATGCATTCAATGACTTGCATAAAGAATCAGTCAAACTTGCCAAACTAGTTTCATTTTCTAAGAAAACTATTTCAAATTTAGAAAATGAAGTTTTGAAATTAATGAAGAATTAGAAAATCTTAAAACTGAAGTCAAAACTTTAAAACCAATTGATACAAATCAATCTTCTACTATAAAATTGATACAAGATAGTAATGAAGCATCTCACTCGTGTAAATGTTGTAACAAATTTAAAGAAGAAATTAAAGATCTAAAAAATTCTCTTGCCAAATTTACTCTTGGCAAAAATAATTTAGACATTATACTAAGAAAGAAAATATGTGTGTTTGATAAGGTTGTAAAAAACAAAAAAAATGTATAAAAACTTTTTTGCATCTACTCAAAAGAATAGTTCTCCTTTCTTGACATGTTTTTACTGTGGTAAGAAAGGACATAGTGCATCAACATGCTATTTTAGGAAAAATAGTAATAATATTAAAATGATATGGGTTCCAAAAGGATCTTTAATCAAAACTAACATTCAAGGACCCAAGAAAATTTGGGTAACTAAATCAAAAATATGATTATATGAATGAAGGATTCTTTGAAGAGAAGTTGGTACATTGATAGCGGATGCTCTAAACACATGATGGGAGATATATCAAATTTTACTCATATTTCTCCTAAGAATAGTGGACATGTGACTTATGGAGACAACAACAAAGGTAAAATTCTTGGACTCTGGAAAAATAGGTATGAATCCATTTATCTCCATTGAAAATGTTTTACTGGTTGATGGTCTCAAGTATAGTTTACTAAGTGTTAGCCAATTATGTGATAAAGGCTTTCTAGTATCATTTGATTCTCACAATTGTTTTATTTAAAATAAACATGACAAGAATATAAAACATATAGGATATAGAACTAATAATGTATACATGATAAATTTAGATAAAACATTAAATCATGCTCAATGCTTTTTAAGCAAAGATGATGAATCATGGTTATGGCATAGGAGAATTGCTTATATAAATATGAAACATTTAAATAAATTAATTTCTAAAGATTTAGTAATTGAGTTACCAAAACTCAGATTTGAAAAAGATAGATTATGTGATGCATGTCAAAAAGGAAAACAAGTAAGGGTCTCTTTCAAATCAAAAAATATTGTTTCTACCACTCAACCCTTACAACTTTTGCGCATGGATCTTTTTGGTCCTTCTAGAACCATGAGTTTTGGTGGAAATTATTATACCCTTGTTATAGTTGATGATTATTCAAGATTCACATGGACATTATTTCTTCCTCTCAAAAGAGATGCTTTTCATGTTTTTAAGAAACTTGCTAAAATCATTCAAAACAAGAAAAATCTCAACATTGCATCCATTAGGAGTAATCATGGAGGAGAATTTGAAAATAAAGATTTTGAATTATTTTGTGATGAAAATGGCATTGAATATAATTTTTCTGCACCTAGAACCCCTCAACAAAATGGAGTAGTTGAGAGGAAAAATAGATCTTTAGAAGAAATAGTCAGAACTTTGCTTAGTGATACAAATCTTCCTAAATATTTTGGGCTGAAGTTGTTAATACTGCATGCTATATAATGAATAGAGCTTTAATTAGACCTATCTTAAAGAAAACACCATATGAATTGTACAAAGGAAGAAAACTAAACATTTCTCATCTTCATGTTTTTGGATGTAAGTGTTTTGTGTTAAACAATGGGAAAGACAACTTAGGCAAGTTTGATGCAAAATCATATGAAGGTATATTCCTTGGCCATTCCTCAAATAGTAAAGCTTTTAGAATTTATAACAAAAGAACTATGATTATTGAAGAATCTATTCATGTTGTTTTTTATGAGACTAACCCTATAAGGTCAAGAAAGGAAACACTTAATGATATTACAGATTCTTTAGAAGATATGCACATATATAAGGAAAGGCACAAAGGCAAAGGAAATGGAAATAATGAAGACTCTCAAATTGATGAAACTAAAACAAATATAGATTTTCCAAGAGAGTGGAGAACTTCAAGATATCATCCTCTTGATAATATCATCGATGACATCTCAAAAAGGGTAACTACTCGACACTCTCTCAAAGATGCATGCAATAATATGGCTTTTGTTTGTTTAATTGAACCTAAAAACATAAATGAATTCATAATTGATGAACATTGGATTATTGCTATGCAAGAAGAGTTAAATCAATTTGAAAGAAATAAGGTCTGGGAATTAGTTGATAAACCTAATAATCATCCAGTTATAGGAACTAAATCGGTATTTAGAAACAAATTAGATGAACATGGAATAGTTATTAGAAATAAGGCTAGATTAGTGGCTAAAGGATATAATCAAGAACAAGGAATATATTATGAAGAAATTTATGCTCTAGTAGCCAGATTAGAAGACATTAGAATGCTATTAGCCTTTGCATCCATAATGGATTTTAAACTTTATCAAATGGATGTTAAAAGTGCATTTTTAAATGGTTTTATTCAAGAAGAAGTGTATGTTGATCAACATCCTGGTTTTGAAAATTCAGATATGCCCAATCATGTCTTTAAATTGAAAAAGGCTTTATATGGTTTAAAACAAGATCCTAGGGCTTGGTATGAACGTTTGAGCAAATTTCTTTTAGAAAAAGGCTTCACAAGAGGAAAGGTTGATACCACACATTTTATAAAAAGAAAAATACATGATATTCTTTTAGTACAAATTTATGTTGATGATGCAATCTGTGGGTCTACTAATGATTCTCTATGCAAAGAATTCTCTCAAGATATGCAAAGTGAATTTAAAATTTCCATGATGAGAGAGTTGAATTTCTTCCTTGGACTAAAAATAAAACAAAGAAAGAATGAAATATTTATTATTGGTCAGTAAAAATATTGCAAAGAACCGCTTAACAGGTTTGGGATGGAAAATGCTAAACAAATGGTCACTCCTATGAGCACTGCTTACTATCTGGATAAAGATGAAACTGGTCAATCAATAGACATAAAAAAATATAGAGGTATGATCATATCTCTTCTTTATTTATCAGCAAGTAGACCTGATATAATGAGATATCAAGCAAGATATCAAGCAAATCCCAAAGAATCTCGCCTTAGTTCTATTAAAAGAATAATGAGATATTTATTAGGTAGTATAAATCTAAGGTTATGGTATCCTAAGGATTCCTCTTATAACTTTGTAGGATACTCTGATTCTGATTTTGCTGGATGCAAAACTAATAGAAAAAGTACTAGTGGAACTTGTCATTTTATTGGTTTTGCTTTAGTATCATGGCATAACAAAAAGCAAAATAGTGTTGTCTTATCAACTGCAGAGGCAGAATATATTTATGCTGGAAGTTGTTGTGCCCAAATACTTTGGATGAGACAATAACTTTTTGATTATGGCTTAATGATTGATCATATTCTCATTCGTTGTGACAACATGAGTGCAATCAATTTATCCAAAAATCCTATTTTGCACTCTAGAACAAAACATATTGAAATAAGGCATCACTTTCTGAGAGATCATGTTTAAAAAGGAGATTGTGTATTAGAATTTGTTGACACAAAGAATCAGTTAGCTGACATCTTTACAAAATCTCTCTCCAAAAAAAATTTCTTTGCTATTAGAAGAGAATAAGGACTCATAGACCCAAATAACTTAGATTCCTAGCCATTTTGATTATTTACAATGATTGTTTTAATGATTGTTTACTTTGATTGTTTATAATGATTTTTTTATGGTTATTTATCATGATTGTTTACTTTGATTGTTTTTTATGGTTGTTTATCATGATTGTTTATAATAAATGTTTGCCTTGATTGTTTATAATTATTGTGTATATTGGTTGCTTATAATAAATTGTTTATGATTATTAGACTTGAAAAATTATATTTTAGGGTCTGGTAATCGATTACCAATCCTTGTAATCGATTACCATAGAACAGGACTACTGTAATAGATTAACAGAGGTTGTGGGCAGTTATAGATTACGCTTGTAATCGATTACAATAGGCTGTAATTGATTACAACTCATCCCTGCCTAGAAATACAACTTTTTCTCTCTTATTTCAGAACCCTCTACCTCTCTTTCTCATTGACGGCGCCCTCCATTCCTAAAACTTCAAATCCTCATAACTTTCTCATTTCTTAACCAAATCCTTTCAAACAAAGCAAAAACTTCATCATTTTCAATTATCTACAAACCCCACCGATCAAAATCTTCAGAAAACACACAAAATGGCAGAATCATCTAAGAAGAGAAAATGTTCAACTTCAACCACCACCGCTATAGGCCAACGCCTCCACGACACTTCCAGTGACTCTCCCGCACCACCCAATCCCTCCCCATGCTCCTTAACTTTGTTTTCCTCCAACGATCAACATCAAAGGTACTATTCCTCTTTTTCAAATAGAGTCATTCTTGATCCTAAGTTTTTAGACTTTGAGTTTTTTTGAAGGAGAGACTTTTGATTGCTACCAAGTCTTTCAAAACTCTGAATTGATTGATTTCATGACTCTCAAATTGTCATATTATCCTGAGTTAGTCCTTGTCTTATATAATAACCTGAAAATTCGTGATGGTGTCATCTTTTCTAAGGTGCATAAAATTCCTATTGTTATTGATCAGTCCTTATTTTATTCTCTGACAACATTAAGTAGTCAAGGCATATCTTTTGAGGGCATCTTGGTTGATGATTGGAAACATATTTATTCTAGTCATGATGCTCGCAAAATGGTTTGCAATGAAAATGCTAATATGACAGGCCGTTTGCTTGCTGGCTCATTCACTTTCGAATGTCGTATCATGCACTACATATTGTGTCGTGTCTTGTTTCCCCGTACCACAAATCTTGCTCAGGCCTCTGAGGAGGATTTGATTATGTTGTGGGATCTTCAAACTAGTCATCAAATTGACTGAGCTCATCTTGTCCGCTACCGTATGCATAAGGCATTACAGACAAATGCACCTCTTTCTTATCCCTAGCTTGTCACTCTTTTTCTCCAACACTTTAACATTCCTCTAGATGATGAGCCTTTTGTTAAAGTTAAACGCTCTTTTGCCATTGGGGCCGCTGTTGTTGCATCTTTTGGATATCGAAAGGACATGGATGGTCAATGGGTGCAAAAGCAAGATCTTCCACCTGTTGCTCCTGATGAACGCACACCCTCTCCACCACCACAAAAGGATTCCTCCTTTTCCCTGCTACAGGATGTTTTGAGTGAGCTTCAGGATCTTCGAGCCTTTGTTGGTGACCAATATGATGATATAGATACCCGTATCACACGGCTTGAGGATGATATGAGCTTTATCCGTCGATGCTTTGATCATCCGACTAATCCATAGAGCTTCTCTAGTACTATCTTATATAGCATTATCTGCCTTTATCGTTCTTCATATTTCAGACTTTCTACCTTTGGTTGTTTTGGCTTTGGTAATTTACCTTGTTATTTATTATGTTTCTGACTTGGTGTTTTTAGCACTATGTTCTATTTTGGTGTTGTCCTTTATTTGCTTTCAGAACTTGGTACTTGTTTATTTTGATATGTGGATGTTTGTTCTATTATTATTTCTATTATGTATGAATTTTATGCTCCTTCTTTGATATAGTGCTACCTTGTTTTTGATGTTGTCAAAGGGGGAAAGATATCTGTAAGGTATAGGGAATTTTTTACTTGAACATATATTCTGAAAATATTATTTCTACTAAGCAATCATTGCAAAATTAAGGGGGAGTGAATGTGCCACACAAAGATATTTTCTTTACTCCTTTCAGATGGTTGTCATCTTAAAAAAAGGGGAGAATGTGAATGTATATATACAGGTTTTGATGATGTCAAAGACCAAAATTGTGGAAGCAAAGGTTCATGATGAATCAACAATGATTCAAAGGTGTTTTGATGATAACAATGATGACAACAAAAGATGATGACAAAGGTGATGAACAAAAAGCTCAAAAGATCAAAGAACAACTCAAGTGAATCCAGAACAAGTCAAGGGTTCAAGAATCAAGAAGAATTCAAGACTCAAGAAGAAAGTCTACAATTAAGAATCAAGATTCAAGATTCAAGATCTCAAGAATCAAGATCAAGATTCAAGACTCAAGATTCAAGAATGAAGAAAAGACCATATTGTTGACAAAACCTTTACCAAAGAGATTTTACTCTCTGGTAATCAATTACCATATTGTTGTAATCGATTACCAGTGTCCTTGAACGTTGAAATTCAAATTTGAAAATGAAGAGTCACATTATTTCACTCAAAAGCTTTGTGTAATCGATTACACTTATTTGGTAATCGATTACCAATGACTGTTTCTGAAAAATCAAAAGATGTAACTCTTCAAAAAGGTTTTGACCTTTTCAAATGGGTTTTAAGTTTTTCTAAAAGTTATAACTCTTCTGAATGGCCTTCTTGACCAGACATGAAGAGTCTATAAAAGCAAGGCTTTGTTTTGCATTTTCAATCAATCTTTCTAACAACAATCTTGAACACCTATTTCATACAATCCTTTACAAGCCTTGAATCTCTTAGAACTTCTTCTTCTTCTTTGTACCAAAAGCTTTCTGAAGTTTTCTGGTTTTCCAAAACTTGAAAACTTGTGCTATTCATCTTTTCATTCTCTTCTCCCTTTGCCAAAAAGAATTCGCCAAGGACTAACCACCTGAATTCTTTTTGTGTCTCTCTTCTCTCTTTTCCAAAAGAACAAGGGACTAACCGCCTGAATTCTTTTGTGTCTCCCTTCTCCCTTGTCAAAGAATTCAAAACGACACAGTCTGAGAATTCTTTTGATTCTTCCCATTCCCTAATACAAAAGCGTTCAAAGGTTTAACCGCCTGAGAATTCTTTTGTATCCCCATTCACAAAGTATCAAAGGTTTAACAGCCTGAGATCTTTGTCTTAACACATTGGAGGGTACATCCTTTGTGGTACAAGTAGAGGGTACATCTACTTGGGTTTGACTGAGAACAAGAGAGGGTACATCTCTTGTGGATCAGTTCTAGTGGAGGGTACATCCACTAGGGTTTCAAAGAGAACAAGGGAGGGTACATCCCTTGTGGATCTTTGCTTGTAAAAGGATTTTTACAAGGTTGAAAGAAATCCCAAGGACCGTAGGTCGCTTGGGGACTGAAGGTAGGCACGGGTTGTCGCCGAACCAGTATAAAAACTCTTGTGCGTTTGTTTTCTTCTACCCTACTCTTTTACTTTCCGCTGTGCATTTAATTTTCACTTTTACTTTCTGTTAAGTTTCTCTTCTACTCTTCATTCTCTTAACAATTTAGTAAAAGCCTTAAAAGAGTAATTTTTAATTTGTAAAGGTTTAGGAATAATTAATTCAACCCCCCCTTCTTAATTATTATGAGGCCACTCGATCCAACAAAAATTGCTTCAAGCTTTAAATCAAGATCAAGAGTTAGATAAAGACTTAGTTTATTTGTTAAAAGAATCTCACATTGGTTAATAATGTTTGGCCTCAAAGCTTGATTTTCAAATGATTATATAAAGCTTTAAGATGTTTTACCAGCACAAAAAAATAAGTGTTTTTGCACTAGTAATCGATTACCAAGTATTGTAACCGATTACCAGAGATAGATTGCATAAAGGCTTTTTCTAAAAAGGATTTTGAAATTTGAATTTTAAATGCTGTAATCAATTACCACTTATCTGTAATCAATTACCAATGACGAAACTTCAGCAGATAACTTTGAAAAGCCATGACCCTTCAAAACATAACTGTGTAATCGATTACTAAGAAGCTGTAATCGATTACTAGTGAGAGAATTTTTGAAAAATATTCTAAAAAGTCACATCTCTTCAAAAGTTTTTTAAAAGCCACCAAGGGCCTATAAATATGTGACTTGTCTACGAAAATCTTTAGAGTTTTCAATCAGAACCTAAGTGACATACTCTCTTAGAAACAAATTATTGGCTAAACACTTGCAAATCAATTGAGTATTCTTCTAAAATCTTCAACTTGTATCATCATCTCTAAAAAGAGAGAAAATCTTCTGTACTTTCTAAAAAGTATTATTGTAATCAAGAGATTGTTTGTCTCTTGACTTATGAGAATCCTGAACACAAGGGAGAGGAATCCCAAGGTTTTTCAGAAGTTGTAAAGAGTTTTTACAAAGTTAGTGAAAATTCTCAAGTAGGTTGCTTGAGGACTGGACATAGGCACGAGAAGTGACCGAATTAGGATAAAACGAGTTTGCATTTCTCTCTTCCATATCTTGGTTATTTTATCTCACATATTTTTATCTTGCATGCTTAAAAAATATTGTTGAAATAGTTGCATCTTCATTTTCAATATTCTGAACATATAGATTTAAAAAGGGAATTAGAACTTGATTAATCAGAAAAAAAAATTTAAACTTAATTCACCCCCTCTTAAGTTATTGAGACCACTTGTCCAACATTTTGATCATTTTATTGCATGTAGTGAATGTTTGATCCTTAATGAAATTATATGAGTAGTTTGCAGTAAGAAAAACTTGTAACTTAATGCATGTATATTAATGGGTTGCTAGCATTCCTCAAATTAAAATATCTACTTTGTAATCTTTGATTCAAAACTAACAAACTCAAAGACCATCCGAACAATAATATGAACACAAGTTGGTTCATATAATGTGGTACTTAGAGTTTAGATCCAAGAGTTTAGTAGTGTTGTGCTCTTCAGTTTTTTTTTAGAAGTTCATCATTTGTTCATCTTATTCATGAATTTTCTTTCGTCTTGATCTTTCTTGATTTGCCAATTTCATATTTAAGTGTTAGTTTGCATCTTGATTTGTATGATCTGCCTTAGTTTAAATTTAAGCACCTTTATTTATTGATTATCATAAAAAAAATCTTAAAAAATTGCTATACTTTTAAGTTTTTGTTAAAATTCCATCAATTTTGGGGTAGATTGTGTGCAAAAATTGAAAATATGCATTCTATTTCATGCCTGCTTAAATGAAACCAGAAATTTTTTGGATCAGCATTAAAACAACTTTACAATGAACAAAAAAATTCCCTAAATAGTTGGCAAAGCCACTCTCAACTTAGGATCGTGATTTCTCTAATGAGAGTGGTTCAAATGAAATAAAAAATGAACTCAAGTAATAAATTTATCCTCTTAATTACATATTGTTAAATTCAAATACTATAATTTGTATGTTAAAAAATGGTATAATTTGGATCTATATATATATATATATATATATATATATATATTGATCTTATTATTTTAAATTTAAATATATTTTTAGTTTTTCAATTTGGTTTAAAATTTTTAGGTATAACAAATTGAAGATTTCTTTCTTTAGTCTTTGAATTTCACATAATATTATTTTTAGTCTTTTATTACTAATAACATTACACTCGTTACTCATGCTACTAATGACGTCCATGTCAATATAGGTCAATGCAATTAATTAAATAATGTAGAAATTTGTTGTTTATTTTGTTTGGCCTAAATAAATATTTTTAGGGTTCCTCAAATTTAGGACAAGTTTTCTTTTGGTACCCCAAAATTGAAAGTGTTTTTTATTTTTATATAATCTCTCAAATTTAAAAGTGATTTTTTAGTCTTCCGAATTTAAAAATATTTTTTTAAGTTTCACAAATTTAAAGATGATTTAAGGGACTATAAAATATATTTTAACCCAAGAATTAAGGGACTAAAAAATATTTTTCAAGTTTAAGGGACTAAAAATATATTTAAGCCAAGAATTAATAAAAAAGGAAATATAGAATACAGAAATAAAGCAAAAAATATATTATTTAAATACAAATAAATAAGGATAACCAAAGACCAATTATCCCGTTGTAAGCATAAGAAAATGTAATTTTGGTCTTATTCTATATCTAACCCAATAATGAGCCTTGCTATTGACACTCCTCATTACTATTTAAACTCTCCTAAGAGTTGCTATTATTGGTTTTTTTATCGTACTACACCTTCTCTCTCCAAAATACGTCTGATATACACTAGTTTGGGAATTTTTTTTCCCAAACTACACCAGTTTCATGCTTTTCACGGAACTCGGGTTCTGGCACCCCGACTTCCCTTCTTCGTTTTTTTTTATATAAATAAGTTTATATATTATTAAAATTAAATATTATATTATATAAAATTATTTTTAAAATTATTTATTTATTAAATTAATTTATGTAATATTATTTTATAATTTTTTTAAAGAGAAATATACATATAAAGAAAAATATAAAAATTGGATAAAATTAGAGTATAATTTTTTATTTATGTTATATGTAATTGTGTAGTTAAATTTATGTTTTGTTAATTTTTGTATGTTCTTGTAATTAAAAAATAATAAAATTAGTTAGTAGTATTAAAATACAGTATAAAAACACCGCAAAAAAATATATGACAAATCTGTCATAGACAAAATACTCAAATTACAGTAACTGAAATGATACTCGACAATAATGAAACATATTAAAAATTACAATTACAATGCAAACATAACAAAACTAATGAGGCAGAATACACGTCTTCTTCTATTTAGATTACTGGTTTGTTAAAAATAGCCAAAATTTCTATTGTGCAGAATCGTTTCCAATAGTTGGATTGTGCTAACACCTTTAGCACGTCTTCATTATTTTTCAATTCTGTTATGCCATATTCAATCAAATTTTCGGAATACTTAGAATGACCTGGTTGTCGAAAGAACAATCGTCTAACCAATTGTGATCCATGAATTCCATTAGGGGGAACCCCTGTAGGTGCAACTTGCTTGATTAAATCCTTGAGTTTCTCCATGCCACATCCCGAAGGAATGCCAAATCTTATTGGATTAGTTCCAGTAAAGGAGTAACCCAAAAACTCACCTTGACGTGGTATGTTCCACTTCCCGTTGTAATACATAATTGCATCATGAGTTGGAGTGATGGTTGATTGAAGCAGGTTGAGTATAGCATCCGGTGTTCTAATAATGGTACATAATAATTTTATAGGGCCAACACACGAGTATTGCTCATTGCACATTAACATTGCGTAAACATCATCATCATTTTTCAATTGTAAAGATTGAAAAAAATATTGTTGACCTGCATCTATGAATGTTTGTCGGTAGTAGATTTCATCCAGTAATTGATCGTTGGTTAGTTGAACGGTGTTGTGCATTCTACGCTTGAGTATATCAAAAGAACAGTTGTTAGGAACTCGCATTGGTGTTGGAATGAGACTTTGAAAATAAACACCAATTTGGTTGTAACTGATTGATCCATTTGGAAAAATGAAAGCTAATCTGGAGTTAGTAATGGTCTGATTGCTTGTTTCTCTCAAAAATGACATAGTAATAAGATTGAATTTGGTTTGTGAAATTATGTTGTGTGAGATTGTGTGTTTGTATTGTGTTTGTGTTGTGTTATTTATAGTTGTATGAGTATTCTGCCACATAGATGTGTATTGGAATCCAATGTTTCTTTTTCCCTAGTAAGTGATGTAGCAGACGTCTATTATAATTATTTCAGAGTGAACAAAGAGATTATGAGTTGTCCATCTCATGTCAATTTTGCACACGTCTCTAAAAATTAAATGTCTCACCTGTAAAACTGACATGAAATGGACAACTCATAATGCAGAGTGTTGTTAATTTGGACTGTGATTTTTCCCATGTAATTAAAGCAACAGACGTTCATGATGATTTTCAGAGTGAATAAAGAGATTATGAGCTATCCATTTCATGGCAGTTTTGCAGGTGAGACATTTAATTTTTAGAGACGTATGCAAATTGCAGAGTATTGTCAATTTGGATTGTGATTTTTCCCTTGTAATTAAAGCAGCAAACATCCATAATTATTTTCAGAGTGAGTAAAGAGATTATGAGTTGTCCATTTCATGTCAGTTTTGTCGATGAAACATTTAATTTTTAAAAACAGTGTAGTGTAAATGACAAAGTATTATGAATTTTGTCAGTTATGTTAACATGTCAACTACTACTGTAAAAGTGGGTAAACTAAAAATTGCTAATTTAAATTTAAAGGAAAAATTATTTCAATACGTAAAGTGATAACTGAAGACAGACATAAGACATTACATGAAAATCTCAAAGAAGAAATAACTTAGACATGAATGATCCGTAGATTACCAATCCCGTTTGAATATAGGTTCGTGGGATGGAGACAAGTTACTTCCTTCGGGTCCGGAAGAGGAGTCTGTATCACTATCATGGTTTTTGAGCCAACAAGTCTCGTATTCACCTGATAAGTCCTCAAGATTAGAGGTTGAGCCATGTTGGTTGCCTGGTGGGTTATTATTGTGACAGATTATGGCAAATAACTCCACAAATGGTAGTGATGGGTTGTTGTAAAAAATGTTCAACATTTGTCGAACATCAGCATCATCTCACAAAATAAAAGATGTGTACATATAACATTGTCCTGACTCAAATATAGGGCACCGAAAATGAAGATGTTGGATATGTTGTTCTGGGTCAATGTTTAGTTTTTGGTGAACAAGTTCAAGCAATTGTGTAAAGGTTATGACCTTGTCGACCATGAAAGTTTTTGTGTTGTTACTAACGAAGGTGGTGCCCTCATTAGTATTGCAAATTTGGCTGTCGTAGTAAACACAAATATATGCAGTTAGGTAACACATTGTGGTAGGGATTGAGATGAAAATTTGAAATTGTTACGAATGTCTTTAGTTGTAGTGGTATTTATAGAATTTGGTTATAGTTGAGTGAGTCACTAGTTAACTGTGCATTTAGATGAACGGGTAAATGAACACTTAAGCATATTTACAAGGTCCATAATGTGCAAATTGCTGAGTGAAAAAAACAACTGAGTGAAAAAAACTGAGTTGTCCACGTCATGTCAGTTTTACTGGTGCGACATTAATTTTTTTAGAGATGTGTGGAAATTGTCGAGTGTTGTCAATTTCAACTGTAATTTATCCCTGGTAATTGATGAAGCAGAAGTCCATTATAATTATCAGAGTGAAAAAAATTGAGTTGTCCATGTCATGTCTGTTTTACTGGTGCGACATTTATTTTTTTAGAGACGTGTGTAAATTACTGAGTGTTGTCAATTTTGACTGTGATTTATCTCTGGTAATTGATGGAGTATAAGTCCATTATAATTATTAGAGTGAAAAAAAATTGAGTAGTGCATGTCATGTCAGTTTTACTGGTGAGACATTTATTTTTTTAGAGACCTATGGAAATTGCCGAGTGTTGTCAATTTCGACTGTGATTTATCCCTGATAATTGATGCAGCAGAAGTCCATTATAATTTCAGAGTAAAAAAAAATTGATTTGTGAAAATTGCAGTGTGTCACGAATTTTTTTTTTTTTGGAGTTTTTGACGTTATTACCATGGAAAAAGTGTCCAAATCATAATTTTTTTGATTTTGTACTTGTATTTTGAGGTGTTATTCTATGGAACTGGTGCACGGAATAATTTTTTTTGGATTCTTTGACGTTCAAACTATAGAAAATATTATTAATGTGTTCGACATAATTTGAAAAAAATGCAGAACATGGGCTCTTAAGCATAGTTGCAAGGGTCCAAATCATAGTTTTTTTTTTATTTTGTACTTGTATTTTGAGGTGTTATTCCATGGAATTGGTGCACGAAATAATTTTTTTTAGATTCTTTGATGTTCAAACTATATAAAAAATGAGTCACAAATATCATTAATGTGTTCGACATAATTTTAAAAAAATGCAGAACATGGGCTCTTAAACATAGTTGCAAGGGTCTAAATCATAGTTTTTTTGATTTTGTACTTGTATTTTGAGGTGTTAGTCCATGGAACTGGTGCACGAAATAATTTTTTTTGGATTCTTTGACGTTCAAACTATAGAAAAAATGAGTCACAAATATCATTAATGTGTTCGACATAATTTTAAAAAAATGCAGAACATGGGCTCTTAAGCATAGTTGCAAGGGTCCAAATCATAGTTTTTTTGATTTTGTACTTGTATTTTGAGGTGTAAGTCCATGGAACTGGTGCACGAAATAATTTTTTTTGGATTCTTTGACATTCAAACTATAGAAAAAATGAGTCACAAACATCATTAATGTGTTCAACATAATTTTAAAGAAATGCAGAACATGGGTACTTAAAATATTATTAATGTGTTCGACATAATTTGAAAAAAATGCAGAACATGGGCTCTTAAGCATAGTTGCAAGGGTCCAAATCATAGTTTTTTTTTTATTTTGTACTTGTATTTTGAGGTGTTATTCCATGGAATTGGTGCACGAAATAATTTTTTTTAGATTCTTTGATGTTCAAACTATATAAAAAATGAGTCACAAATATCATTAATGTGTTCGACATAATTTTAAAAAAATGCAGAACATGGGCTCTTAAACATAGTTGCAAGGGTCTAAATCATAGTTTTTTTGATTTTGTACTTGTATTTTGAGGTGTTAGTCCATGGAACTGGTGCACGAAATAATTTTTTTTGGATTCTTTGACGTTCAAACTATAGAAAAAATGAGTCACAAATATCATTAATGTGTTCGACATAATTTTAAAAAAATGCAGAACATGGGCTCTTAAGCATAGTTGCAAGGGTCCAAATCATAGTTTTTTTGATTTTGTACTTGTATTTTGAGGTGTAAGTCCATGGAACTGGTGCACGAAATAATTTTTTTTGGATTCTTTGACATTCAAACTATAGAAAAAATGAGTCACAAACATCATTAATGTGTTCAACATAATTTTAAAGAAATGCAGAACATGGGTACTTAAGCATAGTTGCAAGGGTCCAAATCATAGTTTTTTTTTTTATTTTGTACTTGTATTTTGAGGTGTAAGTCCATGGAACTGGTGCACGAAATAATTTTTTTTGGATTCTTTGACGTTTAAGCTATAGAAAAAATGAGTCACAAATATCATTAATGTATTCGACATAATTTTAAAAAAATGCAGAACATGGGTACTTAACCATAGTTTCAAGGGTCCAAATCATATTCGATGATGTCGTTACAGGGGTACTTAAACATATTTGATCCCATTATCACAACATTTTATACTTCAATGACCAAGACGATGACCAATCCCACAAGGTGGTGGACGCCGATTACGTCGCGGATTTCTTCTTTCCAGTATGACTGGTTCTTCCACGTCATGATCATGTTGTTGTTCTATGTTAGTATTTTCAATGTTGGTTGTTGCAGCTGAAGAACTTTGACCTTGTTCTCCAAACGAATATGGTGCATCGAACAGTTGTAAAGTAGCTAAATATGATGCTGCTGAATTTGGTGTATTGAAATCGACACCAAATAAATCGGTCATCTATTCATGAGTGGTTGCGGTGACTGACTCGCCAGTGTGGCCAAAAGTTTGATGAACAGGTGAAGGAGTAGAATACATTGACTGAGGATGTGGAATTTCAAAATGTGTTTGTTCAACACCTAACCCTGCAACATTTTGTGTAATTGTTGTGCGTGGATCATGTAGTTGTTGTTTAACAGACAAGAACAAAGTAGTGTTTTTCCTATACCATTCCATGTACACTGGTGTATGTGTCACTATTCCTTCAACCCATTGCCTAGCTAAAATATCGTTGTGTTTGTTTTTCCAGATATTAATCCACTCCGCATGATATTCCATCTAATCAGTGTAATGATTGTCTCGCATGTCAATTTGGAGAAGTAGATCAAGATTCATGGGATCAACAGGGATATCTTGTTGTAGTCCAAATTGTAGCTTCACCCGATTTGTTTGATGCCATTCGACAATCGAGAAACAAATAATTGCAGTACATGCAGACCAAATCTCCATGTCTCTATATGCACGTATGGGTAGGTGTTCTTCAAATCCTCTATATAGGACCCAAAAAAACTGAAATATATGCCAACAAGGCAACATGTTAGTATGTATGTTTATATTTAAGGTGCAAATCATGATAGTATTATACCTCATGGCTCTCCATATGATCTATACGAGACCTATATCCGACTAAATCACCATGCGGTGTGGCCCTATATTCTAATCTACCACCACTCCATCTAAAATGTAAAACATACAAAATCAGTATTCATTGTAATGTTATAATACACGTCATTGAAATAAAAAAAAAATTACATTTCGCTATATGTAAATAACCTTTTAGCTAGTGGAAAAGTTGTTTCTCGTGGGACTCTTGGTGCAATAAAAGGCATGCGGTACCAAGCCCATGACTGCAATAGTATGACACAACCACCCATAGATTTACCAACCTCCGATGATGCTCGACATAGTTCTCTATACAGGTTTGCTAAGCAAGTCGAACCCCAACTATATTTTTTTGTGTTGTTCAAATCATGTAATAGGTTCAAATACATTAAATGAACTCTATTTCCAGATTTATCAGGAATTAAAGCACCGCCAATCATGTACATTATGTAAGCTCTACACCTACATTGTAGTTGGTGCGTTGTTGGTTCTTCAGGCAATGGTGCGCGCAACATGTTTAGCAACCATGTCAACTTCAGTGCGGCTCCTTTACGTGCATTTTCGGGAGGGACTTCCCCTAGTAACTCGTGGCATAACTCATCCCAATGTAAGAAGCTAGGTCCAGCCACAACATGACCATCAACTCTAATGCCTAGATGAAGTGCAACATCTTCGAGTGTGATGGTGCACTCTCCCCATGGCAGGTGAAAGGTATGTGTTTCAGGCCTCCATCATTCAACCAATGCAGTGATCAATGCAGGATCAATTTTACACTGTTTGATTAGGGCAATATGTTGGAACCCGGTAGACGATAATAATGGTATAATTTGTGGTTCTGGTTCAGGTATTGTATGGTAATAGGAAGTGATTAACTCATTAATCATAGTACGTGAATGATGAACGTGTTGATGATGCAATAGAGGTTTATCATCCATGAGAATGATGTCAAATGGTAAACCGAATACAAATGATATAAAATTTGAAGTTGGGTGATGCAAATGTGGTATTGACATGCACCTCTCATCTATTTATCATTTACACTATGTTCGGTTTTGCAAGCACAAATACACTTAAGATAACTGTAATGCCTCGAGATTCCAAAGCACATTTATAATTTGTCTCGTTCTAAGGCCTCGAGATTCCAAAGCACGTTAACATGACTATGGTACTGTGATGCATCGAGATTCTAATTCACGTGAATCACTAAAATTTCGTGCACACTGTTCACCCGCATGCGTACGTTAACCACATTAACATGGTTCTCAATAATTCGCATGTCTTTAACATTACACTTAAGGTAATTGTAATGTCTCGAGAATCCAAAGCACATTTATAAATTGTCTCGTTGCAAGGCCTCAAGATTCCGAAGCACGTTAACATCAACTGTGGTACTGTCACACATCGAGATTCTAATACACGTGAACCAATGACATTTTCGTGCACACTATTCACCCGCATGCGTACGATAACCGCATTAGCTTTGTTCTCAACATTTTGCATGGCCTCAACATTACACTTAATGTAATTGTAATGCCTCGAGATTCCAAACCACATTTTTATTTTGTCTCGTTGTAAGGCCTCGAGATTCCAAAGCACATTAACACAACTGTGGTACTGTGATGCATCGAGATTCTAATTCACATGAACCATGGACCCGTGATTGATTGCATATATAAACCTACCATGTCACCTAATACTTTGCACTGTTGTGTCTAATCAAATTGTGAAAGAAAACAGAGAGGGCTAGCAATGAGGTCAAAGCCTATTTGTGCGTACGTTTATATCAATGGTGAAATCATTCAAAGTTCAAGTGCAAATGCAATTTTCAGAGGTGACAACACAAAGTCGTTACTCTTGAATCCAACAATGACGCTGCCAAATATAATCACTACAATACAGTCATCAATTACAGATAATGGTGTTACGCCTATAATTAATGTCCTTTGGTATCGTTGTCTTGTATATCAATTAAATGGTGAAGTTCAATATAGGGCAATTCAAATTATTGACGAAGAAGGTGTCTTCATACATTTCTCAATATGAGAAGTGTAATATGTATGGAACTTAAATTTGATGTTCATAATTCATTATCACCTACTCAAGTTAATGACCTAAGTTGGGCCGACATGGAGCATAAGCTGGAGAATACCATGAAATTAGAATGAATAATTTAACATATTTTGTTGTTGTATTGCATTGAAGTTTTTCTCCGTCTTTATTATCTAGTTGTAGTTGTTGCATGCTTTGAAGTTGTTATTTTTAATTTACTTCAATAATAATAGTCTACATATGCATCATTTCAGAGATGCAGAGCAATGTCAGACCTAACCCTCACATGCACTGACACCCCATTAAAGTGTGGTGTTGCACACTGTTCACTCACATGCGTATGTTTATCCCATTAACATGTTTCTGAACAATCCATGTGACCTTGGCATGCGATACGGAACACTGCGGTCAACAATCATGATTAAACGAACAGTCTGTCATGTATATTAATGTGTGAGGTTGCATATTGTTCACTCACATGTGTACACTAATTTACTCACATGCACTTAATGTCCTACCTAACTTTTTTACCTAACCGTCGTAACTAACTTTGTTGCCTAACCTTCCCACCTAACCTTCCGATCTAACTATCTTACCTAACCTTCCAATCTAACACTCTCACCTAACCCTCCCATCTAACCTTTGTAACTAACTCTCCCACCTAACCTTCCAATCTAACTCTCCCATCTAACCTTCCAATCTAACACTCCCACCTAACCCTCCCATCTAACCCTCGTAACTAACTCTCCCACCTAATCTTCCAATCTAACTCTCCCATCTAACCTTCCAATCTAACACTCCCACCTAACCCTCCCATCTAACCCTCGTAACTAACTCTCCCAACCTAACCTTCCAATCTAACTCTCCCACCTAACATTCCAATCTAACTTTGGTACTAAACTTTCTCAGCCTATATATAATATCACCATTTGACAACAACATATCACACACAACAATTTTCTCACAAAACAAAACTCGATTTGTAACTCTCACACCATTTCCACTCATATCCCATAAGCACCACCATGGCTCTACCTAAAGAAATTTCGACCCTCATTTACCACAATGGTCACATTGTAGACGATCCAGTTCAAGGATCGACGTACCAATGTACGACCCCAATATTATTTTATGCCAGTCGTTCTATTACGTTTACATAATTCATTCAAAAAATTAACAATCGTCTCCCTACTCGAGCAACTGAACAAGTTGCTCAATTGTTATTTCGTGTCCCTATTTCACTTCATCTCGGTCAGACACGTTTTATTTCAGCTCAGCTATTCGACAATGATGATCTTAGAGGCGCAATGGAAACAATTATCCAGAATCCACAATTGAATTCTGCCGAATTCTATGCTGTTACTGAGCTTATTCCTCAACCACAACCATCGTCTCCACAACCCTCATGTCCACAACTACAACTACCGCCTCCACAACAGTTACCGTACAACAACATAGACCTCAATAATCCAGTATCTTCATACAACAACCTTGAATCGCAAGACCCCTTTGACATTTATACTTCATACACACAAATATTATCCGAGAACGATTCCTTTTTTCATGGCCAACAAACCTCCTTTGACCAACAAAACCATCCTTCATCCCCCTTTACGCCACCTTCACAACTACCACAAACGCAAACATCAAACCGAGATGAACATCCCATTGCTAACGAAGATCCCATTATACGATTTCATCATGAAAACATGGATGATTTTACTGAGGATAAGGATCAACATTTCTTTGATCACATCAATCAACAAAGCAATGACCAAAGTGATGACCAAACCGATGACGAGGGTGTTGGCAGACCAACGACACCTCCGTCACCTCCGTTGCAATATTAGCAACCTAGGTGTCCAGTAGACTTGAACTTTGACCACCTACTACACTACATTGATCGACACCATTTTGTTCATCAGCAACACAATGTACAACCACCAGTCGGTGTACTCGAGGTTGGCATGACCTTCGATGACAAAGCACAATGTATTCGAGCAATCAAAGAATACAACATCAGAAATCATTTTGATTGCAGAACAATTTACTCTGAACAAAGAAGGCTAAACTTCATCTGCAAGTTACATGAAAATGGTTGTACATGGAGCTTGGGCGCATGCAATTCAAAGAGGCATAACAAATGGATTATCAAGAGTATCAGAGGTCATCACACTTGTCTCGTGCCGATGCTCAGACAAGATCATCGCCAACTTGACAAACACGTCATAGCACAGATTATCCAACCAATTGTCAAAACAAACCCAACTGTCTCCATCAAGACGTTGATTGTAGAGATCAAAACGTTCATGAATTATACCCCATCCTACAAGAAGACATGGTTAGCAAAGCAAAAAGCATTGGAGATGATTCATGGAAACTGGGAAGAATCATATGCCAAACTGCCAAAACTTTTCGGAGCTTTGCAATCTTGTGTTCCCGGGACTGTGGTCGCTGCTCAAACAGAATCCTTGTATGAGGGGGGAGAAATAGTACTAGGCAAAAGATTGTTTAAACATGTCTTTTGGTCATTTGGTCCATGCATTAATGGTTTTGCATATTGCAAACCCATTGTACAAGTAGATGGTACATGGCTTTACGGAAAGTATACTGGCACACTGTTGATAGCTACCGCACAAGATGGAGCTAACCATATCTTCCCGATTGCCTATGCCATTGTAGAAGGGGAGACAACTTCAGCTTGAGGGGTTTTTCTAAAGAATTTGAGAAGACATGTTACTCCACAAATTAACATTTCTCTTATTTCTGACCGACACCCCTCAATTATAAGTGCCTACAACAACCCAAGTAACTTATGAGTCCAGGACACATCCCATTTCTTTTGCCTGCGCCACATTGCACAAAACTTTCTTCGTGGTAACTCAAACTGCAAACATTTAAAGAAACCACTTATGTTGGCTGGTGAGAATCTATTTTATTTATTCGTTATAATTTTCTTTCAATCAAATTTTATAACATAATACATTGATTAAATATTTACAGGGTACGCATACACGGAGAAGATGCACTGGCGACATCTTGGGGATATTCGTGCGAATAAGCCAAGTGCAGCTGAATGGCTTGATCAATTACCCAAACAAAAATGGGTACAATGCTTTGATGAGGGGAAACGTTGAGGACATATGACTAAAAATTTGTCGGAGTCTGTTAATTCCATGTTCAAAAACACAAGACATTTGCTGGTGTCATCGTTGGTTGAGGAGACCTATTTCAAGACCGCACAACTCTTTGCTAATAGAGGTCGACAAACTCAGGCAATGATCAACTCCGGCTCACAGTATTATGAAGTCGTCTTCGATGCAATTAATAGTGGTCAACAAGAATCTAATACACACATTGTAAATGAATTCGACAGACACAATCACACTTTTATTATAACAGAGACTCAATCCCCACTTGAAACACCCAAATCACCTGGAAGGTTTAGAGTAATGTTACAATCTCAAAAGTGTGATTGTGGTGAATTTCAGGCTAAACATTTACCGTGTTCTCACGTCATGGTTGCCTGTAAATCTGTCAATGTTGATCCCATGACCTATGTGCCGATGATATTCACTTTATAACACATTTTGCACATCTACGACAACTCCTTTGGTTTATTGCCACACAAATCAATGCGGCAAGAATATGAAGGAGATCAGTGGGGTCCTGATCCAAGGAGAAAGAGGATTGCAAAGGGTCGTCCCGTTTCAACTCGCATTCCTACTGAGATGGACGAAGACGAAAATGAACGAGCAAGTAGAAAAAAATGTGGACTTTGCCGGCAACATGGTCATAACAGAAATAATTGTCCTAATGTATCCTCATCTTAGTTTTTCCTTAGACAAATGTCATTGTTGAAATATTTTATTGATGATGTAGTATAATGTTCTTATATAAATAAATTGTTAAAAATTTTAGTTTTATCATTTTTAATTAAATCTAATAACATAAACAAACTAATTATATTTAGTAAAATAGTTAAATTAAAAATTTTAAAATTCAAATTATTATACAAAATAAATATTTACTAAAATAAATATATTATTATACAAAATTCAGATTTTAAAACATATATTCACCCCAAAAATATCTTAAATAATTTAAATAATATAACAAAAATACTTAAATTTAATAATACCATTTTCTTAATAACAAAATTAAATTATAAAATAATATTACATAAATTAATTTAATAAATAAATAATTTTAAAATCAATTAAAAATAATTTTATATAATATAATATTTAATTTTAATAATATATAAACTTATTTATAAAAAAAAAGGAAGAAGGGAAGTCGGGGTGCCAGAACCCGACTTCCGTGAAAAGCATGAACTGATGTAATTTGGGAAAAAATTCCCAAACTAGTGTATATCAGGCATGTTTTGGAGAAAGGTGTAGTACGGTAAAAAAAAACCGCTATTATTTATGTTGACCTCACAATGTAAACTGTGATATTTTTTCGCATCCCCTACTATATAATGGAAACTTGTTTTCACTGTATACTTGAGAAAAAAAATTAATTTTAATTTTTTAATTTTAATGTATTTTTTTTAAAGGGGTTGAATTGAAACAATTTTGTAAACTACTTTAAAAAATTAACTTAATAAATATAGATGGATGTGATGATATAAAAGAAATTGTACTAAAATCATATAGATACATAACACGACATTCAGTAACAAAATACAAAAGTTTCAACTACAAAATATATAATTAAATTCAAAACATAAATCTTCAACAAGTTTTCCCCTTCCGTTGTGCATACTTTTGATCCTTGGTTGTGTCCACCTTATTACCTATTCTATATCCTCATAAGCCTTGATGCTAGGGAAAGAGAGATGCCCAGAAACATCGTCTACAAAAAATAATATGTACACAATACAATTATACAATCAAAGAGAGAGAGAGAAAGATACTTACAGAACAATCATGTTGATCGTCTGTTTGGGTGTTTGCTGCAACATGTTGATAAGGCATAGGGGAAGAGGGTTTTGTTGGGGAAGAGGGTTTTGTTGGGGGCGAGGTGTATGGATGAGAGAAAGTGTAAAACGAGTCTAGATAGTCTCAGCATAGCACACCCATGACAAGGTTGGACTTGATAAAAGCCTTTTTCTTGGTTAGACATACAATTTCCTCATCGACAAAATAATCATAACCTCTGGATATCAAACTTAAAAACATAAGCAATTGCTTGATGAGACAATTCACAATCCTTTAAATGTTACACTTTAAGGTATAAGTGCTTATTTGGTAGATGATTTATAATCCATCAAATGTTAAGTTTAAAGGCATAACCTATTCTGGTCGAACAATTCAAAAGATCTTTTTTTAAGTATAATTAAAGTACAATTTATATATTGAATATTTTAGTTAAACTAGGATATATTTTATATATTGAAATTAAAATATGTTTTTTTTATATAAAAAATGGTTAATTTTAATTTATCATCTAAAGTTTTTTTTATTAGTTATATATGTTTTATATTTTTTAAAAATCTCTCATTATTTAGTGATAATATAAATGTATTTAAACATGTTATGTGGCTAATTATATTAAATTAACATATACACCTACAATATATCATCAATAAATAAATAATGAGAAAGACCATTTATAAAAAATAAAAACTAACAAAAAGAAAACTAATCCTCAAATTAGATTCAAACTAGAGAAATTAAAAAGAGAGATATGTTTTACCCTTAGCCGGTCGTTAAAATTTCTGTAGTTCGAAGCAAATATTCCATCGTCCCATCCTGCCGGTTTGCCGTAGCTGGAACCCGGAAAACACACCCGGAGCCACCGTGAATGACGACCGTTTTGAGGCCACCGATTGGGTTGCGCTTCCTCCAACCACCACAGCTTTCCCCTTCTCCCACATCGTGTGTTTCTTTCTCCCTCTCACTCAAGCTTCCCAGAATCAACTCTAATTACTCCTCTTTCGAAGTACGCATGCTCTTATCGACTTACACTGTCCCTTCATTTTGATTTTGCTTTAACGTCTTGTTTCACATTTAGCTACTTTCTTGATTGCTGCTTTATGTTATATATGGTGGAAATTTCAGGAATGTACGTATTTATGTACTAAAAAATTGTATTATTTTTGCTTAAGGTTAGAGACGTTACCTATCAACCCCCGGGGACTCAGCTTAGACTTCTGAATTCAGTTAGTTTTTCACTTCCAGAGAAGAGGTACTTAAATGATTGTGTGTGTCGTTATTTCATCGTGTTAATAACTTCAATGTTGTGATGATTGTCATTTGTTCGTTCTGAGTGTGAATTTTGTCAATAATGTTTTTTCCTAGTTCTTTTTTTGGATATCTGTGGCAGCTTATTTCTGTCAATTGCAACAGTTTTGGTTTAATTTTCGGGCAGAGTGGAAGCGGAAAAACAACTCTGTTGCAGGTCGGTCTTACTTTTTTTATCCATTTAGTGAATCTGGTTTTCTTGAATATTCGTGCATGATGCTTTTCTAGTTGGATTATTGTTACAGCTCATCAATTGGGCTCGCGTTTCTCCATTTAGCTTCTTGCAGGAATAAGCAAACCAACCTCTGGATCTATTTACATTCAAGAATATGAGAGTGATGGAAATCCCAGTCAACCTCCAGAGCCCTTGGTGCCGGAAAGGGTTGGTATTGTCTTCCAGTTTCCCGAGAGGTACGAATATAAACTAATTACATGTAGTGAGAGATTTTGTTACTCTCTGGCTTGCATTTGTTTTAATCTTATGTTGTAAATCTTGACCGACACGTCAACTACCTTGTTTGACTCTTGGGATCCATGCAAATTTCTTGTGGCTCAATCCAAGAAGACTAGACATGGAAACATGAAGAAATGAAGCTTAGACATTAATGTGTTGCTGACCAAATTCCCAAATATAAGTCTGTACACATATGGAAAGAGACTCGCACATAACAATAACAACTAATATCATACATTAGTTAGATATCAATCAATATGTTAATATGACAATATGAGTACCAAAATGACTTTTGTATTAATGAATGCATATGCCTGTGGAAACAGTTCTTTTGTGTTTTGTTGAAATGATTGTGCCCTTAGAGTTTTGTTCAATTTCTGCTGATTATTTTGAGGATCAAGAAGGATCAAAGAGGGACTTGTTTTTTGCTTTCAAGACAGGTTTCTGTCTGCCTTTGTTATGAGATAGATGTGTTTTTCAAGCTTCTTGTTGGTGTTTAGCACATGGACTTTCTCATGAAGTTTTTGTCATATTTGTGGAGGGATGGCAGAATGTTTCGTTTATGTATGTTCTTTATTATTTTTCTACTGTCAATGTCCTTCTCTAGTCTGTTGTGGAGAATTCTTATCATCCATATGTCTCCTCTTTCTTTCTTGTCTTTCTAAATGGGTTGTCCAATGCTTGAGGCTCTAACCATTGTTGGGCTTGGGGAGGGTCAGATTTACATAACCTTACCCCTATGGACAAAGGTTTTTTCTGTATCTAGAAGAACCATGAATCCATGACCCCTAGATCACAAGGCAGCAACATTACTGACTAACCGGCTCACCATCTTCTTCTTGTCTTTCTATTAAGAGTTTGGGCTTTAACCCCACAAAAATGGTTTATAAGGTGAGAATTACCCAAACTTTATAAGCTCTATTTAAGTCATATATCAAATATCAAGGTAACGTGAAACTAAACACCCACCCTGAGGCTACAATTAAGGCAGCCCCAAGAAGCCGCAATTAAGCTGGCTTTCCAACACCCCTTCACACCCAAGGCTATGGGCGTGGAGCATGGCAATGCGGGTGGCCCAACAATGGATATTGGATAGACTCCAGTATGATCTCAGAATTTGGGCTTAAGGTCTAACTTAACCTCAAAAACTAGTTTGTAAGGTGAGGATTGTGTAATTTTGTAAGTTCTATTTTAACCCATATGTCGAGGCAATGTGGGACTCAATACACCCCCTTAGGGGTTATAAGGTTGGCTTGGTGGTAAAGGGAGAAAAGAGAGGGAGCGGGGGGGGGGGGGGGGGGAAGAGGTCGTGGGTTTGAATCCCCTCACTAACAAAAAACTAACAATTAACATTTGTTGATAAAAAAAAAAATACACCCTCTTGTGACTGCATTTAAGGCAGCCCCAAAAGAGACCGCAATTAAGGTGGGCTAAGGGAAATTACATTTAAAGCAACTTTCCAACACTTTATAATAATATATATTTTTTGTTGTCACAGAAAAATATGTTATAATCACTGTCTGACATGCTAATAAGAGATTTATGCAGATCTGTTTTCCGGCCACTTGTCAAACAAAAGACAGCAGCAGCACAATACCTTTTGTAGGATTAGAGATAACTTTCTGTTATTAGTTTCTTGTTTCTAATTGAAATATTTTGAACATGGAAGGATAATTCTGTTGATCTTATTATCAAAACATTCATGGCAATTTATATTGTTCAAATACCTTTTATATGCCTAATTAGATTAAATTGAAATATTTTGAACATTGAAGGATACTTCTGTTGATCTTATTATCAGAACATTCATGGCAATTTATATTCTTATTTTCAAAACATTCATGGCAATTTATATTGTTCAAATACCTTTTATATGCCTAATTAGACTAAATTGAGTGGTATGTTATTTAATTGTCTAAATGTTTCCATTAGTCATTTGTAAATCTTGTTTGATCATTTTTCATTTTTATTGGATTGTCATTTGTAAAGTTCTACAAATATTGGTGTTACGACCTAGGTATTTTGTGGCTGATAATGTGCTTGATGAAGTCACTTTTGGGTGGCCAAGGCAAAAGGGTAATCATCACCTGAGGGAGAATCTTGCTCTAGGGCTACAGAGGGCAATTAACTGGGTAGTTATGCCTCTGTATATCACCAAGTGTCTTCTTTTACTGTATATATGACTTTATCTGATTTTCATGGTCATTTGTATGTTTATTTAATATATTATTTAAGATTTTCTTCTCCGTTAATGTATTTATATATTTCATGTGCAATGGTCTTTCTTATTTGTTACTGTAGGTTGGATTAAGTGGGATATCATTGAATAAAAATCCTCACTCCCTCAGTGGTGGTTACAAGCGTCGTCTTGCCTTAGCAATACAATTAGTAAGATGTTTTCTTTTTTAGATGCCTGTTTGTTATTGGCTTATTGGTTCATGCCTTCACCTGATTGGCTCCTCAGTAGCCGATGGATGCAATCTATTAAATTTAGCTGTCAATCAACCAAGCATCAATTGGCATATTGTTTATGGGTTTTCCAAATGTGCTTTTCAGGTGCAAACCCCTGATCTATTGATATTGGATGAACCTCTTGCAGGACTTGGTAAAATGCAATCCTTGATTTCTTGATTCTGTTTTGCTGTTTGATATTGAACTCAATGACTTGCTGATTTCTTCCCATTGAACTCTTCCATTAAGTGGTATTAAAATCCAGCTTTTGCAACAATTTTACAAACCTTTATTCCTTTGTAAAGTAATTGTTATTAGGGAGGGTGAGCCTTGGCACAACATTAAAGTTGTTGCCTTGTGACTTGGAGATCATGATTTCAAATCCCGTGAATAATCAACAGGGGTAAAACTACATGCATTTACCCTCCCTGAATCCCAATAGGTGGGAGTCTCATGCACTAGGTTGCCCTTTTAATTTAATTTTTATTAGGATTCTTATAGTTTTGAGAATCTTAATTATGTTAGTGTTAATGGGTTGGGCTTGTATACACTATTTACTTATCGCAGATAAATAGTAGATATTTTTCATAGTTTTTCTTGTTCAAAATTATTAAACTACAGATGAATATAAGGGTGTGAACATGGAAACAAACCCGCCATTCATTTTTTCCTTTTTAACGGACTAACCATGTGATGTACTCTCCTCATTGGTGTCTTTGATGGTCTTCTTTGCATATGTCCACACCACCTTAACCAATTTTTCTTTAATTTTTTCCTTGATAGTTGTCATAAATATATCTCCTAGTATGCAAACATTTTGTATCTTGTCATTTCTTGTGTGGCCACACATCTATCCTAGAATAAATCAACAAACTACAATTATAAATATCGTAGATATTTTAGGATATGAAAAGATGTCTTTGTATCTTAATATTTTTTTTTTTATATATTGTTTCCTTATTTCCCTTTTTAGCTGTTTACCCTATAAAAGGGAGATTAGAGCTTGTATTAAAATATATACTAGTTAAGACTGTGAACTTAATATTTTGGAGAGCTTAACTTGTCCCACTCAGCTGAGACTTGCATATAAAAAGAGGAAATAATTACATGACAAGATGTGAAAAGATAGGGTCTAGACTGCAGCCCTTGTACAGCAGAGAAAGAGTGTAAAATAAGAAAGATAATAAAACATACACAAAAACACATAAAAATACATATTAGTCTAACAACACATGGAAATGCTTATATACTTCTCAACAAAGTCTTCTCATCTGTGACCCAGGATGAAGTGTTTAAAGCAATATGGAAATTAAAAATCTCAAGTAAAGCCTCAATCTATGCTTGGAGATTAATTCGGGATAGATTCCTACAAGGAATAATTTAAGAAGAGGCGTGGAAATCAATGATGCTAGTGCCCTTTTTGCAGAAGTCATGAGGAGGATGCATCTCATTTATTTTTCAGTTGTGATGAAGTCTTGCCGTTGAGGTGGGAGTCAATGTCGTGGATAAATACTGTGGGGGTATTTTCAGAAACTCCGAAAAACCATTTCCTTCAATTTTCTAATTGTAATTCTAATGGTTTTAGGGGTCAACGATGGCAGAGTTGGTGGATCGCACTCACGTGGTGTACTTGGCATCATAGGAATAAATTGTATTCCTAAATGAAAGCTTTAATGGTCATAAATTGATGGAGGATGCATTATTCTTCTGCTGGACCTGGTTTAAAAAAAAGGATTTGATATCCCATTTCACTCATGGTCTAGTAGTATTAGGGAGGTTTTTTGTACTCGGGGGAATAGTATATAAAATGTACAGTTTTGATGGTGGGTGGTTACCTAGCTAATAGCCAGATCTTTGGTTCTCTAATACTTATTCTGTATATTGTATTAGCTAACCATAGGTCTGCTCTCGTTGATGCTAGGCTGTTTGTATATCAGTACCACTTGTACTGCTTTCATTAATATATATATCTACTTTTGCCGATCAAAACAAAGAAAAAAAAGAAAAAGTCTAACAACACATATTAATCTAACATCCCCCCTCAAGCTGGAGCATATAAATTATATGCTCCAAGCTTGGAACATATAAACTGAATCCAAGGCCTCCTCAATGATTTGGTTTAAATATCAGTAAGTTGATCATTTGCATTGACAAACTCTGTACTAATCTCTTTGGTCAGCAGCTTCTCTCTGACAAAATGACAGTCAATCTCTATATGTTTAGTTCTCTCATGAAACACTGGATTAGAGGCAATATGGAGAGCTGCCTAATTATCACAATACAACTACATTGGCTGAACTTCGCTCTTAAATAAGTTGTTTGATCCACACTAATTTACATGTGATTGAAGTGATAGCCCTATATTCCGCTTCTGCACTAGATCTAGCAACATTATTTTGCTTCTTGCTCTTCCAAGAGATAAAATTTCCTTCAATAGACACACAATATCCTGTACTAGAGTGTCTAACTATAGGGCACCCATAATCAAGACCATATATTTGGGTGTAGCCTTTGGCTACCAAGTGAACCTTAAGATGATCAACTTCACCATTAGGACCAACCTTGATAGCATATACCCACTGACAACCAACTGCCTTCTTTCTAGGTGGAAGAGAAACTAGCTCCCATGAACCACTATGTTCAAGAGTCTACATTTCAACAATCATGGATTGTCGCCATCTAGGGTGAGCAAGTGCCTCACAAACATTCTTCTGTCATCTACAGATCCAGCATAGTCAGCATCTGTATAGGCCTCCAAAGTCATTTTCTCCCCTTTTTAAAATAAAATTGCCTTTCCAGGAATACCTTTCAAGTACTGCAGAATGCGGTAAACTGCTCTAAGATGATTGTCTTTGGGATTATGCATGAACTGACTTATCACTCCTACTGCATAAGCTATGTCTCGCCTGGTATGAGACAAATAGATTAATTTTCCAACTAATTTTTGATAGGATTCTGTCCATGGTTGCATCTTCAACATATTCACTCAGTTTGTGATTTTGCTCAATAGGAGTTTCTACTGGTTTGCATCCTAATTTACCAGTTTCAGATAATAAATCCAGCACATATTTCTGTTGGGAGATGAAAATACCATGACGAGAATGTGCCACTTCAAGGCCAAGAAAGTATTTTAATCTGCCTAGCTCTTTAATCTCAAACTCTCTTATCAAACACCCTTTTAGGATGTTTATTTCTGCTTGGTCATTCCCTGTTACAACTATATCATCCACATAGACAATTAGTGCAGTAACTCCCCCTGAAGCTGAATGCTTAATGAACAAAGTGTGATCTCCTTGACTTTTTTTATAGCTCATTGCCTTCATCACCATAGCAAACCTGCCAAACCAGGCCCTAGGGTACTGTTTCAATCCATAGAGAGCCTTCCTTAGCTTACAAACCTTTCCTTTCTCAAAGTTAAACCCAGGTGGGACCTCCATGTAAATTTCCTCTTCAAAGTTGCCATGTAGGAAAACATTCTTGACATCAAATTGCTGCAAACTCCATCCATAGTTATCTGCTAAAGATAACAATATTCTAATAGTGTTCATTTTTGCAACAGGAGAAAAAATCTCAAGGTAGTCAATCCCATATGTTTGAGTACCCCTTAGCTACTAACCTTGCCTTATACCTTTCTAGTGTCCCATCTGCCTTATATTTAACAGTAAATACCTACTTACAGCCAACAAGTTTCTTTTCTTTAGGAAGTTCTACCAACTCCCAAGTTTCTTTTTTCTCTAGTGCATCCATTTCAACTTTCATAGCTTCTCTCCACTCTTTGCTATCCAGTGCTTCATTAGCGGTTTTTGGGATAGTGATCGTGTTTAAATGAGTAAGAAAACTTCTATGATTGCTGGACAGTTTATCATAGGACATTAAGTGAGATAATGGATACCTTGGCCTTTGTGTACATGTTCTAATTCCTTTCCTTATTGCAATCAGAAAATCCTCAGCATCAGTGGACATATTTTGCTCCTCCAAAACAATCCCATCAGTTTCAGTTTCAGGGAGTATATTCTGCTCTTTCAAGACAGTCTCATTAGTTTTAGTTTCAGGTATTAGTTCAGAATCTGGAAATTGCACAGGTTGGATAATAGGTTTTTCCTTTTGTGTGTAAACTTGTAGTGGACAGGCAGCACTTGTAGTTTGTGTTCCGGTTGTCTTTGGACTCAAAGCAGGGGCAGGGGGAGTGTGTGTAGAACTGGAAGAAATGTGTATTGGACTTGACTCAAGTATGTTGGATTTGCTTGGGGAGATGAATGAAAGATTCTTGAACAAATCATCCTTATCTTCCATGCATGAGTTCTCCCCTTGAAGATAAGGTTGGGAAAAGAAACATTCAGTTTCAACAAAAGTGACATCAATAGACACAAAGACCTTTTTTGTGGCAGGATGACAACACTTGCATCCTTTTTGGGTAGGGGAGTAACCAAAATATATTCATTTAATAACTCGGATCAATTTTCCTCGATGAGGAGAATGAACGTGGACAAAGGACACACACCCAAAGATTCTAGGAACAAGGTTATTTGAAGTTTTAAAGTGTGAGTAAAACTTGGAAAACAATTGAATGGGGCTGCTATTTTGAAGAGTCTGAAAGGGTTAATGATTAACCAAGTAGGCAGTAATAATATGGTGGTGGCTAGCACTGACATGGAGTATTTGGAAGCAAAGGAATAATATGATCTTCTCCAATGGGACTTTTAATGCCAACAGAATACTAGATGAAGCTATTTTCTTGACATGGACATGGCTCACGCAGTTGGAGAAAGATTTTAGTATTCACTACAACCACTGGTCTTCTAATATTAGTGCAGCTTTTTCCAGCAGTCATGTATAGAATTTTTATTTAAGCATACGGATGTAGCTTGTAACTCTTTATCAGTTACTGGTTCAGAGATCGTTAATCTCGAGCCTAACACTGATTATTATATTGTATCTTTTAGTACCCCTGGTACTCAATTAATATAATTACTATTTTTGCTGAAAAAAAAAAAAAAAAAGTAGGCAGTAATAAGGACAATTTCCCCCCAATACTGTTTTGGAATGCTTGTGTGGAATAAAGATGCTCGGGTAACAGCTAGAAGATGCCCAATTTTCCATTCAGCCTCCCCATTTTGTTGTGGGGTGTGGACACATGATGATTCATGAATAATTCCATGTTCATTGAAGAAGGAAGACAATGTTTGGTTAAAATAATCTTTAGCATTATCATAACGGAATTGCTTGATGGCTGTCCCAAACTGATTTCTTATCATCTGAAAAAAAATTTGGAATATTTGACTGACTTTGCTTTTCTGTTTCAAGAGATACACCTAGGATACCCGAGTACAGTCATCAATATAAATGAATAACCAGCGGACCCCAGATATATTTGGAATGTTGGATGGACCCCAAACATCACTATGTACCAAGGAAAAAGGAATTGACATTCTTTTATTACTGATAGGAAAGCTAACACATTTGTGTTTTGCAAATTCACAATCATCACAATGAAACACTCCTATGCCTAGTCTTTGAAACAAGCTAGGAAACATAATTTTTAGAGTACTAAATGAAGGGTGACCTAAACGATAGTGACACAATCAGATGTCTTTATTGTGGGAAGGAGGTGACTCTGACAGCAAAGACAATGGAAGTTGACTCTTATTGCTACATGTCCCACGAGCTTCCTCAAGAAGGTAGAGCCCATTTTTCTCCCTAACAAGTCCAATCATCTTTCCCGTTCCCTGATCCTGAAATTTGTAAAGTGTGGGAGAGAATATCACTAAACATTATAAATCCTGAACAAAAAGCAGTTTGGCAGATAATTTGGGCACATGTAAAACATCTCTCAAAATTAAATCCTGACACAAGAGAATGTCTCCCTTTCCAACAACTATAATAAATGTGCCATCTGCAGTTGCAATTTTTTTATTGTTGGGACAAGGTCTATATGAGATAAATTCAGTAGAGGAATGGGTCATGCAATCTGTAGCTCCAGTATCAACAACCCATGTCCCTTGTGCAGTAGATTGTAGAACGCTGAGAGCATAGGCTTGGGAAGTACCTGAGAATGCCAAGGAAGAACTACTTGTGTTTGTGGGTTTGACTAAAGTCTCTAGGTGAACTGGTGAATGTATATCTATCATTTCCAGCTTGCAAGTAAGGTCTTGAAGCTGCTCCGTGGGAAGTCCCTTGGTGAACATATCTGCCAACTGAAGCTTTGAAGGGATGTATTCGATGGCTATAAGATCACTGTCCAATTTCTCCTTAATGAATGTCGATCAATCTCTGTGTGCTTTGTTTGTTCATATTGAACTGGATTGTGTGCAATGCTGATGGCGGACTTATTATCGCAAATCAGTCCCATAGGAGCTTCATATTTTATTTTGAGGTCATCAAGTATGAACTTCATCCATAACAACTCACAAACACCTTGAGCCATAGCTCTGAATTCTGCTTCTGCACTTGATCCTGCAACCACATTTTGCTTCCTACTCCTCCATGTTACTAAATTTCCACCCAAGAACATGCAGTATCATGTGGTAGATCTCTTATCAACAATTGATCCTGCATAGTCAGCATCAATACATACTTTCATAGATAAATTTTTCTCCTTTTTAAACAACAACCCCTTTCCTGGAGAAGACTTCAAGTACTGAATGATCCTATTTACTGCCTACAAGCGTCTCTCCCTTGGGTCATGCATAAATTGACTAACCACACTAATTGCATAGGCTATATCAGGCCTAGTGTGGGATAAGTAGATAAGTTTTCCCACAAGTCTCTGGTATTGTGTCTTCTCTACCTCTGGGCTTTCTTCATCATTTCCAATCCTGTGATTTTGCTCTATGGGCACTCCAGTGGTTTTACAACCCAACTTGTCAACTTCTTTGAGGAGATCAAGTATATATTTTCTCTGAGAAATAAAGATACCCTGCCTAGAGTATGCAACCTCTATCCCGAGGAAGTACTTTAGCTTCCTGAGATCCTTCATCTCAAATTGGACAACTAACCTCTCCCTCAAGGTTTGTTTTTCAAGCTCATCATCGCTTGCAATAATTATATCATCGGCATAGACCAAGAGCAAAGTAAGTTTACCATCTTGGGAGTGTTTTATAAAGAGAGTATGGTCACCTTGACTTTGCTTGTACCCCAAAGATACCATAGCTTGAGTGAACCTACCGAACCAAGCCCAAGGAGACTACTTGAGACCATATAGGGCCATCTTTAGTCTGCAAACTTAATTTCCTCCATTAGTGGCACCATATCCAGGTGGAATCTCCATGTACACTTCTTCTTCCAAGCTTCCATGTAAGAAGGCATTTTTAACATCAAATTGATGCATCTCCCAACCAAAGTGCGCTGCTAAGGAAATGATGATCCTAACTATATTCATTTTTGCCACTGGAGCAAATGTCTCCTCATAATCAATCCCATAGGGATGTATCCCTTTGCAACCAACATCGCCTTATACCGGTCCAATGTGTCATCAGTCTGATATTTAATCCACCTACAATCCACTGCCTTTTTGTCTTTCTGTCTCTCTACAATCTCCCAAGTCTCATTCCTTTCCAATGCACCCATTTCTTCATTCATGGCTCGAACTCAGTTCTCATCCTTTAAGGCTTCTTGTACTGATGTAGGGATTCTGATAGAATCAATAGCTGAAATAAAACTCCGGTGCTGTACAGAAAGATATTTAGTAGACACAAATTGGGATATAGAATATTTGGCACAAGATCTTTTTCCTTTTCTTAAGGCAATTGTCAAATCATCTAGGTTAGATTCATAAGAGGCATCTAAGGTGTCCTCAAGAGTATGGGTTCTTACCTCCGGTTCGGATGATTGAAGTTGTTGTTGGACCAGGTTGGGTTTTTTTCTTCGCTGGTATTGATTCCCAAAGCGTCTATCCCCCTTATGTTGAATGGTGATGATGCTGGTTCAAGGTCTTTGTCATCCTCTGTAGGAGTGGAATCCTATAACAAGAAAAAACATGACAACTTGGGGATCTCAGCTTCTAGACTATTCTCCCCCTGAAGCGGAGTACTAGTGAAGAAAGACTCTGTTTCATGAAAAGTGACATCTTTGAAAATATAGACACAACAACTTTGAGGGTGATAACATTTGTACCCCTTTTTGTTTGAGGCATAACCTATGAAAACACATTTGATAGCTCGAAGATCTAACTTTCCCTGATGGGGACCATGAACAAAGACAAAACATCCAAAGACACGACTTTGAAGACTAGTCATAATGGGAACAGACGGATAAAATGTGGTCATGAGTTGAGTAGGACTAACACCATTTAAAACACGAGAAGGTAACCTATTTATCAAGTAAGTAGCGGTTAGAACAACTTCCCCCCAATAAGACTTAGGAATAAACATTTGGAAGAGTAAAGCTCTGGCAACCTCAAGGAGATGTCGATTTTTCCTTTCTACAACCCCATTTTGTTGAGGGGTGTCCACACAAGTTAACTCACGAACAACACCATTATCTTTGAGGAAATTGGAAAGGTTTTGAATCACATACTCTCCTATTATCAGAATGCAATATTTTAATCGGGCTCCCAAATTGTGTTTGAATTATACGGTAAAAGTTTGCAAACAATTGGAAAATTTCATTCATATTTGTCTTTCATGAGAAATATCCAGATAACCCGAGTGCAGTCATCAATAAAAGAAACAAACCACTTTGCACCAGAAATATTACTGATAGGTGCAGGTCCCCACACATCCGAATGAACAAGATCAAAAGGTTTAGAACTTTTATTAGTACTGGGAAGAAAAGTTGTTCGATGGTGTTTAGCAAACTCACAAACATCACAATGAAAAGACTCGACTGACCTTTTTGTAAACAAAAAAGAAAATAAAGACTTAAGGACACTAAACGGAGGATGACCCAGACACCTGTGCTGAAGCCATATTTGGGAGGATGACCAGGTTCTGAACTTGTCTGATGATTGGAAGTGAGAGCCTTCTGTCTGGTACACTCTTTATTGTCCTCATGCTGCAAGTAGTATAACCCGCCCTGCTCTTTAGCAATTCCAGTCGTCCTCCCTATGGCAAGATCTTGGAAAACACAATGGGAGTGGAAAAATGTCACAACACAGTTTAAGTCCTGGGTGATTTCATGGATAGACAAGAGGATATTAGATAGTTTGAGAACATGGAGCTCATTGTTCAAATGAAGGGAAGATTGAAGTTGAATGTTACCACAACCAGTAGTGGGGGTATGAGAACCATTAGCAACAGTGATGTGTTGGTTACCAGTTAAAAAGCTATAGGATGAAAAATAAGAAGAGTGAGGTGTCATATGATTAGTAGCACCAAAGTCTATAATCCAGATATTTTCAGTACCAGAAGCATTAAAGGATAGGAAGCTAGAACTCTTACCAGCCATGGTTAGGGAACAAGAGCTAGATGTCTTACTGAAAGGGTCCATAAAGGCTCGTAGACGTTCCAATGACGACGGCGGAAGGTGGTTGATGACGAAGGACAGCGTCAAATGGCGACTAGTGGTATACGCAGTGACTGGGCATTGAAACAGTATCAACTGCAGCAATGAAGACTGCTTGGAAGAATGTAGAAATGGAGCCCCTTGGATCGGAGGCTCTAATACCAACTTGAAAGATAATAATCTGAATATTATTGTAATTCTGTCTTTCAAAGAGTGAATACAAGACTTATTTATAAGCTGTCAGCGACCTAATTAAGGAAAGAAATAAAATGGAACAAAACCTGTACAAATAAAAAAAAAATCAAATCTGTACTAATTACAGAATAAAATCTGTGCTAATTATGGAATGTATCACAACAGGATGTATTTAATTTTTTTAACCAGTTCCTGTAGGAAACTTGTTAGCAAGACCCTTTACTTTTATTTTGATTGTACAAAGGAGTTTTATGAGGTGTGAGGATGGGAGGGGAGAGTAAGGTAGAGTTGGGGCAAAGTGGCATCAATGGGAACCGCTTGAGCTAAGGCTAGGGGGCATGTTTATAGTTGTTTTAATTTGAAGGATGTGAATATTAATTCCTTCAAGAAATATATAACTTTTTTCAAATGAACTATACTATATTTTTTAAGCTGTATCTAATACTTTCCCACTGGTCAGATTGGAAAGCACGTGCAGATGTTGTGAAGCTTCTGAAGCATCTAAAAAAGGAATTAACTGTGTTAGTTGTCAGCCATGATTTGAGGTTGTTTCAATTTACTCTATTAGTTTTTGTTTATCTGGCTTTTTAGTCATTATTGATGCTCATTTATCGTTATATGTATGGGTTTGTCTTTTTCGTAATTGATGATTTGTGAATACCATTAGAAATTCTAACTTCGATTGTTACAAAAGACTGATTTAATGTGAGCTTCAAAATTGTGCTGATATATAGATGGATAAACACATGACGTTGATACTTATATGACTTTGGTGCTTCAATGTAGACACTTGGTTTTATGTAGGTAACAACTTCTAAAATGTGGAGGCTATGAGCTCGTGCACATCATGAACTCAAGAATCAGTTTTGTGATAATGTTTGGCTGGAAGTCAGTAAATGGAATCTTGAGCTTTTTCTACTTTTTGGTTATGCTTAATCATGCAGAGTTTGCAATTAAAAATTCTTGATTTGACTTCAGGGTGCAAATCATGATGTTTGGGTTTTTAAGATTGCGTAATTGAAGAATATACAAAATGCCTTGATGGTTGGAGAGGTTTTTTACATATTTTCATTGCCTTAATTTATAAGCATTTTTTTATCCTATTAGAATTTGGTCGTAGGACTCAATCCCACAAAATCAACTTCTAAGGTTATGACTGCGCAAGCATTATAAGCATTACTTAGGCCATATCTCTTGGTGATGTGGACTAAAGACGCCCTTTCACATCCAACACAATGGAGCTATTGAAGGCTTCAATGAAGGCAGATTGAAGAGGCCACATTAAGGCAGGTTTAGGGGTTACCACTATTAAGGAAACTTTCCAACATATCCATATTTTTTTAGTTATCTTGGGATCAAGAATTTTGTTTGGATTAATATTGAAAGCCGCCTAAGTTACAACCTCTTTGGGGGTTGCCTAAAGTGCAACCTCAAGGGTGGTGGTTTAATGGTTTAGTCCTACATCGGCTAGTGATATGGACAAAATAGTGTATATAAGTGGGGGAAATCCTCAACTTACAAGCTGGTTTTGTAGGGTTGAGTTAGGCCCATAACCCACTTTCATAGAATTACTGACAAACTTGAGAAGCTAATGATCTAGGATAGAATGCCCATATGCAGAAATGAAATGCAAATATGATACAACATTGACAAGAGACAACAAATTAAAGAAATTATAGGATATGACATTTTTAAGATACAATTGTTAAGTTAATATAGTATTAACTTCATGTTCTTGAGGCCAAATGAGCAAGGATTGTGTTAGGCCTTCGCTAATCAATGTAAAACTTGCCAATATAATGAACATGAATCACTCATAACAGATTTTTGCTAAGGTTAGGTTTTCTCAGAAATAACGCTTTGTATAGCTCAAGGACAGTGTCAAATGAGTTAGAGCCACTGCATAGGCACCCAGATGCAGTGTTAAATGAGTAAGGGTCCTCACATTTTCATGGACGGATGTGAGCAAATAAGCTAGTTCAGAAGTGTTTTAGGTTTGCTACTCGGAATATTGGTACTTTGACAGGTTTAGGGTTTGTAAGGATTACAAGGTGGGAAGTACTAATAAAAGGGTTTGCAAGGATTACAAGGTGATTCCAGGAGAGTCTTACCACACAACAAAGGGTTTTAACTCTTGATGTTTATTTTAAAGGATTTGCACCAGTAGAAGTGCTAAAAGGCTTTGGTCCTGTTCTAAATTTGCATTATTTGGTGTATGTGGTAGGAATAAAAAACTAGAGTCTTTGTTTGAAATCACCTCGAGTTCATTTGGGATCAAGAAGTTCACTTAGAGTCTTTGCAGTGTTCTTACCTAATGCTCTTTTTTTTTTTGCAGTGTCCTTGTGTGATCCTCAGAGAGATTGACATGCTGTGATGCATGATTCTTGTTCTTAGTTTCTTGGTGCCATAGCATTCCTAATCTAAGAGAATAGAGAGAGAGAGAGAGAGAGAGAGAGAGAGTAAGAGATGAAAGAAGGAGTAAAATGTTATTCATTAACCCAAGTCATTGAAGTTTACAAAAGAGTATTTATAGACAGTTCTGTTAAAGAGTCTATCAGTTACCATCTAACTAACTGAGTTTTACTGATAGCTAGGTGAGTCTACAGTTGATTAACTGCAGCTCCTTACAATACTCTAATATCCCCCTCAAACTCAATGGGGTTGAGTCTTTGAAGGAGGTTCAAGGACATTGAGTTTGGACCTCAAGAAAAGAAGTCTAGTTGGAGACAGATTTTTTTAAAGCATCTGCCCATTGATCAATGGCAGGAATGTGATAAACTTGCAGCTTCTTAGCTAAAACCTTCTCCCTAACAAAGAAAATATCAATCTCCATGTGTTTTGTCCTAGAGTGAAGAACTGGATTGTGAGTGATGGCAACAACACTTTGATTATCACAGAAAACTGCTGGATTGGTAAAAGGAATAGAAAGTTCAGTCAGCAGAGTTTGAATCCACATCACTTCAGCTGTAGCTTGAGCTAAACTTCTATACTCAGCTCCTGTATAGCTCAAGTACTTGACCATGATGTAAAGAGCCTTTTAGATATGGGAGGATTCTTTTTATAGCTATCCAGTGTGTTTCAAGAGGATTAGCCATGAATTGACATACTTTGTTCACAGCAAAACTAAGCTCAGGTCTGGTTATGGTGGAGTATTGGAGTGCTCCAACCACTGATCTATACAGAGTGGGGTCTGAGAATATATCTGCTCCTGTTTTAGTGAGCTTACATCCAGAAACCATGGGAGAAGATATAGGTTGAGCCTCTGCCATTTTAGTTTTCTGTAGAAGATATCTTATGTATTTCTTTCAGTTAGAAGAATAGAGCCATCAGCCATAGACTTGACTTCAATTCCCAAGAAGTAATCTAGCTTCCCAAGTTGTTTTAGAGAAAAATTAGAACGAAGCTTGACAGTAAATTGCTGGACTAGGGTGACAGAACTTTCAGTTTTATGATATCATCAACATACACCTAGAGATAAATGATATGAGAAGCATCTTTGGAAATAAAGAGAGATGGATCACATTTGCTTGCAAAAAAGCCAAGATGCAAAAGAGTGGATTTAATTCTGTCAAACCACTGTCTTGGTGCTTGCTTAAGCCCATACAGAGCTTTGTTTAGTTTACAAACCAAAGTATTGGTATTTTCAAAACATGGAGGTTGCTGCATATAAATAGTTTCTTCTAGAAAACCATTTAAGAAAGCATTGTTGACATCAAGTTGAAGCATTTCCCAATTATTAGTTAGAGCCAAGGTAAGAATCAACCTTACTGTAACAGGTTTGATAACAGGAGAAAAGGTTTCATTAAAATCAGAACCAACCACTTGATGAAACCCTTTTGCTACTAGTCTAGCTTTATACCTGTTTACAGTCCCATCTGCATTTTCCTTGACCGTGAATACCCACTTGCAGCCCACTGCTTTTCAATTAGAAGAGAAACTAAATCTCAGGTTTTGTTATGTATGAGTGCCTCATATTCTTGTTTCATTGTAGTGAACCACTTTGGATCAGCCAAAGCTTGCTTTACAGACTTTGGTTCACAGTGAGCAAGTAACAAAGTTGGGTTAATTCTAGGTAAATGAATTCCAGACTTTGATGTGGTCTGCATTGGATGAGAATTAACTGGTCTTGCAGGTGGGGATACTGCAGGAACATTTTCTGATGCTACACTGTGTGAAGTAGCAGAATGAGACAGATCTGATGATTGAGGAGAATTCACTTGTACAGATGTAGATTCAGCTTCAATGTTAGGACTAGCAGATTCAATTTCAATGTTAGGACTAGAATCAACATTAATATTAGGACTAGGATCAGTATTTCAATCAGCAGTGGGGTTGACAGAAGAAGAACCAGCTATAGAGTTGCTGGAAGAACCAGCACCAACTCCACTACGACGCAGCTCCCGCGTTCGTAAACCCCCAGATATGTATGGTTTCACCTCTCCTTTATCATTGACAACCACATTATCCTATGTTTCTATTCCATCTTCTTATAAACAGGAAATGGAGAATGATTGTTGGCAGAAAGCTATTGAAACAGAACTACTAGCTCTTGAAGAAAATCAAACATGGGATGTTGTTCCATGTCCTCCATCAATTAAACCTCTTGGCAGTAAGTTTGTGTTCTCTATAAAGTTCAGATGGATCCATAGATTGTTACAAGGCTCGCTTGGCTGTTCTTGGAAATAAGTAAGAATGTGGTCTTAATTATGGTCAGACCAGTGTTGTCAAATGGCGGTTATGGCGGCGCCATGACAGTATGGCGTGGCGGATTTTTGATAAAAGGCCACCAAATAGCGGTGGCGTTGCGGGTTTCAAATGACGGCACCATGGCGGCCGCCATAGGTTTAACGGTGGCGGCGGTTATGACGGAAGAAATGTTTTTTTTTTAAAAAAAAATTTCAAAAATGACAAATTTGGCCATCTTGGACTGACCCGACCCAACCCTAAACTCTAGGTTTGGAATCCTAAATGAGATGAGCAGCAGCACGAGCACCACGCGAGTTCTCCCATCCGCAGCAGCAACAGCAACGCGACGGTGACTCGACAGTGACTAGTTCTCTCTTCCGTTTTTTGTTTTTTTGGTTCTATGTTTTTTTTAATTGTTCAGCCCTCTTCTACTATCTACAATGGCTGAACCATCATCTATTCTAAGTTTGACACTCTTCCTTTTTTTAAGTTTTGGTTCTGTTTTTTTTTTTTAATTGTTTAGCTCTCTTCTACTAATTACAATGGCTAAACCATCATCTAATGCTGCAACAAGAAAAAATAGGACAGGCCTTAGTTGGAAGTATTGTCATCCACTTGTGGAAAGGGATACAAGCACCATTGTTTGTAATAACGAGAGCCAAAGAACACTTGGTTGGGAAGTCGGATAACGTTGCATCTTGCAAGAAAACTCCACCAGATGTAGTCAAAGAGCTCAAGGGATATATGGCTAACAAAAAGAGTGGGACCACTTACAGTAGTACTGGTAGTGGTAATGTGCCAAATATAAGATTTTGAATTTGGTGAACCAATTGGATGTGATGAAAGTGAAGATGAGTTTGAGGACTCTTGCAATGCTACTGCTTTGGCCGCAAAGACAAAGTGTGAGACTAAAAAAGGACCAATGGACAGGTTTTGTAAGAATCCAAAAAATGCAATCAATTAGAGAAAAATGAAAATGTTGAGGCAAAGGAACATAAGAGTCAATGGATAAGAATGAAGTCTTGAAGGTGCATCAATATATTGCTCGTTTTTGGTACCAAGCTAGTTTGTCATTCAACTTCATTAAATTGAAAAGCTTTGAGAATATGGTTGCAGCCATTGGTCAATATGGGCCACATTTTCCATTCCAAGCTATCATGATATCAGAGTTCCACTCCTGAAGAAGAAAGTTGAATACACTGAAAATTTGATGAAAAGCCACAGGGAGCAATGGGTCAAGTATGGTTGTATTATTATGTCCGATGCATGGACTGATCGGAAACAAAGATGCATCATTAATTTTTTTGTTAACTCTCAAGCTGGTATAATGTTTTTGAAGTCTGTTGATGGCTCTGATTTTGTGAAGATAGGTGAAAAGCTTTTTGAGTTGCTTGATGCTATTGTGGAGGAAGTTGGAGAAGAGAACGTTGTTCAAGTTGTAACTGATAATGGGAGCAACTATGTTTTAGCGGGTAAGTTGTTAGAGGACAAAAGGAAACATATTTATTGGACTCCTTGTGCATCTCATTGTATTGATTTGATGCTTGAAGACATTGGGAAGCTTCGCTTGATAAGGAAGACAATTAGAAGGACAATTAATCTATTTGGGTTTATCTATGCCCATTCTAGTACCTTAAGCTTGTTGAGAAATCATACAAACAAGAGGGAATTGGTGAGACATGCTATTACTAGATTGGCCACTTCTTATCTAACCTTAGAAAGGTTCCACAAAGAGAAAGCTAATATTAGAAAGATGTTTATTTCTGATGAATGGATCTTAAACAAGTTATCTAAGGAGCCTAAGAGGAAAGAAGCTGCAAAGGTAGTGCTCATGCCTTCTTTTTGGAATAGTGTGGTTTACACTTTAAAGTCATGGCTCCACTTGTCAAAGTGTTTCGTCTTGTGGATGGTGAAAGGAAATCAGCCATGGGCTATATTTATAAAGCAATGGACAAGGAAAAAGAGACAATTATCAAGTCTTTTAACAACAACGAAAGCAAGTACAAAGATGTGTTTGCAATCATTGATAAAAGATGGAATTGTCAACTTCATAGGCCATTGCATGCAGCTGTCCACTTCTTAAATCCAGAGTTCTTTTACAACAACACTGATTTGGAGTTTGATTTTGAGGTCACCAATGGATTGTTTGATTGCATTAAGAAGTTGGTTCCACAATTTGATGTGCAACAGAAAATTCTAACTGAGTTGCATCTTTACAAGATTGGTGTTGAGCACTTTGGTTCTGAGTTCGCAATGGCTCAAAGGAAAACCCATTCTCCTAGTAAGAAACTTTTACCAAATGACAAATACTATATTATTTTTTTTTATGTATTAATATTACAATTCAGAATTCTAAGTTATGCTCTTGGTTGGTATTGTAGCATATTGGTGGCGAATGTTTGTGTCACAAACTCCAAATTTGCAGAAGTTAGCTATTAAAATTTTGAGTTTGACTTGCAGTGCTTCAGGATGTGAAAGAAATTTGAGTGTATTTGAGCAAGAAATTGTGACAAAACTCTAACTATGCTTTTTTATTTAATTTTGATGGTCAAGTTTTATTTGGAGTGTATTTGAGATTGAGATCAAGATTTATTTGTTATGTTGTAGATTCATTCCATAAAAAGAAATAGGCTTGAGCACAAGAAGTTGCAGGATTTGGTGTTTGTCAAATACAACCAACAACTGAAGCAAAGATATAATGCAAGAGATGAAATTGATTCAATTTCTCTTAATGATATTGATGTGTGCAATGAATGGCTCGTGGGAGAGATGGATGAAGATAATGATAATGATGCTGGAAATGATTTGGTATTTGAAGATGATGATGCACTAAATTGGGCAACTGTGTATGAGGCTTCGGGGGTTGGAGAGCGTAGGATGTATACTAGGCAGAAAAAAGGGGAAAGAAAGTAATCAACAAGTGCTGGTATTACTACTACTGCTGCTGCTGCCCACACATCTAAAAAACAGGCAATGGTTGTTGGATCTTCATCAAGGAAGCAAAAAGCAATCCAAGAAAATGATGAGGATCTAGAGTTTGAGGATATTGAACTTGAATCTGAAGAAGAAGACATCGTGGTTAATTTTGAGGCGTCTGATGGAGAAGAGGGAGAGGGAGATGCTCCACTACCTTATACTTGAAGCTTGAATATGTGAGGAAGAAAACTGTTCACTCACTTGCTTACTTTATTACATTCAAATAATACATATATATATACATCAAAAAGGGATAGAGACAGCTTGACAAGACAAGCCATACTACTGTCTTCTATCACAAGCTAAGCAGGAGACTAGGGAAGCTAAAAACAGAAAATCTATCAAAAGATACACATAATTATAACACTCCCCCTCAAGCTAGAGCATATAAATCATATGCACCAAGCTTGGAACATATAAACTGAATCTTAGGCCCCCTTAAAGACTTAGTCAAAATATCAGCTGGCTGATCATTAGAATTAATGAACTCAGTGGCAATCTCTTTGGACAGTAGCTTCTCTCGAATAAAGTGACAGTCAATCTCTATGTGCTTGGTCCTCTCATGGAAGACTGGGTTTGAAGCAATGTGAAGAGCAGCCTGATTATCACAATATAACTTCATTTGCACCACTTTGCAGAATTTCAACTCTTCAAGAATTTGTTTAACCCACATAAGTTCACATGTAACCATAGCCATAGATCTGTATTCAGCCTCTGCACTAGATCGAGCAACAACAGCTTGCTTCTTACTTTTCCAAGAGATAACATTTCCTTCAATAGAGACGCAGTATCCTGATGTGGATCTCCTATCCATGGGACAGCCAGCCCAATCTGCATCACAATACCCAGATATTTGTGTGTTACCTTTGTCTTCATAAAGCAGTCCTTGTCCCGGAGCTCTCTTTACATATCTAAGAATACTTGTAACAACATTCCAATGATCAGCACGGGGATTTTGCATAAATTGGCTGACTACTCCAACAGCAAAGGAAATATTAGGTCTTGTAATGGTGAGATAAATTAGTTTTCCCACAAATCTCCTATATCTTTCGGGGTCATGATAGATTTCACCTTGATCTGCCATGAGCTTCAGATTCGGATCCATAGGGCTATCAACAGGTCTACAATTCTGCATGCTTGTCTCCTCCAAAATGTCAAGTGCATACTTTCTCTGTGAGATCACAACACCATCTCCTGATTGAGCCACCTCAATACCAAGGAAGTACTTCAAATACCCTAGGTCTTTGGTATGGAAATGACTGAATAAGTGTTCCTTTAGCTGGACAATCTTAGTAGATCTCTTCCCCTGAGCAACAAACCCAGGAGGGGGATTGCTTCAACCATAATGATCAGCTTCACTTCGTTTCAACCCAAAGAGTTGAACAATATGACTGAATTTACCAAACCAAGCCCGAGGGGATTGCTTCAACCCATAGAGGGATCGACGCAGCTTACACACAAGACCATACTTCCCCTGAGCAACAAACCCAGGAGGTTGCTCCATGTAGATCTCTTCCTCAAAGTCACCATGAAGAAATGCATTTTTAATATCAAGCTGATGGAGAGGCCAATGACGCATGGCAGCCATAGCAAGGAACAGACGGACAGTAGTGATCTTAGCGACTGGAGAGAAAGTGTCACAATAATCAAGGCCATATACCTGAGTATAACCTTTAGCCACTAAGCGAGCCTTAAGTCGATCAATCTCATCATTAGGCCCAACTTTAACTATATAAACCCATCTGCAACCCACAGCCTTCTTGCCAGGAGGAAGGGGAACAAGTTCCCAAGTACCACTATGTTCAAGAGCCTGCATTTCATCAATCATAGCCTGTCGCCATCCAGGATGACTCAGTGCCTCATGAATATTAGAAGGGACAGAATGCAAAGATAGAGAGAAAACAAAGGAAGAATATGAAGGAGACAAACGATGATAGCTTAGAAAGTTATAGATAGGATGAGGATTACGAGAGGATCTAGTACCTTTGCGGATGGCAATGGGCCAGTCTGAATCAGAGGGATGAGAAGTAGCAGGATCCATGGCTTGAGGATTGATTGAAGAAGGATGAGAATCAGGAGGAGAAGCTTCAGATACTGTAGAACCAACTGGATGTGTCCTGCGTTGATATGTAAGAAGAGGTGGAGGAGCAACTTCAGGTGGATGTGGTGGAGAAGATGGAACTTCACTGACATCTTGGTTTAAGGTACCTAGAGGACATGGAGAGGGAATCGGAAGAACATTTTGGATGGAAGAAGAATGGTCCGTAGATGATGGAAAGAAAGGTGTGTCTTCAAAGGTTACATCTGCAAACATATAGTATCGCCTGGTAGATGGAGAGTAGCATTTGTAACCCTTTTGAAAACGAGAATAACCTAAAAAGACACACTTGATTGCTCGGGCAGAAAGTTTATCTAAACCAGGGGAGAGATCATGGACAAAACAAGTACAGCCAAACACTTTGGGTGGAACATGGAATAAGTGGTCATGAGGAAAAATGATTGAGTGAGGAATTTGATTCTCAAGGGAAGAGGAAGGCATTCTGTTAATTAAGAAACAAGCAGTGAGCACCGCATCCCCCCAATGGTGTAAAGGAACATGAGAGGCTAACATTAGTGATTATGCGGTGTCAAGGAGATGACGATTTTTCCTTTCTGCTATACCATTTTGCTGTGGTGTATGGGGACATGTAGATTGATGTAGAATGCCTTTTGAAGATAATAAAGAAGAGAAATCATGAGAGAAATACTCTTTGGCATTATCACTTCTGAAAATCTTAATTGTTTTTTCAAATTGGTTTTCAATTTCATTGAGAAAGGACATGAAGATAGGCAAAAGTTCAGATTTGTCTTTCATTAAATAGACCCAAGTACATCTAGAGAATTCATCAATAAAAGTTACAAAATATCGAAAACCAAAAGATGTAACACGGCTTGGTCCCTAAATATCAGAATGAATGGTAGAGAAAGCTGAATTACATCTTTGAACAATTTGTGGAAATGATGACCTAACATGTTTTTCTAGTTGACAAGATTCACATTCTAAGACTCGAAGATTCTTCAGACCAGGGATCATCAATTTTAGTTTTGGTAGACTTGGGTGACCTAGACGATCATGCAAAAGTTTGGGATTTGAAGTTGCTGAACAGGAGACAGACAAGTTGGACTTCAAGTAGTAAAGTCCTCGTGATTCATGTCCTTCTCCAATCAGTCGACCCGTGCCATGTTCCTGGATAACAAAAGAATTAGCGGTAAAGGTTACTGAGCAATTTAATGAACGAGTTAATTGACTCAATAAAATTAAATTATAGGGACATTGTGGAATAAACAAAACAGAGTCCAACTTCAATGAGGAAGATAAAGATACTTGACCACTTCCTTGAGCTGCAACTTTGGAACCATTAGCTACAGTGACAAGATGAGGAATTTTTGGAAAAGAAATGGATGTAAAAGAGGACTTATTACCAGAAATATGATCAGAGGCACCTGAATCAAGTATCCAAGGATTGAGACCGTCAATAGATTGAGAAATACATGCTGTTGAATAACATGGTACAGAGGAAGATGAAGCCTGGCTACTGGATTTCTCGGATTTCAGCTTTAGATACTCCTGATACTCTGTATCAGAGAACTTAGGCTCTGATTTTTCGGTCTGAGCTACCTGAGCTACTTTGTCAGGGAAGCCATGCAAGGAATAACAATTCTCTTGAGTGTGACCCATCCTCTTGCAATATGTGCATTGAGGGTGTCCACTCCTTCCACCACGGCCTCCTCTATTGTTGCGACCTCCCCCTCTTCCACGAGATGCAGCCATAGCTGATGTTTCCACACTTTCAGCTAAATTTTCTTCTTTCAAGGCTTGAGGCACGCGAAGAAGTCTAGTAATGAGGGAGTCCATTGACGGGACTTGGTCACTTGCAAGAATTTGATCACGCACATGATCAAAATCTGAATGTAGACTTCTCAAGATAAGGACCATGTAGAACTTGTCCAGCTTCCTATTCACTTCCTCCAACGATTTTGCTGCAAGAAATCTCTTCAGTTGCTGCTCTAGCTTTACCTACATGCGCAATCATATCATGGCTGGTTTGTTTGAGAGCAGCAACTTTCTGGGTTGCATCAAACAAACTTTGAATGTCGTTGGCAAATATCTCTTGTGCTTTCTTCCAAAAAGAGTAACATGTTTTGAATGATCTAAGGATCTCCAAAGCATCCGGTTCAACAGATTGCCATAGCACTGCACACAACTGAAAATCCAGCTTTTCCCATTCAGCTCTCTTGTCATTCGGAACAACATCAACTCCCTTTTCCAAGTGATCATGATATCCTTGGCCGAGAAACCATAACTCCACGGAAGCAGACCAAGACATATAGTTTTTCCAGTTGAGTTTGGCAGTAGTAATGGTGGGAGTTCCAGAGAATGAAAAAACAGGACCGGAAGAAGCCATTTTTGTCAAGGAAAAACAAAAAACCTAACGGAGTAGAGAGGAGGAAGCACAAAATGACACATAAACACTGCACCCGAGGCTGGAACGAATGCAGGGGAAGACGGCACTCCGTTAGAGACAAGTCCGGCGCGATTCCGGTGGCCGGAGGTCGGCGCGTGGGCTTCACGCACCGGGAAGAGGCGCTGCTGTAGAGCGGCGCGTGGCAGCGAATCTGGCCACGCGGTTTGCGGGGTTGTGTCGCGCTCCTCGAGGCGCACAAAACCCTGAACTTGCCGGCGAATTTGACGGCGGCTGCGACGGACGGCGGCGGCTGGCGGCGGACGGCGGCGGCGACGATGGTGGCCGGAGAACCAGCTCTGATGCCAACTTGAAGCTTGAATATGTGAGGAAGAAAACTGTTCACTCACTTGCTTACTTTATTACATTCAAATAATACATATATATATACATCAAAAAGGGATAGAGACAGCTTGACAAGACAAGCCATACTGCTGTCTTCTACCACAAGCTAAGCAGGAGACTAGGGAAGCTAAAAACAGAAAATCTATCAAAAGATACACATAATTATAACACTTATGATAACAATGAAGAGGATTATGTTGGGATTGGAGAAGATGATTAGAGCCTCAACCTTTACTTTACACTTTGCATTATACTTTTATCATTTTGTTATTTTGAACTCTTGAATGAGTTTATTGGGTGTTGGTTATTGTGTGAACTCACGAAACTTTTTTAGTTTATATGAATGTAATCCATTGTTTTTTTAATTTTTTATTTATATTTATTTTTTATCTATTATTTTGTTAATATTTATATGTATATATAAATATATATATATAGTTTTTTTTTGTTCGCCATGACGTCCGCCATTTGCCGCTACGCCATCCGCCATATTTTTATGGCGGATTTTTGGTTTTTCGCCATGAATCGCCATCCGCCATTAACAACATTGGGTCAGACCTTTGCACCTGTTGCAAAAATGACTATTGTACACATTGTTCTTGCTCTTGCTGCCTCTCAATCTTGTCCACTACACCAATTAGATGTCAAAAATGCATTCCTCCATGGTGACCTCAAGGAGGAAGTTTACATTAAACTTTCCACTGGTATGACAACTCCCTCACCTAATGTTGTTTGCAAACTAAAATGTTCTTTATATGGCTTGAAGTAGGCACCTAGAGTGTGGTTTGAGAAGTTTCGGTCCACTCTTCTTGGTTTTTCATTCACTCAAAGCCTGTATGACCATTCTCTTTTTCTACAAAGAACTTCTAAAGGCATAGTGATTCTTCTTGTTTATGTGGACGACATTGTGGTGACTGGTTTTGATCAAACAGCTATCTATGCAACTCACCAGTTGTTGCATTCCACCTTCCACATGAAAGACCTTGGCCAACTCACTTACTTCCTGGGTTTAGAAGTTTGTTATCAACCAGCAGGCCTTTTCTTTAATCAGCACAAGTATAATTAAGATTTGGTCCAATTAGCCGGTCTCACCAATGCAAGCACTGTTGATACCCCCATGGAAGTTAATATCAAATACAGTCGTGATGAAGGTTATCTTCTTGAAGACCCGACTTTATATCACAGGTTGGTTGGTAGTCTTATCTACCTAACCATAACTCGCCCTAACATGTCATTTGCTATCCACACAATGAGTGGGGTCATGCAATCCCCTCAGCATCTCCACCTTTCAGCAGTCCATCACATCATCTGATATCTTCTTGGCACCTCCAATCATTTTCCTGCTGGTTCTTCACTCCAACTTCGAGCCTAGTGATGCTGACTGGGTTGGATGTCCGGACACAAGAAAATCCACTACTGGTTGGTGTATGTTTCTAGGTGATGCTCTAATTTCTTGGAAATCCAAGAAACAAGACTTTGTCTCTAAGTCGTCCACTGAATCTAAGTATCGTGCCATGCCTGTTGCCTGCTTTGAGATAATTTGGTTGCGTGGCATTCTTACAGAACCTGGTTTTACGCAAGCTCAACCAACTCCATTACATGCAGACAACACCAGTTCCATTAAAATTGCATCAAATCCAGTTTATCATGAACACACAAAGCACATAGAAGTTGATTGTCACTCAATCCGCGAGGCCTACAACCGCAAAGTTATCACTCTACCTTATGTCTCCACTTCTATCCAGCTTGGCCTATGACCGCAGAGTTATCACTCTACCTCATGTCTCCGCTTCTATCCAACTTGCTGACATCTTCACCAAATCATTAACTTGTCAGGGTCACGATTTCCTAGTTGGAAAACTGATGCTTTTAGATTCACCAACATCAATTTGAGGGTATCAATGGAAATTGAAATGTTCTAATTGCAGCAAAATACAGCTGGATATTTAAAGCCATTTAAAAGCCTATTTGTAATTGCAAATCTATGATTCTTTCCTTAATTCGAATATAACAGCTGAAGTATAGGGATTTATGGTAGTTTTGCTAATTTACAGGGCTGAAAATCAGCTTGTATTTATTTGTAATAAGCAATATTTATAAGGGAATACACAGGAAAAGAAACAATTTTTGCCTTACACTTTTCTTAATTTAACAAAAACTTTGCTCTGGATACCATCTTAGAATGTGAGCTTAAGCCTAACTCAATCCCAAAAGCTAGTTTATAGGGTGAGGGTTGCCCCCACTTATATACTCTATCTTGGCAGTATCTCTAGCAGATGTGAGACTTGGATTTTTCCCAATAGTCAAAGGCAAATCAAAGATGTGTTTTCGAAAATTCCGCAATCGAGCTTCGTGAGCTAAAAGCAACGCTTCAACTTCTTCAATAGGAAGAGGTTGGAATTTGCTTTCAATAATCGAGATTACTGAATAATAATCTTGCAGAAGGCCTTCAAGTGTAGCATCAATGTGTTCCTGAAGAGAAATTGGATTTCCGACAGAGGCAAGTGAGTTGGAAATGGCTAGGATTCTAAGCAGAAACTCACGCATCGACTTGTCTTCAAGCATCGTCGCACGCAATTCAGTTCGAAGTTGTCTTGCTTTGGCTCACATCTGTTTGTGAAAATAATCATGGATTAGTTCCCAGACTTCATATGAATGGACGCATCCAATGATTCGAGATAAAATCAATGTAAATAGTGTCAACTGCAACCAGGTGAGAAGAACCTGATCCTGCTGTTCCCAGGCCTCATATGCAGGATTCTCAATCCCTGCATCGCGGCCTACCTCAGTGAGGAGCTGTAACGGAATTTGCGGATTCGTAACAAACCTTTGAAGTTTGTAGGATTTGATGACAGGCTCAATTTTCTGTCGCCATAGTGAGAAATTCAAATCATCAAGTTTCTGTGAGATTGAACTCGGAAAAGCGGAAGCAGAAGAAACAGAGTTTGTTGCCTTGATGATCGACTAAGCTCTGGATACCATCATAGAATTCCTAATCTAAGAGAATAGACAGAGAGAGAGAGAGAGAGTAAGAGATGAAAGGAGTAAAATGTTATTCATTAACCCAAGTCATTGAAGTTTACAAAAGGTTATTTATAGACAGTTTTGTTAAGAGAGTTTAACAGTTACCATCTAACTAACTGCTAACTATCTAACTGACTTATACTAATAGCTAGGTGAGTTTGCAGTTGAATAACTGCAGCTCCTTACAATACTCTAATATGGTATATATAGTTCTTAAGAGTTTTTGTCCTCTTACATTTGTACCTCTATCATAATAAGTTCTGTTTATCAAGAGAGAGAGAGAAAGAGAATTTTTTGTCTCCCTTTTTCTATCCCAATACTTTGTTACATACTAATGGAGATTTGTATGTGCATTTCAGAGAGTTCGCAAGTCTTGTTGATCGATCATGGAGAATGGAAATGGGTGGCAACCTTAGAGAGGAATTTCTACCATTATGATTTATGTTCATTGCCTTGTTAATCAGCATGAGATGCCATGAGGTTTAAACCTTTATCTTCAAGTGCTTGATATATTTTCTACTATACCTTTGATGCTTAGATTGGAAAATTTTAAAAGAAAAAAGAAACTGTACTTTAGCAGTAGTCAGGAGTTCAATTCTAGCTACTCTCATTTTTCCTAATTAAATTAAAATTTCAGCATATGCCTACAGCATGCCTATGCTCTACCCATGTTTCAAGCCAAAGGCCAAAGAATGGGGTAATTATAGTGATATAATTGTATAATAAGGATATAAGAATATGTGTGTAAGATAACTAAAAATTTTAACATTTAAAAAGTAAATTACGCTTCTTGTCATAACTAGTTGCCAGTACAATCGTATCATTAGGTCTATCAGAGCGTCAATTGCGTGCTCTCTTAAACCCTAGTGAGGAGAGTGTTTGTATTGAACTGATAAGTAATAACAAATTCTGGAAATCCATTCTGGTGGTTAATAATTCATTTATTTTTTTTGTGGGTGATTTGTTCATTTTCATTTGTGCTCTACTCTTCTATGACACAGTTAAAAGTAGTGATATTGATACATTCACCTTCATCAAGTTTGACAGCTGACATAATTTGTGCTGACTTCTGTACAAACTCCTAATTAGGGTTGGTCTTACTTGAGTTGTGAAGCAAAAATGATTCTCAAGCATTTATAACTGACTAGTAAAAGTAAACCAAACATGTCTATTTATTAAGAAGCTTTCACGAAACTCAGATTTATTGAATACATGATCACTCCAAGTACATGCATAACACGATCATAATATCAAATTATCAATACTAGTTTTGACAAGTCTCTCTTATAGAGGCTCAATTCATCACGACTTTAGTACAGCTTAAGTTGCTACAGCTCCAGCACCAAATCTACAATGCCAAAAATCATTAATGAGTACATAAATATACTAATTATAATTCAGTGGTGCATATGTTATGATACTTCATGATATATTAATTTGTATTGAAATCTAGAAACCTGCTGAGGATTAGTTTCAGATTGGTGTTATGTTACATCTTGTAAAACATTTTACTCAAAATACTTATTGATAGGGTGTTTGGGTATAATTTGATAGATTTAGTAGGGTCATTGTAAAGGCAGTGGAAAAGAGAAGTGATGGTAGATCCTTTTTATCTTTATAAGTATCCAAGCACAAGAATTTCTAATGTAATTTGTATTTTGGATAAGTAAATAATGGTAGGATAACAGTAATTGGCAGTAATGCTGAAAGCATTCACTAGAGGAAATGCAGAAAAATGCCGCAGAAGAGCATACAATCAGAGTTGACGCACAGACTCTGCCCTCCCTGGCTTAAGCAACCAAATCACTCTCCAAAACTCTGTTATGCCTCCCTACAATTTCTCACCCACTTCTAATTTAACAGTTTCCTTTTCTCTCTCTGTTGCACAATAATACTCAACACTCCCTTGGTCCAACTCTCTCTCTCTCTTTTCTTGTCTTATATACATGTGCGAAAGGTCCATCATAGGACTAACATGGCATTCCTTTATTTTTGCAATTTGTACTGTATATTCTGTGTTGTTGAGATTAGACTTTTTATGAATACTTGAAATGATTCTAATGGTAGATATTTATCAAATTTGTGAGAGTGTAAGGAATTGCATCCTAACTAGATTAATGAAGTACTTACACTCTGCATCTGTTTTGATCCAGTGCTCATTGTTTCCAGTTGAGCTACTGCAAATTAGCCCATGCTGTGGTGGGTTCCAATTGGTCATACAGTGTTGGGACCACTTTCTTGATTTGGTATCTGAATGAAATCTTTTGCCTTTGTCTGGGTTTGTGAACTTCCCATTTTCATATTCCTGAAAGTATTCATGAGGGACATTTTTTATCTTACCTTTGTGGGATTGAATGCAATCTTTTCCGTCTACAGGGCTTTCAGGATAGACTTTTTTGTGAAACATACGTTGAACCTGCATATCCAGATGAACGAACTAAATAATTTATTATAACATGATAGTTAGTATTCTCTATATTTTCAAGACATTTGTATTGAAAACAAGCAATCAATAAATTTGTTATTATCTCGTCGATATTATTTTGCTAATAAATCTGAGAAGCAGATGATTCTCACAATCTGGTTTGTATAGGTTGTGTTGGGCTTCATCCTTTTCTAGATTATTTCTAGTGTGACTAAAGAAATGAACACACGTTTCAATTTTCATTGGCTATATTTTGCTAAGATGATAAGGCAATAATCATAGGTAATGGGTGATTTAACAACCAAGGGATTTGTTGTTAAATGTGGTTTAGAAGATCTAGTAATAGACCTACCTTTTGGAGTTTTTTATTGGTTGAAGCAGAATCAGCATCATTCCTGGAAGTGTTACAGCTTTTTGAAGAACTGTGGACCCTTTTCAATATCTTTCTCATAATATGCATGGCAGCAGACTTAGGTGTTCTCTTGACTTGTGTTTCTCCTTGTATTCCTGTGTCTATACAATCTTGACTTGTTGACTTTGTCTTATAAAGTAGCTCAGCAAGAGATGCTCTTTCTTTCCTTACTTCTTTTGTTTCTGGTAGTTCAAATGAGGACCCCAGTAAATATCCTTGCAGTGGACATACAGCTTTGTTTCTGTAATCTTCAGCTTTGGGTCCATCTATTTCCTTTTCACTAAGTGTGATAATGCTAACATAGCTGTTTCTTCCTGATGAATCATACAAACTTTCTTCTTTTTCAGTCTCAAGAAATTTCTCAAGCTCGTAACTTATGAGCTTCAGTTCATTTCCTGTCACCTCTTCACTTCTCGATGTTATGTTTTCTGAAGGCATAGCAAATGTTGGTGTTCCTGGTTCATTGGTGACTGTTTCTGCACCAAGAGTTCCAATTGTTAGAAAACCTTCAAAGAGCTCAGAGATTATTGCAGGTGTTTCTTCTTGAGACTTATCTTCTCTGCTATCAACCAACCCAGAGTAAGATGTTTGATTTTCCTGATGGTGTGGCTTTGAGAAACTGGGTTGATTTGTGGAGCTGAAGCTTGGCTTTGACTGGGAATATTGATTGTCAAGTGTTGGCTGCACTGTAAGGCAAGTACAGGGATTTCCTGAAATTGGAGTCCAAAAGAAATTATCAATTAATGATAGATATACATGCTACATAACTTGGTGAAACATTGATTTCTTGCTATTACTCTCCTTGTCCTCTGGAAAGAGGAATACGGAACATGAGAAAAAAAAAGGATAATAATCAGATGAATCGAATGTGGACAAGGGTCTTTGAGAGTGATATGAATGCAATTTTTTTATCTTCAGTAGGTTAGTGGTTGCAGCCAAACTGATAAAGCGGGATGCAGATGTTTCAAGCACAGTGGTGGTCTTTATCTGTTTAAAAAGCCTAGTGTGCAAAACACCTTATGTTTAATTTAGTCAAAGTCGTAACATTTTGACTAGATTATTATTCAGAATCTAGAGCTCAGAAAAGTCAATGCAATACACATATTGTGCTATTGCATTGATGGCCAGTTACCAGTCAGTCAGTCATACAATTTAGTTGTGTCTAGGTGTGACTGGTGACAGTTTTTAGCCTTCACTGAGTTCCTTAAAGACCATTTTCATTGCCAACCTTCTGTTCCATTTTCATTCACTCCCATTAAGAAAAAAGAGGAAAAATTGAATTCCAAGAGATTAGTAAGGACAGCTCAATACCAAGTGTGAAATCCTTGAAAGGATCTATACTATTCTGCCGAAGTTTTCGATGCACCCATTGAAATAGCTGCAATAAGGAAAGGCAGGGATGAAGTGTAAGGACTGGAATAAATTTTTCATTTTCAATGGGCAGAGTTTAGACTCACCTTCATTTTGATCTCTTTCCTAGTTTGATAACCAAATATTTCTTAGTTAACAGATTATGCTGGTAGATATATATGTGCAAGGAAAAATATCTCTAGGATTGGGTGGTTATGATGGATAAAGTGAAAAAGCAAAATACTTTTTCTTTGTGATTCATTATGTGTTGGAAGTAGATTTATACTAGAAGAGTCTAAGTTAGATGTGTGCATAGAGAAAAATAATTAGATAGATACAACAATGTGGTTGGCTATTCTTTTCAAAATCTAATCATGAGGGTGAATTGTGAATTGGGTGTGGAATAGGTACCAACAAATTGCTATTTGTCTATATTTTTGTCTCTGTATGAACTTAATGGAGTTAGATCACTCTTCAGATGTAAATACATAATCGTTGATCCCAGACACCGTTAATTTTGAATGAAGAAGCCAAAGCACTCTAACTGTTGCAGAAAAATATACTCTATTATTATGGTTACAAATGTACCTAATAATATACTTTTACCCGTTAGGGATCACAGAAGCAATTAGTGAAAATTTAAATTTGCAGTAGTTGGACGTGCTTTTGATGACATGCTATTGTTGGAAAGACTGCTGTTCAATTCAAAAGTCCTACTTCTACTAAACGGTTAAAACTTTCTGTACTTTATTTGTGCAAAGTGCAAACCATATTTCTTTAAGTATTAGCTGTTAACTGATAAACTTCTTCCAAGTTTAACTTATAAAGTCTATAGTTCCAGTATTTTGAATTGTCTGTCACTGTGTTATGTGAACCTTGAGAACTTGAGTGGACACTTCTAATATTAGTTAGGATTAGAATGGTAGACTTTATTCTTTGCAAGGCTAGGGTGCGAAGCTTCTGGATGTGCTTAAAGCATTAAGAAATCTCTTTTTGTGATGAATGTGCCTGAAAGTTTTCTGCTAATATATTAAAGTGCTTATATTATTATCATCGTCATCATGTTGTTGTTGTTATTATTATTATGTAGATATACTAGATAGGAGGTGCAAGTACCTGGGTAAAGAAGGGGGGTAGATGGCCTAGTGGAATATCAACCTTCAATCATTATCACAGCAAGACCAATACCAACTGAGCTAAAAGCTCTTTGACTATGATTGTGTTAATTTTGGATTGTTATAGACGTTGGTTGTGAGGTCTAACTGTGGTAATTTTAGATAAAACTCTTCATACCTTTCTAGTTCTTCACACTTCCACAGAAGCACATTGCAGATTAATTAAAAGTGAACTTAAAGTCTTCTAGAAAAGCAAAAATAATGTCGGTATGGTTTGCCATGAGATTTTAAGGGATCATGGATTTGGTCCTCTTCCCGATTTTACACTTGGGAACGAGATTATGGAAGGGATGCTAATCCCTCACTCAGCACTTTGTTTGATGTGACTTGACTTCTTGCATCTTTCTAAATCAAGGAACGCTTCCCGTTTGACGCTATCCGTGGTTCAATCTTTTAGGATTTATATCTGAGCCATTTTTCTTTGTAATTATGCCTTCTGAACTGCCTTTATTGTCGCACAGCATGTTGCAGGAGATAATTGCTGTTCTTGAAAGTTCAACCTCATGCCTAGAAAGCGATGGGTGTCATATTTTCCCAGGGGAAAACTGTAGTAAAGTTCAGGCCTGAATACTATTAAGCAATGTTCATTTATAAGATATACACGAATGTGCTGCAGTAACTTTGAGGACTTTTCTATGCATAGGGACAAATAATTGTTGCGGCTCATTCAAAGCTAAACATGCTTAAGCTATTGTTTCTCCATTAATGGTAATTTGTAATTGAATTAGCTCAATATATTGAACATACTTAATTAGAACACCTTTAGTTCATGATGGACCTTTCTTTCTAGTCAATTTTTGAGGCATCAACTAATAATTTTCGGCAAAATAGTGCGCTACAGAAGACTGGATTGCTCCTGTACAAGTCAGAAAAAGAGTTGAATTATTGATTTAAGTACGATTGGCTTACTGTTGATGTGTCATTCCAAATATATTCTCCTTTGGATTGGTTGATAAAAAGTGGGCAGTGTCGGCATCACACTTGCAGGATCAACTGCATTTGTTTGTCATATGCTTACCTGCTTCTCAGGAATATGGTCTCAAATCTTATTTAACTTTGGTGCTTGATTTTTTCCTTCAAGTGGTTTACATGGACAACATATTCTATTTACTCTGCAGCAACAAGGCGTAATACTTGACTAACCTTGAGGACGTTCCCATTTTACAAACAATTGATTGGCATCACGACATTAATTCACTACGTTTCAACAGGGAAATATGTCCCAAGTCCTAACCCAATTATTAAGAGGTCAGATAGGCTTAAGGTGATTCAAACAAACCCCACTAATGAGCTTAACTTTTGTGTTATGGCATCTACAAGTTTAGCAACACGTCGGGCAGATTAACATGAAAGTTGCCACATTTGGAGGATTTACATTATTTGCTAGTAAGGACAAAGCCGAGTCAGCCATTCAAAAAGTAATATCCAAAACAAACACTAAGTCCTCGGAATTATGGGTCACTTCTTAGTCAGTGCAGGGTAGGTGTGACCCATATAAAGCATAGATATTGACCATGTGAATTCCACGTGATTAAGGAAATTGGATTTGGTTGACATAATGGTCTAACTTAGTCTTTTCTAGCAACCACTGAATAATAGCTTTCAGTTACAAGCTTTTTCCCACTCTTTTGAATGGAAATTATTATTGCTTAAGATAAAAAGGCCTTGAATGTGGAATTAATTATCAAGGTAATACGCCTATTATTTTTCCTACAGTGTTTGTAGGTAATTTATATACTTATTTTATGCTACTGAAATAAAAAGGTACCACTATTTATTTTAAAGTTGAATCTTTTTTCTCACTAATTGAATTGATGCTTATGGCTATCAACCCTAGACCATGAGCACGACACATGTAATGTGATTTTCTTACAAACTTTTATGATGTCAAATTGTCAATTCCTTATATCAGTTGAACACAGGAGGGAGAATTGAATTGTTCTTCCAAAGTTTTGTAGAAAATAAGCTTTTCTTGAAAACAAATGTGCAAATGTCATTTAGAAGTAAGTTTGAAAGACTTGAAGTTTTAAAAAGGGATTGTCTAGAATTTCGTGATATATCCAAATATAATTTGTTTTTTTTTTCTAAACTACATGTATCCCCATTAGAGGCAATCATGTTCAAGTTGAGTAGGATCACTATTGGTACAATTCTTCCTCAATATTTAACACAACTACATATTCAAGATTCAAAATCAATACCACTAGTTAAGTTAGAACATCTTCATGTCAATTGTCCCACGCACTTGGTGGTCTAAATACAATTTTTGAAATAATTAAGTTAAAAACATTTTGAAAAACAATTTTGCTAAGCAATCCGCAGATTAAAAACTCAAAAGGAGAAGGAATGTGGAAGAGTACAAAGAGGAATTGTTTTGATTCATTCTCTAATAATGAAAATTACATTACCTCCTCCCCCCTCCCCCCTCTTCTTTTTTTTTCTACTATTCATCTTCAATAATTGACTCCTTTGTATAATGTTTCAAAGAAGATGAACCTTGTAACTAAAGATTGTAGGACAAAATAAATGTTAAGTTTTCATCTAATGCATGGAGTGCAATAGTTGTCCTTTTCTACAATTCATCTTCAATAATTTTCTCTTTCTAGGCAACATTGGTATTGCCCTATTTAACTCTTCATTTTGTCATATTTCTTTCTTTACTAATTTTTTGTTGTGGTGTACTATGATTGGAATTGTCTCAAGTTTGATTCCAAACAAGATATAGCATTCCTTTGGAAGAATGAATATATATATATATATATATATATATATATATATATATATATATATATATAGAGAGAGAGAGAGAGAGAGAGAGAGAGAGAGAGGGAGGGACAGGGAGAGAGAGAGGGAGGGAGAGGGCCTTTCTTATACGAGAGGGAGAGAAATAAAGCTAGAGCATTAGATCTTATTTTGAATAGTCAAGATTGAAACACACCAAGTTATGTTAGTTTTTTAGAAAGCCACATGACTTTTTAAGTAATCATACGACATTAAATCTTAATAATTCATGTATAATTATATGATCTTCAAATGATCCTTGTGTAGTATTACAATTTGATCCTTCATACTATAAACATTTACTTATAAGTTGTTACAAAGATCACAAAAGCAAGATTGATGAAAAATGTACTAAACACATTAATTCATACACTCGATTCAATGTAGGGAATAAATTTGGGTAAAATTCCTCTTCCTCCATTTTAATTTATAAGACCCAACTACCTAATTTATCAAGATTAAAAAAAGTGGTTAATTTAGTTGAAAGTAATAATAAGAAGAAGAAGAAGAGGTGTAAAGAGTTTAAAGAATGATGAAGATAAGAGTGCAAAAATAGTTTAAAAATAAACATGAGGGGTGCAGAAGTAGGATTTAAATACTAATAAAGATGAGGTGCAAAAAATAAGATTTAAAGAATAACAAAGATAAAGGATGCAATGAAATAAAAATCATACTAGAAGGAAAGTTGAATAATGTATTAATCAAAGATAATGATTTTTAAAACGTTTATCAAAAGTTCAAACAGATGTGTGTGTGTGTGTGTGTGTGTGTGTGTTGTTGAGTTGTCCACCGAAAGGAAACGAGTTTTGATAAAGCTAAGTTTAATCATCCAATAACTATATAAAATAGAGCTCTAAAATAGTTTTTTAAGCAAATACATGGTATGAAAAGAATGACCGATAGCGCTAAGAGAATGCATAAAAAAACGTTAAGGAAAGACGTAGAAATGCTTGATTTATACTGGTTCTCTCAAACAGAGCTATGTTCAATTCTCCTTTACACAATAATAAAAGTCTCCATTAATCAAAAACTTGATTACAAAACAAGTATCATGTCTTACCATTCCTGGTTATACAAGTATTCTTCTAGCAACTTTTGGCACTATTTTAGACTCTTCCTAAATTTAAGAAAACCCAAGTATTGTTTAAGACTAAACCACTCCTGGCTTTCACAAACAGTAGTTTGAATGAATACAAGTATTCAATAACACTCAATGAGTAGATAAACAATAAAGCTTAACTACAAGGTAAAATAGCTTAGCAAATGATAAACAATGAAAGCTTAAATAAATTGTTCAACAATTTCTGCTGAGTTTTGCTTATGAGATATTCTCGTTTTATCTTAATATTTTAGTTGTCTTGCTTTTTGGGTAAAGTCTACCTTTTATAGACTTAAGTGAAGGATCTGTTACAGGATCAGTGCTGAGTCCTTGAAGTGATCGTTGTCTCACATTGGGAGATGAGACTACGTGGCATGCTTTGATTCATAAGGAAAGGAACAAAGCTACAGACAGCTACATGTGCTCCTTGTCCTTGATGAAAGCGGCGCTTAAGGAGTATTTTGTGTAGACCTTCTATTCTCTTCTTTTCTGTCATTTCCTTAAATTCAAATGTTAGTAATTCAAATAAAGAGAGACAAAATGAATTTTTAAGAGCGAGAATATGTGTACTTTCCTTTTTGACTAGTATGACCTTTTCATACTATGTTGGACGTAATGATAGTATGTATGACACTTATACCAAGTGGACGCTAGTGTTGATCATGATCAGTGTATAACATTGGTTAATATAACGAGTGAATGCTCTTGGTTTTATAGCTCATTAGACATTGATTAATAATTAACAGAACATTTTCCTCTTTGAGTATGGATGAGATTTGTAGATAACTTTTATCAAAGTTGGTCATGTTCACTTGTCAAAACCTCATTAATGTATCAACAATTTATACTCTTTGTTAATCATCACAATCTAAGGTAAGGGCAAATGGTCGTCCAAACTTAACTTGCAAAAATAGAATTTTAAGAATAACAAAAATGGAGTGCAAAAATAAGGATATTTTAGTGATAAAAATATATTAAAAAAGGAAGGGGTATACTTAGTAATTAGGAGAGGTGTAAATATCGAAAGCCTAAACTTGCTATCTTGACCTATCGTTGCTCTTCCTATTACATTTTATTTGTCAGAAAATACTCTTTCTAGAAATTAATTTATGGAACACTATTTTAATATGGTATTTGGTCTAACTTGTTTTTAATTTTAATTCTCCTTAAAAAGAGAAGTTGGCTAAACATTATTTATATAAAAGTTGTTAAAATGTAATTATATTACAAATCTTTAAAAAAAACCTTAAAATAACTTTTTTTTAGAGAAACCTTAAAATAACTTTTCCTATGCTTTTGCAAAGTTTTTTCTTGGAACACTCCTCTTCCAAGTTCATATCTCTCTTGTTTGTTCTAATTTTTCTTCCATGAAAAACCTAAATATTTTTTATGTAAGTGTTTTAGCCTTGCGGCATTGCTTGGTGACATTGTGTGTGCATGTGCATGTGTGCTTCTAGGTTAAGTGTGGTCATGGATTCAACCTGAACAAATGATCCAATGAATCTAAATTAAACTAAAGATAAAAAATTGTGTTAGCTTTGAATGATCGGTTTCGTTTGGATTTTAAAATTAGAGTCAATGACATCAGTTCATATATTACATTTGAGAATGCAAAATCTAAACCAACTTGAACTCATTAAATTTTTTAACTTTTTAAGTTTTGTAAGTTTATAATACTATAATTTTTATGTAGTGAAATTTTATAATTCTCACTTATAACACTTTCTATTATTTTTCTTTCATTTTATTGTGATTTTCTATTTTATTATTTATTTAACTTTTTATTTTATTAGGTGATTCGATGATCAAATATGAACCCACCCAAACGTGATCCACCCAAACGTGATCAGGTTGGTTTGGTTTAGGTTACCAAAATATTTTTCAAAAAAATGAAACTAATCCAAACTATAAAGACAAAAATCTCAAGAAGGAGGATTAAACTGTTATTGAAAACTTTTCGCAAAGATAATTATCGTCTGATAAATAAATACAAAACAAGAGTTTTAGATAAAAGAGTTCGAACGAAAGGTTTAAAGATGATATGAAAACTTATTTTTCTAAAAATAGAAATCACAACTCAAGTAAGTTAAGCTTATAAAGATAAGAGAACAAAAACACGTAGATTTTTATATTGGTTGTCTCTACCACCGAGACTATGTCCAATTCTTGGCAATCTACCAAGTTTCCACTATCTTTCTCACAAATATGCAAGTATTGTTTTACATAGCCACTCCTGGATCAACCCAAGTAGTTTTACACTAGCCTCTCCAAGCTAATATCCCTAAGTGTTGCTTTCTACCCAGCCACTTCTAGTTCTACACAAATCAACAAATTTGTTTAAGGTTGGCTACCCATAGACTTAAGCTAACATCTAACAGACAAATATTCAAGGCTAAGCATACAATCTTTTTTCTCTCCAAATATAAAGTTGTTTTGGGAGCTTTTTACAGCTTAAGAAAAGAGTTTCATAGAGTTTGAATTCTTGCTAGATAATTTCATTCAGAATTCATAACTAAAGTACTTCAAATTTATGGTATTTATAGGCTTGCTAGAGAAGTAATCATTGAGCCTAATTTGTCTTCTTTTTGCGTCTGTTGATTGTCTGAAGCTGAGCCTAATTCAGTTGCCAAATTACACTCCATGTTATGATATACTTTTAACAAAGCCAATTTGGCTAAGAAAATTGTCTATCCTCTTATTGAAGGCTCTTGGAGCTTGTTTAAGGCCATACAAGGTCTTTCTCATTTTGTACACCTTCTCCTTGTGCCTTTGAATCACAAATCCTAGTGGTTGACTCACATATACTTCCATCTAGTGATCCATTTAGGTTAGTTGACTTCATGTCTAATTGATGCATTGACTATCCTCTCAAGTTAGCAATTGCAACCACCAATCTCACTATTTCCATCCTTGCAACAAGTGCATAAATCTCACCATAATCAATTCCTACTTTTTGCAAGAATCCTTTAGCTACCAATCTGGCTTTATGCTTGATCCCTTCACCATTTGGATTCACTTTCACTTTATATACCCATTTTAAGGCTATAGGCTTCTTATCATGAGGTAAGCTTACTAATTCCCAGGTTTGGTTCCTCTCAATTGAACCGATTTCATCTTTCATAGCATTAATCCACTTTGGTTCCTGCACTGGCTTTTCAAACTCAATTATTTTAGCCTTTGCCATCAGTGGATAGTGCACCAATTCACCCTCTGAATCCACTAAAGAATCTGGTACAATATCATAAACATTCAGGTTAGGAGGAAGCTACCTTACCCTTGTTGATCTTCTGAGTTCTGTAGGGGCACTTGTGTTCATTTCAGATTCAATAGGATTACTAGTATCAACTATCATCCTGGTTGATCCACTCCCAGCTTCAAGTTTCCAATCACATCCTCTTGTCTCATCAATCACCACATCTCTACTCACTATTACTTGCTTATTCCTTGGATCATATAGCTTGTAACCACCTGTAGGGTGATAACCAATAAGTTTCATATGTTCTCCTTTATCATCAAGCTTCTTTCTCAATTGATCTGGTACATGCTTAAAGCAAATTGATCCAAAGATCCTAAAATGAGAAACACTAGATTTGAGTCCAGTCCAAGCTTCCTCTGGTGTCTTCCCTTCTAGTCTCTTTGTAGGTGATTTGTTCAGTACATACATAGTTGTTGAAGCTACCTCACCCCATAAATAATATGGCAAACCTTTGCTTTTAAGCATACATCTCACCATATTAATAGTGGTTATGTTCTTCCTCTTTGTATTTCCATTATGTTATGGTGTATAAGGAGGAATAACTTCATGAATTATTCCCTCTCTTTCATACAAACTATTGAACTCATCAGAAACATATTCACCACCGCCATTTGTTCTTAAAACTTTCAGAGATTTGCCACTTTGTTTCTCAACTAGGCACTTGAACTTTTTAAACACTTCAATCACGCCACTCCTTCTCTTAATCAAGTAAATACATACCTTCCTAGTCAAGTCATCAATAAAGGAAACAAATGACCTATTTCCACCAAGAGACTCAAATTGGATAGGACCACACACATCAGAGTAAATCACACCAAGCTTATCACTGGCCCTAGTTGGAATCTGTTTGTTGAATGAACTCTTGGTTTGCTTGCACTCCAAGCATTCCTCACACACTTCACTTGGAACTTCCATATGTGGGAATCCATAAACCATATTGTGCTTGTTCAACAGATTTAGATCTCTGAAATTTAAATGTCCAAATCTGTGATGCCAAAGCTGCTCAGACTTGCATACTACATTAGCTAGGCATTTATGTTTCATGACATCATTTCCAACCTTGAATGTCCTATTTTGAGATAAGTGAGCCTTGAGGACAAGTCTTCTCTTACTATCAAACACTTTCAAAAAATTGTTCTCCATATTCATCACAAATCCTTTTTCTAATAACTTTCCTAGACTCAAAAAATTACTCTTCATACCAGACACATATAGGACATCAGAAATGAAGGATTTCTTACCATCCTTCCTCTTGATCAGCACTTTACCAATTTCTTCTTCCTTGAGTGTGCTATCATCAACAAATCTTATTTTGTTCTTTGTTGATTCATCAAAGCTAATCAACCAATCCCTCCTGACAGACATATGAGTGGAGCATTCTGTGTCTAGATACCAAGATGAGGTGCTTTCGGCTTCTATACTTATGGTAACCATCAATAGCACAGGATTAGAATCTGATCCATCATCATGGGCAAGGTTTGTCTAGTTTTTGGACTTTCCTTTACCTTCTTTTCCACTTATGCACTAATATGGAAAGTGCCCCCACTTGTTGTAGTTGTAACACTGAATCTTTCTCTTATCAAACTTCTTTCTGCCACCTTTTTTGCTTTGATTGTCCAACATTTTTTTTATTGGATGATTCACTTTGATCTTGATCAGTTTGTTCTTGGCCACTTGTTGATTCATAAGTTCTTTCCCATTTCCATTTTCCTTTTCCAATTCCCTTTGTTCTTGAAGCTATTATGAGCCTGCAAAGCCTATTCTTGAGCCTTTTCAGTGTTCCTTCTCTCATTGATTCTTTGTTCATGTGCCTCAAGATAGTTTTGCAACTCTTCAACACTCATTAAATCAAGATCCTTTGATTCCTCAATTTCCACAGCAACATCATTCATTGACAACAACTCGTATTGCCTCCTCAAGGTCTGTAACTTCACCTTCTTAGTCTTATCAACATCACCATATCTCTTTATCAAGATGTCTCAGGCTTGCTTTACAGTGTTAGCCTTGGAAATTTTTCCAAATACTATGGCATCGACACATTGGTGGATCAAGAACTATGCCTTGCTATCAAGTCTCTTGAGCTCTTTGGGCTACCTTTTATTCTTCAGTAGCATTCTTCCCAAGTTCCTGAAATCCCACCTTTACAACATATTCAACATCTTGAAAGCCAAATATGGCATTCATTTTTACCCTTCAATCATTGAAATTATTTCCATCAAGTACTGGTAGAGAATCAGGAACTGCACTACTCGCACTTGTCATGTTACTTTTCTTGAAATTCTGCAAGCACTTCACTTAGAGATACACGCGCTTGACACACACCCTCCCCATGATAGGATTAATCACTCTTGCAGCGTGCCTCACAGGTTTCAACATCATACAAGCTTTGATACCATTTTGTTGGGAAAGAAACTCAACTTTATACACACTCACACATACACTTAAGTGAGTTAAAGTAGAAATTGTAATTGTATATTGATTATGATAGATGAGGTTACACTCTACAACACACTTTAGAATTGTTGCCTTATATAACAAGTAACAAAGATACTAATAACCCCCCTTCAACTAACTAATTGCTTAACTGTCAATAAGAGAATCTCGTTATTTGAAACCTTCACTAACAATATCCACTCTCCATTTTTTCTAAGTAAACTCCCTTCTTTTTTAAACTCAAATTACTTAAATGACCTTCTTATTTCAAATGCTCTTCTTTCCCTCACATAGTCGCACACTCCCCTCCCAACAATGTATTCCTTCCATGACAACTAAACATTCTCCCTTTCTTTCATTAGAATCCTTCCTCTCTTTCACTCCATTTGTCACTCCAATTTGATATCTTGCTTCAATCTTCCTTTGCTCATCACTTTCTTGGTTTTAATTATTTGATAGCTTTACTCTCTTGCCACAAACTAGGAAAAATACTTACAAGCTTTGGATCTCCATACATAGTTTGCACATGTTGTGTAATTTGGTTAGAAGTTCAAAAGATGGGGTATAGACACATTAGAATGCTTTCTTTGTGTGCCACTTTACTGAGATGATTGTCTTTTTAGATTTTGGAACAAATGCAAAACATTGTTTTTATTAAATTCCAAAAATTATTTTCTAGAAATTTTTTTACTTCTAGAAAGTACTTTCCAAAATACAAAAATTCAAATAGTATCTCAAAAAGTACTCTTCAAAACATGTGTATTTTGAAAATTACTATATGGAATGATGTTTAAATTTTTGTATTTCGGAAATTATTTTCCAAAATAATGATATAGGGGTATTTTGGGTATAGAGAGTATTTATGATAGTAAGGGGACTTAATTTTTAAAAAAAATTATAGTTAAAAAGTTGACCAACCAACTATATATATATATATATATATATATATATATATATATATATATATATATATATATATAATCATTAAATAAAGACAAGTTCATTTTAAAATAAAATAAAAAATTTAGCCAACATTATAAATACTCAAACTTAAACGTTTGTCACCAAATTCAATTCGTTAAATACAACCAAGGGAGTCAATAGATGGTTGAACAGGGTGTGAAAATTATTGTAAACTCTTTGGTATTTATTTTTTGATTCCTATGATTAAAAAAATACTACCAGTCAAAATCCTATTAAAAAATATAGTACCAATGAAATCATTATTCATTCTTAAACAAGTCTCAATGTTAATGGGTTAAATATTTAATTATGTTATGTTATTTATTAATTTAATTTATATGCACTATTAGTATAACAATTTTTACACTATTATCTAATAAAACATCATGGTAAGTATGACTTTTTATAGTTATTATTAAAGTCAAGAAACTTATCATATATGTTAATATGTGATTGAATGATAGTGTATTTCTTTTAAAAGTTGTGTTCTAGATTGTAACAACTCAATTTTCTTAAATTGGGAACTCCAATGTAGAAATTGCTTGTGTTTGATATGCACTGTAGTAGTATTACTCTTAATGTAATCATGCATATAAGAGATAGAATCATCATTAGACAGTCAAGTGACTTAGATTTAAGTCCTTTGTCTAGGGATCAGTGGTTTAGACACATAGAACCCTTAGTCAAACCATCAATCAACTATAATTTAGAAAGTCAAAGTAAGGAGATCTCTTATTAATGGTAGTTTAGTAATTAAAGGTTTTTATGCCAAACAAAGAGATTTAGACAAATTAATAGAAGTTTAGAACATGTATGTGTCTAAATGTGAGAAACTATTAGTTTAAATAATTAAGGAAAGGAGAATTATTTTATCATCCTCTTTAATTATTTTTACTTAAGATTAATAAAGGAAATTAATAAATGAACTTTTCACTCTATAAATAATTTAGAAGTTAGAAATTAATTAGGAACTAATTGAGAGCTTAAGCCTGTAAGTGTAATTAGTCTGAATAGGAAAAACCTTTGGGGATCCACATGTGGGGCCCCCACTTAACCTAAACCCTTCCCTCTATAAAAGAGAAGCAACCCCCCTGTTGTTGAGCCGTCACCCAAGAGAGAGAGAGAGGAGCCCTTTTGATTTTTCTTTCTCTTCTTCCTCCATTGTTGGAAGCCCAAGCTTCTTGGAGGTGTAGGTGAGTCCTTCTCTTCATGCTCATGACCATTTTCTTCTCCTCTTGAAGCTTAAGTGCTTATCTTCCCTTTCATTCTCCATTTTCATGACTAGGAAGGACTCAAGTTTCTAGCCCAACCCACACTCTTTTCTTTGCCTCCTTGAGTCAATAAAGAGGTATGGGAGGGGTATTTCATTTCGTAGGACACATACTATGTTGCTAGGCACTAGAACTTCATTTATATGATGATTTTGCATGTTTAACACAAATCCTGTAACTCTGTAGTTGTGGTGCTATGAATTTTGTGAATTGAATTTGTGAATTCTGGGTTCAAATTTGAACTCCTTCACTCCAAAAATCCAGGAAAGCATATATGATATGTCTCATTTGGATTTGTGTAGCCTTGGGAAATTAATTTTCAAGTTAGGGCAATATATATGTTTATCATGCTCTGTTTTCGTATCCTTTTGAATTTAAAGTTGTAATATGTTGATATGGACCTAAAAATTAAACTTATTAGGTCCAAGAGCCTACGAATAGACATAAAATATACCTCATTTGAGTTAGTATAGCCTATGGAACTATGATTTCAAGTTTTCTGCCTTTTCGGTAAATCCTGCACTGTTTTGAATGAATTGTATATATGAACCTGTTTTATGTAGATTTTTACCATGGAATTGATTTCCTCATGTTTTAAAACATAGGTTTTGATATAAACTTTGCATGAAATGAATTTCTACAACTCTTGGAATTTAGGAAACAACTCTTGGAATTTTTGAAATCTGACCAAATGGGAGTTGAATTGGAGGATTTTGAGTCCAAAACAGAATTCCTTAAATCCAAAAACCTTGAGAAACATATATGGTTTGCCTCAAATATATTTTTACATAATGGGAATGTTGATTTTGAAAGTGGGTGATTAGGTGCAATTCCAAATGAGAAAGTGTTTGTATGTGTAGAATTGTATGGAAATTGTGATAATAGCTTGTGGGCTTAATTAATTTCTTTGATTGAGAATTATTATGTGGAATTTTTATGATTAAATTGTAAGACCAAGTGAGTGTGACTACTTGGCAAGACATGTTGCATGATTTGAATTGTTATGATTAAGTTTTGTAAGATCAAGTGAGTGTGACCACTTGGCGAGGCATGTTGCATGATATGGATTATTATGATGTTCATGAATTGTTGTAGTTTGGGATTGGGTCCGAAGGTGTCTAACCCTTGGAAAATTTTATTTGGATGTCTTGTGATGGATTAGCTTTTGGATTGATAATGATGAATGTGCAAGTGTTCATGTCCACTTAAGGGGCCATTTTGATGGTGACCCTAGAGAGGGAAGAGGATTAATTCCCCTCTTCTCCTATTATGTTTGTGTGTGCGTGCAATGGTGAATACTCACAATCAGGGACTTCATGAGGACCAACACATATTACGAGGAAAGGATAAAAAATGAGGTAGCATAATTGTGTTAGAATTAAAGTGAATGTTGTATTGGGAGTGGGGCACGAACCTTAACTCAGTGGGAGTACATCTTCTAATGTCTAGTCACAAGTACCAACACAACCGTCGTTCACATTGCTCATCATGAAGAATGAGTGAGGATTCATTAAGTGAGGGTGGATGACATATAATAGGTACACTGAGGGATGGTCCGAATAGTTCCAAGGAACCTGGGGGAAATGTTGAATGGTGATAACCCAACTAAGGGCATTATTTCCAGTTAGTGTGGGGGACTCACAGGCCACACTTGGCATTCCTGACTAAAGCGGCGTTATATCCATGGTTAGTGAGAGTGTCATGTCATGTACCACATGTGATATATTCTCCTAATCGTCATCCATATGTTGCGTAAGACCATGAAGGTGTGGGAGGCTTAGTGGCAGTGTTTGGCCCGAGGTAAGAACATTGTGAGAGTAAAATGCAGAGTAGGATGTCGTGAGTGCTGTTTGCTAGTTAACTGCATGTGATGGTTGTTAGGTTATGTGTGGGACATGATGTCCATGTTTGTGGTTCCGAAAGGGATGGAGTACTCACTCCCTTATTTCCATTTTTAGGACCTGATGATAAACACGGTGTTGTCTCCCCTGTTCTACATTGATGTTATTGAGACCAAGTGGGAACATGATGACATGCTCCATGTGGATCACTTCTCTGGGTTCCTACATAGCCATCGTAAGCCAGATGTACCAGGAGATAGGATTCGTATCATTGACTTTTTCTTTTCATGGACCCAGCTTATGCCTTTCTATCATCCTTCACAATGCCCATGCTCAAAGTGGTCATTTCGCCCGAGATGCTTTCGTTGTCTACTAACATTGCGATGTCTTTTTCTGATTCTAACTCCTTATCCAAGGTACTAATATTTCCTCTTCTTCCTTGATGCCTCCTTTTTCAGTGTTGTTGAAGGCTTGGGTACCACTCGGGGTGGATTTGGTGGATCTCGTGTCGAAGGATGAGGGAGAGAATCTGAAGAAGGACACGTCGTACGAGGAGGATCCATCTATGGACGATGAGGACCCCACCACATAGCCTAAGATCATGTAGGAAGATTCCTCACAAGATTTGTTTGAGGAGTCCTACTAGGAGACCTTCCTCTATCTAACTTTAACTGATTCTTTTTGTGGATACGACTGATTATGGGATTTGGGTGTAGGTGATTGCTCTGGATTTCTAGGTTTTACCCTTATATATGTATTTTGGGGATGGATAGACCTAGGCTCAAACCTTTTGTAATTATCAATCATTACTATTTACATTATTATTTTCGGTTGTATTTGTTACTCCTAGGTTCATTTGAGGCATATGATACTTATTATTATTATATTTGGTGGGCATGGAGGTTCACCTGTTTATCTTCATCTATTTCTTCTGTAAGCATGTACAATTTATTTTAATTCTTGTTTACTCGTCGATTCAAGTTTTAATGCGCCAAATGGTTACTACGTTTTACCTTGCACGATTTAAAAATCAAATGATGTTCTTTGAAATGAATTTAAAAGTTTTTCTCTTTTTGACAAAAATTTCCCCTACCTTTTCTAACATTTAAGTTAACATTAATAAGAACTGAGTATATCTTTTGGTTAAGTAAAATTAACGAGTTATTGCAAGGTTATATTAAGGATGTTACAAAGATCATTTTTAATTAATTGATCATGTAAGTTTTTCTACATTGTTAGTGGATAAAAATTAAACTCTAACACGTAATATATGAGTAAATAGAAAAGGATAAAAATACATATGAAAATCTAATTAATACTTATTTTTTAAATAAAATTTTTCTATTTAAATTACTTAAATGAATTTAAATATAATATTAATTAAACCTAAAAAATAAATAAATAAATGATTAAAGTTGCAATGATTTTTAGTAAAGAGGTTTGTTTGTAACCTTAATTATTAATATTATACTCTAACTTCGTAAATTACTCTTAATTATAAAGTTTATATAATTCAATATCAATCAATTAAATGTTTTTATTCATCTAAGTTTTATATAAATTTTTAATTTTATCACATTTAATTAATTATAATAAGTGATCCATGATAGTCTATCCAGCTTAAGCAAAATTGTCTCTTGTGGAAGATACATGTGGTCTATACCAAAGAAAAAGATACATGTTGATTATTTAATTAGTTTAATTTAAAGTATATTTTATGAACAATAATAAATAACATAAGAAACTTTTAAATATATTTTTAAATTTGCTATCCTTTGCCATATGCTAGAGTTCTAAGGCTTGCTCTATGGAAGTGTTCTTGCTTAAGCTAAAGTGCATTTTCCAGAATTCTGACCCTAGCGATTATGCTCGTCCATCACTATCTATGGCCTCCCAACCTCTCCCTAACATGCAAGACAAACCTATAACATTGTTATATAATTTGTTGTTCATTTTATATGTTAAGTCAAAAGATATGTACCTCGTAAGACAAATTAGGACCCTTAATTATTTTGATTGGATGTAAAAAAATACAAAGGTTAAAAGTTGCAACTTATCCACTATCAGAACATGTTTCACGAGTGTGTGTATGATGTTTCAAACGATAGCAAGATGAAATCATGATTTGATATGACATTAAAGATGACATTTAAGACTTCATCTAATTCTCTATGTCTAAGATCTATTTTGTAGAAACATTCTCCTAGAATTTGTCGAATCCTATGAAGAGTAAATGAAGCTCAAGCTCTGAAATTCCTTAATCACCATCAAAAGGAGCGCTCTACTGCACAGACCTACTCTGATGCAAAAGGAAGTGGTTTCCTGTTGAAGTGTTCAACAAGTTAGCGAAGAAGAATGGTTTTCCAACATGAAGAAGTATGTGCATTTAATGCAAGAATTAAATGCTCCAACAATCAAATTCTTCATATGCAAGCTTAATAGAAGAAATATATTTGTTTAGAGACAGTTGATACTTGATTGAAGAAGGCCTATAAATGCCAGAAACTTTGAAGACATGAAGAACGAACTGAAGCGCTCATATTCAAATTCTTTCTGTAAAAATATTTTTGTGTAAATTATTGTAAAGTTTAGAATTTCTCTCAAAACACTTTGATTATCTTGAGAGAAAAGACTATGTGGTAAGATTGTCTTGATGAACAAAGAGCTATTTGTCTTTGCTTGCGTTTGAGAACTCAAACTTTAAAAAATCTCCCATTTTTTTTTCAAAAATTTTCAATCTTTATGAACAATGGCACCAAAGAGAAGTGAAGTTGATGTGATTCCATGAATCAACATCGAGGAAGAGGCCAAGAATGCTTTCTTACTGGATTCCTTCATCCCTAGATGATGGGTGAACTTCCAAAGCCTAGAAGAAGAGGGTTTCCCTATCAAAGGACTTTTTAACTGTGTTGGATGGACTACCTTCCTTGAGAACTTCAGTACCTAGCATTATGGCCCATATGCCTTGTTCTAGGGAATGATGCAACAGAAAAAAACCAACATTAGGGGAACCTTCAATGGAAAAGAAGTGGTAATCTCTCCGACAACCATTGTTGTTGCGTCCAAATGTGCTTAAGAAGGTCTAATTTTTTTACAAAGAATAAAAGAAGGAGATGACCCAAAAAAACCATGGACATTATGCTTTATGGTGGTCCACGCCCAGTCACAGACAATAAGAAGGAGATTATCAGTTTCCATAAAACCACTAACCTAACCTACATGTGTAGACTGAATCATAGCTATTTGTTCAGCATGGTGATGCCAAAATTGTGGTCGCAAGACTATGTCAGTGACAGGGATAGATTCTACACGAACAAGGTTATGGTAGGAGAGAAGGTGAATCTGCTTGAAGTCATATTCTATTACTAGATGCGGGCCTTCAAGGACAAGCTCAACCCCAAGGTTAAGAAGAACCATATTCATTTTGGAATGTTATTCACTCAAATCCTAAGGAATGTTGGAGTGAATGTCTCTACCATGGAATTGTCTGTTGGAGCTTCACATCTTGAAGGAGTGACCTTTGTGAAGTTGGGAATTGTTGACAATTTCCCAAAATATGCTCAAAAGCATATTAAGAAAAAGGTCAAGAAGGAACCAAAGGAAGAACCACACTCTACGGTCGGACAGACAATGGGCACTCAGGATTAACCTATTGATCCTGAGTCAAAAACTACGTCTCAACAGGCACAAGGGGAGAAATCCCAACCTCAATCCAACCAACCTTGGTCCAAACTACCCACAAAAAGAAAAGACCCTCCCCCCCCCCCTTTCATCTGAACCTAATCCTTCATACCCAGTCAAAAATCCCAAGAAACAACCTCCCTCTAACCCTAAACCCTTAGACTCGAGAACCATACAAAAGAGGAAGGCTCCAAACTATAAGTCTAAACCTGAATCTAGACCAACAACCAAACAGCCAAACATCAAATTCAAACATCCTCAACTTCAACCTACACCTCCCTCACCACCTAAACCTCAACCAAGAATCTGATGATGCGATTCTTAAAACCCCTACACCTCAACCCTCACTTTCCCTCGCCCTTCCACCTCAAACCTCTCAACCCTCACCTAGACCAACTTGACCTATTTGAGCAAAACAAAAGTTGCATCATTTGATAAGGCCAAAAAGCAGTCTCTAAATGAAGCACGTAAAAAGTCCAAGTTGGATGAGACTCTTGAAAAGAATGAGGCCTTTAAGTTGGAAGAAAGAGTGATTGTGTTTGTGATGACACTATCTAAGAAGGATCACAAAAAGGAGTTAGTTAAAGACTAAGCTTGCTGCCTTAGTAGGCTAGGTATTTGAAGAAATCCTAGATGATGTCATTCTAGAATCTTTAAAGACTCTATTTGTTGAGGAAAAGCAAAGGAAGAGTGTTGAGAAGGCTATTATGATGGAGATAGATGGAGAAGGCTACTATTGTTGAAGGCATCTCTTATAGAAGTCAAGGATGATGTTATTGAGACAGACTTTAGAAGTGTTCCTATTTGTCCACGGTGATGCTAATGAATAAATCATTGTTGCTCCGTTTGATACAGTAGATGAAGATAGGCTTAGACGTTTAGAAGAGATATATGAAGCACAATTTGTCTCCATCAAAGTCATGAAGGAATGTCTAGAAGCAAGAAAGACAATAATGATAAGTGAATAGCCTATTAAAGTGTCAGAATTCTTTCATAGGCTTGACAGAAGACTAATGAAGCTAGCCAAACAGGAAGCCACAACATGGATCTTACCTTCAATACCACTTGTTCATAAGCAACTGGACATTCAAGTGCATCCCAATCTTCACACCAGATTGTATCATAGGTTCAAAGGATATAAAGTTCTAGAATGGCAGACTTGCAACAAATTCTGAAAATAAAAAGTGACACTGGAAATCATATTCTTCACCCAGAGAGGTATAAAGTGGAGTTGGAAAAGCTCAATCTTATGAAGCTTTGGAAGGCAGGTTTTGCCAAGTATTGATCCTTTTACTTACTCATCTTAGGATACCTTTCCTGAAGAAGAAGAATACGCACTTAGATTATATAGAGACAGTGAACCAATGATCAAGGAGTTTCTTCTAAGACAAATTGTTGCTCCTAATGCTGACAATCTTATTTTTTTTAGCATCAGTCAACAGGAAGAAAAGTTTGTCCTCCTAATGCCACTGTCTAGAAAATTAGAGAGGCTAAGCCTTTTGAAATGCCTTTCTCTAGTCCCTTGAATCTTCAACAATTGATGGGTCTCATTTGTGCCCTCAATGTTGTTCTTCCATGGGATCGCACCAAGTTTAGAGAGTCTTTTCATACTAAGGAAATCTTTCTAGAGGTACCTAAGGAGAGTCTAAACTTCCAGGATTGGGAGTCTAAATTTTTGCCCTAAAACTTTTTACTTTACTCTCAAAACACATCTTCTTGATGTGAAAATTGATATATGAAAAAAAAAATATGTTTTCTGTTATTTGTTCAAACTTTATCTCAAAGTCCTATGATGCATTATGATTTGTTTATGATATATATTATCTACATATGATAAGACTGACTAACGCTTTAATGTACAATCTTATAAGTCTATCTTCAACTTTTAAATTTTTGTTTGTTTGACATCATCAAAAAGGAGGAGATTGTTAAGTCAAAAGACATTTGTGTCTTAAGATGAATCAAGACCCTTAATTATTTTGGTTATATGTACACAAGTACAAAGGTTAAAAGTTGCATCTTAAGCGCTATCAAAACATGTTTCACAAGTCTGTGTCTAATGTTTCAAACGATAATAAGATGAAATCATGATCTGATAAGATATTAAAGATGACATTTAAGACTTCATTTAATTTTGTGTCTGAGATCTATTTTGTAAAGAGATTCTCCTAGGACCTGTCGAATCCTATGAAGAATAAATGAAGTCCAAGCTCTGATGGTGATGAGTTTATGATAATCTTGAAGAATAGTGACATGATAATTGAGATATTTTAAGAAGTGATAGTTGAGATATAGCTTTAATTTTTGTTTCATGAATCTTTTAAAGATTTTATGGTTATATAAGATTTTAATTTGAATTTTTAAATATTTTAATTTCATCTGCCTATTATTTTTAATCTTAATTTGATGGTTGTTATGTTATTAGTTGTTCTCAATAAAAAAAATGTTCTCACATAAGTCGTATTGGTGATAGTAACAATAGCGACGATGACAACAAAGGTCATGGTGGTCATGGTGAAGGTGATAAGTTAACAATAATAGAGAGATTTTAGAACGTGATAATTGAAATCTTTTATAAATTTAATTTTTGTTTCGTGAATCTTTTAGAGATTTTATAGTTATATAATATTCTAATTTGAGTTTTTAAATATTTTAATCTAAGTGTCTATTATTTTTAATTTTTATTTGATGATTGTTATCTGTTGTTTTCATATTCTCAATAAAGAAGTATTCTCACAAAGTTATATTGACAATGGTGATCACAACGATGACGACAATGATGGTCATGGTGATGGTGATGTCGATAAGTTTGAGAGATTTTAGGACTTGATAAAATCTTTTTATAAATTTGATTTTTTTAAAATCTTTTAGAGATTTAATGATTTATATTCATGATTTTTAAAATCTGATTTGACCAGACCAGTCGGTCCAACCGCTTGACCTGGGAACCGGCTTGTCATCCGATCCCCAAGACCCTTGAAACCGTACATCACAAAAACTGATTTGGAAACCACAAAACTTCTTCTGTAGATCCTTTCAAAACCACAAAAAAAAACAAGTTGAACTAAGCTAAGTTTTGTTTTTGTAGCAGAAAAAAGACATCCAACGTTTTTTTTTTGGAATTCAAAATCTCATTTTGATGAAGATAATATTAACAAATATTATGAAAAATATTATCTAATGTTATTATTAATTGATTTTGATCAATTAATTTAATTAGAAATGATAAAATCATCTCATGTAGTTTGCTAATTAGTGTTTTTAAGTGAATTAGCCTTTAGATTGTTTAAATTGAGTGGTTAGATTTAGTGTAGGTCTAATGTTTTACACCTGAACACGGATATATATATATATATATATATATATATATATATATATATATATATATATATATATAGTTTTGCACTTGAGACAATTTTGCTACTATAAAAGAATTAAGTTTTTTCTCTGGATATTTAACGTAACTATGTACGTAAGACTCAAATTTTAAATTACTAGTTAAAAATAATATATAAATATTCTTCAATATTAATATTTATTTTATCTAAATAAAGATAAATAAATAAGAACTCCTTATTACATAAAGCTCTTTAGTACAACTCTTAAGCACAATTTGAGAAAAATCATAGTTGAATAGGCTCACTTTGGGCGATAAAGTTCCTCTTCCAAATATTTAATATAACTACATATAAAAGACTCAAATTTTAGACCACTAATTAAAAATAATATAATATAAAACACTCTTCAATATTAATATTTATTTTATCTAAATAAAAAAATAAGAACTCCATATTACATAAAGCTCTTCAATATGACTCTTAAACACAATTTGATAAAAATCAATGTAATGCCTTAAGCATACATGTAAAGGCAAATATAACAATAAGGAAGGTGTTGAATTGAGCCTTTAGTAATTTTTAAAGTCTTTTTCATGAAAAACAAACTCATTATCCAAAGAGAAACTTTGTAAGACAAATAACATATTTTTGCAAATACACTTTTAGACAATGAAATCAGATTTTGCAAAGCAAACAGAGTTTTCAAAATAAAATCAAATTCAAATCCTAGGTCAGTTTAAAGCAGAAGGGAAATGAAAACATATAAGACATAGAGATTTATACTGGTTTGTCTTGATCACTGATACTATGTCCAGCTATTGGCTAACCATCAAGTTCAACCAACTTCAATAAGTTACAAGTATTAATCACTACCACTTGTGGCTCTACAACTCTAGGTCTACCTAATGCTTGTTACAACCCAATATTCTTTGTTTTACCAAGCCACTACTATCTCTATACAAATTCAAAAAAAATTGTTGTTTGTTGCACAATGACTAACTCGTAATCGTCTTACAAACGAATATACAATCTTAAGTCTTTTCTCTCAAGGTGTTTTGAGAGATTTTTCGAACTTTACAATAATTTATAGAAAGCTTTTTACAAAAAGAATTTGAATGAAAGTGTGTAAGTTTGTAACCATGTCTTCAAAGCTTCAAGTATTTATAGGCCTTCTTCAAAAAGTGTTCGTTGTCTCTAAACGAATATATTTCTTCCCTTGAGCTTATGTCTGAAGAGTGTGGTCGTTGGAGCATTTAATGCTTGCATTAAATACACGTACTCCTTCATACTGAAAAACCTCTCTTGTGAGCTTTCATGTTGATCACTATAGTAGAAAACCACTTGCTTTAAGTCAAAGCATGTCTATCACTAGCAAAGCATGCCTGATGATGATGTTTGGCAACTTTCAGATCTTGAACTTCATTTATTCTTCATAGAATTCCACAAATCCTAGGAGAATCTCTTTGCAAAATGAATCCTAGACATGGAGCAATAAACGAAATCTTAAATTCCATCATTTTAATGTTGTATCAGATCATGACATGTCTCTTTTATTATCTGATAAAACAGACAGAATTATGAGGCATGGTCTGATATCGCATAGGATGCAACTTTTAACTTTTTATTTGCATCTAATCAAAATAATTAAGGGTCCTGATTCGTCTTAAGACACAAATGTCTTTTGACTTAATAATATCTTCCTTTTTTATGATGCCAAACAAATACAAAATTAAAAGTTGAAGACAAACTTACAAGATATATCAATAAGAGTTAGTTAGTCTTATTAGATGCAGAAGAAAGATATAACATGTGCATCATAAGACTTTGAGATAAAGTCTTATCATATCTACTAAAAACATCTCATTTTATTCATAAAGAATTTTTTCAGATCAAGGAGATATGTTTTTCATAGAGAATAAAATGTATCAAGGAAAAATAATAAAGGCATTTGGGCATAAATCTCTCTTTGAGATGATGTTTTCTTTATACTTTTGCTCCCCCTCAGATGATGCATCCAACTTCAGCTTTTACATTTTCTCCATCTTTTGTTTGATAGCTTCTTCATCAAGTTTCCTCAAAAACTCATCATCAGATGTGTAGGGAATACGAGACTACTTAAAGGAGTAAGAGTTCTTCGAGGATTCCATCCAATGATCTTCTTGTAAAAGTGAATAAGATGCCACTTCATAACTTCTTTATCAGCATAATTACAATCTTCAAGAGCCTATGGAAGTTCTTCCCTCGTCTTAAGTAGTTCAGCCTCTATTAATCTGACATATTCCCTTGAAGGAGGAGGATCATATACTTCTACAGCCATAGCTAGCATTAGGATCAATTGCAGCTTCAACATCAAAATCCAATTTTTCAATGATAGGTTGCACTTGATGATTGAAGATGAATATGGAATGGGGCTGATGCACAACAAATGAGAATGTGTGATTAGACTCAACAGAGAACTCCCTTGTCCATGGGTAGACCATGTTGAAAGGAGTTTCCTAAGTAAAGCATGAATGGTTCAGAGTTTGATAACAATGCCCTCTCTCATGATGAACTGCGTCTGCAATGGGCTTCTTATCAGGTTCCAGACTAGAGCAATGAGCTTTAAGTATGTAGAACCTTTTTATAGTAGACCAATCTAGACTCGTAAGCTTGGTCTTATTCATCAGAGCTTCAAGCTCATGCTTAAAGATCCTTTTCGGGCAAGCCTTCATATATCTAGTTGGTGGAGCATCTTCATCTTCTTCAATTAACAACTCTTTGCCTTTGTAGCAATTAACTTGGTATAAAATTGGCTTGTAAACTACTATTTAAAATCAAGTGTCTAGAGTAGCTAGGTAGGAGAATTGTGACCTAAGCATGAAAGGCATATGAGTGTTGAGTTTTTCGATCCTTTTGAATGAAGCTCTTCTTGATCTAATTTCTTCCTTATAAGCAGATAATTTCATTCTAAGCTAAGGGCCATAGTCTGATTGCTCCTAGTCATTAAAGCTTGGACTTTCCTTAGGTGCTTCTAGATTAATGTCCTCGGTCTGAAAAGTCTCACCAGAATTAGTATGATCCCAAGGAAGAACACCATTCAGGGCACAAATGAGACCCATCAATTGTTAAAGATCTAGGGGAGTAGAGAAGGACATCTCAAAATGTTATGCTTACCTACATTTCTAGACAATGGTGTTAGGAGGATATTCCTTTCTTGTTATTGACTTATGCTCAAAGACAAGATTGTTTGGGTTAGGAGCAACAATCTATCTAATGAGGAACTGTTGAAAAACTGGTTCTATTTTCCCGTAGCACCATAGAGCATCTACCTCTTCATCAAGGTGCTCTTCCCTAATGTAGTTGTAGGGATAATTGAAAGGACCTATCCCATGGAAGTCTTCTTTCCATAGGTTTAGCAGACTGAGCTTATCTAACTCCACTTCTTGCATTTTAGAATGCAGAATATGAGAACCAACCACTCCTTTTTCTTTCCAAACTTTGTTGCAAGTTTTCCATTCTAAGACTTTGTATCCTCTGAAACCATGATATAGTCTGGTGTTGAGGTTGGGATGTATAGATACACTTGGTTGAGTTTGAAAAGGAGGTCTTGAAGGCAAGATCCACTCTATTTCTTGTTGTTTAGTTGTCCTCAACAATCGTTTGTCAAGTATGGTGAGGAGATCTGTCAATTTGATTGGCTCCTTAGTGAGTTGTATAATCTTCCTCTGTTCTAGACTTACAATTATAGCCTCTATAGACATAGACTCTAGCACTACATAAGCTTTTTCCATGAGCCTGAGTATGTCTTCATCCAATACATCAGACTGTGTAGCATCAATGATCAACTCATCAACTTCAGTCACTTGTCTTGGATACACTTGTTATGCACCAAGGTTTGTATGTACTATATCATCATTAGCTCTTGCAAGAGATGCTTCAATAAGAGACTGAAGCATGGCCTCCTCAAAAGCATCCTTTCAGTAGGATCCATGTCTTCGGGAATAGTGACAACTTCCTTCTTCGTTAGTTTTTCTACAGCATATAAAGACAAAGTGCAATTACATGCTCCTTGGCAGATTGAACTCTTTTAAGTTCCTCCATCTCAACCCTTTTCAGCTCTTGCTCAGATTATGCTTGGATTGATTCAACAATTACAACTTCAAGCACTAGCTCACCATCTATATCCATCGTGGTGGCCCCCTCAGTAGATTTTCTTAAGGCTTCCTCTACAGATAAAGTCATCAAATATTCTAGAACAACCTGTGGAAGCAAAGCTTCATGATGAATCAAAAATGATTCAAAGGAGTTTTGATGATAACAATGATGACAACAAAAGATGATGACAAAGGTGATGAACAAAAAGCTCAAAAGATCAAAGAACAACTCAAGTGAATCAAAGAACAACTCAAGTGAATCAAAGAACATCTCAAGTAAATCAAGAACAAGTCAAGAGTTCAAGAATCAAGAAGAATTCAAGACTCAAGAAGAAAGCCTACAATCAAGAATCAAGGTTCAAGATTCAAGATCTCAAGAATCAAGATCAAGATTCAAGACTCAAGATTCAAGAATGAAGAAAAGACTCAATCAAGATAAGTATTAAAAAGTTTTTTCAAAACATTGAATAGCACATGAGTTTTTGACAAAACCTTTACCAAAGAGTTTTTACTCTCTGGTAATCAATTACCATAGTGTTGTAATCGATTACCAATAGCAAAATGAGTTTGAAAAAGTTTTCAAACTGAATTTACAACGTTCCAAATATTTTCAAAAGGCTGTAATCGATTACAATGTTTTGGTAATCGATTACCAGTGTCCTTGAACGTTGAAATTTAAATTTAAATGTGAAGAGTCACATTGTTTCACTCAAAAGCTTTGTGTAATCGATTACACTTATTTGGTAATTGATTACCAGTGTTTGTTTCTGAAAAATCTAAAGATGTAACTCTTCAAAAAGGTTTTGACTTTTTCAAATGGGTTTTAAGTTTTTCTAAAAGTTATAACTCTTCTGAATGTCCTTCTTGACCAGACATGAAGAGTCTATAAAAGCAAGGCTTTGTTTTGCATTTTCAATCAATCTCTTACAATCCTTTACAAGCCTTGAATCTCTTTAAACTTCTTCTTCTTCTTTGTACCAAAAGCTTTCTGAAGTTTTCTGGATTTCTAAACCTTGAAAACTTGTGTTATTCATCCTTTTCATTCTCTTCTCCCTTTGCCAAAAAGAATTCGCCAAGGACTAACCGCCTGAATTCTTTTTGTGTCTCTCTTCTCTCTTTTCCAAAAGAAGGAAGGACTAACCGCCTGAATTCTTTTGTGTCTCTCTTCTCCCTTGTCAAAGAATTCAAAATCACATAGTCTGAGAATTCTTTTGATTCTTCCCATTCCCTAATACAAAAGCGTTCAAAGGTTTAATCGCCTGAGAATTCTTTTGTATCCCCATTCACAAAGTATCAAAGGTGTAACAGCCTGAGATCTTTGTCTTAACACATTGGAGGGTACATCCTTTGTGGTACAAGTAGAGGGTACATCTACTTGGGTTTGACTGAGAACAAGAGAGGGGACATCTCTTGTGGATCAGTTCTAGTGAAGGGTACATCCACTAGGTTCAAAGAGAACAAGGGAGGGTACATCCCTTGTGGATCTTTGCTTGTAAAAGGTTTTTTACAAGGTTGAAAGAAATCTCAAGGACCGCAGGTCGCTTGGGGACTAGGGGTAGGCACGGGTTTGTGCTGAACCAGTATAAAAATTCTTGTGTGTTTGTTTTCTTCTTCCCTACTCTTTTACTTTCCGCTGTGCATTTAATTTTCGCTTTTACTTTCTGTTAAGTTTCTCTTCTACTCCTCATTCTCTTAACAATTTAGTAAAAGCCTTAAAAGAGTAATTTTAATTGGTAAAGTTTTAGGAATAATTAATTCAACCCCCCCCCCTTCTTAATTATTCTGAGGCCACTCGATCCAACACAACCTCTACTAGATTGTCTTTAGACTCCTTCCCTACTAAGGCAGCAAGTCTTTCTTCTTCTGCCAACTTTTTCTTATGCTTTTCAATAAACAAAGTTTTAATGGAGGCAAGGACACCTTCTAGTTCCAAGGCTTCCTTCCCTTCCAAAGTTTCATCCAACTTGACCTTATTACATGCTTCTTCCAGAGACTTCTTCTTAGCCTTAGCAAAGGCTTCAACTTTCTTTTTGTTAATGGGAGAAAGAGCAGGTTTAGGTTGGGTTTAAGGAGGTGGGGACTAAAGTGGAAGGGCTAGAGAGGGTGAGTGTTGAGTGAAGTACATGAAACACTAGAAAGAAGGGTTGAACAGTGTGATGGATAAAAACTCAGTCATTTAAAAACTTTGAAAGCTTTTCTCAAACATATATCAATGAATGACGGGTTTCATCCAAGTAACTTATAGAAAAGAACTAGTTATATAGAAGAAGTAAAAAAAACACAAAGGTGTTATACTGGTTCAACCCAACTCTTGGGCTTCAAAACATGAAAAGTTCCACTAATTAAATCTTTGATTACAACCAAGTATTCTCTATGCCACTTTTGGCTACAACGAGTAATCTCTACGCAACTCCTAGTACTGCCCTTAATCTCCCCCTGAGATTAAGACCTAAGTATTCATTGTCACTAAGCCACTCATAGCTTTCACAAATGATATATGTTTGATAGAAAATATATTATAATCACTCGAAGAGTGTTTACATAGTATGCTCGAATACAATAGAAACTTTCTAACTTAGCAGAGCTAAGGTTCACTCAATTCGCTCAAGTTTCTTTCGTCCAAGAAAACTAACAGAATTACTACACTTTATTCGTTTTGTCTCAAATGATTCTCTTGTTATTCAACAACATTAACACAATAATCTCCAAGCTTTATATAGACTTTAGAGCTTCAATCCATTGAGAGATCTCAGCTAGTCATTGTCTAATAGCTTAGGCGCATTACATCAAGTTGTTACTGTGCAGAAAGAGTATGGGGGCCACAAAATTTTTTTGCAACATATCTTCAGAGAAGTACAACTTGCCAGTGTCGCCTTGTGCTCAAAGCTAACTTTTAGCAGACATATCAAATATAATGTTAACAGCATAAGACAAAGTGAATTAAGAATGTCAAGACAAGACAATTTCAATTTTCCCTTTTGTGCGTTATGGCATGAATTGCTTATTGAACCTATGGTGTTACTTTTTGATGATTACTTTCAGTACTTGAGGATTGAATAAATATTACATTGCCTTTATACTATGTGCCAAGTGTTGAAGCACTTGTCTTCTTGGAACTGGGTGCAGAGGTAGTATCATCCAATGATTGATACTTTAGCTATCGTCCAAAGCATTTCTACTCATGCTTTCTGCTTGTATCTTATAGAGATATATAAACCTGTAGCTTAAGCATGAAGGGTTAACACATAAAATTTATACTTTGTTAACATCAAAAACTTAGGGATTTAATTGTTTAGTATAGTTCAATATAACTTGGACGCAACCAAACTTATCAATCTCCTTTTTTTTGGTGATGACAACCAGTATAAATTTTGATACCAAAGAAAATAAGATGAAGTGATTAAGATCAAGATAACATAAGTGTTTAGAGTGTACTATCTTTAACCACTTACCCTTTGTTTGTGTATCTGAAGAATATAAATTTGATGTACAACAAACTTGTTAAGCATCAAAGCATAAGGAGATCTTTCAAAGACGTTATTAGAGCAAATATGTTATTAGAATGCATAAGCAGATTACGTTGAGATAAATAGGGCACTCCTTGAGTTCATTAACTTATGCATGTATCAGATAATATGTATTAATCAGAGCATGCATAGCATATTTGTAGAGAAATTAAAAAGCATGAAAGCACATATATGTGACCACCAGAACACTTGTTTTATTAAAAAGGCAGGTAAATACAAGTGTTTACAAATCAAAATTCCTATTCTACTTTATCCCCTATTGTCATTATTAAAAGACTTGGGTTTGAAGAGAAAAAGGAAATGACTTGACCATCATCGTCAACCTTTAGTGGACAGAGGTTGAGGAATGGGAGGTGGTGACTTTGGTGGCAAATGCGGAGGCACGAGCACAAGATCAACAGTTATTGCAAGTGTAGGAACCTCAGGATGAGGTTGTACAATAGTAGTTGGTGGTGACGGGGGTGTTTGGATGAATGGAGGCAACCTTTGTTCCACCATCAAATTCATGTTAAAGAGCACAAAATCATTGAAGGATTTGAGTGAAGACTCCAAAGTGTTCTTAATCAGCAAATTAGTCTCCATGCATTAAGCTAAGGACCTTTTTTTCATGGTCTCTTCTAGGTTGTCCTGTTGAAGGCACACGAATTCTCTCTTCAGACAGACCAGTTGGAGCAAAGGTGGTCAAAGGAGTGATCTCGCGAGGTGTATTGGAAATGCTGATAGTTGCTAAGGTATCTTCAACAATTTGTGGAGGTTGTGAAGTAACTTCAGTCAGCGCAGGTTCAACAACATCGACCTGAGGTCCAAGATGTGCATGAAGAATTTTGAACAACTCTTCAAATTCAAGCTTTTCCTATTGCTGTTTGGCTTTAACCTCTTTTTGCATCTCCATCAATTGATAGTTTACTTTGTCTTGTTTCCTCTAAAGTTCAACCGCCATTCCTTGACCTAGAACCCAAGGGTTCTAATCAAGAAAGAATGGATGCTCTTTAAGTGTAGGAAACCTTGCCCAAGCAATGACAATGGCTTTTCTCATTGTAGCTTTAAAGTACTTATGAAAGTCAAAGACAAACCGAGAATGAATAGGAGGAGTATCTTGGATTAAGCATTGATAAAACTCATTGTCTCCTTGCCTCAGGAAGCACATCTACTAATCATTGAAGTGATAAATCTTGGCTGGATGCAAGATCGGCACCATACGCATTTGATTGAAGTTGTCTTCCTTATCATAATCTGATATGGACGCAAGACGATAGTTTTCATACATGTCTTTAAAATAAAAGAGCATGGCATTATTTTGATCAAACTCAACACTAGACTTTAATGCAATAGTCTTCGTAACAACATCCCTTGTAAAGTACTTGCTTTAATCATAAGGCAACATTGTCTTTTGGGCCTTGATGAGGCATAGGCTTGTTGTGAGGAGGAACCTCGCCTTTCTTCTTTGTGGGATCCAATGGTGGCAACCTCGGAGCTATTCGATCAGGCATGAACTTGATGGTGGTGGTGCGTCTGATGTGAATACCGGGAGGATAGCTTAGCCATTGATCAGTTAAGCCACATTGCATCATTGTCATCCTAACATTATATTCGTCCTTGGTGAGAGGGAGAACTTAATGGCCATAGGCTAATGGAATGAACTTGGACATAGGGGTGAATAGTTGGATGTGCTTTGGACGCAAAAAAAATGTGGCAGGAAATCATTAGAGGATGGATCAATTTGTTGCGCGTCAATCATGCGAAACCATCCAATGATGTCCTTGTCATGGCTCACCTTTTCTCTCCAGGCCCCAGAAGGAATCTTGTAGATATTTTTACGTTGAGCCATGATAGATGAAGGCTTGGATACCTTAGGGTGAAGTCGCTTCCACTTTGGTGGAGGAAGAACTTCGATCCTTGTAGGTGGACCCAGCTTAGTAATGGATGATGTAGCTTGAGAATCATGGTGTATAAACGGAGGGTAAGTGACTTCTTATTCTTCTTCTATTTCAAGAGGAAATTGTGTCCCATCAATTGTAGGTTGGAATTCCGCATCCAATTTTCTTTGAATGTTGTAGGCATTCTCAACAAGAAAGGCAATGGGAAAACGGAAACTGGTAATGTCTTCGGTAGTGGGGTTGAGGTCTACAGCAGGTGGGCGTTGATGTTGAAAGCGATCAAGGTGAATGGGAGATGGAGGTGTTTCATACTGAACTTCATCATCTATATCGATAGTGGATTCAGTTCTCTTCTTCTTCCTAAGATGGATTGTCTCAATTCTTCACAGGCTTCTCTCAAACTGTTGAACAATTAAAGTCTGTTGTCAAACTGATGGAATATCAGCTGGTGGAGGATTGTTGGTAGCATCAGTGGCAATGGAGGATTCTTCACCCTCTGGATGTTTAGGACACTGGGATTCTCACTTTTCTTGCTTGTTAGTACAAGGTTGAGTAGGATGGTGTAGGTTGAGGTTGAGGATGTTTGATCATAATGGTTGGCCTTTTGGTTGCAGATCTAGATTCTGATTCAGACTTAAATGTTAGAGCCTTCCTCTTTTGAGATGTTATAGGCTCTTACAACTTTGGGTCTAATGGAGTTGTTTCTTTGAATTTTTGGCTTGGTTAGAGGGTTTTAGTTCAGATAATTGATGTATAAAATATATTAGACATGCACACAAAGGCAAATGTACCTCACGCAATAGTAACAGTGGACTCAAGAGTCCGAATATCTAACCCAAAGGACCAGTTGTATTCCCAATTAGTAAGCTTATTAAACTAACAATATAATTGATTTAAAAAGAGGTTTGAAATACTTTTGTAGTTCTAGTTCTTATAATAAATTAGTTAAATGAATATAAAAAGAGATTTAAGTGATGATAAGAATGATCATGGGTTATGATTCACTAGTATCAATTTTTCCTCAATCCTAGTCCTAATGAAATTCCTTTCCATATTAATTACTAATTCCCAAAATTAACTAAAGTCTATTATCAAGGTCATAAGATGTTCTTTGCCTTAAGTCAATGCCCTAATGATTACGTATCTATCAATTTAAGTCAAAGGATAAGATCAATTCTAGGAATGATTAATTAAAGATTAACAGTGGACTCAAAAGTCCAAATATCTAACCCAAAGGATCAGTTGTATTCCTAATTAGCAAGCTTATTAAACTAACAATATAATTGATTTAAAAAAAGGTCTAAATTGTTGGATCAAGTGGCCTCAGAATAATTAAGAATGGGGGTTGAATTAATTATGAACGTGCCTTGACTAATTAAAAATTTATCCTTCTTAATGTTACTAGATTCAATTAGGCTTTACTACTAAGTTATGAGAAAGTAAAGAACAGAAACAATAACTTAGACAAAAGTAAAACGAAAATAAAAAGTGCACAGTGGAAAAATAAAGAGTGTATGGAAGAAGAAAGCAAACACAAGATTTATACTGGTTCGGCCACAACCCGTGCCTACGTTCAGTCCCCAAGCAACCACCGGTTCTTGAGATTTCCAATAACCTTGTAAAATCCTTTACAAGCAAGATCCACAAGGGATGTACCCTCCCTTGTTCTCTTTGAACAACCAAGTGGATCTACGCTCCACTTGAACTGATCCACAAGAGATGTACCCTCTCTTGTTCTCAGTATTACAACCCAAGTAGATGTACGCTCTACTTGTACCACAAAGGATGTAACGCTCCAATGTGTTAAGACAAAGAATTCTTAGGCGGTTAGTCCCTTGAATCTTTGTAAGGGGAAACAAAAGATATCTCAGGCGGTTAGTCCTTTGAAATCTTTTGTTCAGAGGGAAAAGGAAGAATCAAAAGAATTCTCAGGCGGTTAGTCCTTTGAATCTTTTGGCAAGAGGAAGAAGGAAGAATCAAAACAATTCTTAGGCGGTTAGTCCTTTGAATCTTTTGGCAAGAGGGAGAAGGAAGAAAAGATAGCACACTTTTGTTTTCGGCAGAATTTACACTTGCAAAAAAACAAAGTTTTGAAACCGAAGTTTAGAAATCTCTTTGGCAAGAGTTTTTGCAAAGAAAGACAATGGGCAATGGTCAAAAAAGATTTGAAAGAGATATGTGTTTTTTGGATCATTGTAAAATGCGTGCCAAGGTCTTGCTTTTATAGACTCTTCATGTCTGGTCAAAAAACCATTGGAAGAGTTATGACTTTTGAGAAAATCATGTTAAGAGTTATAACTCTTAAATTTTTCTTCAACACTATTCACCGTTAATCGATTACCACAATGGTGTAATCGATTACACAATGTATTTTATGAAAAGTTATGACTCTTCACAATTGGATTTGAATTCCAACGTTCAGATTCACTTGTAATCGATTACTAATATAGTGTAATCGATTACACTATTTGAAAATCATTTTGGAACATTACAAATCATTTTGAAAATATTTTGAAAACCAATTTGGTCACTGGTAATCGATTACTACTAACTGGTAATCGATTACCAGAGAGGAATCACTCTGGTAACTTAGAAAATTTGAGAAAATTCTTTTGTAAAACAAAACTGTGCTATTTGGTTTTTGAAAAATTCTTTTAATACTTATCCTATATGAAGTCTTGACTTGTTGCTTCTTGATTTCTTCTCTTGAATCTTGGATTGGATTCTTGATGCTTGATCTTGAAGTCTTGAATCAATCTTGAATCAATCACTTGGGCTTTTGGCATCATCAAAATTGTTTGGTTCGTCATCATGAAGCTTGCTTCTACATAAATATTTTTGTGGTTCTAGTTCTTATAATAAATTAGTTAAATGAATATAAAGAGAGATTTAAGTGATGATAAGAATGATCATGGGTTATGATTCACTAGTATCAATTTTTCCTCAATCTTAGTCCTAATGAAATTCCTTCCCCAATTAATTACAGATTCCAAAAATTAACTAAAGCCTATTATCAAGGTCAGAATATGTTCTTTGCCTTAAATCAATGTCCCAATGATTATAGATCTATCGATTTAAGTCAAAGGATAAGATCAATTCTAGGAATGATTAATTAAAGATTAACTAATCTATTGGAGATTACCCAAATTGTTTGATCATGCAATTTGGTGCAAAAACATTCTCTACCTAGGTCTACCAATTACATGCAGATGATTACTACTATGCAATTGATTGAGTATTACAATGGTCAGTTCCAAATAAACATTAAATTAAGGAAGAAAATTAATTACAATAAAAAAGGAGGAATTCCATTAAGAACAAGAAGAGGAGTGCATTTGGACAGTTACATCATAATCCCCGAAATAGGGGGTTTAGCCACTTATGATTAGAGAAAAACTAGCAATCCTATAAAGAGTAAACATAGACATACCGATAGGTAGGAACAATGATCATGATCCATCCTGTCGTAGCCTACCGTACGACGGGACGATGAAGGAAAATAAAAGAAGGTGTCTTCTAAAAAAGAAAACGAGTGGGAGTCACCATCAACATTTATTCAAGGAAAACATTAGAAAAAAACCAAAAGAGGTCTGCGGATTTTGAAAAGAAGGGTTCAGTAGTTGTTTATGTATAGGGAAGGTATTAGCACCCCACGCGCCCATCACAAGGGACGACAACCTTTAATCAAGTGTGTAAAAATATGACTTCAAAATTATTTATTTTTCCTCTTTTATTTATTATTTATTATTTTTTTTAATCGACAAGGGTGTTGCCCTAGCTCCTACGTATCCCCGGGTGCAATGAGGAAATCAGACATACGTAGTTCTTTAAGTCTGAACATTTGTGTGTTAAATTGATTTTATGTTTTTGAAAGATTTATTTTAATTGTGAGCAAAGATTTGTTAAGGCGTTGGACCTTGAAACGATCTCAAGTGATATTTGATAAAAAGAAGTTTGGTTTGTGAATTGATTTCCTTTTCATTTTATTTGTGTTTATTAGTTTCTAGTCTCATAAAAGAAAAGAAAATGATTTCACGGCACTGATGATCAGCTAGAATTAAGCTTTACAAACAAAATGAAATTACCAACGAAAAAAAGGAGAAGATGAATACATACATAATGTCAAAGAGGACCCATAAGGGCACATGGATTATATTCATCTCTTAAGAAAAGAAAAGAAAAAAATAACTAACCGACTGTTGCACAGGGTACAAGGCTAGCAAGAGAAATAGTGTAGGAAATGATCTACGGTTGCAATTCGATAGCGCATCGGCTTTGCTTTTTCCCTTTTTCTTTTTCTTCCTTCATTTTTCCTTCCTCCACAGATTTTCTCAACCCTTAAACCCCTCCCCCAGCATGGCTATTTATAGGAATAAGGCCATTTGGGGCAGGGGAAGCTCGCCCAGGCGAGCTGGTTACTTATGGTTGAAGGAATTAGCTCACCCAGGCAAGCTGATTGCTTAGGCTTGAAGGCATTTCATGGCCCAGGCGAGCCAAATGCTAGCCTGGGCGAGCTTGGGTCCAGAAAAATCCACAAAATGACCCTTTTGCCCCCTTTCCCTTGTATCTTTTTGTTTTCTTGATCAAAACCCAAAGTGATCCCTGGCTTTGCGCTCTAACCAGTGCCAAACACCATAATTCAACCGTCAATGATCAAAACATCACAGGTGAATGATAAAACATCATACCCGAATGAAATTAGGGTCTGACACATCCTAACGGTGTTTTCCATGCTCTCCAGCTTTCAAAAGCCATTAAGGTTCTCTCAAATTTGTAAAAGACAAGAATAAAATTGAATTCATCTTTTTACAAAGCACACTACGACCATGGTGAATTCACCACAGCCGTGGCCAAAAGTGACGTTGAAACCTTGGGTCAGTATGGATTGACCATGGTCCTCTTGGTTGACCACGACCCTCACGAATTGACCATGACCATTATCAATTGACCTATCTTGGTTGGCCATGGCTTTCATGAGTTAACCACGACCCTCATCAGTTGGCCACGACCCTTATTAGTTGACCACAAACCTCATCAGTTGACCATGGTCATTGTTGGATTTTGACATTATTTTGCAAGACTGTTATCACTTTATTGTGGTCGTGTTGATTACCATAGTCATGGTAAATGTACCACACCTGTAATCAAGTGTAGAGTCTTCAAATCTTCATAAATTTATGCAATCTCCATCTTTTTCACTCAATTGAGTGGTTGTGCTTTTGCAATACAAAACTAGTGTTAAAATGTGAGTTTTGTTGAGAATATACATGCAAAATGACACAATAACTAATACAAAATACCACTCATGAAGGGGTTTATCAATGTTAGTGAGGGTGGGTCTTTTCTTTTTATGGTAAGTTTGGGTCTGGGTTAGTTGGGTTTAGGTTAGGATTGGGCTTGCTCCCCCTACATTTGTTGAGATGTAGATCCAAACTCAAGATCATTAGATTGATCTTGAGTGCCCATCATTTGACTAACTGCAGATTGTGGTTCCTTCTTGGTTTCTTTCTTGAACTTTCTCTTAATATGCTTTTAAGCATACTCTGCGAAATTATCAATAATTCCTATCTTTACAGAGGTCGCACCTTTTAACTAAAAGGCTCCAGCAGACGGTGCTATCCCAAACACATTAACTCCAACATTCCTTATAATCTGAGTGAACAACATACCAAAGGGAATAAGGTTTTTCTTGAGTTCAGGGTTGAATCGATGCTTGAAGGCCTGCATTCAATAGATAAGAATGACTTTAGGAAGGTTCACCTTTTCACCAACCATCACCTTGTATATGTTGAACCTATCCTTGCCGCTAACATAGTTTTTAGGCCCAAGTCTAAGCATCATCATGTTAAATAGGAAACTATGGATGAGTTTGCACTTGTAGGTTAGGTTTGTAGTCCTTAGAAACTTGATCATAATAGCCCTATTGTTTAACGTCCATTTGAAAAAACTTTATATTTCTATAAGCAACGAAAGCAAGCATGATTCTTATAACTTCAAGTCTAGCAACATGAGCAAAAGTTTATGTGAAATCTATACTTTCTTGTTGGTTATAGCCTTGAGCTACTTAGACAACTTTGTTACTTATCACCTTACCTTGTTCATCCAATTTATTTTTGAATCAAACACATTACATTCTATTTGCTAAGGCCTATAAGATCAATCTCATACAAGTTGTTGTGTCGTCTGGCAATGAAGAATGACTTGCCATCTTTTGTCTTGATTATACATTGGTATTTTTGAAAGACACAATATAATCACTATCACAAAATTGACTTATGCTCAATAGATTATATTTTAGTCCTTCAACATATAAGACGTTGTATGTGGAGGCTAGATAAGGAATACCAATTTTACCTATACCAGTGATATTTCCTTTGCCTATGCCTCAAAAAGCAACAATTCCTTCTTCAATTGGTTTTAGGTCGAGGAACATAAGCCTTTCCTCTGTCATGTGTGGTGAGCAACCACTGTCCAAGTATCAGCTTAAACCCTAGTCTTTTCCTACCCAAATATTTTTGGGTCCAATAACATTAGTAACCTTAGACATTTGCTTCTTTTTATGGATGCATATGAAATTAGAGTGTCCAGACTTACCACAAAATTCACATTTGTCTAAATCAAACTATGACTTAGAGGGTGATGCCCCTTTCTCTATACCTAAACTAGACTTATCAAGGGGATGTTGATGAAATTTTAAAAACATGATTAATGTGTTTGAGCTTTCCAAAAACTTCCCAAAGTCTTTTGTAAGACAAGCTACTTCCTTTCTTAGTTTTTCTATTATAGTGGATTCATCTTATTGGCTTGAATCAGACTATCATCTAGAATATGGTTTTTATTTTCCAGAACTTCATTTGATTTCTTTAACTCAGTGTTTTAAAAAACAAATGTTTTATATTTTTCTTTATACTTTTTGCACTGAAGAGAAATCATATGATAGTTCTAAAGAAGGACATGATAGAGCATATATTCTCCATCATCTGATGAAGCACTAAAAGAGCTATCAAATTCAGAACAAGTTTCTACCTCAACTTTTTTGTTTGTATATGCCATTAGAAAAATGTTAACGTGTTCATCATCTAAAACGTTACTCTTCTCACTATCTGAGTCGTCCTAGGTGACCATCAAACTTTTCTTTTTCTTGTCACTAGAATATTTTTTCTTCTTTAGCTGGGACACTCAGCCTTCATATGTCTAGGTTTCCGACATTCGAAGTAGATGATCTCATTGCTTTCCTCCTTGTATTTCTTCTTGAATCTTGTGTCCTTTCTTTTGGAGGAGTGTTGAAACTTTCCTTTCTTTTTCATCATTTGTTTGAACTTTCTAGACATGAGAGTCATTTCATCATCTATGGAATCTCCATAACTATTGTTTGAACTAGCCATTTGCACTTTAAGATCTTTAGAGAAGCTCATCTTTTCTTTTCTTCTGGAGCTAGTCTCTTCATACTTAAGGGCAACATAATCTTTCTTTGGTAGATGATCTAAGTTCGGAAGATGGACTTCATGAACTCTTAGGAAGTTCATCCCATGCTAGATTTTTCATATTTCTAGCTTCTTGGATGGTTGTTTTTGGTTCCCATACCTTGGGAAAGCTATCTAGGATCTTCAGATTTATCCGAGCTTTGGTGAAGGTGTGCCTTAGAGCTTCAAGATCATTTAGAAGCACTTGAAGTCTTCTAAACATATCATCCACATGTTCTCCTTCTTTCATGGGGAAGCTCTCATAATGCCTTGTTAGTGTGACAATTTTTCTTAATTGAACATCTTTTGTCCCTTCATAATTGATGTTCAGTGAGTCCCAGATCTCTTTGGTTGTCTTTAGTCTACAGATCTTGTTATACTCATTGTTGGACAAAGCACATCTCAGAGTATAATGAGCTTTTGTATTTAGCTCCATTATAGCAAAGTCTGTATCTGTCCATTCTGCTTCTGGTTTAGGAATGAGTATGTCTCCATTTGTAATGATCAACCCGAGTCTGTATTAAGTGGACTTGATGTACACCTTCATTCTATCCTTCTAGTAAGGATAATCCTCTCCTATGAAGCTTGGTGGCCTCATGAAGGATGCTTCCTTAGTAATGAACTGATCGTTGTTGTTGTTATCTACCATTAGAATCTTTTCCTTTAGACCATATCAAGTGCTCAACCCTTAGAAGTTGAGCTTTGATACCAAACTATAAAGACAAATATCTCAAAAAGGAGGGATGAATTGTGATTTTAGAAATCTTTAAAGCCTTTTTTTGTGAAAAAACAAAGCTAGTTTCTGAAGAGAAACTTTGTAAGACAGATAACAAATTTTCGTATATACACTTTCAGATGTTGAAACGATTTTGCAAAGCAGACAAAGTTTTTTGAACAAAATTAACTCAAATCCTAGGTCAGTTTAAAGTAAACAAGAAATGAAAACATATAAGACACAAAGATTTATATTAGTTCATCTTGACCACTGTGACTATGCCCAGTTCTTGACTAACCAACAAGTATCACTAACTTCAATAAGTTACAAGTATTAATCATTGCCACTTCTGGCTCTATAACTCAAGCTCTACACCAAGTTTGTTACAATCTAATATTCTTTGTCCTACCAAGCTACAATTGGCTCTATACAAATCAAACATACTTGTTGTTTGTTTGCACCATGACTAATTGTTAATCGTCTTACAAATGGATATACAATCTTAGCACTTAGCCATTTCTATCAAGGTGTTTAAGTTGTTTTGAGAGCTTTTTTGAACTATACAAGAATTTACAGAAAGCTTTTTATCGAAAGAATTTGAGTGAAAGCATGTAGGTTCGTAACCATATCTTCAAAGCTTCTAGTATTGATAGACCTTCTTTAAAGTGTTTATTTTCTCTAAACAGATACATTTCTTCACTTGAGCTTGCGTCTAAAGAATGTGATCATTGGAACATTTAATGCATGTACTCTTCATGCTAGAAAACCTCTCTTGTGAGCTTTCATGTTGATCACTATAGCAGAAAACCACTTGCTTTAAGCCAACACTATACTTGTTTCTATGAGATTTGATAAAAATATACATGTTTTTCTTTTGTTTTCATACATTATTTTTATATCATTTTTGTCAACATTATACAACTTTATCTCTTTGTGTTGTCCTTAATGTGCCCTTCTCATTTAACACTTTTCTTCTTGTCAAAATATTAAACGATATTGATCAACCCGGGAAACACTATGTAACATTAGGTAAACATCAATTGAGTTTTTTTTTTTTTTTTTGTTATGTTTTGAAAATGGAGGAGGTATGTATGATTTCATCAAACCTTAGGAGATGTTTGTGTAATTTACTTTATTTTTAAATATATAAATTATATTTTAAATTTGTAATAAATAATTTATACTTTTTTAAAGTACAAATAATTATGCTTTTGTATTATTAAGAAAAAAATTGTAGCTCCACCGTACAAATTGGAAATCTTAACTTATGATATAACCAGACATTTTTATTAGACAAGTTGGCAAGTACAATAATCTAAGCAACATGGGTGTTAGGTTAGAGTCCCAAGATTAATCCGAACAAGTTGCGTGTACCTGCTGTCACTACTCCCTAAGGAAAACCAGAACAACACAGTTGTTCCTATTAGAAATACGCCCACATCAATCCACGCCACCCCTGTCAAAATCAATCCCCAGATACCATTCCCCTTCCTATAACAAACACAAAACAACCCAATCATTGTTTGTTCACATCCGAATCCACAACACACTGTTAATAATTATTCTGATTCACGAAAAACAGGAAAACCCCAAAACTCTCTTTGTTCACAATGGGCACAGAGACCTCATCGGTAGATATTTCGGAACCCCTGCTCTTGGATCCTCACGGGAACGAGGAAAAGGAAGAGTATTTGCGCGAAGAGGTTCCGGAGTGGAAGGAGCAGATAACGATAAGAGGGTTGGTGGTGAGTGCTGTGTTGGGGAGCTTGTTCTGCATCATCACCCACAAGCTAAATCTCACCGTTGGGATCATCCCTTCTCTTAATGTTGCTGCTGGCTTGTTGGGGTTCTTCTTTGTGAGGACCTGGACTGGGTTGTTGACCAAGATGGGATTTTTCACCAAGCCCTTTACTAGGCAAGAGAACACTGTTATTCAGACCTGTGTTGTTGCTTGCTATGGCCTTGCCTTCAGTGGTATCTCTCTCTCTCTCTCTCATTACCTGCTTGATTGTTTTGGATTCAATTGTTAAGCCTAGGATCAAGGTTTATTACCGGTCGCGTTGCGGTTGTGTGTTTGTTGATATTGCGGCAAATCGTGGACAAATGTGGCTGATGCGATCCCAATTGTGGTCGCGTTGCGGTTGTGGACAGTTAAAAGTCCTTGATGTTCCGGCCCATATCATGGTCGCGGACCATTTTATAAAACCTTGGTAGCAATCAAGGTTTTAAAAATGGTTCGCCACTACGTGGAGGCTTTTTTAGAGTCTTTGCTCAGTTTTTTTGCAATATATCAAGGTTGGGAAGTGAATCCTTGATGGGAATGTTCTTGTGGATTTTTTTCTGTTGAAGTCACTTTAGAACTTTCTTGGAAAAAGTTGGCTTTGTTTGTTTTCTGCTATTTGGATGTGCTTCTGTTTTCTTTAAGTGTTATGTGCTGTACGAGCTTGGTGCTTTGTTTGGAAGATATGTCTCAGCTTGGAGTTAGTTTTGTGAAGGTTAGAGGCTTACAGAGTTTTGTGGAAGAGATAGAGTGAATTGACAATGGAGTAGGAAATGAACATAGCTTCCTTCTACAGTCTAGAAGATTTAATTTGTATGTTTTTAGTTTTATTTTCTTAGAATAGTAATAAACTACATTGATAGCATGGATCAACTGGCTCAGTGTTGTTTCAATTTAATCCGTGGTCTTGAAATTGTGTCTTGGATATACAACTATGTTAAATACCCTTGAGGAAGACCTTTATTTCTCTTTCTCATAGTGATACTATCTAACTTAAACAAAATTGTTTCTTGTAGAAGATATCTTTGGCTTATACTAATACAGAATAATAGTAATAATAAACTAGCAAGATTTCATTTGTGTTCAAATTCATCTAATTTAACTGCCTTAGTAAAGAAATCTATTGAAAAGCTTTATAATAACACTGATAAATTCTCTCTGCCAAAGGGAAAAAAAAGTAGTGAATGTTGAAATGAAATGTGGTTATTTATTGTACATGGTAAAAGTATTTTGTTAGACACAATTTCTGTTGTTCTATTGCTGTCTCAACTCTAGTTAAGCAATTAAAATCACTTGGTCATGAGAGTTGCTTCTTATATTGGTGAGATCTTTTTCCCCATAAATTTCTCTAACGTACAAACTGTGATGTTGTTGACAGGGGGGTTTGGTTCATCCTTGATTGCCATGGATGAGAGAACATATGAACTCATAGGCCCTGATTACCCTGGTAATAGAGCTGAAGATGTTAAAGACCCAGGCTTGGGTTGGATGATGGGTTTTATGTTTGTTGTCAGTTTCCTTGGACTTTTTAGTCTTGTACCACTTCGTAAGGTAATCTATTTGGTTTGTTATTATTGTGTTAGATTTTCTTGAATTCTATTTCTTTCTTTGTTCCTTTTCTTTTTTATCATAAGGAAATTATATTTTAAGAGGAGATATCATATCATATAACACAAGCAGTAGAATGAAATAAGAAATGCAAGAATTTTGTCTCTTGTAATCTGGAAGATCAAATGATAAATTATAAAACATGGTCAATTGTTCTTTGGGTTTTGGAATTTGAACTATTGATATGATGAGTGTACCTTCTTCATGAACTTCCATGTTTTATTGCCAAATGTATGACATTCTATCCAAAAGCTTATTTATTTATTTATTTATTTATTTGTTGCCAAAACTATACAAAAGCTTTTTAGAGGATGTATTATCTTCCCATGTACTAAAAATAATGCTTCCATCATCCTGTTCATTTGTTGCTTTGGCTGAAAGCACAAACTTTGAAGGAGTCATATATGTAGTGCAAATTATATGAATTATTTATTTATTTTGGTGCAAAGTCACAAAGATATGAATATTTTCTCTGTTGAGAGGGATATAAAGTTTGTGTAAATATATGACTGTCCATGTTAGAAACTAAATAGAAAAGTTTACTTAAAGAGGAATTATTTAATTTAATGCCTTCAACTTTTCAAATGGTTTTTATCCCACAAAAATCAAATGGTGCCAATTTAGTAGTACATCTATAATGAGAAAAGTGAATATAATAAGAGTGGAACTGGAGGGAGTGCAAATTTGGTTATGGCTTTTCTACTCTCTCTCTATGAAGGTGTAGCTATAGCCTCTTTACTTCCATCTGTTGCCTATTTGATACATCATTTCCTTTGCCACTGTATCCTGATCTCCTTGAATGCAATTTCAGGTTATGGTCATGGATTATAAGCTTACATATCCCAGTGGGACAGCCACAGCTATGCTAATCAACAGTTTCCATACAAAAACTGGAGCAGAACTTGCAGAGTATGCATTACAAATTATGTTAATTTGACCACTCAGAAGCTTTTTATATCTTTCATTCTAATACAGGTCGTGCACATTGTTGATGAAACTTTCTGCTTATTAATCAAAGCATTGTGGAAACGCCTCAAAACTTTTAATCCCTCGTAATTTTTTATGCATTGATTATTTTGTTTCTATTTTCTTTCCTTTTATATTTATTAATTTATTGTCTATGAGAATCTTACAGGAACCAAGTTCGGCAGCTTGGGAAGTATCTAAGCATAAGTTTCTTGTGGAGTTGCTTTAAGTGGTTCTTCAGTGGTATTGGGGATTCATGTGGATTTGACAACTTCCCTAGCTTTGGTTTGACACTATTTAAGAACACGTAAGGCTCTTGTGGTTTTGATTTTCTCCGCACTTAGCTGAATTCACTTCTCACTCACCTTAAATTATATAGCAGCTGTTCTTGTGTATCACATATGTATATCTTTTCAATGAGACCTAATGATTATCAGAGCAGTTTGAGAGTTACATTGTACATGGGCCTAAGGCAGTATGTTGCTATTAAGAGACTTGGTGAATAACCAGTGGTAAATGTTTTTTGAAAAGCATATATAAATCTACTTTTGTATTTATATTTGTGATTGTGTCATTTCTATGATACCACTAGTGCTATAAGGTACAGTACAAGCAAGAACTTTTTGGATTTCATATGAGTCCATGAGCTAGTGCTAGGCTTTTGACTTGTTATAAGCTAACAGAAGGCATACTGACAAACTATAAGTCTATAACTTGTAACTTAGTGAACTCAATAAATAACAAAAGATGCTTTACCTCATGATGAATATCTCTTGTACTTGAGAATACCAGAACTCTATCATGATTATGATTACCAATATCTTAAGAAACTAATGGGATAGTGTCACAAATTTCAACTAGTTATTTCTGGCAAACTCCATCCTTAACTACCATATTACATGAATATCTCCCTGTACTTGGTAAATACCAAAACTCAATTATGACTATGACTACCAATACCTTCTTAAGAACTAATGGGGTAGTGTCACAAGCTTCAACTAGTTATTTATGAATTATGATAAATTTAACCCTTAACTACCATACAACTAACATGTGAGTTGAATTTCTGGAACTACATGAATGCTTGAGCATAATTGCAAGTATTAGTGACAAACTAAGAAAAAGATTATCTGACCCAAAGTTGTGCTGTGGTGCACACACACACACTCACTTTGGTTTGGACAATGTCTAGGCTTGTCTTAGACTGGTTAATTCCCTGGTTTTTGCACAGAAACATGGTAGGTAGGTAGAATTCAGAGGAAAAAAAAGAGATAGAGAGAAAGTGGCCACAAGTTAAGAAGTTAAAATTACTTTTAATATGAACGAGGATAATTACATTAATCTGTGGACTATTTTCTCAAATTGATTGATAAAAAGAAATGGAGCTAGCAATGAAATTGCTAGGTTTTCAATTTAGCCTTTAGTTTGTAGAGTTCTAGTGTTGTGGTCTTGCTGCTATTGATTGATTGGCTGTGGCTCTCCTGATTGCTTCGTTTTTTTTCTTCCTGAACTGGTTAAAGTTTTATTAATCAGCCTCTGGTACAATGTAACAGACAACACAAATAAATGACTGACATGCATAATTTTGATGCAACTCTATTGCCTATTTATTGTGATAATACAATTATACTAAGACCTTTACTGATATTACATTATAAGAGGCAACAACTTCCCCGAATAACCTAATAATCAATTTTCTTAATTTTTTAATAAATGTTTTAGGTTTTACTTTGTGGTGGTTTGTGTTTCTTAACTGCCCCACATGACGCAGCTTAAAACAAATATTTTTTCATTAATGGCTTGCCAAAATTTTGTAATAGTTATCAAATAAGTGATTAACATTTTATTCTTAACCGGTAACTGCTATGCTGAGGAATGAATGTGGAGGGTTCTGAGTACTCAAGTAATTGTCTAGATACTAACATAGCAACATGCCTTCTTCCTTTTTGTGCAGATTCTACTTTGACTTCAGTCCAACCTATGTTGGATGTGGTCTTATCTGTCCTCACCTAGTCAATTGTTCAGTTCTCCTTGGAGCTATTATATCATGGGGCTTTCTGTGGCCTTTCGTCTCTGAGCACGCTGGGGACTGGTATCCAGCTGACCTTGGTAGCAACGATTTCAAAGGTCTTTATGGATACAAGGTATGGCTAACCAAATATACTTGCAGGACATCACTTTATGTATCTTCATGAAAACAGTGCTTGTGATCTCTATGCCAACAATAAAGAAAAACAATGCCTTGATGTTTTATCTGAAGTGCAAGTGTAAATTTGAATACGACACGGGAAAGTCTTGATTACTCATAACTGGCGAACCAAGCTTGAGCCACTTACAATTTATCAATTTAAACTATCAAGCGTAATGCATGATATTTATCCTCCATGCGTCTTAACTTTCAAGTCCAAAAGAAAATAGTCAATAACATATAATGGGGAATATTAGATCATTATCAACATTCCAATTTTAAATTTTACTTTTAACTTCTTTTTGCTGAGCACAGTACAGTACATGTTTTTGTTTTCTATGTAGTGATCATTGTTTTGACTTGATAAGTTTTGCCTTATTTGCTCTGAAATATGCTGAGCCAGCCTGAACTTTAATTAGGGTTTTTCAAAAGCTTTAATGTCTTAAAAAAGGTTTGCATGTCTGATCAGCTTAACTTCTTTACATCCTTTATCCAAAGGCATTTTTTCTTGGAAAGTACTTCTAATAATTTCTTCTCATTGATTAGTTGCTTTATTCAGTTATAATTTTGTGTAAACCTTTTTTCTTACATATCATGTTTTGTGCAGGTATTCATATCTATTGCTCTGATTTTAGGGGATGGCATTTACAATCTGATAAAGATTATACTGATAACCATTACGGAGATGTGGAGGGCAAGCTCCAAACAGCTTCCTGTTGTGACAGAGGTTCAAGGTGAGTATGGTAAAATACTTTCTAAATACGTCTTACAACAGGCGTGGCTGCATTTTCTTTTTTTATTTTAATAAAGTTTTGTTTGGTATCTGCCTAGTCATTTCCCATGCAAGACGTATAAATATTGTCAACTTATCATGCGTGTGGATCTTATATTTTACCAATAAATTACCTTCATGTTGACATCAAATCTTGATCTGTATGGCAGCTTGCTTATGGATAATATAGAATTGGTTGCATTGTGGAAAACAACTGAACTGAATGGAGTTAATTAACTTCTGAAAATCATATCTGATTAAGTGATTATCTACTCCCAGTGTCATCCATTGAAACTTGAAAGTTGAAACTGGTGGTATTAAGGGTATAAATTGATGTTAACCTTCAGTACTGCTATTTTTTTTCATCCATAGTCAGAATTATCTATCACAATAAGTCATTATTATTATTTGAAAATGAATCATGTTGTATAGTTTGATGTGTCATCTGATATATAACCTGAATAAGCATGATTTCATCAATAGACAATGACAGGGAACCATAACTCGGAAGTCAGATCTGCATCTCTTGTCTTCCCTGACCTGGTCTGGTCTGGATCTGAGTGCAAGTCTATAATTTATAGAACTTAATTGTTTTCAGATGATGAGAGTTCTCAACTGCAATCAGAAGAAAAGAGGAGGGATGAAGTATTCTTGAAGGACAGGATACCCACCTGGTTTGCAGCCTCTGGATATGTGGGCTTGGCTGCGATATCCATAGCAACAATACCAATTATCTTCCCTCCTCTCAAATGGTACTTGGTTCTGTGCTCTTACATCCTCGCCCCCGCCCTTGCCTTCTGCAACTCTTACGGTACTGGCCTCACAGATTGGAGTCTGGCATCCACTTATGGAAAGATCGGTCTTTTCATCATTGCTGCAGCAGTAGGCCAAAATGGTGGTGTAATAGCTGGGGTGGCATCTTGTGCTGTGATGATGTCAATTGTCGCAACTGCTGCTGATCTCATGCAAGATTTCAAGACAGGTTACCTCACCCTCTCATCGGCAAAGTCCATGTTTGTGAGCCAATTGATCGGAACAGCGATGGGTTGTGTAATTGCTCCTCTCACATTCTGGATGTTTTGGACTGCCTTTGATATTGGCTCACCTGATGGCCCTTACAAAGCACCATACGCTGTTATATTCAGGGAAATGGCCATACTTGGTGTTCAGGGATTCTCAGAGCTTCCGAAGTACTGCCTGGAAATGTGTGGTGGTTTCTTTTTGGCAGCCTTAGTTATCAACCTTCTAAGGGATGTCACTCCTAAGAAATTCTCACAGTACATACCTATCCCAATGGCAATGGCAGTTCCTTTTTACATTGGTGCTTACTTTGCAGTTGATATGTTTGTTGGAACTGTGATATTGTTTGTATGGGAGAGGTTGAATAGAAAGGATGCAGAAGACTATGCTGGAGCAGTTGCTTCTGGACTGATATGCGGTGACGGGATATGGACAATTCCTTCTGCAATCCTTTCTATTTTGAGGATTGATCCCCCAATCTGTATGTACTTTGGCCCTTCCACAAGTAGCTGAAACCAGCAACTTTAGGTTGTCTTTAAAACTGCAATGTTTATTTATTTGCCTTGTGTCTGTAAATATGTGGATGTAAACATCACAGGCAATATCTGGCATTTCATTTCCTCTGTTTGTCTTTGCAATTTGTGTCCGTAAATATTTAGGGATATCATTCAGTTCCTTAACTGTCTCAGGGGAACCGGAAAACAGAAGAAAGGCATAAAGAGGGAAGGGGGTACCTTGATCCCATTTTCCTTTTGGTGCATTAATGTTTTCCACATTCTTTTCTTAAAGTTGTTTCAGTTCGAAACCAAAGTAATATGTTTAAGAAGTTAAATTAGAATGCATTGAGTGTGTAAATATAATATGCATTCATCAAATAATGAGTTATATTATGTAGGGTAAGATTGTTAATGTGTGATAATTACACTAGTAGTATATGTTTTAAAATAGGTGGTATTTTGAATTAAAAAAATATGAACAAGAAAATAGGTCTGAAGAAAAAAAAAAGGTGCAGATAGAATCACCCATTACTGAATTATTTATCTTAAACCGAAAATACTTAACATTGTATATTGTCTTACTTATTGGGCTTGTGCAAATATCTATATGTGGAGAATATCTATATCCATTATTAGCATATGTTAGTACTGAACCAAATCCTCTTTCCATAGATTAATTTGCTAGATCTTTGCACGCCATGAGCACTAATTGTGTGCTTGGAAGCATGGTGTGTCAAATTTTCACAACAGATATCCATGTCGAACGAGAAGCTGTATATTATTAACTTTCGATTTCCACATTTTTACGTTCTATGGTTTTAATTTAATGCAGAACCAAACACCAGGTTGACAGAATCACTTTTGATTGTGAATGTTTTGCTGCCCCTTTAGTTTCACTTCTAGCTCAGTGCCTTTAATTTTGTACTAGAGAAAAAGTGGTCAAATTAACAAGATTCAACACACAATTGATAGGGAGTTGATTTTCTTAAACATGCTAATAGATGTTCAATTTTCGAATATGAAAATGACTTTCAGATATTGTAGTAGGTTATTATTGTTTTTTATTATTTATATTAATGTTTAATAATTATATCATTCTTAAATCCTTGTGTTGGGCATTCAAAGAATGACATCTACTCCTAGTGCTTGAAAATGAGAGGGTGCCTAATATCAATTTTAGACATTCATGGTTCATTTGATTCACATAAATTTAAGGGACAAGACGACATAAAATTACTTGTTCTACGTTTGATTATAAAAAGATTTACCTTGACAACACATTGAAAATGTAAAATGTTGTTACCCACTAAACTATGATACAACTTTTTGTTCCATGTACAAGAAATGTAAAAGATAAATACTCATTATCTTTTATTATTCCCTCTCCCCACTTAACTTTTTGAAAAACGGCTTTTATCTTATTTTGTAATCTTGTATGGACCGTTATCATTTTTTCTCTCCAGAGGATCTTTTTATGATTACTGGTACTCTCTTTGTTCCTTATTATAAATCTCTTTTAACTAATTTATGTTTTTTTAAGAAAAGTAACTATTTTAGTTAATTAAATTAAATATTAAATTAAATATGTCAATTATTTATATTATCATTCTAAAATTATCCGTTTCTTATTTCTCTATTCACTTAATTACTTCTCATTAATTTGAGAAAAAATAATTAAGTAAGAATATATAAGAAAAAAATAATTAATACATTTAGAAATTAGAAATGACCTTATAAAAAGGGACAAATAAATTTTTGAAAAAGATCGTATAAAACTATAAACTTTTGTTTTATGTTAGATGGGTATGATATAATATTTTAGTATATATACATACATATATATAAATATATATATATATATATAATATTTACATATAGTATAATATTTGATATATATTATTTTTTATTATTATAGAATAGTAATAATAATAATATGAGTTCATTAAATTTTATTAGAACAATTAATAGTAAAAATGGTATAACAGTGAATTTGAAATTTTTTTACTTGTGTTGTTCATTATCCACTAAATAATGTACATAACAAAAAGTTTGCAAATAACTTAAATTAAACGATTGTTCTACATTGTTCTCTTTGTATGGTATCTAAATAGGTATTAAATGGACCTCAATATCTTTTTTTATTTTCTTTTCCTTTTTGATTCTTTTAAAGAAGCCCATGCATACATGATTGTACTTTCACTTGACATCTATCATTAATTAGAAATGACTCATCTCTGTGACACTTTCTATCTCATACTTATATGTATTAATAATAATAGGAATAAAAATTCAAATATTAATTAAAAGTATTTAAAACATTTTTTTTTAAATACAAGCCTTCCAAAAAGGTAAAAGGCTCACATTCACCTTTCTAACATCATACTAAAACTTGTCTAAATAAATAATAAATTCACTTTGGCTCAAAACAAGGTCGTTCAAAACTTTATACAATTAATATAGAACATATATCCTAATGTCACATCTTATCAGAGCATTGTATTCATGTGTCCTCTAGCATGAGGTTATTCATAGTCATTCACCTATTCATCTGCTCCCACGAACACAAGGTTCGAGATCATCACAGGATCCAAACACAAATAGCACACTGGGAGTGAGTTATCACATTCCTAACTAATGAAGAGTAACGATACAACATGTAAGTATAAATATCATAAAAACAAAATAAAACTTACTTAAACATAGCTCACGTCATTTCACCACTTTGTCATCCAACATCACATCATCACAAAACACATTTCATTCATTTTCACAACATTCACGTACTCAAAGATCAAAACACAATATCATCAAGTCAATCAATATCGATCAATACACAAGTGTTATGTAACATATACACTAAGACTCAATCTTATATGCAATATGGTACCATGTCAATGAAAAACCACGTCGGGCACCTAGGAGTACATGACAAGGCAAATCACACACTAGCAAGTCAGGTCACTCTCACTAAGTAAGATCATAGGGAGGCCAGTCAGGGTCACGGTGTTTTGCGAGAATTTTCCAACCATATGGGATCAACATAGGCTTAAAGGAGCATTCAAACCGGGTAACCCCCAAGGCCTACACTCCGAAGAGTCCGTCAAGGCCTCTCCCTCCTAATTCAGGTCAAACCTAAAAAATATTTTAGCATACAAACTCTATCTATGAACAGTACAAAACACACGACTCCTCAATTGTTCTCAAATAGTTTATCTCGTCGTCCTTAAAGAGTCTTAGCATTAACTCGTCGCCCTTAAAGGGACTTAGCATTAACTCGTCACCCTTAAAGGGACTTATAGTCATATGATTGTACAATTCATAGTTCACAACTCAATGCACATAACATCTCAATCACATACATACACAATTTATCACATACACTAGATCTCAATCACAATGGTATAATCTCAATTAACACGTTATCACACCTCATGAATCATATACACTTTACCTATGAACTATGCAATACACACAACTACTCAATTGTTTTCAAAATCATTTTAACTCGTCGGGTTCCCACAGTGGATCTCATCACAATACTCGTCCCCCTTAAAGGCTCTTACAATTGTGTGATTTCACAGTTCAGAGCTCATAGCCTAATACACACATCTCAATACACATCTATTTCACCATTAATCACAGGTTCAAATTATCACATACTCACAATTTGAATCACCATTTCATAATCTTAATATAATAATTGATACAAAATTTTTATCACAACATGGGGAGTAAAACCCCTCAAATAATTTCACACAATTATACCAAAATCAATTAATCAAAATTATAGATATAAAAAAAATAAAAACACCAAGATCACTCTGTTTTATCAACCAATTTGCAATAAGACATCAATATTGTATTTATAATAATAAAGGAAAAATTATAATTTAATAAACATCCCAAAATAAACCCAATTTAATTTTCTAAGGATCCCTAAATATATTCATTCTAACCCCAATTGCGATAAACTCATCTCTTACCTCTAAGCGGGTTCACGTGTCTTCCGACAGTGATAGAGGCATCTCTAGCAAGTTCCTGAGATTCCTCAATTTTTTTCTCTGATTGCTCTGATAGGGTTCCCAAACGTTAGAGAGAAGAAGGGATTGAAGCCTCCATTTTATACTGTCTTCGAGCGATTTTGTTTTCTCTCTCCATGGATATTATTTCGTAAATCCCAACGGTGAAGGTGAGCAAAATTGAATCACGAACCACATATTAAAACTTTACGACAATCCAACGGCTAACGAATCCAGGATCGTAGTTTTACAGAGACAGCTATGGATTTCTGTGGGAAAAGAAAAGACTACGATGCGAAATGTATTTCTCTCAGCTCCAACATGATTTCAAAATTCCCAATGGTGAAAAGACTCTTAATTAAGTTTCAAACCTGATGCTTAAATTTCATGACGATCCAACAGTGAATAAGTCTAAGATCGTCATTTTTCTAAGACATGTTTGGTGGTTTGCGGGAAAAAGAGAGGATTTTGGGAGAAGAGAGAAAATTGAAAATGAGAAGATGAGGCATCGTCGGTCTAAAAACTGACCTAGCATATCGCTATTTATATCTAGGGTACTCACAACTTATTATTTACTCTATTTATTTATTTTTATTATTTTACATAAATGAACTCTATTTTATTTCCTATCAAATGAATAAATCAAATATATATATATATATATATATATATATATATATATATATATATATATAGTTTTCAAAGCATTATTTTATTACAACTATTTTTTATTTATTTAATTAATTATAAAAACCTCACCATTCTCTAAAACTTTGTTTATTTATTTATTTTTATTAAAAAGTCTTTTTAATTTATTTATGAAAAATGGGATGTTACAATCTCGTCATGACCTTCTCTGGAATTCTCGAAACTTCTTTGACTCCATCTCCATTGGACAGAGAACCCATCATTGTCTTGACTGTGCTACGTTATTTTTTCCAATTTTTTTGTTTGTTCTTGTTTTAAATTCTTTTCAAATCTCATCTCTCTTTTTATTCCTTTTGGGTTCAATTCTTCGTCTATTTATTACAATGGGGAAATATTGTTTAGTGTGAAAAATGGTAGAGGAAACTAAATATGAATCCATCATCATGATTTGTGTCAAACGCCCAAATCTATCTTTTCCTTTTTAGTTTTTGAATAACTAATAAAACATGTCCACATATATTCGTGAGTTTCGTGCAATTTCTTTTCGTAAGAAATAAGAACACTATGAAAATATAAAAAATAAAATGAAAATGAGAAAATTAATAATTAAAACTTAAACAAATTTGAAAAAAAATATTTATTTTTTACCATCACAAAATATAATGTTTTAAGGAAAAATTTAATGAAATAATTTAATTGAAAGACTTAATTTCTCTATAAAAAAAAAAAACTTCTAACATAAAAAACATTTGGCACGATTGCCTAAATGCAACTAGGTGCTATGATGGTAGTGTAGTCATAGATACAACTATGACTATATGTATAGGTTCTAATACAAAACAAAAATGTGATTTCGTTATGTATTTGTGAAATCAAATACCTAGCGAAATCACATTTCTACTGTCCAATTATCTTTGGATTTTCATTTCCATTGAATCTGAATGCACAAAAATGTAAAACTCACAAGTGGCAAAGAGGAAAACAAACACGTGAAATGATCAAACAAGATGAAGAATGTGGTGGCACAAAGCTACAACATATTCAATTAAACTTGGGGGGGTGGGGGGTGGGGGGAGAGAATGAAAAGCTAAAATTGAAAATTGGTGAGTGGATAAAAAAGATGAGGGATACAATGAAAAAAAACATAGAAGAGGGTGATGGGTATTGGAAACATTGGCAAGGGTAAAATTGACTTTTAAATTATTTTTGTAAAAGCATTAGGTGGGAAGAGTAAAAACATAAGTGTGAAAAGCATCCCCCTCCTCGATCATACTCTCTTTGTTGGACACTTGGACTAACATGGACACATCCATTCTCTAATGGTAGTTGCTATGTTGACTCTCGTTCTTTGCTCATCCATTCCCCTTTTCAATTTGATTTCCAAAAATGTCATCTTTTAAAAAATACACTCCCATGTGACAATTTTGAGAAAATCATCCACCCTCTAACAAAACCTCACGTAACCCCCAATTTTTGCAATTAACCATAGCTTCAGAGACTTTCAAGATTCTGGTGACAATGGTGGCCTTCTTCTTCTTCTTGAAAGAATTCGTCACCATCGGTGAAACCTTAAGTTCACCGGACAACCTCCTCCTGGGAGAAAACAAAGCCCTTTGCAAACTTGGCGATGGTTGATTCCTCCTAGTCAGAAAGATTGTTGGTAGAGGACAATATGATAATCATCTGCTCCCTAGAAACCTTCCAGTTCTCCTCCCGTGCCGAGACGAGGCTCAGAACCACACATTTTGGCGACCCGCAAAAGGCTCTGCAGAGATTTGTTCTTTGTTGTCTTTGTATTGTTTTTGGTCTTTATGGATAGGGTTAGGGTTAGGGTTAGGGATTGGGGATTTGTTGTGGTTGTTTTTTAAGGGAGAGAACGAGGCGGCCTTGGAGGTTGAGCCACCGCTTGTAAACCAGAGAGTTGGAGTTTTGCCAAGCGAAGGAGAAGTGGAAGCAGTTGACGTGGACGAATTGGTCGAGTTGGAGATAGTGGGAAAAAAGGACGTAGGTGGACTAGAGGTCAGAGCTGGTGAGGGCGGGGACAATGTCGATGTCCTAGTTGGGGAGTGGGTGGTTTTTTTAGAACAGTCAACAAAAGAGTGTATCTTTTTGAAAGAGGACATTTTTGGAAAATAAATTGAAAAGAGTGGTGGATAAGCAAAGAAGAGGAGTTGATAAAGCAAGTCCTTCTATAATTTACACCAATGGGTACACTCTTATTTTTTAACCAAAGAATCCCATGTATATCTGTTTTGGGTATATATTACAAATATTTTTCATTAGAGACAATCTAGTTTTAGTTAGATAAAACCACCATAAGTAATAAAACTCTTTTTTCAAATATTTAATGCAAGTAAATGTTCAAAACTTAAACTCAAGAGCTCTAATTAATCTTGAACAACCATGCATATGTATTTAGTATGCAAATTTAAGTGGAAATATATCTAGTTAGCAAATTATTCTAAATATTGTTACTCTATTAGTGCAAATATTGACTCAAGTATCATATTGTCTGTATATACCTTCGACTATGACCAGCAGAATATCAACAATCTAGATTATTCATGCGAGATAGAAGCTCCAACGATCTCCTGCATGTGCTTTATGTTTTCTATTTTATTCACACACTAAATTGGATTTTAATTTTAAGGGAAATAAAAAGTTCAAGCCATATACTTTTTTCGTCTTAATTCTAGTTTTTTGGCATTAAAGTAGATTGAACAGTGACTAATAGTCAAGATGACAAATACATGACATTGATTCATATTCCAATTTCCATTTTGGATGAAACATGTTAGTCACAGTCAAAGACTTAAAGCATCATAAACACACACAATAGGTGTGTTTATCTTTCAGTTTGTGTTGTTATAGAACTTGTGTTGAAATGCATCTGCATACTGCTTAATTGTTTGCATGTGAAAATTTTGGGGATTTTTAGGCTTTATATTTCATGACCTTCAGAGTTTATGATTTACTTGTCCACTAGTTGCCACCTTTGAGCCTAGAATCTTTCTTTGTTACCCTGGAATTCATGAATTATGTATGGTAACCTTTGTAGGTAAGAAAAGAGGCAATTTGTGAAATAAGATCTTCTCTCAAGAAATTAAAGTCCCTTGTGCCAATTAAGAGGAACTTTGACTCCTTTCATTCTCTAACTAAAAAAAGAAAAAGGAAAAGTGCCTAATAAAATGAATTTGGTACTAAATCAATAAAATGAGAGAAGGAAGAAAAGGAAGAGCAATGAAAAGTGATAAAAATGTGCAGAGGGAAAAGGGATGAAACAATTGAGATTGAGGGAAGACCAATGCGCCTAAGAGGTTACCTTATTTTGTTTGTGTTGAGCCTTTTGTTATATCTATTTTTTCCATATGATCCATATGACATATGAGCCTTGTCCTTATTACATTTCATGATTTCCCATATTTTTTGCATGATTGTTAATTTTGTGGTGTAATTTAATTGAAGTACAAGTCTATGAAACATACTTTCTAATGTACATAGCGTTTATTCTCTTTACATGTAAACACTGAGAGGTGTGAGTTGCGAGTAACCATGTTCTCAAGAGTTGATTTTTAAATACTTAAGTCTAATTGAGCATCTAGGTGAACATTATCCTTGGTGAGGTTGCTTCCTTTGTATCTCTGAAAAATATATTAATTGTCATTCTTGAATAAAATGAGTGATCTCATGAATATATCTTTTTAATTTTGTGAGCCAGAATAACTAGCACTCAATGGATCTATCTCAACGGATATATTCACAAGTGCAAGCTAGCTAACAGTGGAGAAGAACAAAGAAGAAAAAGACAACTCAATGAGATGTAAAGGAAGGGGTTGAATGTGTACAGAATGACTAGCTACAAGAACTTGACCAGCTCATGCAACATTTGAAAGTTGAATTCAACCTCCAACATCCACAACAACAACTAACTCCAAGATCACTCTACAAATTGATCAAATTCGATGGAGCAACTTGCAAGGAAGAATTGCCAAAAAGAGAGGGTAAGGTCAGGTGAACTCACCCCTTAGAAACTTTTTAGCCATACACTCTAGGTGGAGTCAGTAGAGATAAATTCGAAGGAGTGTAAAACACCTTCATAAGTGGATCCTCAGTAGAAGGCGACCTATAAGGTGTGGAGTCTATCCCCTAGAATTAGCAGGATAGAACTTAGAAGAGTGGTCAAGGGGCTACTACTTTTGAAGTTCGGTGTTAACACAATAGGTGTTGTGTGATTCCAATAATAGTTGCTACTACGGGTGTGAAACCTAAAGAATATTTTTGAAAGAACACTTGAAAGTAGCCTAAAGAGGCTTTGTGAAAGAATACTTGGGGTGAAGCCTATAAAGGCTTAGAAAATATTGGTTGTTAGGAACCTCTGGATGCTTCAAGAAAGAAAGAATACCCCGGTTGGGTGCTTAGTCATAGTGGATAAAGCTTACATGTGTAGGTACTGGATAAAGGTGTAAGTGGCCCAAGTTGGGTTGAGTTTTGTTTATTTTTCAACCAAATCCAATTAAACTTAATTAGGTTGGGTTGGGTTTATCTTTCTTTCTTCTTTTCTTTTTTTTGCAACCCAATCCAACTATAATTGGACTGGGTAGGGTTGGTCATCAGGTTGAGCCATTAAAAAATTATCACCTCTTTAAATCTTGAAAAAATAAAATAAAAAATCATCAAATAAAAAATATTAAGGGATATTTTTAAAAATCAGTATTTATAAAATATTATACTATCCATATGATAAATAGGAAAATATAAATTATATATACCCAGAGTAGTATTTATAACACATTGTATTCATACTAGTTTTAGAGCCCGTGAAATGCACATGCATACTGATTTATTGTAAACTATCATGAATTGTAATTATTATATGATTTAATTTAAAGAAAAAATAATTTTACATTGTATTGTTGCGTTGCAGCCGAGACTACTAACCCTGATTCAAAAACATGCTTCTTCCATACTATTATGTATTGTTGCATTGGGGAAGGAGGGTTTGCTGGTGGTGGAGGGACTGCTGGTGGAAGGACCACCGATAGTGCATCTAGAGCAACTCGGGCCCTAACCTTCCTTGGCCCTGGGAAGATGATGGAAGGGTCTGCTGGATTTCAGCAGTTCTTCTGGATATAGGCCAAGTTGATCATGGGACTCAGCGACTCAAAGGTCAGGGTGTCAGAAGTGACCCCCTTTGCATCACAAAGTGTCGTGATCAATATGGGAAAACCAAGCCAGGAGGTGCTAGACTGGGCGATCTGTGTGATCTGTCCTGATATCATGCTGCCCAGGTCCATGTTCATCTGCGTCACCAACCCGTAGATGAGTTGAGCCCGATTGACGTTGAGGTCGGAGGTGTGAGAAGTGGGAGCAAGGTTGAAGTAGCTCAGAACGCTCCATGTCTGGGCCAATGTGGTGAGGTCATTCCATAGAAGCTTTCTCAGAGCCCCATCAACGTTCAACATGAACTATCCTGCCAGTGTGCAGAGCTTGGTCGCGACAGTCTGGTGGTCAGGGGACGTGTGGAGGTGCTGGGAGTAAATGGGGTACTCTTCCTCCTTTGGAATGATGACGGGGGTCTCCAGAAAGTCATTCAATGTCTCAGCATTGAATCAAATGACTTTCCCCTAAACCCGGCAATGCTTGGACAAGCCGTCCTCTGGATCATAGGCATTTGCATAGAACTCCCTCACCAGAGCGATATCAATCCTCTTCTCTAGGAGGCGTGTAAGCCGGCGATGCCACTGCCTTCGCTGAAGCTTGCCGTAGAACTCGTCGTACATGGTGGGGGCAAGCTCCACGTTTCTCTCCAGAAGGATGTTCCGAAGGTGAACGTTGTTCTGGTATCTGTGTCAGGCGGTCTCTGATGTGAATCTGGAGGAGTCCCATGTGGGCTCCCCCTCCTGAGGCTGGCTCGGGACTGCTCGGCATTTCCTTTAAGTCATCTACAAAATAAAAGAACAAGACCAATATTAGTAAATAATTAAAACTAGGAAAAGAAAAGGAAACAAAATTTAGAAATCATGCATTGTGATTATTATATGATTTTATAGTCTTCTTTTAAACTTGATTTGTTTAGAAAGGGTGTTGCTAAGAGAACTTAGGAGGTTGAGTTTGTTGATCTTGCACATTTTGTTGAGCTTCCAATTCCAAAAATCTTGCATGGATTATAAGTACCATGATCTTGTTATTTCATCTGATATTTGATATATTACTTTGAATTTAAGCTTCTTTGTACAAATTACATACAAATTCAGTTGTTGTATTAACTTGTTTTACAAAATTTGTGCTTATACTCCAAAAATACAAAATAAGAATTCAATCTATGTAAAACTATTTTGGATAATTGAAGTATTAATACATGAGTAATATAATTTACCAATTGAAGATCAGAGTTAACCTGATTGTTGAGGTTGTATTTCATATTTCGCACTATGAAAATTGTATCTATAGTTGACATATTTCTCCCCATAAATTAAGTATAAATTTTCTTACTTGCTTTAAACATAAATTTCATATTTTTAATTGTATATGTTATTTCTATCTTTAAGAAAAATGTTCATCTCCACAAATTAAGTATATATTTTATTACTTGTCTTAAAAATATCATTTTCATATTTTTTACATAATTCAATGGGAGAAGAAGAGAAAAGAAAAACCCCACCTCATAATATTACATATAAATTTTAGACATTAATTTTACTTATACTTGGCATTTTAAATATAATAAAATATTCAATGAATTGGTTAAGTGAAAAGAAAATAAGCAAGAAATAAACCAAAAAAACATTTACATTAATGTCATTAGTTATATTTTATTAATATTCTCCCGTAAAAAAATAATTTATCTGTATACTCCATATTAAGTCAAACAAAGTATTCAAAAAATTAGTTTAAGTAAAAAAAGAGAACTTATATGAGTAAGAAGATAGTAAATAAGAAATATATCATTTGCCTATAATTTGATTTTATATATTTATTTTATTTATATACTTTCTATGTTAAATAAAATAAGATATTCAATAAATTAGTTAAGTGATAAGATAATAAGCAAGAAAGAAAAAAAATATTTACATAGTTCCCATTCCTTATATTTTATTCATGTTCTCTATAATAAACAACAAAGTTTTCGAAAAATTAGTTAATCTAAAAAAAGAAAGAAAATGAATTTATATTAACATAATTTCATTAATTCAAATTTCTCTTAGTTTTGTAATTAAATATATAATAATTAGGAAAAAATTTACTCCTCACAAATTAAATAGTTTTTTTTCTTTAAAAAAATCATTTTTGTCTTTTTTATTTTATATATAATTTCTATCTTTGGAAAAAAAAATTATTCTCGTATATTAAGTAATGATATTATTGCTAGCTTTTAAAAATCATTTTTATATTTATTTTTTATGTTTAGTAAAAAAATTACTCCCCTTAAATTAAGTATAAATTTTGTTACTTGCTTTTAAAAAAATCATTTTTAGGATAGTATATGAGTTCGACAAAAATAATTTTCAATCAGACTTTATTTATCTTAGTTGAACTCCAGATTAGTCAAGGCTCAATTCCTATGATGAATTGGAGGATTAAGACCAGATAAAAAAGACCTTAATATTTTATATTTGAATATATAATTTCTATCTTTAGTTGAAATATTCCTCCCCATAAATTAAGCATAAATTTTCTTACTTCCTTTAAAAATAAATTTCATATTTTTTATTTTATATGTTATTTCTATCTTTAAGAAAAATGTTCATCTCCACAAATTAAGTATAGATTTTGTTATTTGTCTTCTTAAAAATATCATTTTCATATTATTTACATAATTTGTTGGAAGAAGAAGAGGAAAGAAAAACCCCACCTCATTTTACATACAAATTTTTAGACATTAATTTTACTTACACTTGGTATTTTAAATAAAATCCAATATTCAATGAATTAGTTAAGTGAAAAGACAATGAGCAAGAAATAAACCAAAAAAACATTTACATTAATTACATTAATTATATTTTATTCATATTCTTTTGTAAAAAAAATGATTTATTTGTATTCTTCATATTAAGTAAAACAAAGTATTCAAAAAATTAGTTAAATAAAAAAAAGAACTTATAACCATAAGAAGATAATAAATAAAAAATACATTATTTGCCTATAATTTGATTTTATATATTAATTTTATTTATACTTTCTATGTTAAATAAAATAAGATATTCAATAAATTAGTTAAGTGATAAGATAATAAGCAAGAAAGAAAAAAAATATTTACACAATTCTCATCCATTATATTTTATTCATGTTCTCTATAATAAATAACACAAAGTATTTGAAAAATTAGTTAAACTTAAAAAAGAAAGGACAAAATATTTATATTATCATAATTTCATTGATTTAAATTTCTCTTAGCTTTGTAATTAAATATATAATAATTAGAAAAAAATTTACTCCTATTTATTTTTTGTGTTTAGAGAATGTTATGACAATTACTTTACAGGCCTTTAAGGCCATCTGTTGCGAATAGTTAGAAGTTATAAATTTCAAATCATGTTTGCATTTAGGATCGGTAGTACTTGGCAGTAATGAGTGACATTTGTTAGTTTTATTGACTTTGACAATTAATTGACCCTAATTTTTAGCATAAATTTATAGACAATCATGTTTATACAAAATGAATACTCTGTTTTGACCAAGTCAGAATATTTTTCCGGTCTTGATGAATGTATTGCCCAATTTGGATTTTTGTTGGCTAATGTTCTTTGGAGTTTTCCACAGGATATGGAACCATGAGAAGGCTACACTGCTTAACAGTTTTGATAATCATGATTTTCCCAACAAAGAAATTTCTAAGCTCTGCCTTGTAAATGAGCTTGATGATAGCTTGCTTCTTGCTGCTTCATGTACTTTTCTCTACTATTTAATATTATTCATTTTATTCTCAAATTATTATTAGAGTATTTAATATTAGCGAATCTTATGATGCAGCTGATGGAAACATTCGGATTTGGAAGGACTATACTCTGAAGGGTAAACAAAAACTTGCCACTCCATTCTCTTCAATTCATGGTCATAAAGCTGGTGTGAGGAGTCTGAATGCAGTTGTTGATTGGCAACAGCAATGCGGTTATCTGGTAGGTGGTTGCTCTTTGTTTATTCTTGGGAATGTGGGATATCTCCCTCAACCCCAATGTCCTAAAATAGACACTCTAATTGTTTCCTCATATTGTGATGTTAATGATTTTTTTATTGTGTTCCATGTTACATTTATACATATACCCGCATTAACTTGCTGCATCTAACTTAAAATTTCATGTTAAATAACCTGTAGAGACTTTAATTATTTTTTTACTCTTGGTTCGTTAAACTTTGTTCTATTTCCTGTGCTCTTTTACAAAGAGGTTGTTATTCAAATGACAAATGTATTTTCCTTTCTAGATTTGTTTGGAATTCCAAAATCAAGCTCTTTCCCAGAGGACAACGTAGTTCTTAATTGATAGAGGACAACGTAGTTCTTAATTGATAAATGCCAATGATAGATCAGTAGTGCCACCATCAAATTGCACAAAGGCGAAACATGCATTAACTTGCTGCAACTAATTTAAAATTTCAAGTTAAATAACCTGTAAAAACATAATTATTTTCTAACTCTTGGTTTGTTAGACTTTGTTCTTTTTCCTGTGCTCTATTACAAAGAGATGGCTGTTATTAAAATGACAGATGTATTTTCCTCTCTGGATTTGTTTGAAAAACCTAAAAAAAAGAGAGAGAGAACATGCAAGGTGTTATGGCATATTTCTAGTCAACATAGAAAGATAAAGTATTTGAAGAGATGTGAAAAGAAGATTAACCTATCTGAACTACCTTATAGTCTAGTTACATCGATCTTCTTCCTTTCCATGTTCTTCTCACACTTATATATATATATATATATATATATATATATATATATATATATATATATATATATATATATATATAGACAAATCCATATGCTAGTATCTCATCTCATCCATTTAATAAAAAAGTGAATTATAATTACTAATCACCAAGTGTCTCAAAACATCATAAGTTCTTTCTCATCATAGCTACAAGAGAGAATCATTTACATCCCAAAATACAAGAATTCTCTCTAAATCTCTTACTACCCTGGCCCCTATAGCTGCATTATACTGGAGTTATAACCAAAATATCCATCAGACACAATGCAGACCTACCAAAAAAAAGATAATCAAGTTCCTGGGTATGTCAGCAAATCCCAGGAAATCGGTTACTCCACTACTGGGTATCTGAGAAAAGAAGTAACAAAAAGGGATAAGTCACAAGGACTTAGTGAGAGCATAATATACTAAGCAGACATGAGAGAGCACCACTTAACATGAATCCTTCCATTTCAAAAGATATTAAAATGACATTTCAATAAATAATGAATGAAAGATACACTTGCTTTTAGAAATTCATGTACGCAAAGAATATACATTTCAGAATTTCTCATAATCTGGTATTCAAAATAATTACTTTAAAAAAAATCAAGCATTTATTCAACTATGTGCACATAGACCACATTATCTCTTCGTTGTGGTGAACGGTAATTATATAACTACGACATTTAGCTCGTAGGCTACATTATCTCTTCGTTGCAGTGAACGAAACATATAAATATACTATGAGAATTCAACTCACAGGCTACATTATCTCTTCGTTGTAGCAAACGGAAATATCATTATACTATGAGAATTCAACTCATAGGCTACATTATCTCTTCGTTGTAGCAAATGGCATATCATTCATGATCTCAACATAAATAAAATTAAACAAACAGTTCAACATTCATCCTTATATATATTATCAAGATCTCACAATAAATTTCAAAGCTTACCAAAAATATATATGTTCGAAAGTATACTTGCTTCTTCATAAATGATCTTTAAGAAAATCGCTAAGTATATTAGCTACTCACCTAAATAACGCAATCAATGACTTCTACCGCTGTTAGGAAGGTCAACCGCTATATTTTCCACAGAACCTAAGCATTCAAATAATAGAACAAGAGATTAGACAAAATCCCCAATTTTAGCAAACCTAGGGTTTTGAGAAAATCACAATAATCTCTAATACTTAGTTTCTAACTCTTTTTCTCACAGCCCAAGACTAATCAGTGTTATAACATACTCATCTAACATAATGGGTCATAAACATTTTACCTTAAAGAGATCAAATAGAAAAGCCTAGGAAATGCGTAGTGTTTTCCATTTTCTCCAGTCACCTTCTTGTGCTTGGAAAAGCCCAAAGATGTAAAAAGCTTGCAATTTTTGGAACCATGGGAGGAGATGAGCGAAAGGTTGAAGGATTAAGTCTTTGGGGAAGAAGGGGTTAGAGAGGGGGTGGGCTGCTGCACAAAAAGAAAATGGAAGTTTCGGGAAAGGGGGAGAAAGGTCTCGGGATTTTTTTTTAAAATCGCAGGGGAGTGGCTTGTGTTATTTTAACTTTTGTTATTTAATATTATATTATTATTTAAGTGAAATAGTGCGTTACATTCTTCCCCCCTTAAAAAAATTCGTCCTCGAATTTTGATCAATGACTAATCTTGAGTCTCAAACAAGTGAGGATACTTCTCACGCATAATGGTTTCTGGTTCCCAAGTCATCTCCTCTCTTGCTGGTCCTCTCCAAGCCACTTTCACTGATACAACATCCTTAGAACGTAAATGTTTCACACGTTTGTCCATTATAGTCACTGGTTGTTCTGTATAACTGAGATTCTCATCAAGTTGCACTGACTGAAGTTGAATAATGTGAGAAGGGTCATGAACATATTTTCGAAGCATCGACACATGAAATACTGGGTGAACACTCGATAGATTTGGCGGGAGGGCTAAACGATAAGCCACCTGCCCCACCCTTTCTAGAATCTCAAAAGGACCAATAAACCTGAGGCAAAGCTTACCTTTCCGACCAAAACGTAAGATACCTTTCATGGGAGACACACGCAAAAATACATGTTCTCCTACACTAAACTCTAAAGGTCGACGTCTCTGATCTGAATAGGACTTTTGTCTACTTTGAGCAGTCAGTAAGTGATCTCGAATCATCTTGACCTTCTCAACAACTTCTTGAATTAAATCCGGGCCTACTAACCTATGCTCTCCAACTTCAAACCATCCAATCGGTGATCTACAGCGCCTCCCATACAAGGCCTCAAAAGGTGCCATATGAATACTAGATTGATAACTGTTATTATAAGCAAACTCTGCCAAAGGCAAGTATTGATCCCAACTACCTCCAAAATCAAGCATGCAAGCACGCAACATATCTTCCAGGATTTGTATCGTTCTTTCTGATTGACCATCAGTCTAAGGGTGAAAAGCAGTACTCAAATCTAATCTAGTCCCTAAGGCCAGTTGGAAAGATTTCCAAAATCGAGCTATGAACTGAGGGCCCCGATCTGATATGATGGACAATGGCACTCCATGCAAGGACACTATCCTCTCTAAATAAATCTTGGCATATTGAGTTGCTGAGTAGGTAGTTTTCACAGGCAAAAAGTGCGCTGACTTAGTCAATCGATCTACAACCACCCAAACTGAGTCATAACCCTTTGAGGTTTTAGGTAACCCCGTCACAAAATCCATAGTAATCCTTTCCCACTTCCATTCAGGTATATCAATTCGCTGAAACAAACCTGCGGGCTTTTGATGCTCTGCTTTAACTTGTTGACATACTAGACATCTAGATACAAATTCAGCTATATTCTTTTTCATCCCTTCCCACCTAAAGAACTCTTTCATGTCTTGATACATTTTAGTAGAACCTGGGTGAATAGTATAAGAGGAATAATGAACTTCCTCCATAATCTTTCTCAAGTGAGGGTCTTCACTTTGAGTGACCTTAATGGTATCCACTAAAGTGGAACGAGCATGAACATGGGCTAAAAGTGATTCGGTGCCCGTGACCTCAAACCTTACTCCACTAGCTATAAGATCTTGAAACTCCTTCACTACTGGTCTCCTAACTTCAACAATGTGAGCTAAGCTACCCATAGACTTTCTACTCAAAGCATCAGCAACTACATTAGCTTTACCTGGATGATATAAGATCGTGCAATCATAGTCTTTTAAGAGCTCCATCCACCTCCTTTGCCTCAAATTCAAGTCCTTCTGCTGAAATATGTACTTAAGACTCTTATGATCCGTGTAGATTTCACTAGTCTCACCATATAGGTAATGCCTCCAAATTTTAAGAGCAAAGATTACTGTTGCCATCTCTAGATCATGTGTAGGATAGTTTTGTTCATGCCTCTTGAGTTGTCTAGAAGCATAAGCAATCAACCTTCCATGTTGCATCAAGACACACCCCAGTCCAATCCTCGATGCATCACAATAAACCACATAACCTCCACCACCCGAAGGTAAGGCTAAGACAAGTGCGGATGTCAAGCAATCCTTTAGCTGTCGAAAACATTGCTCACATGCATCATTCCATTGGAATGCCACTTGCTTTTGTGTTAGTCTAGTTAGAGGAGCTGCAAGTCTCAAAAAATCCTTAATGAACCGACGGTAGTATCCAGCAAGTCCAAGGAAACTATGAATTTCTGACACTGATGTAGGCCTAGGCCAACTTTGAATTGCTTCCACTTTCTTCATATCTACGCTTATACCATCCTTAGATACCACATGACCTAAAAAGGCCACACTATCCAACGAGAATTCACATTTAGAGAACTTTGCATACAACTTATGCTCCCTCAAGTGTTGCTCATGTTCCTCTTTACTTTTAGAATACACCAAAATATCATCAATGAAAACTATCACAAAGTGGTCCAAGAATGACTTGAAGACTCAATTCATCAAGTCCATAAAAACTGCAGGAGCATTAGTTAATCCAAAAGACATCACCAAAAACTCATAATGTCCAAATCAAGTGCGGAAAGTTGTCTTAGGAATATCCTCTGCCTTTATCTTCAACTGGTGATATCCAGCTCTCAAGTCAATCTTTGAGAAACATTGAGATCCTTGAAGTTGATCAAACAAATAATCAATACGGGGTAGAGGATATTTATTCTTCACAGTCACCTTGTTTAATTGTCGATAGTCGACACACAAACGAAGTGAACCATCTTTCTTCTTGACAAACAAGACGGGTGCACCCCAAGGGGAGCAACTAGGACGAATGAAACCTTTGTCAAAAAGATCCTTCAATTTCTCCCTTAACTCATTAAGTTCAGCTGGAGCCATCCGATATGGAGGTATAGATATGGGTTGAGTTCCTGGAAGCAAATCAATGCCAAACTCTACTTCCCTATCTAGCGGTATGCCAGGTAACTCCTCAGGAAAAACATCAGGGTACTCATATACCACCGGGACCTGCCCCAACTCTGCTACTGGCACATTGACATCTTTTACCATCGCCAGGTAACCTTGACAACCCTTCCTCAACAACCTGTGAGCTTTTACCGCTGAAATCAAATTACTTGATGACCAATTTTGATCACCCTGAAACACAACGGTCAGTTCCTCCGGCACATCCAACTTCACTACTTTATTATGACAATCTAAAGTAACATGGCAAGCAGCCAACCAATCCATACCTAATATGACATCAAAGTCTACCATATCCAGCTCTATAAGATCTGCCTTAAATGATTTTCCTTCTAACAAAATTTCACAAGATTTGTACACTGAATTTGCTAATAAAGAGTGACCCATGGGGGTAGCCACTATCAGAAATTCACTCAGAGGTGATGGGTCTTCCTAAAGTAGTTGCAAAGAAAGGAGATATAAAGGAGTGTGTAGCTCCAGAATCAAACAAAACACGTGCATCCTGAGAATTTATGGAAAGTATACCTGTCACAACGGCATTGGATGCTTGAGCATCCTAGCGAGTCAAGGTGAACACACAAGCTTGCCCTCCACTCGTCTGCCCCTGTCCTCTGCCTCCTGATCCTCTGCCACCTCGATATGATCCATTTGTTCCACGTGATCCTGAACCACTAGATTGTCCCATCTGGACCATAGGTGTTGCCACTCCACTAAAAAATGGCTGAAAAGGTGACATAGGATAGCTCCTAGCAAAATGTCCAACTTGCCCACATCGATAGCAACCTATTGACCCTTGCCTGCAAGGTCCGGTATGTGCCTTTCCACATGTAGCACAAGTAATAGGGGTCCCAACAGAAGTCGCACGATGATGTGCAACACCCCGACTATGAGCTGTACTAGCTACCTGACTAACTTGAGTGACTTGTGGCAGATGACCTCCCTGTTGACCTTGCCAAGGCTGACTTGTATCAACTCTAAAACCTCCCCCACCATGGCCCTGATGGCCACCACGAGATGTATTTGAGTGAAACCTCTTGCGTGAGTCACGAGGATTTCCACCCCTGTCTCTGTTTCCTCGCTTAATAGTTAAAGCCCTATTCAGAGCCTCATAAGTAATGTCACCATGTCCTGCAATTGCCCTGAACAAATAACTCTTCAAACCTTCCAAGAACCTATGAACTCGTAACTTCTCAGTAGCCACCAAGTGTGGTGCATATCTAGAAAGTCGCATGAATTGGATATTATACTCCATCACTGACATCTGCTCGGTTTGCACAAGAGTCTCAAACTCACGTGCTCTACTGTCTCTAACACTTTGAGGCAAAAAGTGAGCTAAGAACAACTCAATAAACTCATCCCATGCTAAAAGAGGTGATCCTACTGGTCTTGCAAGGAGCATAGTCTCATACCATCCCCTTGCTACATCACGCAAACGAAAAGCTGCAAACTGTACCATCCGAGTAGGGGAACAACCTAATCCTTGACATATCCATGACACCTCATCTACAAATGTCTGAGGATCCTCATGAATGTCTGAGCCGCTGAAATTCGGTGGATTAAGCTTTGTAAATGCACTCAAGGGAACCTCCGCAATAGTGGGCTGAACCAAGGGCTGTTCATGCTGCACACCCTCTTGACCAATCTCAGAAATCGGTTGTTGTTGCCCTACCTATTGTTGTCTGCGTTCCCCAACCACATCAACTAGTCGTCCTAATATCTCTTGCATATTTTGCATATTAGCCGTCAACTGAGCTAGTGTTGGGTTCCCACGTGTAGCCCAAGGAACCTCAACCTCTGGCATTCCACCACCCCTACCAAGTCTTCCCCGTCCACGACCACGACCACGTCCACGGCCTCTTGGGGCTACACCTTGGGGTTGAGCAGAAGCCTCGTCAGAAATTGACTCATTAACGCGTCTATTCCTGGGTGGCATCTTGACCAAAGACAATAGTAAAGGTCAAAGATTTAATTACGAGGAAGAACTAGAGAAGCACTCGGAATCACATACACTAAGACAATAAATCCAGTTTAACATGGATTGTCATAGCCTCTTGCATGTAATTTGGGCCCGAGTACACAAGTTACAAACAAGATTCCATAACAAACCAAACAATGCAGCTATCTGACCTATCAACCTGGGCTCTAATACCAACTTTGTCACGACCCACTGTTGGGACATGACCGGCGCACAGACTATGACTTCCTTAGTCTGGCCAGCCTATCCTATACAACATAACCTGTAAAAGCACACCATATATATATATATATATATATATATATATATATATATATATATATATATATATATATATAGACAAATCCATATGCTAGTATCTCATCTCATCCATTTAATAACAAAGTGAATTATAATTACTAATCACCAAGTGTCTCAAAACATCATAAGTTCATTCTCATCATAGCTACAAGAGAGAATCATTTACATCCCAAAATACAAGAATTCTCTCTAAATCTCTTACTACCCTGGCCCCTATAGCTGCGTTATACTGGAGTTATAACCAAAATATCCATCAGACACAATGCGGACCTACCAAAAAAAAGATAATCAAGTTCCTGGGTGTGTCAGCAAATCCCAGGAAATCGGTTACTCCACTACTGGGTATCTGAGAAAAGAAGTAACAAAAAGGGGTAAGTCACAAGGACTTAGTGAGAGCATAATATACTAAGCAGACATGAGAGAGCACCACTTAACATGAATCCTTCCATTTCAAAAGATATGAAAATGACATTTCAATAAATAATGAATGAAAGATACACTTGCTTTTAGAAATCCATGTACGCAAATAATATACATTTCAGAATTTCTCATAATCTGGTATTCAAAATAATTACTTTAAAAAAATCAAGCATTTATTCAATTATGTGCACATAGACCACATTATCTCTTCGTTGTGGTGAACGGTAATTATATAACTACGGCATTTAGCTCGTAGGCTGCATTATCTCTTCGTTGCAGCGAACGGAACACATAAATATACTATGAGAATTCAACTCATAGGCTACATTATCTCTTCGTTGTAGCAAACGGAAATATCATTATACTATGAGAATTCAACTCATAGGCTACATTATCTCTTCGTTGTAGCAAACAGAAATATCATTATACTATGAGAATTCAACTCATAGGCTACATTATCTCTTCGTTGTAGCAAACGACATATCATTCATGATCTCAACATAAATAAAATTAAACAAACAGTTCAACATTCATCCTTATATATATTATCAAGATCTCACAATAAATTTCAATGCTTACCAAAAATATATATGTTCGAAAGTATACTTGCTTCTTCATAAATGATCTTTAAGAAAATCGCTAAGTATATTAGCTACTCACCTAAATAACGCAATCACTGACTTCTACTGTTGTTAGGAAGGTCAACCGCTATATTTTCCACAGAACCTAAGCATTCAAATAATAGAACAAGGGATTAGACAAAATCCTCAATTTTAGCAAACCTAGGGTTTTGAGAAAATTACAATAATCTCTAATACTTAGTTTCTAACTCTTTTTCTCACAGCCCATGACTAATCAGTGCTATAACATACTCATCTAACATAATGGGTCATAAACATTTACCTTAAAGAGATCAAATAGAAAAACCTAGGAAATGCGTAGTGTTTTCCGTTTTCTCCAGTCACCTTCTCGTGCTTGGAAAAGCCCAAAGATTTAAAAAGCTTGCAATTTTTGGAACCATGGGAGGATATGAGCGAAAGGTTGAAGGATTAAGTCTTTGGGGAAGAAGGGATAGGGTTAGAGAGGGGCTGGGCTGCTGCACAAAAAGAAAATGGAAGTTTCGGGAAAGGGGGAGAAAGGTCTCGGGATTTTATTTTTTTTTAAACTGCAGGGGAGTGGCTTGTGTTATTTTAACTTTTGTTATTTAATATTATATTATTATTTAAGTGAAACGGTGCGTTACAATATATATATAAAATATGCTGAACCATGTTACTTTTCAGGTTGTGAAGCAAGTGATTGTATGCAATGCTTTTCACCTTTGGAATAATGTTTCCTTTTTAGGGTCATTGCATGGTGATTATATCCACATTTTGTGGATGTGACATGTTTCAACTTTCAAGTACATATAATTTTGTAGTCCTAAGAATTTTAATATTTATTGTGTTGTCATGTTCAGGGACAATTAATCAACATGAGAGGAGAGAAGCCTCTAAAGATACAAAAGGTGATCTAAAAGCCTTACCCAAAAAGAGGCAAGTATACTTAATGCAAATTGCTTATAGTCACTGATCTTTTTGTTTTGATATATACACACACACACACACACTGCACATTATATCACATTATTACCTCCTTGCAATCTTTAATCCGTTCAATCTTTTTCTTTGGTGTAACTTCAAGAAAATCAACCTCCGCACTAACTGCATCATTACTAAGTTGACTCAAACTTACACATGGTGAATTCATATCCTGAAGCATCCTACAACATAAGGCTAATTAATACAAATCACATCACAATCAATACAAAATTGCATTTTAATATTCAACAATAGAGTTATATTTGTTAGCCATTTTTTTCAAAATAAAAAAATAACAGAGTGTATTTCTAACGCAAATGGGAATACAATATTCAAATACCTTGGAAACACTTCACTTTGGCTAGATGAACTATTACAACAACATTTTCAACTACTCCAAATGCAAGAAATGCATTAAGTTCATCCACAAATGGACCAAACAAAGTACACTCTCTGTTAAACCTGTTTTTAAAAAAACATGATAAACAACAAATACTTATTACTTAATAGAAAGAGTAAAATACAAACAATATAATACCACTTACCCATCATCCTTTATTTCGATGACATTCATCTTTGTTCTCATTGCGTTTCTTTCATTTTCTCTTTCAGTCCCAACACTTGTCAAAATACCCATGACATCTATGCAAATGAAACATTTAATTTATTTTTTTAAAATTGACAACAACTGAAAATAACAATCTAAATGTTTGCATTCAATGAAAACCTTACCAACTAAATAATCAGTGTCATAACCACCACAAACAATGTCTCTTATAGGTATAAAATCATACACAGAGTCTGGAACACTTGCATTGTCCACCAATGCAACCTTAGTGGAGTACTGAAACATAATTTTGTACTTGTGGAGGATGATTCTATATATACCTCCATTGTCAACAACACCAAAAAATTGAATAGAGTATACTTTCCCTTCTTGTAAGGTTTTGTCAAACTTATAAATGAGAGTCTGCTTCACAAAACCATGGACTTTATCTCCTTACATTCAAAACAGTGATTAAAAATTTGACAATATTATAAAATATCACAAACGAAATAAATTATAAATTTTTTAAATGAACTAACCTTTGAGTCCACCAGCACCGTCTCCATGGATAATGGTATTTTGCTGCTAAATGTTTGTTTGGTAGTTGAAACATTAGATATCATCCACAAATGAACAACCCTAACCATGATTCTCCAACTCTCTTTCTTAGCATTGATCTCAGTCATTGAGTTGAATTTGTTAGTCATTTTCTAAAATAAAAAACAACTAAGTAAAAAACTAAATCATAGTATATTTATAATGCAAATCGATTTTCAGCAAATGCAACATAAATCATACCGACATCTATTTTACATTTTACATTATTTATACACGAACATAGAAGAGAAGAATAGGCTTAGACTTCGGTGAGAAGACAAACGAATTTGAATTTCAAATTCAAATTTGAAGATGTGTAGATTTGAAGTATTCAACATTTCCTTCTTCGATGAAACATATAAAGGTTGCAAAAAAAGATTAAGCTATACTGACCTACATCATACCTGAAACACTTTGACTCTCCTACATTTCCAAAACTTTTGGGCTGTCCTCCCAAAAATTTCCATTTGTTGTGTGGTGTTACTCTGCTACACACAGAGTATCATCTGCATGCAAGTTGTTTATGTGTTGTGGTCGTTGTTTATGTTCTGTGGACATGCTTAGCTCATTTTTTGTGCATTTTGTGCAATGGTGCAACCGGAAAGCTTACCCTGGTTGTTTTAGCTTGAAACCATGTTCCTTAAATGGTGCAACCGGAAAGGCTTACTTTGTTCATTTGTAACTGTGTAGTTAATTCCAGAAGAAGCAAAATAGTTGCATTGCTTTTTTCTCCAAATACCCCACATGCTGACACGAGTCTTGTTTTTTCCAAAAGGAGCAATTATTGGATCCTCAAATGTTACTATTATAGATGATAAACTAAAAAGGATAAACCATAAACAAGTAATAATAAGTAACTCATCCATAATGATAAAATATAAAATTAGGTATGAGTGCTTACTTTAGAATTTTCTATATTAGTAATTTACTACTTAGTATACAATTAGTATTTTGTTATGTTGGTTTACTATATGCACGTTGGATTGGCTTTTAGTCAAGTTCAAAACTCTAAACTTGTTACTTAATTCAATTTTAATTGGGTACACTAAAATAAAACTAATCTAACCCACAAAAATCTAATTGGGTTGGGTTGAATTGGACAAGTTCATGGAATGCATGCAATCCACTCACACACCCCTAGTAGTGGATGTAGCCCAAGTTAGGGTGAACCAATATAATTCCTTAGTATGTTGTTTCCTTCTTTATTGCTTCTTGTTTATCTTCATTTCTATATCCTTAAAGTTTGTTTTTGAAAAATGTTGTTGTGAAAATTATAACTCTAATTTTTAATCAAATTTTTTTCATAAAACAATTTTATTATTCAAAAGCAACACCTACTCTAAGCAACAAACATCAAAACAAGAATTAGTCATTTAATAGAATAAGAGATTTTAAGAGCATGTTCTAAAGTAGTAAAATAGAAGTTTACTTGGAAGATCTTATCTTAAAATATTCTTTTATCCTAGTACTTGTGAAGAAAAGGTTCATTGATCTAAGTCTTTTGATTTCCAAGCAAGAAGCTTGAGAAGAAAAATTACAAGCATAGTGTAATCGTGCGAAAAATAGTCTGATCAACTTTGGTATCACTATTCAACCCCTCTTTTAGTGACCAATTGATTCACTTCACCAAGTCGGGTTGAGAATTAGAATTTTAGGTTTGACTTGTTAAAAAAATGAATGACTCAAGCTTGACTCATTTATTTAAATGAGCCTAATTAAAAACTTATGTTTGACTTGTTTAAAAAAAATTAAAGCTTGAACTTGTCTTCTTTAGCTCATTTATAACTTAATTACTTTTTAATATGTAAAAAAAATATTAAATATTTTTTAACTTTATGAATTTAGTATTTAATAAAATATTTTAATACTAAATAATAACCTATAGATAGAAATATGGTTAAACATGTGATATGGTATTCTGGATTCTATATGTGTATACAAGCTATTAATGCCGAGCTTGTAAAACTTGAGTTTGACTTATTTAAATAATTGAGTCAAATCTCAAGCTCAAATTTTCTTATTTAATTAAACAAATAATCTTGATCGAATAGTTAATTAGTTAAACTTGAACAATTCACAAATATCTTAGTCCATTTACACCCCTGACTAAAACCAGTAAAAAAAAAATAAAGTACAAGAACTAAAAAGAATTTCTCAAAAAGTTTAACCCTCGTTTGAGGTGATTTTGAGTTTTCAAATGTAATTTAAAAAGAAATTCCCAAAGGTACCAGCCACACTTTACACATAGGCATAAAACAGAGGTCATGGAGCTCTATATAACCATGGAGGCAGGGTGAAGAGGAAAACGATAATGTAGAATCTGTACTTTGATTCAAAGAACATGAAGAGCCATAATAAAGGCTCTTGTGAGTAAGGATATTCTGGAGGCAAGATCTGCTACTGTTGTTGCTCGACTACAACAATTGCCAATAGAAGGAGGAGGCCTGGTGCTGGTGGAATCCAATGCTATTGCAGGTGTTTTTGATTTCCAAGTAAGATGTCGCATTGCACAACACTCCTGTTGTTCCATCCTTTCTCTTTTATAGGAAAAAAAAGAAGGAGGAATTTCACATAAAGAAATCAATTGATTGCATTAATTTTTGGGTAAATAATCACTTTTATCTCTCAATGTGTAATTCACTAATAAATGCATCCCTAAAAGATGAAAATATAAATTTTAGTCCCTGAAAGTGTAAAAAGTGCAACAAATATATCCAGCCGTTAACTTTCGTTCGTCACCGTTAATAAAATAGTCTACGTGGCACAAAGGGACAAATTTGTCACTGAAATGATTGTCAACGTGAATTGCCAGCATAAGGGCATATTTGTCATAATATTTTGTTTTTACCTTTCGTCTTCCCACCCGTCGACAAATGCGTCCCTGAAAGATAAAAATGTAAAATTTAGTCCCCGAAAGTATAAAAAATGCAACAAATATATCCAAACATTAATAATGAATTGTATATGAGAGAAGTTAGAAAAAAAGGGATTAAAAAAATGGTAAAATACAGCTTAAGATTTGAACTCTTATACTTTGATTATCTATCTATTTATCCATCTATCAAATTGTTAATTAGTTTTTTAATTAATCAATATAACTACTTATTTTCCAAAATAAAATAAATTTATTTAGTTTTATGATTAAAAAAAATAAGTTACCATTTAAAAAAAGGAAAGTCTTTTATTTCTTGAAATTTTTTTGTTTCTTCAATTAATTATTAATCTTTATTACGTACTCTATCACGATATGTCAAATGTAATACAAGGTCACTCCAGCTCCTAAATCAGCTAGAGATACAACTATACGTCCCAAAGACAAAGAATAAATCTCTGTATTAGTTTTTTTTGTTTTATTTTAAAGTTAACCTTTGTATTAGTTTAAGTATTATTGTATTTTTATTTAAATTTATTTGAATTCTTTATTTGTTAGTAACTATTTTTATTTCATTCATATTATATATAATAAGTGTTGTCTTGAATGAAAATATATATGGTTTATCCAAGGGATTCTTTCATATTTGAGGTATATATATATATATATATATATATATATATATATATATATATATATATATACATTTTATTGATTAAGGGAAAAAACTTATAATTCCACTTTACCTTTATCTAGTTTAAATTTTGTGAGATTTTTTAAAAAAAAATAGTTGATTAAATTCTTTTTTTAAAATAAATAAATAAATAAATATGATCCTACGGTTGGTTATGTTTTTTCTACTCAAAACTTTCGACATGTTATTTTCAATCTAAATATAAGGGTACTTAAGTTGGAATTGAGATATGAAATAATTTTAAAGATTAAAAGTGAGAAATTTAGTAGAAATTTGATAAAATTATAAGATATAAGATAAAGTTTTTTTTAATAGCAAAGATTAAGGTTTGAGAAGGAAATTAAAATAATATATATATATATATATTAAAAGGAAATTTAAAAAATATATTCCATAAATACTAAACGAATAGGAGTAGTAAATTATAAATAATAATAATAATAATAATAAGTCACAATCTATTGTTAACGTTCAGATATATTTGTCACACATTTTTATACTTTGTGGACTAAATTTTATATTTTCATCTTTCAGGGACACATTTGTCAACGGAGTGGGAAGAAGAAAAGTAAAAAAAAATATTATGACAAATATGTCTCTATGCTGACAATCTATGTTGTCAATCATTTCAGTGACAAATTTGTCCCTCCATGCCACGTAGGCTATTTTATTAATGGTGACAGATGGAAGTTAACGGCTAGATATATTTGTCGCACTTTTTACACTTTTAGGGACTAAATTTTGTATTTTCATCTTTTAGGGACTAAATTTTGTATTTTCATCTTTTAGGGACATATTTGTCAGCGAATTACACATTGAGGGATAAAAGTGGCTATTTACCCTTAATTTTTACTAATTCCATAATTTATTTCGGAAAGGGATTTCACACATATTAAGAATTAAGTGGGTCATGGATGCGTTGTTTGTGATTAAAAGGTTGTACTTTTGGATGAGAAAGAGGAAGAGTAAATAGTTATTTTTGTTTTTGAATGTGTAATTCGATGATAAATATGTTCCTAAAGATGAAAATATAAAATTTTAGTCCCCAAAAATATAAAAAGTACAACAAATATATATGACCGTTAACTTCCATCTGTCACCGTTAATAACATAGCTTACGTAACACATAAGGACGAAATTATCACTGAAATAATTGCTAACGTGATCATGTCGACTAGATTGAACAAAAATGTTAGTAAGATATCATTTTTGAACGTAAATGCTAGAAATTTTTTGTTGGACTAAAATGTCAATATTTTTTTTTGGAGAAAAATGTCAATAATTTTTTTTTACCTAAATGTCAATATGTTCCATTGGATCAAAATGTTAATAAATTATCATTATTAGACAAAAATGTCAATAATTTTTTATTGGATCTACATATTTGTATGTTTCTATTAGACTAATATGTTAGACCTGAAAATTCATTTCATTTAAGGATAAAATATAATTTTAGGGTAAATTTTCGTCATTTTTTTATCGTTAAAAACATAAGATTACAATAATCAATTAAAAAAATATATTGATAAACATAATTTAAAACAAATAAAATAATAACGATAATATTGATTATCAACCATAATGTGTCTATCACAATAGAAATTATTCAAAATAAACATTATATCGGTTTACCAAAATAAACATTGTAATAGTGTATCAAACATTACAAATTTTTTCAAATTATAATAATTAGTCACAATCTGCTATAAATAAAGGATAAATATATTTCACATTTTGCTTCTTTGAATCTTGGCTATTTTATTAACAGTGATGGAAGGAAGTTAACGGCCGAATATATTTTTGAACTTTTTATACTTTCGGGGACTAAATTTTGTATTTTCATTTTTCAGGGATACATTTATCAGCGAATTACATATTTAAGTACAAAAGCAACTATTTACCCTATTCCTATTCACAGCGAGTGGGAAGACGAAAAGTCAATGAAATATTATATGACAAATATGTCTCTATGTTGACAATTAGAGATAGTCACATTGACAATCATTTTAGTGACAAATTCGTTCTTATGTGCTAAGTATGTTATTTTATTAACAGAAAGAAGTTAACGATCGAATATAGTTATCACACTTTTTACACTATTGGGGATAATTTTGTACTTTTATCTTTAATGGACGCATTTATCAGTAATTTACACATTTAGAGACAAAAATAATTATTTACCCATAAAATAAAGAGATTTATTTTAAAAATTGGAAAAAATAAATTGAAAATTAAAAATTAAAACTAGATTTAGTTTTTAAACAAGACCTTAAGAATTAAAAATATTATTTTTTTCAACATATGTGTCCAATATTCATAACTTTGTCTATAATTAATTTTTTATTGAATAGTGTGACTTATCACCTTTAACGGAATAAAAAATAATAAAATCAAAGAATTATATCTAATTAATTTTGAGATGGCCCCTAACTTTTTTTACAACTCTAACTTCTTTTCTGAATAGTATTTGATTCCCCTTTGTTTATATATATATATATATATATATATATATATATGTGTGTGTGTGTGTGTGTAAAATTCGTTTTTGCCTAAACATGTCACTTCCATTTTGTTTTTAATTTTACTATAAATTTTTGTTTTTTTTTTGCTTTCTTTTTTTTCTTTACTTTTTATGCTAGTATTATTTTAATATCTTGTTGACGTGTTTGGCTTATTTCAATGTATTTTTTTATCTGGTATTTTTATTTGAATCGAATGCTTGTACTTATGTTTGCATTAGAAAAAGACTAGGTAGCATAAAAAAGAAAAAAAAATCTCTTCAACAGTTTGGTACATATTTGTGTTTTATTTGCATACTTATAAGGATAATTATAAAAAATAAAAATTATAGAAATAATAAGTAAAATATAAAAACCCAAAGTGTCCCATTTCATCTAATTAATAATTCAAATGAAATCAACAAATTACATTTTTTTTCACCCTTTATTTTCTATTTTTTTGCATACATTTAGAAAAAAAAAACATTTTAAATAGCAACACCTTTTTTTTTTCTCCCTTTAAATGTGATTAAGATAGAAACAACATTTTTTAAAAAGAATTCTTCAAAATGGTGTTAAAAGCGATTACATTTTCAATGATACGTAATCTTTCATAAAAAAATAAAAAAAATAATGCAAGTGGTTAGATGTCTTTAATTAAAAAATTGCGACGCTAAAAGTTGGTTTAAGACTTTTGGAGTCAATATGGTGTTGTATAAGATTAATCCCTTGGATGCATGAATTCTTTTGGTGTGTGCGACAGTTATTGGGATTCTCATAAGATGCATTTTTGTTTCATATTAAAGATAATTAAAAATAACGTGTTTGTAGTTCTTAGCTTGCTCGATCATCTATTTTGCTTATAATTTCTTAATTATATTTAGGCTGTTTTTTAGACAATAGTTCAGGTGGCGGATTTACAATATGGTTTTGGTTTTAGGTGAAGAAGCTTTATATTTTAATGGCAGCTATTTAAATTTAACATACTTATGCTAATGTTGTCTTATTTTGAAAGAATTTTTTCTATATATGCCAGTAAAAATTGATGTAATAAATTAAAAGATCTCAAGAATTAAAAAATTAGAGAAAAAGACACATTGAAATTTTATGGGAAAATCAATATTATTTATAGATGATAAACAATGAATGTTATAAATAAGAAAAAAAATGTCAAACTATATTTAATGTCATCAGAATAATCTCAAACATAAATTCTATAAAAGCAAGCTTGCAAACTTGAAATGTTTTATTTTATTGTATATAAAGAGATCTCACATTTTAGTTTCTTTTTATAGTTGAGACTTACCCATAGACCGGATCTAACTCCTAAATTTTTATAGAAAACCAAAACATTCTCTTTAATTACTGTAAATTATATCATAAAGAAAACATCAACGAAACATCTTCCCTCTAATTATGCTTCTTTCTTTCTTTATTTCTTTTTCTTTCTAAAGTCACACACAAATCTTTCTCTCTCTTAACAATTGTTAAATCTAGTGTCTAAATTCCTTTATCCATCACCTCTTTTTCTTCTAACACCCATTTTTTCATACTACTATTGACTCTTCCTTTTACCAAAACGATCACCCTCAAATAAGACATGTGGTTGACCCGCATTCTTGTTTCTTTTTTTGTCTTAAACCTTGTGATCGAACCCCATCTATCCCCGATCGATTCTCTTAGAAAATAAAATTACTATATTGAAATTATTAAAAATAAGCTCTTTTTAGTAAACTCTCCTTTTATAAGGATTAACAAAAAGTATTTCTTTTACATAATAATTATATATCTAAATATAATTTTGCTTGAAAATGTGTTTTGTCCTCGATAATTTTTCAAATTTTGTTTTAATGCCTAATAATTTTTTTAAAAAAATTTAGTCTCTAATAAAAAAATTGTCCCTAAATTTATTTAGATAACACTTTAGGGACAAAAACAAAACAAAAAATTTATTAAGAACAAAAGGTTAAAAAAATATTAGGAACCAAAAATAAAATTAAAAAACTTATTAATGATAAAAATATATTTAAACCTTATAATTTTATTTCATACTAATATTTCTAAATTAAGTTGAAGTCTTTAAAAAAGTGTAAAAGTATGTCTTGGAAAATTTTCAAAGGCATTTATCCCTATTTAATTGGTGACATGGAAGGATTAGGTAGCTATCAAATGAATTGTTGCATGGCTCACGATTCTTTATTGACGCAGATCGAGTTGAATGACTTTATTTTGTGTTGGCAATTTAAAATTTACTGTGACTAGTGGCTACCTAATTGTGTAGTTTTGAGGGAGTGTGATCCTAAATGTTAGTTTGAGGCTTCGTGGTGACTTTTGGAGACAAGATGGTGCTGTATGAGATTTGTAACTATGAAGTCTCAAATAAGTTTTAGTATCACACTCCCAAAAACACGCAATATTGACTAGTCAAAACAAATTTTTGAACCACAGCACAAAATAAAATCATCCCACCTTTGGATTAAAAAAGAACCATGGTCTATGCAATAATCCAACTTATAATCCTTCCCTGCCACTACTATAAATAGGGATAAAAGTCATTTTAAAATTATTCAAGACATAAATTAACAATTTTTAAAAAACTTTTAAACTTAATTTAGAAATATTGATACGGAATAAACTTATATTTGGATGTAATAACTCTTTATAAAAGGAGAGTTTACTCATAAATTTAACTATATGATGGTTATTGAAAAATATAAAAAGAGATTAATTTTAATAAATTTAAGATAGTAGTTTTGATGTTAAAGAGAGTCGAGATAGATGGGATTCACAAGTATGGTTCTAATATATAAAAAAATGTGGATCAGCCACATTTCTTATTTGAGGTTGGTGATTGTTGGTGAAAGGAATAATCGATAGTGGTATGAGAGGAGTGGTCGTTAGAGGAAGAGGAAATGGATGAGGAGAATAAGCAAATTAAGGAAGAGTTTTATTTTTATTTTTATTTTTATTTTTTAAAGTTTGCCCCATCACTCACATGCCTTAATGCATGTCCATTTATATGTCATATCATAATAGCTAATATGTGAAGTTACTTCCATTAAATGAGATAATTAAGATGAAGGGATTAATTTGAAAGAAACTTGAGGCCCTCAATTGGTTGAATTGAAACTCAAGGAACTAAAATGCAGCATATTTGGAAGACTAAAAAAATACAAATAAGCCTAAAAATATTACTTTTTTTATGTTTTGAGGAGTAGGTTAGTAACACACCTTTAACTTTAAACAGAACCTCATGCTTTTTTGTTCTTTCAGAAGACTTTACAATAATTAATAGTTGTCATTTTATTTTAAAAATAATATCATTCATCAAGAAAGAAAGAAAAATCACACAGTTTAATAAAGAGGGAGAAAACTAAATGCCCGCGTTGAAGAAAAATATAGAAATATAATTTACATGGAAGTAAAAATTTTGAATTTTTTAATTTATTACTAAATCTAATTATTTATTTGTTGTTAGGAAAAAAAAATAATATTAAAGAAAACCCCATCACAAAAGCATAATATTTGCAAAAATTGGGATAAAGAGTTACGAAGACATCATCCATATATGTGCTGAAAATTCAGATATTAATAATCTAGATATATTTTGAAGAATTAAAAGTATTAAGAGGAATATTAAAAGATGAAGTTAACACACCAATAAAAATATTAAATTATATAAAAGGATTAGAGTCTTTTTTAAATATATGTATTATTTATAGAATATTATTAATAATATCGGTAACATTTGTTACTATCGAAAAAAGTTTTTCAAAATTAAAATTACTTAAATCTTATTTAAGATCAATAATGTTAAAAATTTGAAATTTACAATTCACTATTTATTTTATAAAATTTTCCTTGGGCCCAAATTTATGTAGGCACAACCTGCATTACTTTTTGTCAAACTGTTATTATTAGTTATAAAATTCGAAAAAAATAATTATTTTTTATAAAAAAATATATGCATAAAAAAATTACAGGAAAATACTCGTCTCCAATTACAACAAACGAATAACAATCTTCTCTACCTACAAATATTTTTACAAATACCCGGAAAAGTTAAGTCTATTTGTCATCCCCAGGTGATGCAATACTTAAAGGATGGTAAATATAAGAGAATTTGTCTAGCAATTAGTGGTTGCAACTTCTAATTTCGTCATTTATATTGATGGAGTGAAGCTAATTTTCTCTTTTTCTATAATTCTTCAAAATTTAGAACACAGTACAACAAAAGCCAATAAATAACTTTACGTCGCGCCAAGACACATTTATCCGGTTCCTATTAAGGATTTTTATACGTTTATTTTATACTATTATTTTTTTAAATATAAGTTACATAGCTAAATAATTTAAATAATAATAATAATAATTAAATAACAATCTTAAAATTTGTAACTAAAAATATAATTTATTTATTAATTTTTAATTTTAATTATTTTTTATTTATTAGTTATTATATTATTTGAATTTTTATATAATTAATAAATTAATATATAATTTATTTTAAAAAAGTATAAGAAAATCAAAATTATAAAAAGATGATGTAATGGGTTGTTCACATACTTTTCTAAACCCGAAAAATTTAATGGAGATGAGTTAAGTTTTAAATTTTAAATTCAAACTCAATGCACCCTGCCTTTTACAAGAAGAGAGATGAGAAGTACCAAATTCATCTTCGACTTATCCAATTGTCGTGCCTAAATAGAAGTTGTTACCACTGGCTTGAACGGTTGGACTTCAGACTTTATGCTACCCTCATAATTTGGTATCTCGTATAGTCGATTAACTGTTACCGGTAACATTATAGAGGATACTACCTTTAGACGTACATTTTGAAATGTATTTTTTTATTATAAATTTTAAATGTATTACATTCAATCCTTAACTTTAAGATAGTGTTTTTACAAGACTAAAAAAATATTTAGATAACACTTAAAACAAAAACATATATTTCAAAATTAGAGAATCAAAATGATACAAAAGGTTTATAAAAACCAAACTTGAACGTTAATAATCTTAAAGGGATTTAAAACATAATTTATACTTAAAATTAATTATACTTAATTTTAAAACCACAAAATTTTGAATGAACTCAAAAAATCATCCCTCTAATATTATTCTCTCCTGAGTATCGTTCAAAACTAATAATATTATTAACTGAGTTTGATTCCCGGAATATATTTTTGGAGGGATAAGATTAAAACTTATAAAAATAGGAATAATTTGAAACATCACTGAGAGTCTAAAATCTTAATTACAACCAAAAGTTTAGAGGCTAATTTTAATAATAAAAAAAATCTTTTAGTACTTGAGAGGTTATTTAACATGATTTTTAATATATATATATATATATATATATATATATTCAAGTGTTTCATGACCTGAAGCATTGGAAGGGAAAATCTTTCTATGGGAATGTGTTATACCAAAACAAATTTAATTCTTAAAAAAGACGGAAGATGATAATTAAGCATCAATCATTACTAAAGTGATTAAGACAAACTTAGATTCAAGCTTATCCCTTGTGGAAGTGAGTCTCATAAACATGAAAAGAATAAAAATTAAAAAAATGAAAAGCAAGAGATCAGAGCAAAAGAAAGAAAACCCAGCGGAAAAAGGAAGATCTACCCATTCAAGTTTTGAACTCTTGTGATTATGATATTGGGTATGAAATTTCAACAGCTAGCTTTGAAAGAGGGGTCTCCCTTGTCTGCATGGTGGGAGACACATGTGACCCGCAATGCAATCACCAACACACATCTAGCCACACCTACCATTATTATCATCACACAAAAACGGAGGAATTGATCATTCTACACAAAGGCACACAAAATCTAAAATTTTATATTCAAACAAGAAGAATACTGATTAATACTATAAGGATATTAATTAAGAAATTAACAATAAAATATAAAAAGTGTAATATTGAATGTATTTTCATTGTAATTCAATTCTTAATAAAAACTTTCTATTTATTAGTTTTTAAAACAATGTACTTAGGGTTTATAAAATTTTAAAGAAAAAAAGAGTACGTTTATTCTCCCTTTTGAAACACGCTAAAAAAAACATTGAAGAAAACTTCTGTAGGTTTCTATTCATGATTTTTATAAGTAACCTAAAGCTAAGTATTCCAGTACTTCATCGAATAATTAATAACAAGAGATGCATAAGGAAAGGAAATGGAAATGTATAGGGAACGTTAGTCTCACTATGATATAGTAGCATATATATGTGATTATATTTTTCTATCATATTGAGTGGATCATTTGACTGTATTGATTGTTTTCTTCCTCGAGAGTCTCATAACCTTTGAGAGAGCTTGGAAATCATTGTTTTCAACATAGCATGGTTTTATTTATTTATTTATTTTTTGCAAAGAGGTATCTAATAGACTCATTTTTCTTCTCCTTGATGAATAGTGCAAAGGAAATATATACAATCATATCAGTTTGTTTTTACTTTTGAAATTTGATGATTAAAGTAACTTTGGATCAATTATTGGACTAACCAATTTCTATGAATAAATTCTTGAACATAATTGAGAATCAAATGCTTGAATAAGCTTCAAAACTTACATTAGACAAACATAATTTGTTCAAACTAATATACCAGATTAAGTAAACACATACACACACACACACACATATATATATATATATATATATATATATATATATATATATATATATATATATATATATATATATATATATATATATATATATATATATATATATATATATATATATGAATGATGTCTATGTGAAAAATTTTAAAAAATTGTTACTATATATTAATAACTAAATGATAGAGTAAATTTCATTACTAAATGAACGAAAATAATTTGTTGGAACGAATTTATGGCTGTCCGTACCTGAAATTTTGTTTGGACAACTACTAAATGCACTTACTTATTTTCTAAATGCACCTCCTTTATGCAATTTATTTTATCAAAATTATCCCTTTCTAGAAACTAAATTCTAGAAAGTATTCAAATTATGATACTTCTGTAAACTACTTTCTGGAAGTGTTATAATGTTTTCTATAATTTACTTTCCCATGCAAAAAAAAAAAAAAATGGGTTGTAACTTGTAAGGATTTGTCAAGAGAAACACTAAGAAGGACTCCCTAAACGTTGTCGTCTCGAAGTTTTACCTCTACACTCCCATAAGGCACTTCCCCTCAATGTCAATCCTACCCCCACTACACCTCTACTTCCAACGAATCCCTCCATCACATGTGATAATTCAAAGTGTAGGAACCTAATCTCTTTTTTACTATGCAGGTGTCAACAATGAAGAAGAACACCAGAGCATAGTGGCGGCGTCAGTCACAAAGTGGTACTCCTATGGTATGCTGTGAGGAAGGGTTCATCGGAGATGGAGGTGTAATGGAGGGAAGTGATTGTGCTGGATCTAGATCTTGGTAGCAAAGTTGAAGGTGCATAAAAGGGTTGAGGATGAGTTGATGGTGCTGGATCTAGATCTTGGTAGCAAATTGGTGCATAGGAGGAGGGACTAGTATTGAGGATAAGTGCTTTATGAAAGTATAAAGGGTGAGCTCCAAAACAAGAATGTTTAGGGAGTCCTGCTTTGTGTCTCTCATGACATATCCTTAAACCCTTATTTTTGCTTCCAAAAATTAAATTCCAGAAAGCCTTATAACACTTTTGAAAAGTAATTTATGAAAGTGTTAAAATTTTAATACTTTTATTTTCAAGAAAGGGTAATTTTGAGAAAGAAAAAAACTCAAAAATATATAAGGATGTATTTAGCAAATAGGAAAGATGCTTTTAGTAGTTTCTTTTGTTTGACCCAAACTTAACCCAATCAATATCCAATAACATATATTTAAAGATAAGATTGGATCAACCCAATTTGGTATGTACATATCAATATTATCAATATTAGCATTGTGTATAATCAAATCATAGAATAAAAATATATATAACTTAAATTAAGGTGTATTTTATAATATATATTTCAAAATAAATAATATGATTATGAATATAATATTATGTTATATAAAATATTTTCTATTAAATAAAAAATATTATTAATATATAATTTTAAAAAAAACTTAATTATACTTTTTAAAAACTATAGGAATTAGGACATTGTATCGGATTAGAATAACCTGAACCATATCCACACAAACCCGTCCTCAAAATACACAAACTCTAATTCCCAAAATTCAAACCCATCAAAATCAACTTTAGGCTAGATCGTGTTAGTGGGAGGAGGTATCCTGCTACCAAAACAGTAACATTATTTACTTATAATATATAAACTTTAGATGCTCACTATCATGTTGCCAAACTTATGCTAAAAAGTAGGTGATAAGTTAATTTCTATATGCAACCATGTTTTGTCTTTACTAATGGCTTGGTAGAATTTTTTTATGAAATTTATCCAAGACCCAATTGTCATGAAAAATGGAAAATATTCAACAATTTTTATTTTCGTAAAATTATAATAATTTTAAATTTCAATTATAAGTAAATATTAGTTTAGATTATGTTATTGTTAGATTTAAATTAAGTTCTTTTATTTTAATGACAACAAACAAAAGTAAAAGAATGTGTAATAAGTGGTAAAGACTAATCGTTATTGTAGTATTCCTACCAAGTTAATATTATTTGAAGTATAGAAGGATCATTTGTCTTACGGCTTGTGTCCAAGTTTTTTTCATCTCTTTCTTATTTGCTATAAGCCAAGAAACTTATATGAGAAGATTCAACGCTTCATCTTTCAAGAAAAGAAGACAAACTTAGAAGATTTCTTTTTCATATATCAAAAGACATCAAAAGCATATATAACATAAGTATAGGGACAAAACAGTGTGACAATGGAGACAAGGTACTTGGTTCAAAAAAAGAAAGGAAGTATATATGCTATATGACACAAGTATTAAAAAAAAAAAGTAGAGTGCTTTATCAACTCTTACATGGCAAGTTGGTCAAAACATTTTGCCGGAACCAAAAACATGAATAATGTGAAGCCCCTAAAAATTTCATAGTTCTAATGATAATAAAAGATATTAAACTTTGGTGAATTGATAAAGTTTATTGAACTACGCAAGCTAAACATGCGTCCAAGGAAGTAATAGGTATATTCTTGTAACTTAACTTAGATGCATAAAAATGGGTTTTCAAGCATTGCTTCCAACACACTATTTATATAAGCATCCATAACTTATATGAAAATCCAATGTCCAAACGTTATTTTAAAGTGGTAAATTTACTGTAGAGGGTCACCTTTACAAACTATTTACGTAAAGGGGTCTCTTTTCTAAGTATTTACAGAGGGGGTCTGTTTTACCATGGATGTCGCCAGCAGTACTGGCGAGAAACGCGTGCCGCCATTGTCAATGGCGAGAAGCTTGGTGACGTGGAGGGTGTCACCATTGTCAATGGCGAGACAGTTGACGTGGACACTGTCTCGCTGCTCCCACTGGCGAGAAGCATGCTGTCTCGCTGCTCCCAATGGCGAGAAACCTTCCACATAAGCAATGTCGCCATTGCTTCCTGCGAGACACCTTCACGCCATGCTGAAGATGCCACAGTTCTGAAGATGGCAGTGTTGGCTTGCAATGTTTAGGGTTAGGGTTTGCAGTGTTATGAAAAGGTTAGGATTATTTGCAGGTGAACGTTAAGCTTTTGAACGTTGCTTGTTTACGTTTTCACCTATAAAAAAAATGCTCATCAACGTAAATGGATGTACATTTCTCCTTCAAGTTGCTGAGCTCTCTTTCTCTTTCATCTTGAGTGTGAGCTTCTTGTGCTTGCTGTGCTTCCTTCCTTCAAGTTTGGTGTGTACCCTTATCCTCCATAAATTCCTAGTAAGTGTTTTCAAAGTAAATAAAATTTATATATTCTGTTAATAATATTATAAAAATAGTAGGTTAGTTAGTATTAATAGATATTCTAAGTTTAAGTTAGTTAGTATTAGTAGGTATTGTGTTGTTAATTTTTATGTATTAATAGATATTCCAACGTTAGGTTACTTAGTATGAAAATATTATTTGGTTAGTTTGAATGAAAATTTTATTTAGTTGTTGTATATATTCTTAGATATTATATGTGTGATATATATATATATATATATATATATATATATATATATATATATATATATATATATATATATATGAAAATATTATTTGGTTAATTAGTATGAAAATATTATTTAGTTGTTGTATATATTCTTAAATTTTATATATGTGATATTAGCTTTTGTAGTATTAGGTATATATTTACACGCATGATACTTTAGCCAAATAAATATATATACACACATGATACTTTAGTCAAGGCACACGTAATATTAGCTTTTGTAGTATTAGGCACAAGTTAATATTAACTTTAGGTATATATTTGTAAATTTTAGGCACATGTAAATTTTTAGTTTTTGTAATATTAAATACTTCACACATAAATAAATAATTGTAATATTAGACACTTCACACACGTAAATTTATCTTTTTAGTATTATAATTTTGTATGTTATATAAAGATAATACAATTTTAAATAAATGAGTTGACAAGTTAATATTATTTGAGTTAATTATTTTTAGTTGGAATGCTATATATATTATTTGTTAGTTTTAGTTTGTAGGTTAATATTATTTGTTTTAGAAAATTTACGTGATTAAATATATGATACATTGTACATTATTATTATTTTTGTATTACACGTTATTTAAATAATTTTTTGCATTTCAATATTTGTTTATATTTTAATTTATTTGGTAGTCCATATTTTATTTAATTATTTATTTGTTAATTGTAGAATATATTATGTTATTTATTTAAATTTGTCTATGTGTATGTATTTGAAAGTATTTGTAGAATATATTTAAATTTTATTATTTGTATAATATATTTTGTTATCAAATAAACATATTTTGTTATTTATTTAAATTTGTCTTCGCATGTATTTTAATTTATCTATAGAATATATTCAAAATTATCCATTTTTATTTATTACAAATTTATTTATATATATATTTAATAACGTTTTTATAAATGTGCGTAGTTTTATTTATATTATCTACAAATAATGTATAAATTTTTTTGTGAATTTATTGTATTATATTTTATTTTGCAATATCAATGACATCTTCATCGTCATGTCCATCACATATTAAAATTAAGTCTGACCCGATCGATAGTGATGTGTTATGGATGCAACCTAAGCATGTTTCAGAACATGTTTGGAATGGGGAAGAAGATCGGAAATTACATATCAGACGAGTTGTCCCCACGTATCAAGGGGAAGAAGAAATTTCAGAGCAAATTTTTCCTTTTCGTCGACAATCTGGTTTTTACTGGATTATGAAGATGGGATACTTAAAAATAAATGCCTCATTAATTAGTGCTTTGATAGAAAGATGAAGGCCGTAAGCACATACGTTTCACATGAGATGCGGAGAGTGTACTATTACTCTCCAAGACGTCTCTGTATTGTTAGGTCTACGTGTGGATGGTTTACCATTAATCGGTCCAATAAATCTTAATTGGGCTGATTTATGTGAGGAATTATTGGGAGTCAGACCACAAGAAGGTGAAATTAAAGGTAGTGTAGTTAAATTAAGTTAGCTGGCTCACCATTCTGCACAAATAAATAACCACGACGACGAAGAACAAGTACGAAGGTTTGCTCGTGCATGGATACTAAGATTCATTGGATGTGTCTTGTTCGTTGACAAAAGCAGTAACAAAGTTTCGCTAAGGTACCTTCAATTTTTGCGTGACTTTGAAGACTGTAGCACATATGCATGGGGACCTGCCGTACTTGCTTTTCTATATAGAGAGATGTGCAGTGCCACCGATTATAAAACTAAATCAATCGAAGGTATGTGCATCTTACTACAAATGTAGGCATGAGAACAATGTCCAACCTTGGCTCCAAAGAGGACTCCTTCCCAAGTAGAAAATAAACCACTGAGGCACAGGTTAGTCATTTTTAAAAGCGTCTTTCATTTCAAAAGAATAAATGGTTTTAGGATATATTAAATTTTAATCTTTGTAGGTGGTTGCGACGTGGAAACCAACATATCGACAATGATGATGTGAGAGTTTTTCGTCGCAAGTTGGATATTATGAAACGTCATGAGGTAAGAACATGGTATTGTATTTGTAAAATAAAAAAATGATATGTGTTATTTAGCTAAAATGCTGACAATTATGTTGTTATATGCAGTTTGTGTGGGAGCCTTACACAACAACTGTTATATCATTGTTGCCTCCCATTTGTGTAGTCGGAAGTGTCGCGTGGTGCGCGGTGGTGCCACTAATTTGTTTCCAAGTTATTGAGTGGCACTAACCGGATAGAGTATTGAGACAATTTGGAATGCAACAACCAATTCCAAAGTCTCCTTCGCAACCCTTGAACATTCATGGCATAACACTAAAAGGGAAACATGACGAAAATTGGGGGCAATTGTTTGCCCCAATGATTGATCAGTGGAACAATCGCCATCCTTTTAGGGTCGACGCTTATCCCCGACAAGAGGGCCTATTGAGCTTTAACTCAGACTACATGGTCTGGTATAGGCGAAAGACAAAGATGTTTGTTGACCCACAAAATGCAAACACGACTACATTGGTATTTTTTAGTTTTTTTGAATATTTAACTTTAACATTTTTTTAATGATGCCCATTAATTTTCTGACCTTAATAATTGCAGGCTGAAGTTGTGGAGACATTACAATACATGGTGTCTCCTCAAGGGAGGAATACATGGACAGTTGATGATCTCGTGCCTTATGTGGAGAAAATTAAAATTTTATCTGAAGAGCAAGAGAGAATCACTAAGCCTGTGGCACATGGTCCTGCATCAGAGCGTCAATTTCCAACACAAGAACTTCACATTCTTCAGTCAAGTGTTGAAACTCAGGGCATAGGCAGACGAAGGGAGGCTGTTGAAGCGGAAGAATATTCCCAACAAATGGCGGAGCGTGGCCATGGAATGTATTACACGCCACAAACATTTGCTCAGTATCCGACACAGATGTATCAGTATCCTTTTCAGGGTCATCACACTAATACTTCTGCAAGCCAGCATTCGTACGGTGGTGTTGCGGAAAAACAACCTCATTTTTCATGGCCCACTATTGATGCAATCCTACCCCGCAAAGGCATTGGATAGAAAAACTCCAAGTAGATTGGGCCAGAGATGCAAGAGAAGGCCCTAGGGTTCTTATGAGCCTTAGGGTAGATTTCGGGCCCATGGGCTAAGTACGAGCCCACTTATCTTTATAAATATTAGATTAAGGTTTCATTATTTTTGGGCCTTGTGTTTAGGGCTCCATAATGTAGGTAGGGTACCCTAGAAATATAGGATTTTTCAGCCCTTGTATTTTGGGGCGCCTAGACTAGTTTTTGTATTAGGGGTAGTTTTGTAATTTCACATGCACTAAGTGGATATTTGATGTGTGTGGTTGGAAATAAATTTAATTGAATTGGTAGAAGCCCAATCCAATTAAATTTTAGAGGGGGAGGTGAGCATTTGCTTACTACACCCCATTGCCACATCATATAGTCACACTTTGTGCATGTCCTTCATTCTTTTCATGCCTCATGACACCTAAGCACACTTAGTGGAGAATCTTGGAATTGATCTTGGATTAGTGGGCTGAACCATAACTAAAATTCACTAATCATAATTAGTGAAATTTTGGCTCCAATGCTTGGCTCCACAAATTCAATTTCAAATTCAAGTGAAATTTGAATTTCCCTCCAATTTTGTGTGACACTTAGGCTATAAATAGAGGTCATGTGTGTGCATTTTTTTCAACTTTGATGATTTGAATATTAAACTTCAGATTTCAAAGCTCATTTAGAGCACAAAATTTCGTGCTCTTCTCTCCCTCTCCCTTCATTCATCTCCTTCTTCCTCCAAGCTCTTATCCATGGCCTCCTATGGTGGTGAGCTTCTTCTAGACTCATCTTCTCCTTGAAGAGGCGTCTCCTCTCTCTCTCTCCCTTTCTCCATTCCGCTGCCATTCATCTTCCAAGAAGCAAAGGAATCCATTGATGAAGAAGATCCTAGGCCTACAAGCTCCAATGGAGCTTGCATCAACTATGACCCCTTCACAACAATATCATGGCCCAATTCCAACACCTAATGCCCCATTAGGAACACAATGGAATGTACCGGGACCAATACATAATATGGGTGACTTATTAGGTGTTGATTTGCGTCACAAATTTTCTGCTGAGGCTGACGAAGAAGAAGCGGGGAGGCATCAGGGCAGAAGAAATCCTGATTGCCAAGCACGAAGATGAGATCGACCATGTGGCACATCCTCACGGCATCACGAACACCAAAATGAATGATTTGCATGTCTCCGTTTAAATAAATTGTTGTATATTTCTCATTTGAATTTCACACGTAATGTATGGTATTCAGTTGATTAAGGCTTACTAATGGATACAGTTTATGTCGCGTATCAAACTATAATAATAAATGAAGATAAAAAATAACTAAGGTAGAGAAAAGGAAATAACTAATGTTTCTAACTAACGATGAACACCAATGTCATATGTGCACTAAGGTAGACAAAAGAAAATAACTAATGTCACTCAACCTGGCTTGATCCACTCCATTTATTTCAACTTCTAAATGTAATTTTATTACATTAGATGCATATGAGTCTCGAGTAATTTTATTTCAACCCTAAACCCTAAACCCTAAGGCTTAAACCCTAAGCAATAAACCCTAAGACTTAGACACTAAACCCTTAACCCTAAATTCTAAACCATAAATCCTAAATCCTAAACCCAAAGGCTTAGACCCTAAACCCTAAACCCTAAGGCTTAGTCCCTAAACACTAAACCCTAAGACTTAGACACTAAACCCTAAACCTTAAACCCTAAACCCTTAACCATAAATTCTAAACGCTAAACCCTAAACCCTAAATCCTAAGGCTTAGACACTAAACCCAAACCCTTAAACCCTAAACCCTTAACCCTAAATTCTAAACACTAAACCCTAAACCCGAAACCTTAAGGCTTAGACACTAAACACTAAACCTTAAACCCTTAACCCTAAACCCTACAGCTTAGACACTAAACCCTAAACCTTAAACCTTAAACCATTAACCCTAAATTCTAAACACTAATACATAAACCCTAAGGAATAGACACTAAACCCTAAATCTTAAACCATAATCCCTTAACCCTAAATTTTAAACCATAAACCCTAAACCCTAAGGCTTAGACCCTAAACACTAAACCCTAAGACTTAGAAACTAAACCCTAAACCTTAAACCCTAAACCTTAAACCCTAAATTATAAACCCTAACCCTAAGGCTTTGACCATACACTAAATCCTAAACCTTAAACCCTAAACCCTAAATTATAAACCCTAAACCTTAAGGCTTAGACCCTAAACACTAAACCCTAAGACTTAGACACTAAACCCTAAACCTTAAACCATAAACCCTAAACACTAAATTCTAAACACTAAACCCTAAACCCTAAGACTTAGACCATAAACCCTAAATCTTAAACCCTAAACCCTTAACCATAAATCCAAAACCCTAACCCCTAAGACTTAATCACAAAACCCTAAACCCTAAGGCTTAGACCCTAAACCCTAATCCTTAAACCCTAAGGCTTAGGTGTTACTCTTTTGTGTTATTCTGTAGTGTTTAGGGTTTATTCTGTAATGTTTATTTTGTTGGGTTTAGTCCTTGTTCCAGATAGTCCATAATGACTAAGTCCATAGTTTGTCATTGTAGATAGTTAAAAAAAAAACTAAGGTAGAGAAAAGAAAATAACTAATGTTTCTAACTAACGATGAACACCAATGTCACTCAACCTGGATTGATCCACTCCATTTATTTCAACTTCTAAATGTAGTTTTATTTCATTAGATGCATATGAGTCTAGAATTTTTCCACCTTCCTGTTTACTCAGGGGTTACGGATTAGGGCTTATAGGTTATTGGTTAGGGCTTAGGGCGTTAAGTACAACATTCTACATAGTTCTCCTTTAGTATCAATTTCGAAAATAAGTAATGTATGAATTTGCTGACAAAAGTACACATTCAAAAATAAGTAACTGACGATTTTATTGAAGACCACAAAGTAAATACATTGAACAAAACCTAAATCAATACAAGTCACTCATCTAACATACATAAATCAATTAAATGAATTACTCCCACGGTCAGATTGTATTGGACATCGGCGCCTATTGTGCCCTTCTGCTCCACATCTACTACATTTTTGTCGGTGGTCAGATGGTTCGAGCCAATCCATCTCATTCCTTCTCCTTGTTGATTTTGGCCGACCTTTCGCACGAATTGTAGTTGGGTCAGGGATTAGTGTCCATGCCTCATCAGAAGGAGGAATTGCCGCTTCATTCCCAAGAGGCCACCAATGTGTGGAGTATGCTTTTAAGATGTGCTCATTCGTGTAAACAACATCTATATATTGGTAGTAGTTCATGCTCACGTAACCACAAGCTGCAATAAAGTGTGAAAATGGATAGTGAAGCACAGAATACCTTCTGCATTGACAATAATGGTCATTCAAGTTAACTGCCCACTTTTGTCCGCCACATTGCGTTACAGGGTTGAAGGTCTCCTCTACTTCAAACCTTGTGGAGTGGATATCATACACGCGAACGATGTGCGAACAAGCTTGTTCTTGATTTTTTCTAAGTTCTTTAACAAGCTTAGAACAATATACTTGTCCTTCATTTAATTTTCTTTGGGCTTGGCGACCACGATCAACAAAGTACTTTCGGCACCTGCTATATGTTGACTTGACCAACGCTGTTATGGGTATGTTGCGACAATCCTTCAACACCTTATTCACACATTCTGAGAGGTTGGTTGTCATGTGACCATATCTTCGTCCAGATGTATCGTAAACCATGCTCCATTTTTCTTTTGAAATGCGATCAATCCATGTTGCTATGGCTGGACTCAATTGACGAAATTTTTCTAAGTTTTGATCAAACACATGCTTGCAAGGAGTGTACGCTGCATCAAGTTTGTTACCATCAAAAGTTGTAGGTAGATATGAAACTAAAATTAATTTCATGTATAAAATAAACCTTACCCAATTTCTTGAACATCTCTTTTTGTTTCGCGTTGTTGAATTTGCGATTGAAATTGCTCGCTATGTGTCGGACGCAGTACACATGATAACCGTGGGGAGGTTGCCAACCAAGTGCTTCGTTAGCGATAACAGACTTTATACTCGCGTGACGATCATATATTAGACAAATTCCATTTTTATCTGTGACGTGTTCACGCAAATGGACCAAAAACCATGACCATGTTGTTAACGTCTCACCTTCGACCACGACGAATGCTAGAGGAAGAACACCACCATTTCCATCTTGTGATGTGGCCATTAACAGGGTCCCACGGTATTTCTCGTATAAATGTGTGCCGTCAACTTGTATGATTGGCTTACAGTACTTAAAAGCCTCTTTACATTGACCAAATGTCCAAAATACTCTATGAAACACACGATGTTCGCGACTCACGCTATTACCAACAATAAAATCGTCATGTAGTATTTGAAAATAAGAGCCAGGAGAATGATTTTGCATGTGTGTTAGCCATGACGAGAGTTTCACATACGACTCTTCCCAATCGCCATATTCAATTGCAATTGCCTTTTGTTTCGTCATCCATGCTTTTCTGTATGAAACCTTATAGGAAAATTCACTATTTATCCTTTCTTGAATCAAAGAAATTTTTATTGATGGATCTTCTCTGATCATGCATGTAATTCAAATAATAAAATAAAATAACAAATTAAAATAACAAATAACACAAAAGTAGGATAATATGAACATAAAAAACGTACCTACTACGCAAGTCGCAATTAAATCTGAATCAAGCTTCTCATGGTCTTGTGTCATAGTCATATTTAGACATGTGTGCGGTCCACCCCATTGTGTCACTTTCCATGCATCAGTTTTTTTAGATAAAATTGCCCTCATATAAAAAGGGCAAGAAGACTCTGCGCTGTTGTTGGGGCAACAAACGATATATTTGTGTGATTTCGTTTCAACAACCTTAAAACTTTGATGCACCTTCATCACATATTGTTTTAGTGCATTTTTGACCGCATCTTTATTGTCAAAGTCCATGCCAACATATAATTCTTGTCCAACATTAAAAGTCGTTGGCATGTCCAAATCACAAATGTTCTCCTCGTCCGGATGACTCCAATTGATATTATTATAATGCAAAACATCATTCCAAAATGGATTTTGAATTCCTGGTACACCTAATAATTTCAAAAAAAAAAATCACGTCAACAAACTACTTGTATTTAGTTACCATTAAATACAATTCTCATAAAAAGATAGATGTATTCAACTAATTTTGTATTTCATAAAATTTACCTTCAGTTGGATGAACAATTGAAACTGGTTCAACGATGTCGGTGACTTCATCGTTTGTATTAGATATTCCATCAACACTATCATCTTCATCGAAAGACTCTTCAACGTATGAGTTAGACGCAAGATAATCATCATCATCATCATGTAAATTGCTTATATTTCTTGACAGTTCCGACTCATGATGAGATACATTATGTCCGCATGACGTAACAGAATTTGCAGCATGAAACATAGAACCACCAGCAACATCCTTTTCTACGTACAATTCTAGAACTAACATTTGTTGTTGTTGTTGAAAACTTTCGATCATAGTTTCAATATCTTCGTCATCACAAATTTGCAACGCAACATATTTTCCTGAAACTAAAAATCTACAACTTATAGTAGAAATAATCTCATTATTTTCTAACTTTACCTTATCTCCAATTTTTTTTCAAAGCATTGAAACTAATTCCGCGTTTAATCTGAATCGCCTTTTTACTGCTTTCAAATATTATACCATCATTGTCTTCATATACTCTTCCGTTGAAATATAACACTGTAATAATTGAATTCATGATATACCTACATGAACAAAATTAAAAATAATTAATCATAGCAACAGTAGTTTTAAAATAAATAAGTGTATTTACTTGCTTCATCTACTAACTTAAACTTAAACTTAAAATTAAACATAAACTTAAACTTAACTTAAAATTAAACATAAACTTAAACTTAAACTACAGATTAAAATTTCATTCTAACTTCAAAAAACTAGAAGGGAATCAGGTAATTATTTGTAAGGCTTGTCCACCCATGAACAAAGGCTTGTAAATAATTAAACATTATTAAAAAATAACTTCAAAGTAAAAAACCTAATTACAAAAATTAATAGGCTTAAACTTCACGTTAAAATTTGTTTCTAAATAAAACTATTATTACTTCAATTAAATATTTTGTGAATGATAAAAATAAAAAATTTATTTGCTTCCTCTATTAAACTTAAGGTAGACATTGATACGTCATTCTAACAAAAAAATTATTACTCCAATTAAATAATTCAAAAAAAATCCCTTAACTTTAAAAACTTGAAGAGTCACCTCTAAATATTTTTAACTCACAAATAGCATCAACAAAATTTTATAACCGGAAGGGTCACATGTCAAATTTCTAAGCTACAAAAACCATGGACAAAGAGGATTACAAATAATTACTCATACTAATTTTAAAATAAGAATTCTAATTCAAAAAATTAATACACTTAAACTTTACCTTCAAATTTTAGTCTAACAAAAAAAATTATTGCTTCAATTAAATATTTTGTCAATGATACAAATAAAAATATTTATTTGCTTGCTCTATTAAACTTAAACTACACATCCATACTTTATTCTAAAAAGAATTACTCTAATTAAATAATTTATGAAAAATTCTTCAACTTCAAAAAAATTTCAGACACAAAATGGAAGGGTTATAAATGGAAGGGTTACACTTAAAAAAATTTCAGACACAAAAACCATAAAAAAAGGCTTACAGATAATTACTGCTAATAATTTTTAAATAAAAAATCTAATTCAAAAAATTAATACACTTAAATTTGAGCTTCAAATTTGATTCTAACCACAAAATTTATTACTTCAAAATAAAAAATTTGTACATGATAAATAAACAAAAGGAAAGAAGGCTTTCTTTAAATAAATACAAAATATCCTTACTATAGAATCAACAAACTTCAAGCAAAATGAAAGCCTTTCTTTCTCTCTTCACACTACTTTGTTATTCTCTTCAGTGTCAAATTTTGCAAGTGCTGAGTGTCAAATTTTGCAAGTGCTCTATTTAAAGAAAATTTACACCAAAGCTGAAGCATGCATGTGATCTGCAACGTAAATTTACACGCCATTAAAGCAAAATTGTATGCATGTGACCTCCTGCATGCCTAGCCTGAATGCCCTAACCTGTAACCTGCAATGCATGTGACCTGCTGCATGCCTAGCCTGAATGCCCTAACCTCCTGCAATGCAAGAATAGTGCCCTAGCTAGAAGGCTGATTCACGTCCACCTTGGTCACGCAGGAGCCAATGGCGGGACTGTCCACGTTGGCACATGTCCCGCCATTGGTATTGGCGGCATGGGGTGTATCGCTGCTGGCGGCACCCAGCCATGTCAGCACCATTCTCGTCACTGCTGATGGCGGTACGCGTTTCTCGCCAGTACTGCTGGCGGCATCCATGGTAAAACAGACCTCTTCCGGAAATACTTAGAAAAGAGACTTCTTTACATAAATAATTTGTAAAGATGACCCTCTACAATAAATTTGTCTTTTAAAGTCGCATCCCAAGTTTTGAAAGACAACTTGTGTCCAATATTTTATCACATAAACCTACGCATGCTTTAAGGCTTTTTAATTTATGATGTTCATTTTGTTAAGGTTTATTCGCACTTATATTCTTAGTATAAACCTTAGATTGATATTCCCGAAAATAATGACTCTAACGTTTCAATTTCAAGCATTTAATGAAAAGGAAAAAATTGTGTATAAATTCAACCCATAATCAGAAGCAACCCGAATGTCGAGACATGGTACTAAAGGAGAAAGGGAGTTGCTACGTGCACCCAGCATTATTGCTGGGGAACCCAGCAAACAGTGAAGTGGCAAAATTGCCCTTCAATAATTCTTCTTCCGGAAGAAGTATTTCCGTAAACTTTTCGGAAAAAGCTTTTCCGGAAAGTTTCCGGAAAAAGACTTCTTCCGGAAAAAGAATTTGGGAATTCCGGAAGTACTCACAAACTTCGTCCGGAAGATCGTCATCCGGAAACTTCCGGAAGAACCTTCTTCCGGAAACTTCCGGAAGAACCTTCTTCCGGAACTGAACTTTTTTTTAAAAAAAATTATTTGATAATATAATTTACTTTTAATGGATAAACTAAATTATAAAATAATTAATATTATTATACATAAATAATTAAATAATTAGTGAACGTATGTAACGAAATAAGAATTTTCATTTTATAATAATAAGTAAAAATAAAATAATATTTAATGCGTATGTAATGACGATTTTGCCCTTGTGTAATTTTCTTTAAATTAATGCGTAAACGCTTCTTTCTACTGCGCTTTCGCTTTCTTCGCTTCTTTTTACTGCCTTTCGCTTTCTTCTGCTTTGTTTCTTCCGGTTGCTTTGTTTCTTCCGGTTGCGCTTTCGCTATTTTGGTGGTGGTCCCGTGAAGTATTTAGAGATTTGGTGGTCCTGTGTTCGGTATTTGAAGTTTTGTTAGTGGTTGTTCTTCCTATTTTGTCGGAGGTACGCTTTTATGGGTATTTTTTTTCTTTTCCGGCTACTTTTTAGAGAAGAAAAGTAGTAAAAAAATGTGTATCCGGAAGAAATTTTAGGCACTGAGGCCTTTTCCGGAAGAAGATTTGCCGGAAAACACTTCCGGAAGACCTTCTTCCGGAAGTTATTGAGGCCTATTCCGGAAGAAGTGGTTCCGGAAAACACTTCCGGAAGCACTTCTTCCGGAATGGGCCTCAGAAACTTCCGGAAGAAGGTCTTCCGGTAGTTTCTAAGGCCCATTCCGGAAGAAGTGCTTCCGGAAGTGTTTTCCGGAAACACTTCTTCCGGAATAGGCCTCAGTAACTTCCGGAAGACCTTCTTCCGGAAGTTACTGAGGCCCATTCTGGAAGAAGTGCTTCCGGAAGTGTTTTCCGGAACCACTTCTTCCGGAATAGGCCTCAGTAACTTCCGGAAGAAGGTCTTCCGGAATGTTAAATTATTAGCATTTTTTTTTTATTTCTGTTTTATAATTTATATATATATATATATATATATATATATATATATATATATATATATATATATATATATATATTTCTGTTTTATAATTTTTTGTATTTCTGTTTTATATATGTTGTGGATTATTGATTTAATTAGGTATAATGGTATAATATTAAATGATTTAGGTAACTTAAATGTATAATGGTACAAAAATGTTTTATTAGTTGTTTATTATAGTGATAAGTTTAGTTTAAGTAAATAATGTAGTTATAAATTTAGAATATAGTGATAATTTTAATATAGTCGTGTATGATGCATATGTCCTATTAATATGTTTGTTATTTAAGGTGTAGTAAATTTTTGGATGTGGTTATATGATAATTTGAATGTACTTGTGTATGATGCATATGTCCTTAAGATGGACGAAGATCAATGGAGGTATGACTTTGCGATATCACAAGAAGTTCATATGGATTATGATTATGATAATCAAGAAGAATGTGGAGTGAATGAACCACATGTCGATTGTTCAAATGCTTTTAATACATCTCAGGTAATCATAAATAATTTGAGTCATTGGTTGAATTGATGGTTTGTATGAAAATTAATGTGTTAGGGTTGCGTTGTAGGTATTCGCTACTCGAGATGATATTTTGCAATGGGCTCGAACAGTTGCCCATGAAAATGGATTTGTTGCAGTGATTATGAGATCTGACACAGAGACCGGTAGCAGAGGAAGAAGTTCATTTGTGTTAATTGGGTGTGAAAGGAGTGGTACGTACAAGTGTAGAAATAAAGAATTCGTTAGAAAAGACACCGGGAGTAGGAAATGTGGTTGTCCCTTCAGGCTTCGTGGGAAACCAGTGCGTGGAGGGGAAGGTTGGATGGTGAAGTTGATCTGTGGGATTCATAATCATGAATTGGCGAAGTCCTTAGTTGGACATCCATACGCCGGGCGATTGACTAAGGAAGAAAAGAAAATTATTGCTGATATGACAAAGTCGATGGTGAAACCGAAAAACATCTTGCTAACGTTGAAGGAACACAATGCCAACAGTTACACCACGATAAAGCAAATTTACAATGCAAGAAGTGCATATCGTTCTTCAATAAGAGGAGCTGATACCGAAATGCAGCATCTGATGAAGCTTCTCGAACGTGATCAATACATTCATTGGCATAGATTGAAGGATGAAGTTGTGGTGCGTGATCTGTTTTGGTGTCACCCAGATGCAGTAAAGTTATGCAATGCATGTCATCTGGTGTTTTTTATAGACAGTACCTACAAAACAAACAGGTACAGACTCCCACTACTTGACTTTGTTGGAGTGACACCAACGGCGATGACATTCTCTGCTAGGTTTGCATATCTGGAGGCTGAGCGTGTTAATAATATTGTATGGGCTTTGGAACGATTTCGAGGCCTATATTTAAGACACGATCGCCTCCCTCTTGTTATTGTCACTGACAGAGACCTAGCACTGATGAATGTAGTGAAAACTGTGTTTCCCGAGTCTACTAATTTGTTGTGCAGGTTTCATATCGATAAGAATGTGAAGGCGAAGTGCAAATCTTTAATCGGGGAAAAAAATGCGTGGGACTATGTAATGGATAACTGGGGTACTTTGGTTGATTGTCCGTCCGAATACGAGTTCCATGAGTCATATCAGAAGTTTCAAGTTGCTTGTTCGCCTTGGCCGATGTTCGTTGACTATGTTAACGACACATGGATTATCCCCCACAAGGAAAATTTTATTACAGCATGGACGAATAAGGTCATGCACCTAGGCAACACAACAACAAACAGGTATTAACAACTGATTTTATTTGTTAGTAACGATTAATATTAAATGGTATTTAATTGTTGTATATTTTCATGTTTGTTGTGTATTTTAAATGTAGGGTTGAATCAGCTCATTGGGCTCTCAAAAGAGTACTACAAAATAGCGTTGGAGACCTATGTAGTGTTTGGGATGCCATGAACAACATGATCACGCTGCAACACGTCGAAATTAAAGCATCATTTGAAACCAGTACGCATGTGGTTGGCCATGTATATAAAAAAACCTTATACAAGAGGCTTCTTGGGATGGTTTCGAGGGATGCTTTAAATCAGATTGCTTCTGAGATTGACCGTCTACGTTATCTCAACAACAATCTCTCTTCTTGTGGTTGTGTGATGAGAAGCACGCACGGGCTTCCTTGTGCATGTGAGCTTTCTAGGTATACTGCTAGCAGCATCCCATTGGAGTCAGTCCATCTTTTTTGGAGGAGACTTTGCTTTTCAGACCAAGGGTTATGTGAGACGGAAGTCACCATCAAGGAAGAAATAGAGGTCATATCTAAAAGGTTTGATGAACTTGATGTGGCTGGCAAAGTAAATCTGAAGAGTAAACTTCGAGAAATCGCATACCCTGATCATAACTCTATGTGCCCTCCTCCATCAAAGGTGAACACTAAAGGTGCACCGAAGAAACCGATGAAAAGAAGTCAAACATCCACAAAGCGTGATCCGTCTTACTGGGAGTATGTTGATGCTTTTCATTCTGTTCAAAGCAGCAACTCTCCAGTGAAACGAAGTGCATCATGTTCTCAACCGCGTCAGCCAACAAGGATCATCCCGATGTTGGATCAATTTGCGTCATTCTTTCAAGGTTTCATTCGTGACGTTGTGGATGTGAAAGCGGACGGTAACTGTGGATATCGGTCCATTGGCGCTTTATTAGGTATGGGGGAAGATTCGTGGCCGTTAGTGCGTAATGAATTGCTTAAAGAACTTGGCAGGTGGTCGCATGAGTACATGAACCTCTTCGGTGGCACAGAGAGATTTGAACAATTAAAGTTGTCCCTACTTGTTGATGGATTTTCAAAGGTATGTTTTTAGGTTAATTTTTTTTAATAACAATGTTTAAATTACTTACATGTGTATATTTGGTTCATTCAGGTTAGTGTGGACAAGTGGATGGATATAACAGACATGGGATATGTGATTGCTTCACGGTATAACGTAATCCTTGTATCGTTGTCCCAACAACAAAGCATGACATTTTTCCCTCTTAGAAGTCAACCACCACCTGACTCTTCTGGCCACCGCATCATATGTGTCGGTCACGTGTTTGGAAATCATTTTGTTCAGGTACATTGAATATTGTTAGTGTAACAATTATGCAATGACTTCGCTTGTTCGTTTGGCACGGTCAGCGCATGATATAATGTTTGTTCATGTACAACAGGTTTATTTGAAAGACCATTGTCCGTTGCCGCCCCCAGCGCTGTTGTGGTCAACCAATTGTTATTCTCAGGCAAAGCAATGGGCAATTCCATATATTAGTAGAATGCAGGAATACACAAGCTTGATGTCATTCAAAACACACTATGTAGACCTAAATGAAGACTAAACATTCATTGTTTATTTATTTGTATTCATTATGCGATATAATTCATTGTAACCCGTCACTAACCAATTAATATTATCAACTACTCGTTTGGTTAAGCAAGGAAATTGTTGGTCCAACAAAAATCATTTACGCGTACAACATACATCATTGTCATAATTGACAACACATAATGACATGCATGCGTATTACAGTTTGAGCGTGACAACACATTGGTTGACTTCAGTACACATTTTGAAACTAGCAGTCGCTCGACAACACATTGGTTGACTTGACTACACATTAGCGACAACACATTGGCTGACTTGACTACACATTTACGCGTGTCTATTTTTTTTGTAAACAAAGTTAAACAAAGGCTCGGTCACAACCATCTATATATATGGCAGACTAGGCTACTAAATCACACATTATCTTGCTTTCAAATAATCTCCCAACTGATACACAAACTATGGCATTTCTAGGAGAAACTAGTAGTCAGACGATTGTCAACTCAAGGTTGGCTTTCATTTATCCAAATGGATCGATTATTCACAATGATACTGGGGTTTACTTCCAAACTTCAACTCCGGTGCCCATTCGAGTACCAAATAGGTGTGATTTTGCAAGCCTAAAAACCAGAATACACAATACCCTTCAGCTATCCGACAAACAATTTTTGGATGAAATTCACTACCGGAAGCCATTCACCGATACAGGTAACCAAATTCGCTTTGAGTGTATCAAATTGATAAATGATGACGATGTCAACACAATGTTAATGTGTAATGATCAATTTTCTTGTGTTGGTCCGATTGAGTTATTATGCACCGTTGGAAGAACACCAGATGGAATAATAAACTTACTTGAACGCACTATGCCTCGTATTCATGACGCGATCCTGTATTACAACGACAAATGGAACATGCCACCGCAGAACAAATTTGTTGGTTGCGCGTTCACAGGAAAAAATCCTAAGAAATTTCAAATTCCTTCAACATGTACCATCGATGAACTGAAGAATTTAATTAAGCAAGTTGCACCTAAAGGGATTCCCCCTCTTGGAATTCACAAATCACAAACGGTAAGACGATTATTTTTCCGCCAACCAGCTCGGTTTGAGTATTCAGATACGGTTATAAAATATGAAATAAATGAGCTGATCACCAACGAAGAACTGCTGAAGGTGTTAGTACAATCTAACTACTGGAAAAAATATGGACCAATAGAAATTTTAGTTGTCTTTACTAAATATGTTGAAGACGAGGTCAGTGGGACGTCGCTAAACAACTGAATGTCATGTTTAATTTTTTGTTTTTTCGTTGATGTAACCTTTATATGTTTATGGCGTGTTTAATTCCCATAATAAAGTTGAATGCGTTGTTTCAGTGGTCCAAAAATTTAATTGTTAAAAGGGTTCATTTCGTATTTTTTTGGATTTTGAGGCTTTGTTTTGACGTGTTAGTTGACGGAACTGGGGAACGGGACTATTTTTTTTGGATTCTTTAACGTCCAAACATGAGAAATGGCCGCCCTCCGTTGTCTCAGGGCACTGGCACACCCACGCAAAAAAATCCCAAACATGGGTACTTGAACATGGAAAAAGGGTTCATTTCCTATTTTTTTGGATTTTGAGGCTTTGTTTTGACGTGTTAGTTGACGGAACCATGGAACGGGACTATTTTTTTTGGATTCTTTGACGTCCAAACATGAGAAATGGCCGCCCTCTGTTGTCTCAGGGCACTGGCACACCCATGCAAAAAAATCCCAAACATGGGTACTTGAACATGGAAAAAGGGTTCATTTCCTATTTTTTTGGATTTTGAGGCTTTGTTTTGACGTGTTAGTTGACGGAACTGGGGAACGGGACTATTTTTTTTGGATTCTTTGACGTCCAAACATGAGAAATGGCCACCCTCCGTTGTCTCAGGGCACTGGCACACCCACGCAAAAAAATCCCAAACATGGGTACTTGAACATGGAAAAAAGATTCATTTATGTAATTCTTACAAACAAAACTCATGATTCTAAAAACTTATGTTTTTTATGTAATTCTTACAAACATGGAAAAAGGGTTCATTTATGTAATTCTTACAAACATGGGTACTTGAACATGGAAAAAAGGTTCACTTATGAATCATTAATCATTTTAAAAACTTTTATTTTTTATGTAATTCTGACAAACAAAACTCATGATTCTAGGTTCCCTTTTTTTAAAAATAAATTTAAAACAACCGTAAACTTCGCTTAAGGACCACAAACAATCGGAATAACAAACTATATTATAAAATAATAAACTGTGCAAAACACGTCAACTATATTAAACAAAAACTGTAATAATTACAAATATTCATGTCAACTACAACACAACAAAATAAATACAATGATCAATGGTCCGTGCGGCGTCTCTGACGAGCCCTGACTGCCCCATCAGCACTGGGTCCCCCTCTCGCGATCGTCAGGCAGTCCTGCATAATGTCATATAACTCTGTGCCTGCAGTGACTATCCTAAGGTTGAGCACACGCTCCAACCTCTGTGCAATCGCCTCATATCCCTCGTAATCATCCTGTCAAAGTCAGTAAAAACATTTATTATGAAATTAAAAATAAACAACAACTCATAAAACATTAAACGCGCAAATAATCTTACCACATATGGAGGGGGGTCAAATGCCACTGGAACCTGGGGGCTGGGCGGCTGTATGTAGTCCTCAGGGTCTGCAGCTGGTGCATCCCTCTGCTGGTCAGCTGCCTGGGTCGGTGTCATGAAAGGGTGAGATATGCGGAAAAACCACTCAATGTAATCCGCAGATACCTGCCCAGGCACTAAACAAGGCTAACCCGCAGGTAGTAAGTGATCCGCAAACTCCATCCACCTGTCATCTATCTGATCCTGTGACAATCGTGCACTAACAGGCGGCGGAGGGATGCTCTGGATGTAACCGAACTGGCGTACCACCCTCTCCGGTCGAACTGTGACGATCATAGGACCCCATCTGAGCTGACCCTGGAACGATGAAATCTCCTGAAACGCCCTAACACCCCGATGCTCCGTGTACGGCAACCAGGACACATATGTGACGGTCAAACCATCACAACGTGCCCTGTAGGGTGCTCCTGTGATGCCCTTCATGTGCGCCTTCGACGTCAACCACCGGGAAGCACGTGGGGACGTCTCTTGGTATGTATCGTCAGTCACGCACTGATGCACACTAGGGAAGTGCTCATAGATCCAGCACTACACAATAATTGAGGTTAACATAACATAAAAACATGTTTAAATCATAATCGAACCTAACATATTAATAAACACAAAATTTACCTGAAGTAGCGTCAAGTACCCCGCAAGCTGTCGGGTGGTGGTCCTACAAGCCTCATCTAACTGGTCGTACATATGAACCAGCGCGGCAACCCCCCAAGCGTAACCACCACTATGAGCGAGGTCCCGGAAAGCGTCAAGGTGGACCACATGCACGTATGTTGCACTCTTATTAGCAAAAAGAGTGCAACCGACAAGGTGCAGCAGATAAGCGCGAGCTGCGACAATCCACCGCCGGGCCTGACATCTGGTCTCATAAATGTCACGAACCCATCCTAATCGTACATATGCTCCACGTGTGAGTGTTGTCTCGGCTTTGGCCTCCTCCGCAGACACTTCCAGCAACTCCGTGAGCAAGAATCTGGCCTCCTCCGTAGAAAGAGCGTGGAAACTGTGCAAGGCGCCAGTGATGGGCAAATGTAGAATGGACGACACATCATCCAATGTGATCGTCAGCTCTCCTACTGGAAGGTGGAAGGTGCTTGTCTCACTGTGCCACCTCTCCACAAATACGGATATAAGTCCAGGATCGCCAGTAATAACTGAACAATCTATCAGTGGACTTAATCCTGTGGCAGCCACCAGGCCTTCAATCTCAGGCACTGGCCTCCCAATCAGTGTCACCTTCCTCCCATGTGACACTAACTTCAAATCAGGACGTTCCTGATTTGAAGTACAAATTATACAATTATTAAAAAAAATTAATCATAAACAAATAAATAAACAATGACAAATAATTAACAAATAAAAATACCTGTCCACTCCACACGGCATGTGCAACATGCTCGGCAAATGATGTGAGCACTAACGGGTCACGTGGACCACCAGGGAATCCCTCTGCAGCATCATCACCATCTGACCCCTCACCACTATCAGCACCCTGTGCGTCCGCACGCATCTCAGGTGCCTCCGTAGGCTGCTCAGGGACATCATCAGTCATGTCAGCGACGTCCTCAGCCATATCACGTCCCTCCGTAGTCATCTGATGAACGCGTAGCCTACGGGCTGAGGCAGTAGGCCTACGCCTCTCGGGAACATCGCCAACATCCTCGTCAGCAGTTCTATCTCTGCCTACAACTCTACCTATGGCACGACCTAAACCTCGTGTTCTGGCCATGATCTGTAAATCATGTCCAACACGTATTTTTTTCGGTCAAAATATACACAATTTTCTTTATAAAAAATCAACTTTATTTATAAACAAATAAGACTAACTTAAATCAAATTATTTTCACACATACACGACCTAATTTTTAAAAAAAAATTAAACAACTTCATTTATATAAAAAAAACAACTAATGTAAAATAAAATTATTAATAAACATGCACAACTTAATTTTTTTTAAAAAAATTAAACAACTTCATTTATAAAAAAAAACACAACTAATATAAAAATAATTCATTACTAAACATCCACAACTTAATTTTTAAAAAAAATTAAACAACTTCATTTATAAAAAAAAACACAACTAATGTAAAAAAAATTAATTAGTAAACATCCAACTCTTAATTTAAAAAAAAATAAGAAACTTCATTTCTAAAAAAAAACACAACTAAATTACTTAGTAAACATCAACAAGTTAATTTTTTTTAAAAAAAAATAAACAACTTCATTTATAAAAAAAAAACACAACTAATATAAAAATAATTCATTACTAAACATCCACAACTTAATTTTTTAAAAAAATTAAACAACTAATGTAAAAAAAATTATTTAGTAAACATCCACAATTTTTTTAGTAAATAAAATACTTCATTTATAATAAAATAAACTAATTAATTATAAAAAATTAGTATTTTTATAAAACTTCCAAAACACACAACTTTAATTATAAAAATAGACAACTTCATTTTTAAAGAAAAAACACTAATTTAAAAAAAAACAATAAACAAAAACAAACACAACTACTTTTATAAAAAAAAATTAATTTACAAATTAATATTTAGTAAAAATACACAATTTAAATTATAAACAAAATATGACATCAAAAACCCAAACTTCATTTTTCATAAAATCTAAAAAACAAAATAACCAAAATAAATAAAATAATTCATTTAAAAAAAAACAAAACAATTTCTGTTTAAAAAAATTTAAAAAAAAACACAAAAAAAAAACAAAAAAAGCACTTCCGGAAGAAGTGGTTCTTCCGGAAAGGTCTTTCGGAACTTTAAAAGGTCTTCCGGAAGTGCGCGTCTTCCGGAATTCTTCCGGATGAACCACTTCTTCCGGAAAGTTCCCGGAAGAGGTTTTCCGGGAGTCTTCCGGAAGAAGTGTTCTTCCGGAAGACGTTTGGTTACTTCCGGAAGAACACTTCTTCCAGAAACTTTCCGGAAAAGGTTCTTCCGGAACTTCCGGAAGAACCCCTAACGGGTCTTCCGGAAGACTCCGTCGTCAGCCTTTTGCGCCATTTTTTCCAGCGTCCTCTCGTCTTCTCCCCTCTCGTCTTCTACCCTAAGGTTACTATCCTAAGGTTCCATTGCTATGCTAACAATGCTGCATATTACAAGCAAAGGGTAGGGAGGGAGACTAACCTGTTCGCGGAGAAGAAGAAGAAAACCTTGCCTTGGGCGCGCCTCGCGGAGAAGAAGGAAGTTCACGAAGAAGATAAGAAGAACCAGGTTCACGGAAGAGGAAGAGAAGACGAAGCTGTTCGAACAAACAGTGTCTTCCGGGAGGTAATTCGCGTTTTTTATAATTTTATCTTAAAGGGCAAAATGGTAGTTTCAATAATTTGCTGGGTGCACCAGCAATATTGCTGGGTGCACCTAGCATTTCCCAAGGAGAAAATAGAAGAAGGAATGACCAAAAAAGCTAGTCTACTTTTCAGAAATTGACAATAGCTTTTTGTGAAAGAAAGGACAACCGACTTGTCTCTCCTCATCAAAAGAGGACACATAGAAAAATGTAATGTTCCAACCTCTCCATGCATTTAATGAAGACTGAGAACAAGGAGATTGAAGAAGCTTACAACTCACAACGTTCACATTTCAAGTGCCTTTGTATGGAAGACTTAAAGATAGAAAAATGGTGACAATCTTTAGACAAATATCATATTGCCTTAAATCGTTCTCTAAGTCTTTCTTTGGACGATACAATATAAGCTTAAATAGTTCGTTCTTTGCTAAACAAAATTATTTGTATTTGAGATTAAGTTTCTTATCCTCACTTTGTTAGTTTATTACATTGTAATGTTTTCAAACATGTTATTTGTAAAAGCCAAAAGAGACTACTCAGTGTGAAAAAAAATACTTGAGACTATTTTCATAGGTATAAGACCATATTGAATGTTGTCAGAGTGGCATTGAAGAATAATTGTTTGTTCCCAAGTTGGTTAATAAAATCCTTCGTATAAAGGAGACTAGATAAAGTTCGGTTTGAGTGAAATAGTCTAAAAACTTGTGTTCTTATTGCTTTCATTTCCCTTGTGCAATTTTACATTGGACGATAGTTTTTATATATTGTTAAAACATTTTGTGAATTTTTTTTAATTAAAATGCGATACATACTATTCAATTCATTTCTAATGTGTTTCTTGTTATTTCACATTTATTACTATATTAAATGTACTAATGTTCACATTTTCTAAAGAATGAAGAAGATCTCTAATAGACATATATTAAAGCTCTCAATAAAAGGTTAATATTGTTGGTAAATTCCTAGATTATTCTTTGAGCACTTAGGTTATTTATTTGTACATTTGCCTTACAAGATTATAACATGTGATTACCGTCTGTATACATTTCTTTATGATTTACATTGAGTTTGACGAGACTTAGTTAAGAAAGACTACTTAGATTAATTCCCTGACAAGGCAAAGACAAAATAATACTTGACTGGGCTTGAAAAGACTTGATAAAAATAATACCTATAATAATTTAAAACATTATTTTATGCAACTTTTTTTATAGTATAATTCTTGATGGTGTATCAAGGATTAAACATAGGTTGGGATAAACTAGTATGATATCATTGTCCATTTTTCTCTATTTCTTATCTTTTTTATTATTTACTAAGGGAACTGATATTGTAGTTAAAAGTGTTTTGTTTTATAGCTTCAAGCTTTTATTAAAAGGTTGTTTCCAATGATGACAAAGTATTCTTTTGTCCTTCTAATATGTGTTTACTAAAAGATTTGCTAAGAATTGGCCACAAATCAAAGATAGCCAAAATCACGTGAAATCTATAAGATGAATTAATAGAGAATCGTAGATTTACTTAGTTATTGAATCACGAAGAGTGGAAACAGTTAGACCGAACAAGAATAGGTAAATTGGAAAATAAGAAAGTGAGATTGAAGCGGTTTGAAGAGAACCATATAACATTCATATTTAATTGAGAATAAAATATATTAAAATAAAGAGATAATAAGAGAGAGAGAGACCTGTGAACGAGAAGGTTTGTTGGAGAGTTCAGAAAATGTGTGAAGGTGATGGTGTTAACTAGAGTAAGTAGTATAACTATTGCAAGATTGTTTATAATATCTGCTACATCTATTGCTCCCTTTTCTCATTGGATTCAATTTGAACTTTAAGGTTACCAATCTCTAAGGATTGCTCAAGGGGTTAGGAGCTAGAGGAAGCATAAGAAACCTATGACAAGTGAAAGACTCCAAAATAGTAACTAGCGTTGAGGTTACCAATAAACGAAAGGGCAGGTTGGGTCAAGAGTAGTCAAGTTACACTTGACCATGAGCCATCCCTAAATTTTAATTGGGTCAATTTCTTAGATTCTAACATGTCCCTAGACCTAAATGCACCTAAAGATCTATGAGTTAGATTAGGACTAGGTCTGTTAAACTCAGAGAAATTGGGATACAAACTGTGTGTTCTCCTTAGAGAATTCTCATTTAAATAATATGATACAATTTGATTTCTAGCCTTGAAGTTTGCTAAAAAAAACTATAAATGGTAACCTACAACTGGGCTAACTAGTTAAGGATATTATTACACAATTATAGCTATACAATCATGCAAGATATGCTGGTTTAAAGGGCCAACAAATCTGCACAAATAATGCCAAATAATATGCCTATCTATTCTATTTACACCCCCCATCAAATTGATGCTGGTGAATTTAAAAGCATCAATTTGCTGACTAGGAAATTATGCTATTGACGTGTCAAAGATTTGGTGAGGACGTCGACTAGTTGAACATGAGAGACATGAGGCAGAATGATAATTCTACGGTAATAGGCTTCCCTAATTGAATGGCAATCGACCTCTGTGTGCTTTGTTCTTTCATGGTACACAAGATTTGTTGCAATCTATATGGCACTTGTATTATCAGCATACAACGGAGTTGGTGTTGCTTGTGAATAACCAAGTTCTGAAATAAGGCCCTGTAACCAAATAATCTTAGAGCATGCTGAAGACATGGAACAATATTCTGCTTTAGTAAAGGATTTAGAGACCGATTCCCGTTTCTTGCATTTATAGGAGATAAGGACATCTCCTTCATTTATAGGAGATAAGGACATCTCCTAAAAACATACACCAGTCAGTAGTAGACTTCCTTGTGTCAGGACATCCAACCCAATTAGCATAGTTTTATGCTTGAAGTTGTATTGTTGCACCTGTAGGAAAGACGAGACCACAACTAGGAGTGACCAACAAATATTTAATGATTTGTTGTACTGCTGTAAGATCCAAGTGTCTAGGATTTTGCATGAATTTGTTGACTGTGTGGACAACAAAAGAGATATTAGGTCTTGAGATGGTTAGAAAGATTAGACTTCCAACCAGATTTCTATATAAAGTTGAGTCTTGTAGGAGTTCACCTTCATGTCATCTTAACTTGACATTAACTTCCATGGGAGTGTCAATCGTAGTTGCAGCGGTGAGACCAACTTGCTGAATTAGATCCTAAGTATATTTGTGCTGAGTGACAAAGATGCCTTTTTGTTGGAATTGTACTTCTAATCCCAAGAAATAAGTGAGTTGTCCAAGATATTTCATGTGGAAAGTTGTATGCAACAATTGTTTGATTGTAGTGATAGCCTCTTGATCTGAGCCAATGACGATAATGTCATCCATATAAACAAGGAGGATCGCAATTCCTTTTGAGGTCCTTTGTAGAAAGAGAGATGGATCATAGCTACTTAGGATGAAGGAAAAGCCAAGTAGTGTTGTGCTAAACTTTTCAAACCACACTCTTGGAGCCTGTTTTAATCCATACAAAGAACATTTTAGCTTGCAAACAGTATTAGGTAATGGTGAAGGCATACCAGTAGGAAGTTTGATGTAAACTTCTTCTTTGAGGTCACCATGAAGGAAGATAGTTTTCACATCTAGCTGGTAAATTTGCCAAGATTTAGATGCAGCAATGGCAACAATAGTCCTCACAATAGTTATCTTAGCCACTAATGCTAAGGTCTCTTCATAGTTAGGCAAAATTGTTACTTTTTTCCTAGAATAACCAATCTAGCCTTTTATTGATGTATTGATCCATCTGAACACAACTTTATAGTGAATACAAATTTACTACCAAGAGGTTTAATCGATGGAGGACATGGAACAATATCCCATGTATGATTTTCCTCTAGTGCAAGAAGTTCAGTTTCTATAGCATCCTACCAACATTTATGCTCTATTGTCTACTTATATGAAGAAGGAATAGGAACAGATGCTAAAGTTGCTATCAAAGATAAAGGTTAAAAAAAACCATACTTTTCCGATGGTTTACAAATGTAAGTACTGCGACGTAAAGGGGCTGGTTCTAGTTGAAGCACTGGATCAACAACCAAAGGATGATCAGGAGGGGGCCTTGGAGGGATTGAAGGCTTAATTGATGGAACAATCGAACATCTTTGGTAAACCATGTAAGGAGGACGAGCTTGTTCTTCTACAAAACTGTTAGGAAACAATGGCAAAAATAGATTTGGATGTAAAAGAGTGAGTGTCTTGTTAGTAGCAAACAAATATGTATCTTCTTGAAAGATGACATTTCTAGAAACCCGAATCCTATGTAAATGAGGATCATAGCATATAAAACCTTTTTGATGGGTTGAGTAACCAAGAAAAACACATTTAGCATATTGAGCTGTGAGTTTGGTGCATTCTGGTGGCTGATGATCAACATAACAAACACAACCAATGGTGCGAAGAGTGGAATAATTGGGTGGCTTACCAAAAATGGGAATCATTGTTTAAGGCTTGAGAAGGCAACCGATTAATAAGGTGGACAACAGTTAAGAGAGCTTCACACCAAAAATGGGAGAGCACAAAGGAGTCCAACATTAAGATACGGACAACATCAATAAGATGGTGGTTTTTTCTTTCAGCTACCCTATTTTGTTGGGGTGTGGAAGGACACGACCTTTGAGATAATATACCATTTGCTTGCAAGAACTCTTGAAACAAATGAGATGTGTATTCTCCCCCCCCCCCCCCATTGTCCGAACGTAGAGTTTTAATTTTTTTATGAAAACTGAGTTTGAACATATGCATGAAAGAATTTGAATGCAAAGAATGCTTCAACTTTAGATCGCAAAAAATAGACCCTTGTAAAATGACTATAGCCGTCAATAAAAATGATAAAATAGTTGTAATGTGCATGAGATATTACAGGTGTGATTCCCCATAAATCACTATGAATAATGTCAAAAGGCTGATTTACATTTGGTTGATGGATTGGAAATGGTAAAATTTTAATTTTACCGTGTTTACAAGAATTGCAATCAAATTGAATAACACTAAAAGATGGGAATCCTTATTGCCAAGAACTTTAGATTTCATCAAGTCATGAAGTACATTGGGATTTTGGTGACCAAGATGCTTATGCCATAATTGGAAATTAACAGTTGTAGAATTACAAGAAATAAAAGACAAAAAAAAATTGTGACAACGATGAATAAAGAGGAAAAAGACATCCAACTTTAGGCCTTTTTGTGATTATCTTCCTTGAGTGTTGATCCTGCACAAGACAACCAAATTTTGAGAATTCAACTCTACAATCATTATCAACTAATTGACCAACTGAAATAAGGTTACTGGTGAGATTAGGAGAAACATAAACATTGGTAAGAGATGAGGAAATATCACCAATTACTGTGATAGGTAAATTGTTTCCATATGCAGTGTGTATTTGCAAATTACCAGAGTAATTTGTAACATTGGTAAGGGCAGCAACATTGTTGGTCATATGATTAGATGCGCCAGAGTCAAAATACGAATGAGAGTGGGGTAAAGAAGCTTTACCTGAAAGAACCAAAACTAAAAATGTTGAAACGATAATTTGTTGAACCATTTAAGGGGTTAAAGTTGGCATAAAAGCAAGCGAATTCTGATCCCTAGAAACAAGAGTAGTAGAAGAGCCAACAATGGTAGTGAAGGCTTTTGCATTTCTCCGTGGTGGTCTGATTTGACATTCTTTTATCATGTGACCTTTTGTGCAGTGATTGTAGAACTTCTTAGGACAGTGGGAAGCAAAATATCCATGGCCTTTGCAGTAGAAACATTGGACAACACTTATGTCTCGTCCTCGAGGTTTGCCTTGTACTACATACGCCACAAGAAGGGAGGCAGATTTCTGGTGTTCCATGTCTATTTGAGTGAGGAGACGTTGTTCTTCATGAAGTAGTTCATTTAAGCATTCGTCCAAGGAGGGGTAATAGCTCTATTTCTTAGGTTGGTCCGAATGCCCTCAAAATTAGATCTCAATTTCATAAGAAATTGATCTCGTTTTGTGGTGTCATGAACATTTTGGACTATAGTTTGTCCTTCAGTTGAGAAATCTTTATAGACAATGTCAGTATATTCAACACAAAGATTCATGAAATGAGAATATAAATAAAAAATTGAGAGACTATCTTGTTGAAAAATATTTCATGTTCAAGCTAGAACCTGCGAGCAGTGTTGTTTTGGTTATAATTTTTCTTTAAGTAGTGCCATATCTTTGCTATCATGGTGAAGGGTCTAAGATTAAGGATGATATTTGGCTACACAGAGCCTATGATCCAAGTCATGACTTGTGCATCTTTAACCTCTCATGTGTCATGTGCCTCCTTGTGCGTAGTTTTGTCAGGAGCAGAATCAGTTCCGTCAACATGACCCCAAAGCTCCTTGCCTTTGACAAAGATCTAGAACTGTAATGTCCAGGTGGAGTAGTTCTTTCTATTAAGACGAACAAAGAGGACATCATATTTTTTAGTAGACATGATGCAAAGAAAAATCGCAGGAGGAAAAAAATAAGAAACTGGAGAAATCAAGAGCATAACCAAGATAAACTTGAGCGGTAACCGCACTATGAATAGTATCGTGATGTGAAAAGTACTACACAAGAGATTGAAATTGGGAACTTGAAGACTGGGAGTGCAACGAAGAAAAAAACTAGGTTGGGATCAAAACCTAGACTGATACCATGTTAAACTCAGAGAAATTGGGATAAAACTGTGTGTTCTCCTCTGAAGAATTCTCATTTAAATAATATGATACAATCTGATTTCTAGCCTTGAAGTTTGTTAAAAAACTATAAATGGTAACCTACAGCTGTGCTAACTAATTAAGGATATAATTACACAATTACAACTCTATAATCATGCAAGATATGCTGGTGTAAAGGGCCAACAAATTTACACGAATAATGCCAAATAATATGCCTATCAATTCTATTGACAAGTCTATCTAGGACAAGATCATGTTGAAGTGAAATATAAGTAGCATGAGTTTTTACTTCCTATTAATGTAATTATGATTTCAAGAATAATTTGTGTTTCATCATTATACATTATACTACATAAATTAAATAATAGTTACTTATAATCCTTAAAAAAATAATTTTGACATAAGTTTGAAAAATATAGACAAAAGTAGTATGAAAAATATAAATGGAATTAATAGGTTTGAGTTTTTCAAAGAGACACAAAAAAAAATGAAATATAGTGCAAGGATACAACAATGGCTAGTAAAATTAGGGGTGAACAAAGAATAGGTTGGATCCGGTTATGATTTACCCTACATTACTACATGAAAGACTTTTTATGTCATCATTTCTACATCTGTTGTTTACCAACGAATGTAGAAAGCAACATGGCAACATTTTTTAAATTAAAATAAAGTATACCACAACGATTCTTTTTGAACCAGCATGAAATGATATATATTACATTGATTGCTATTTAAACCAACGTAATATATGTTACTTTACATCATTTCAAACAGGAACTTATGTAATATGGTTTTATAATAACCCCCCACCCATTTCATCTTCTTTGCTCCATTGCTCTCTCTCAAAATCCTAGTTCTCTCTTGACCTTGTAGAATTTACACTAATGTGATCACAACCACAACAACACACTATAACACTCTAAGTTTCAAGTACTAGGAATATATATTAAGGAGAACCCTTACAATAACCTTGTTGTTATATCAATTTTTTTGTTATTATTGTTACAATATATTATTGGTTATGCTCTAAGTATGTGCATGTGTTATGTGAGTATGAGTATTTCCGTGCGTGCATGCTTTTTGTCTATTTATTGTTATATGTTAATATTATTATTATTGTATTATAATTGGTGTGGACATTTTATTGTATTTTGTTATGATTATAATTGTTGTGACATTATGTTTAGCATTATTGTTGATATTGTTATCTTATATCATATTAATGTTTTTATTATTATGTTTAATGTTGTTGTAAGGTGCTCTAGTATTAGGATTAGTAAACATAAGATAATACAACCTAGAGAGTGCCTAAAGTCCAATAAGGGGTTAAGCCCACCCAAATCCTTTTATGCACTTAAGTATTATGATAATAGAAAGAGATGTGTTAGGGTTATTAGTTGTTAAAGATAGAGAAAGAAGAGGAAAAAAGGAAGAAGGAACTTGGAAACCATGCCTAAAGCTCTTCTTCGTGCCCCGGCTTAGGTGAGTGTTCCCTGTCCTTCCTAAGCTTTTTTATTGTTCCTTGTTGTTTTCCTTATCTTTCCACCATTTGAATGGTTGTTTTCCTTTTTCAATTTTTCAGCCTTAGGTTAGGAATTGATGATTGGGATGATTGTGAGTAACTGAGCTTGGTTATGGATGATTAAGGGTTGGAATATGTTGTATGAGTGTTCAGCAGTTGATTAAGTGCTTATAAATGGTTGGGAGACCATGGATGCAAAGTTTCTAAACTCGAGAGTTGACGTAAACTCGTAGAGCTTTCATAAACTTGACTCATAGAGTTGACTTGTAAAGTTGTAAGAGTTTACGAGTTTACATAATAGAAAAAATAATAGGGTAAATGTTAGAATTAATGTCTCATGTGAAAGGCATGTGACTTATGTAGGGACTAATAAATAAATAATTAATAATTAAGGACTAAATTGTAATTGAGCTTAATAGGAGAAGTTTCTAGGGTTAACTGCTACTTGATGGGAGTAGTGGTTATAAAAGGGGGTTAATACCCACTAACGTGAAATAAGGTCCCCTTCTTGACATAAAAGTGTTTTCTCTCACCTATAGTCATCACGAAAGTAGAGAGAGGCAAAAAGAAAGGTCTAAGGAAGTGAAATCTTATTTCTCTCATCTTCCAAGGAAATCAAAGTACACCAGAGAGAAATCTTCCTATGGAGAAAGATACAAGTCTTCCTTTGGAGAGAGGTACACATTATCTATTTATTTGTTGTTTGTGAGAATCATAGGTATCAAGACTCTGTTGGTTTCCTATAATTGATAATCTAGGAAACCCCTTAAGAATTTTACATGTGATATCAGAGCATGTGTTATCTATGAAGCACTGACACCGACATGGATACCGGACACGTGGACACCTGTAATGTCCAAAATGTAGGACACAGACATGGCTATATATATACATAAAATTAAATAAAATAAAATTACATAAAATTAAATATGAGTGATATGCATAAAAGATCTAAATTAAAAATCAAGATTTATATATTCATCATCATCTAAAAAGAACTTTTCCTATGATAATGAGTCATAAAAAAATACTAAGAGACCTCATTATACAATTTGTACGCTTTGTTTCTTTACAAAAAAAAAATTATAAAGCAAGATGATGAATTAGCACTTCAAGTCTTCAAGAATTCCACAAACTAGCAATCATCATTGAAAAAGACACTTTCTAACTCTGGTTCATCTAAAGACAAACTAGCAATTTCAAGAATACCACAATCATCAAGTGATCCAAAATCATCTCCGGCTACATCCCACATTTTAGTTTCCTCTTGATGATAATGTGGAGTATTCCTTGAGAGAAATCGTAGGTTGCTATGAACAAATACTAAATCTTCAGCTCTATGTGGTGCCATCTTGTTTCTCTTTAAAGAATGGATGAATGAATATGTACTCCAATTCCTTTCACAACATGAAGATGAACAAGGTTGCGCAAGTAGCTTAAGGGCAACCTTTTGAAGTATTGGAGCATTAACGCCATGAACTAGCCACCAAGCTTTTGGATCCAGTTGACCTCTATCATTTAAAGAATCATGATCATCAAAACCTTCTCTTCCATCCGAGAAGTTGGCAAACTCAATATTCACTTTCCTCCTTACATCCACATCAAGAAAGAACCTCTTGAAGCATTTTAATCTTTCACGAGTGAGTTCCAAGTCTTGATGTGGAGGAACTCGATTAGAATCTTCACTTAGCCATTCATGACTATAATATCTATAATTAAAAAGAAATATATACATGATTAAAATTTATGTAATTCTAAAAAAAAAGGTAAGTAAAAAAGTATAGAGTTAATTACCTTGGATTTAAGGAATGAGCTAAACAATGGAGAGGAGTGCTACTCTTAGTCCAACGGTCAATTAATATGGAGTGTACTAACTCATAAAAGGTTGATCCTTCACTCTCCTCCTTTCTCTCATATTGATATATGGCATTCTTCACCTTTTCAATCATTGAATACCACATTTCATATACTAGATGGAGAGATGAAGCTTCTATATCAGTTCTTCTAAGAACATCATAGATAGGGCTAGTGAAAGAAAGAATATAATCAACCTTATCCCACCATTTATCATCCAACAAAGTATCTTTCACAAATTTAGCCTTTGCAACATCATCTTCCTTATAAGAAGACCATTGGTCACTAATGACCATCTCTTGGAGTCCTTTCTTCAATTGCTTGAATCTCTTGAGCATTACAATAATGGAGGCAAATCTTGTTGGAGCAATGGATAGTAATTTCAATGAATTAAAAATTGATAGTCTCATAGAGTGACTCATGACAAAATTTTTCACAAACATTGCATCATCCGCAATTTGGATGATCCAAGAACATTCTTCATAAATAACATTGTTTTTTTCTGTATTCTTGGCTGCACATATGTTCTTCAAAGCAAGATTTAATGTGTGGACAACACATGGAGTCCAATGGATGGAAGGAAACTCAGCCTCAATTAATAAACCTGCTGCTTTACAAACTGCTGCATTATCCGTCAATATTTGCACAACATTTGAGTGCTCAACCTCCATAATTACCTCCCTCATAAGTTTGGCAATGAAATCCTTGTCTTTGATCTCATTTGAACAATCGATGGCCTTTAAAAACATAGGTCCACTCTCTATGACAGCCATGAAATTAATAAGAGATCTTCTTTGCGGGTCACTCCATCCATCACTAACAATGCTCACACCCTTCTGGCTCCATGCATTTTTAATTGGTTGTAACAAGTTCTCCACATGTCTCCTCTCATTTTGAAGTAATGTTGTCCTTAATTTATTATAACTTGGAGGTTGGTAACCACTGATCTGATTGTTGGCGGCATAGGCAAACGCCTTCCTATAATGAGGATTTCTTGCTAAATGAAAAGGCAGCCCCGAAGAGTAAAACATCCTAGCAATTTCATGATCAAGTGTCTCTCTAGCTTGCAAATTAAAGGCATTTTCTACAGCTGATGTCTTTCTCTTTTTTGGATCAACACCAAGAGTGTTTGTATCCATTTGGTGTTGAGTAGAAACCGGAGGCAATGATACAAATTTTGTTTTTGACTTCTCCACCCTTAATGTTGCCTCATTGTCTATCTTCTTCAAATCTATAAGTCTGTCAATTGTTACCTTTTGACAAACTCTAACTCCCTTTCCGGTCATCTTCAACAAGTGTGCCCTCACTCTAGTGTAAGACCCATTAAAGGTAAAATCACAAATATTGCATTTTATCTCATAATTTCCACCACCACCTACACTTTTTATCTTTGTAACATAGGTCCATAAAGGTTTGGTACGATCATGTTCTTTAGCTTGACTAGGACTAGAAACACTCATCTCTACAACAATTTAAAAAAATTAAAAATCAATGTAAACAATTTCTAAGTAAAAAACAAACAACAAAAGCAATTTCTAATCAATGTTGTTCTTGTCTAGGCCATGTTGTAGCTTAATTTTATTCAAAATAGGACTATTGAAAATAATTTTAGTTTTTGTAAATTATATTTGTTTTATTTTTTATTTTTAAACAATTTAGATACTTTTTTAGCAAATAATTTTTTTAAGAATAAATAAGAAAATAAAAAAAATCACAAAACTCAAGGCTTTATTTTTTATTTGCTAACAAGCTACAATAAAATAATAAAAATTAAGGTAGGGGAAACTAAATAGTATACTTCAATTGATGTCCCACACCTACCCGGACTTGTATAATAATAATCTTTGTGTTGTACTTTAAAGCTCCATTATTATTTGTGTTTTTATTTTCCATCTTCATTTATTATTTTTAATATTTTATGTATATTTTTTTTAAAACCAAAAAACAGATTTAAACTAATGTGACAATTTTATAATTAAAAAGTAAATAAAAAATAAAAACACAAGTAAACCCTTAAAATTTTAATTGAAGAAAAAGTAAAATTTCAATCCTACAAAAATATGTTAACATCCACCCATTTATTTTATTTAGAAAATATGATAATTGTTGTAACGTGCTTAAGGCCACCTTTAAACATTTGAATGTATCAAATGGCACAACTTTTATTTAGAAAATATGATAATTGTTGTAACGTGCTTGAGACCACCTTTAAACGTTTGAATGTATCAAATGGCACAACAAAACAAAAAAGTATCTAAATAAAATAATAAAAATAAACTCTCTTGTAACTATCAAATGACATTGGGTAATGGGTACCACTGCACATGGAAAGAGAAAGAATACCATAAAACCAAAAACAATAAAGCACAAAAGTATCAATTGAAATTAGAAACCATAAAACCAGGCAAAAACATCAACGGGGAAACAATAGAGGCGAGAGAGAAAACTCAAAAAACTCAGAAACATGGAGGCGATGGAGCAGATGAGATCATGAGAAAACTCAGAAAAGAAAGAAGGGCCTACCTGCAAAGGGGGAAACGGAGGCGGAGACGTGGAGGTTCGCTTGCGGCAAGGAGAAGATGTGATTTTCGTTTTAGGTAAGTCTTTTTTAAATAAATAATAAAATATTTGGTTGGGCCGCGTTTGGACGCGCGTGTCCACTTGTTGGGCCGCGTCCGATCACGCGTTTCCTGCATCCAACCGTGTCCGGCGACGGCGGCGGCAATGGACACCGCGTCGCACCAGAGTCGCACCCGTTTGTGTGTTCGGTGCGTCTCCGACGCGGGACGCGGCACTTCGGCGGCGTGTCCGTGCTTCATAGTGTGTTATGAAATTTATGATTCTCCAAGAATGATTTAATTTCTCTCAATTATGCATGAACCCTAATTATGAAATTTAGGAATTTTATTTTCCGCTGCATGTATTGTTTTATGGGCAATATTTTATTATTGTTAAATACCAATTTTTTTTTTTGGAGAAAGATTATTTGAAAAGTTGCGCCGCATTACAAATTGTGTTTCGTCTTGGAACGGAATGGAGAAAGCACATATTCTTGTCGCAGTATGCCTGTAGGCCTACTTTTAATTTCAATGTTTTTGAAAAGCTGCGTGGCGTAAGTAGGGTTACTTTTAATTCCAAGGTTTAAAAAAAAAACGATTATCTTTGCAAGTTTTAATTTCTAATGGAGAAAGAAAGTAGGCCATTAAAGCTGCAGATTTTTATGTATAATGGAGAAAGCTATGACGTAAGTTTTCAATTGGAAAAGCGCCGCCTGGATGTACGTCGTTTGCAGGGAAGAAGGATTGCTTTTCAAATTTCTATTTGCAGCCCTTGTTTGCTATTTCCAATCCCACTTGCCTTTTCTTTTTGCAATGTCATTGTTAAACGTGATTAAAAGATTGAAAGTTTATGTTCTATAATTAAATTAACGTGAATGTTTTAAAATTATTGGTAGCAGTAAATATGTATATGCTACATATTCCTTTGAATGTGTTTGAATGCAAAATAAAAATAAATGCAAATATTATTTTATGGTCTGGAATGAAATTAATAGAATGATTATGAATTGTTAATAACAATAAGTATGTGCATGCCATATATATTTGGTTGAAATTAAATATATGTTGAATTTGTTAGTCATCAAAGTAGCCAAATTTGTAAGATTATTTAATTCCAAATTAATGATTATTTCAATTACTCATAGAATAATGGATGCTAAATTATATGGTTATTGACTTATGAGTAATTGAAATTCATTGTTATAAGACATTTATGGATCGCCCAAAGGTTGATTAGTTGTTCTTATAATTAATGAATATAATTGTAGGCGATTTGTGTGTATCATTAGTTTTATTTATATGCCCAAAGGAAATAGATACTACTAATTGGTGCATATTTAATTGCCAAATAATGTTAAGAATTTTTATTAGCATCATTATATTTGTATGTTGTGTGTTGGTGTATCACCCAAAGGATCATGTGTATGACATGTATTTTATGTCTCAAAACACTTATGTGAATTTTATTATGTAATACATGTTCTCAATTTACTGAATTCTTATGTATCAGCTGAGCCAATTTTAATGGACTTAACTTCTCTTACTAAAATGAGCAAGGTCAATTTCACCTCGGTGTTTTGGATCATGATCTTGCTATGTTGGAAGAGAAGTTTGTTACTATTATTGATACTAGTAGCAATGAAGAGAACATTCATTATAAAGCTTGGGAAAGATCTAACAGACTCGACCTAATGTTGATGAGAATGACTGTTGCAGACAGTATTAAGACAACTCTCCCTAAAATTGAAAGTGCTAAAAGGTTTATGGGGTTAGTGGGAGAGCACTCTCAAACAACTGATAAGTCTGTTTCTGGGACATTAATGAGTACATTGACCACCATGAAGTTTGATGGTTCACGTACTATGTATGAACATGTCATTCAGATGACAAACATTGCAACAAGACTTAAGACCTTGGGAATGGCTATGAATGAGAACTTTCTTATTCACTTTATTCTAAAATCATTACTGTCCGAGTATGGCCCGTTCCAAATGAACTATAATACCATCAAAGATAAATGGAATGTGCATGAATTGCACAGTATGTTAGTTCAAGAAGAAGCAAGGCAATCAAGGAAGTCACTCGGTCTATTATTTAAGCCACCAAGGGAATCAAGGAGCTGGAAAGAAATTTATGAAGAAACATGATAAATGTAAAGGGTCATTAAAAATCAATACTCTTTGCAAATCCAGAAGAAGGTATCAAAGGACAATAATTGCCAATTTTATAGAAAATCTGGACATTTCCAGAAGGATTGCCTAAAGCATTAGTCTTGGTTCGAAAAGAATGGTGAGCATAATGCTCATGTATGTTTTGAATCAAACTTAACTGAAGTTCCCCATAATACATGGTGGATTAATTATGGATGTATGACTCATGTTTCTAACATTATGCAGAGATTCCTTACAATCCAAACCATAAGCCCAAATGAGAAGTTTATTTTCATGGGGAATGGAGTGAAAGCTCCAGTGGAAACAATTGAGACTTATTGTTTAAAACTCAACACTAGACATCGTTTAGATTTACTAGAAACTCTTTATGTATCTAGTTTATCTAGGAATTTAGTTTCATAATCTAAACTTGATGTTACTGGATACTCTTTTAATTTTGGTAATGGATGTTTCAATTTATTTAAGCATAATCATCTCATTGGTACTGGTATTCTTGTGATGGTTTATATAAATTAAAATTAGACAGTTTGTATGCTGGAACTGTTTTAACTCTGCATCATAATGTTGACATTAAACGTAGTTTAGTGAATGAACAATCTGCTTTCTTGTGGTATAAACGTTTAGGTCACATTTCTAGAGAAAGGATGAAAAGATTAATAAAGAATGAAATTCTTCTTTATCTAGATTTTACAGATTTAAATATTTGTGTGGGTTGTATTAAAGGGAAACAAGCAAAACATACAAAGAAAGAAGCTACAAGAAGCACTCAGCTTCTTGAAATTGTGCATACTAATATTTGTGGACCTTTTGATGTTAGTTCTTTCGGAAAGGAAGGATACTCTATCACTATTATTGATGATTATTCACGTTACGGTTATGTCTACTTACTGCCTGAGATTTCTCAGGCAATGGATGCCTTAGAAATTTACTAGAATGAAGTAAAAGGGCAATTAGACATAAATGTGAAAATTATTAGATATGATAGAGGTGGTGAGTATTACGAAAGATATGATGAAACCGGGTAACATCAAGGTCCATTTGCTAAGCTTCTTCAGAAATGTGGCATTTGTGCGCAATACACAATGCTCGGTACACCACAACAAAATGGTGTATCAGAAAGGCGTAATAGAACTTTAATGGACATGGTTAGGAGTATGTTAATCAATTTGACTATACCCGTATCTTTGTGGATGTATGCTTTGAAAACTGCCATTTATTTGTTGAATAGGATTCCTAGTAAGGCAGTTCCAAAGACACCTTTTGAACTGTGGACGAATAGGACACCTAGTATAAGGCACCTGCATGTTTGGGGTTTCCAAGCAGAAATAAGGATTTATAATCCGCAAGAAAGAAAATTGGATGCAGGAACAATCAGTGAATATTTCATTGGTTATCCAGAAGAGTCAAAGGGGTATATGTTTTATTGTCCTAATCATTGTATGAGAATTGTCGAAACTGGAAATGCAAGGTTCATTGAAAATAGTGAAATCAGTGGGAGTGCAATTCCGTGAGAACTAGAAGTTAAATAAGTTAGAGTGCAAGTCCTTTTAGCCTGTGCCTCTAGCAGTAAGGTGATTGCTCCTTTTAGTGGTTATTACAAAATTAATGAAAATGAGCAACACAATAATGAACCCATGATGTATAATGAACCTATTATGGAAGAACCGCAAGAAGTAGCATTAAGGAGGTCTCAAAGAGAAAGGAGACCAGCTATTTCGAATGACTTTGTGGTATACTTACATGAAACAGAAATAGACTTAAGCATTAATAATAATGATCCAGTTTTGTTTTCATAAGCTTTAAGTTGTGATAGTTCTGAGAAGTGGTTAAATGCCATGAAAGAAGAGAAATATTTCATGGAACATAATGGTGTTTGGGACCTTGTAGAATATCAAAGGGTTGCAAGAGAGTTGGTTGTAAGTGGGTCTTCAAGACTAAACGTGACTCTCATGGAAACCTTGAATGTTACAAGGCTTGACTTGTTGCTAAGGAATTTACTCAGAAAGATGGCATTGATTATAAAGAGACGTTTTCATCGGTCTCACGAAAAGATTCTTTCAGGATTATCATGGCATTTAGTAGCCCATTCTGACTTGGAGCTACATCAAATGGATGTGAAAATTGTCTTTCTTAATGGAGATTTAAAGGACAATATTTATATGGACCAACCAATTGGGTTCTCAGTTGAAGAAAATGAACACATGGTCTGCAAATTAAAGAAATCAATATACAGTCTTAAAGCAAGCTTCCCGCCAATGGTATTTGAGGTTTAATGATACCATTGTTTCCTTTGGATTTAAGGAAAATACTGTTTATCAGTGTATGTATTTGAAGGTCAGTGGGAGTAAGGTTATTTTCTAATTCTGTATATTGATGATATCTTGCTTGCAGCTAACGATCTTGGTCTTCTTCATGAGACTAAGAAATTTCTCTCTAGAAACTTTGAAGTGAAAGATATGGGTGAGGTAAGCTATGTGATAGGGATAAAAATATTCCGTAATAGATCACAAGGATTATTAGGCTTATCTCAGAAAGCATATATCAATAAAGTACTAGAGAGATTCAAGATGAAAAGGTGGTTAATGTCACCTGTTCTAATTTAGAAAGGAGACAAATTTAGTCTCGCACAATGTCCTAGAAATGATATGGAACGGAAACAAATGAAAGCAATTTTGTATGCATCAGTAGTTGTTGCATCTGAAAGCTGAATTTGTAGTATGTTTTGAGGCTACAATTCAGGCTAATTGGCTGCAGAACTTTATTTCAAGGCTTGGAATTGTCGATAGTATTGCTAGGTTGCTGAAAATGTATTGTGATAACTCTGCAACAGTATTTTGTAAGAACAACAAGTACTCTAAGGGTGCTAAGCATGTGGAATTGAAGTACTTTGTCGTGAAGGAAGAAGTTCAGAAACAAAGAGTGTCAATAAAACATATTAGCACAAACCTTATGATAGTTGGTCCTTTGAACAAGGGATTACCGCTCAAGACAATATAGAACATGTTGAAAGTATAAGCATTATTGTTATTGATGATCATTAAATGTAATTTATCTTATGATTTTAGTGACACTCTGAGCTCAATTATGATATGTTTCTCATTACCTATTCTCTATGTTTGCATGCATGTTTGTGTTAGAGTAATGTTAATAGGTTTTGTCTTGAATGAAGACATTATGTTGGACCAATTATGTACTCCTAACTAATGGTCATATTAAGGAGAAGACTAATTTGTAGTACATTGAAGGGACTATGTCGATTAGATGACGTACAACCGCCATGACTCAAATTGGTTTCTATCCTTAATCATGAAATTATGATCTACCCAATGTATAGAACAATTTAGTCATTTTTTAATGCGCATTATGTTAGTTAATCTATTTATTTATTTAGTCCATAATGTTTATTAATGTCACATGAGCCAAGTGGGAGAATGTTAGAATTAATGTCTCATGTGAAAGGCATGTGACTTATGTAGGGACTAATAAATAAATAATTAATAATTAAGGACTAAATTGTAATTGGGCTTAATAGGAGAAGTTTCTAGGGTTAACTGCTACTTGATGGGAGTAGTGGTTATAAAAGGGGGTTAATACCCACTAACGTGAAATAAGGTCCCCTTCCTGACATAAAAGTGTTTTCTCTCATCTATAACCATCACGAAAGTAGAGAGAGACAAAAAGAAAGGTATAAGGAAGTGAAATCTTATTTTTCTCCTCTTCCAAGGAAATCAAAGTACACCAGAGAGAAGTCTTCCTATGGAGAAAGGTACAAGTCTTCTTGCGGAGAGAGGTACGCATTATCTTTTTATTTGTTGTTTGGGAGAATCATAGGTTTCAAGATCCTGTTGGTTTCCTATAATTGATAATCTAGGAAACCCTTTAAGAATTTTACAGTAAATACTCAAATTTGTCCCTAAAAGTATATTTCATTGGCATATCAGTCCCTGAAAGATGAAAAACTATTTTTTTGTCTCTGAATGTGTAAAAATGCTGACATATTAGTCTTGACGTTAGTTTGGTCCGTGCAATCTAACATTTCTATTGATGTGGCAAGTGGGGACTTAAATGCCATGAAAAAATATTGTCAATTGTGTAGTTGAGTCAGAAGACTAATTTGTCATTAAAACGTCGATGAAATAATTTGTTATTTTTAAAATTTATTCCCTCCTTTCTCCCCCTATGCTCTTTCTTCTCCCTCTTGGGCCAACATAAAAAATATTTTCAGTGACCTTTCCCTCTCTTTCTCTTCTTATGTTTCTTTTTCCTTCTTATTCCTTCGTTTCATTGTTGTGGAAAATCCGTTGTGTGAATTGGCTGAACACTTAAGTTGAAGTAAACTTGACATTCACCTTGGGCAAAATGGCACTTGTCACCAAATTTGCATCCTTCGATAGTATGGGATTTGTTACATATGCAGGTTTTAACAACAGATGGAGTAGAACCATTGGGGACAGGTGGTGGTGGAAGAGCAGTGGGTTTTAAATTCATCATATGGGCAACAATATTATAACCACTGAGAACATAAATGTATGGAGGAAATGTTGAGGCTTAAAGGCTTCAAACTTTTACTTCACCCAAAATTATTTTTTTGAATACATGTTCATAAAACATATAAAAATAAGAAATCGAATGGTGGAACTGTAGAATTTGTAGAACTAATTTGGAAATTAAATATGTAGATTTGTATAAGGAAAAAGAAAAATAAGGAGAGAAAGAGAGAGAAGTGACACCAAAAATATCTTTTCATGGTGGGTGGTGGTGGTCCAGGTGAAGGCGAAGAAGAAGGGAAGAAAGAGCATAGGGGGAGAAAGGAGGGAATAAATTACAAAAATGAAAAATTAGTTCATCGACATTTTAATGGCAAATTGGTCCTGCCAAGTCAACTACCCAATTGACAATCTTTTCTCATGACATTCCAGTCCTCTCTTGTCATGTCAGCAGAAACATTAGACTTCACGAACCAAACTAACGACAAGATTAATATGTTGGCATTTTTACACATTCAGGAGCAAAAAAAATAGTTTTCCATCTTTTAAGGACTGATATGTCAACAAATACACTTTCAAGACGAATTTGAGTATTTACCTAAAATAATATTAAAAAAACCTATTAATGACATATACTTTTAACAAAATACTCTAGCAATAATTTAGCATTTGAACTACATAATAAATGCAAATAACAAATCTCAATAATAAAGTGTAACAATACATTAGTACTAAATAATATCAAAATACATAAATGACCAAATTATATATAAATTCATAAAACATAAGTTATTAAAGTGAAAACATTTTAAAAACGAGTTAATTTCTTCAAATTGTTTAAGTCTTGGTAAAACATTGTTGCTATGGGGTCTATTGGGGGTAAGAATTATAGTTGGTTTGAAATTCGTGGACTCAATACCTGACTCAAGAGTTTATGTGAGTTTTCACAACTTTACTAGAGTTTACCCAAAAAAAGAGTTTACTACGTAGACTCATAAAATCATAAGAGTTTAAAAGTTAACTCGAGAGTTTGATAACAATGCATGGATGGCATGAGAGAGAACAACCACAAAAGTTCATGATTCTACAAAAGTTTAGTATTCCTTAAGCAACATTATGTCTCGCATAAGCAAGTGAAACGACAAAGGCATAGGTGCCTCTAAAGGTAGCCTCACTTAAGCAACATTGGTCTCGCTTAAGCAGTCAACTCGCTTAAGTGGCATTGTGTCTTACTTAAGAGAAGGAAGTAACAGAGGCATGGATGCCTCTAAAGATGTTCCCACTTAAGCAAAGTTGGTTTTCACCAAGCGATGTTGGTTCTCGCTTAAACAATGTTGTGTCTTGATTAAGCGAAGAGGAGTGACAATGTAACATTCCAAAAATAAAATTATTTATATTTGACAAGAATAGTAAATGTATAGTTTAAATAAAACAACAAAAGATAAGATATTTGTTTTATCTTCTATTTATATCTAAGATAAATAAGGAAAAATAAAGATATTCCAAAAAAAAAGAGATAAAATAATATATTAGATTTATTTATATCTTAGATAAAAAGATAAGATCTAGTCAAATAATTAGATGATTAAGTTGCTAGAAATAAGTTTTTAGGAATTAGTATATACTAGACAAATACCCGCATAAATATTTAAATAAATTATTTATTTGATAAATAAAATTTAAAAATATAATTGTCAATGATATTTTATATAATTTTTTGTTAAAGGAGATAAAAAAATTACGTATAAATTAAGATATTTTTTATTTATCAATATATTTATAAGGGAATATTTCAAAATTGGAGGTTGACCACTCAACTAAAGTTGATTAACGTGAAGATAAAGATAAGTGTTATGTATAAATTTTATAAGAACAATATAAGAATAAGGTGAAATTGACATAATAAAACAACAAAATAAATATATTTAATGAAAGAAAAATGGTCAACCATAATGGTAAAACACATAAAAATGATGCGAATAAAACACCAAAAATTATTCATTTAAATAGACTTTTTGTATTTATTTACTTTTGATGGTGACCTGTTGTTGAATATTATTTTCTTTGGTGTGCTCCTTTTTAAACTTTGAAGTAAGATTGACTCTTCAACAGAGGATGTCAGAACATTTTTTTATTCTTCTTTCTCCTTAATGAATTTTTTGAGATTGAATAAACTTCATTTGATGATGAAGATTCATCTTTTGACTTCTTGGATGCTTGTAGCTTTGAGATTTTACTTATGACATATTTTTTTTCACATATTTTTAATGGACTTTCTTCTTCTTTTGATGATGAAGATTCATCTTTTGACTTCTTGGATAGTTGTAGCTTTGGACTTTGACTTGTGACTGTTTGTTTATTCGCCTTTTTTCTTAATGAATTTTGTGAGATTTGATAAACTTCTTCCTGAGATGATGAAGATGCGCCGTTTGACTTGTTGGATGCATATAGCTTTGGCCTTTGACTTATAATTAATTCATCTCACCCATTTGATGATATTTGTTGTGATGAAGTGGACTCCTTTTTTTTAATTAAAATATTAATTAGTGGACGAAACTATTAATATTTTGTACAATAAGTAAAAATGTTAATAATTATAAATATGGTTACCTATTTAATTTCTTTGAGGAGAGGATCAAGTTGTGAGTTTGATTTCAAAATTAAAAGTGTGTTCAAAGTGTATACAATATTGGGGGTATGTCAGTCTTATTTGCATCTTGTGTCTAGAATTTGTTGTGCATCTCGATCGAATATTGTGAATGTTGCTATAATGGTGTCATCAGATACTTTCAATTGTATCTTGAACCTAACAAAAAAATTTAAAAATTGTAATATTTATAATTATGTTTTAAAAAATAATTCATTATATACAAATATTAAACCTTATTGTTGGGTACTTGGATGGCTGTTTGCATTCTCTACAAGAGTATTGATTTCCCTCCTTTGTAACTTTCTTTTGCCATCTCTCATATGCAACATAATTTCAACAAAATGTACCGTCGATCTCATTGATTTTTGCATGAATTGTGAACACATTATCCTATTATTTTATATATGTTAAAATTAAGAAAAAATATGTATTATTGAATATTATGAATATGAAGGTCATGGTAGGTTAGCATACCTGGGATTCTAATACTCATCCCATGGACATTATATATTGCAAAGATCTTCTATTTTTTAACATTCTCTTGTCAAGATCAATGTTGACAGAACTTGGAGAAGTTTGTTCCTTTATTTGATGTTGCTCCATTTTTTTCTACAAAGTAGTTATTTAGAATAAAATTTATAATTTTTTCACTATATCAATCAAAGAATTAGAATAAACTAATGATTTTATTTGTTGAATGTTACAAAATGTGTATAATAAAATAAAATAAAATAAAGAAGTTCATTTTACGTGAACTTTGCAAAATCAGGATGGTCTAAATTGATATAGATCTTTATACTTGAAGTTGAGTTGATTAAATACTCATCTGAAAAATAATTATTAAAATATAATTTTTAGTAAATTAAAATTATTATAGTAAATAAAATATAAAAAAAAATTATTGTAAGCAAAAAGTATGATATAGACTTAATTGAATTAAAATTATTTATTTATTAAATAAGTTGAATTGAAAATAATACTTAAGATAGTAAAGAAACATCTCAAATAAATAACTATCTAATTAAATAAACATGCTAATATAAAAATAAAGAGATAGAAAATTATGGATCAATTTTTATTTAAATTTTATTTAAAGATTATATATATATATATATATATATATATATATATATATATATATATATATTTAAAACTTAATATAAAAATTAAATTTAGAAGAATAATTTCAATTTCCTTAGTGAAATGACATATCACAATCGTTTAATGTAAACATTAAGTACAATTTAACCATCCATTTATCTAGTTATTCATTTTTTTTGCTAAATTATCTATGTATATAAAGAAAAGAAAAGAGATACAGTAGTAAGATATATAAAGTATAGAATATAAATTTTGTTAATAATTTTAAATGTGTGAAAGTAATCAAACCTCTAAATTTCTTAACCATCATAGAAGTGATTGTAATGATCTTTGAGCCTTCTTGGATGTTGATTGCCTTTTCAAATTTTGAGGCTATGTTTGTCCATAAAGTAACTTTAATAACTTCATTTATGAAAATAACCAGTTAAAAAGGGAGATGTGAAAATATAATTTTACATTACATTTTATTGTGTAAAGAAATATATATTAATGAATTGTACAAAATTATTATTTTAAAAAAATTATAATTAATGATAAAGTAAGGATAATTTATTTACTCTTTTGGTATAGAGTTTTGTTATGTTGTGAGTAACATTGAAGAAGGAAGAAGAAAAACACAAGTGATAGACACAAAAGGATAATGCCCTCCTTCCTCCAAATCATCAATTTTACTAATAATGAGGAGCTCAACTTTTATATATTATAAATAAATAAATAGATAAAGGTTAGAAGAATTAGAGGAGGTTAACAAAAGAAAGATGAGAGAGAAAAAGAGAAAAAAAACTTAGAAACAATATGACGCATAGGAAGAGAATATGGTGTGACTATAGAGATATGTTGTAGGAACATCTAGAAGCTTAGGGAGGTCTTCAAGAGGTGAGTAAAATAACATTTTTCTAAACTTCCACGGTATAAATTTTTGGGAAAGCGTCTTCTTGAATTTAGCAGTTATAAATTGATAATTGAAACATTGATTCTTGTGTGAATTGATCCTTGTGTGGTTACAAAAAATTAGATATTGGATTATTATTGTAAGATCTTGCGTGAAATTGATTGAAAGGCTTTGTCATTCATGTTTGTGTCTAATATATACATTACTTGTATATAGATATATCTTGAATTCATTATATGTATATATGTCATGAATCCATTTGTTAATTACTAAGTCTAGGTCCCACTGTTGAGTATTGATTTTACATAATAAATATTCTTTAATTATATATATATATATATATATATATATATATATATATATATATATATATTCTTATTTATATACATGTGTGATATTGTGTTTTGTTATTAATTGATAATTGTCATATTGTAATAATGTCAAGGTATCAACATGAAGATTGTTATTGAGGCTCACTGCTTGAGAATTAAATCGATAGATATAAGAGATTACATATTTCTTTATTATTGCAAGAGTCATTCATTACCTTATCGAAATAAATGAAGGTATACATTCTATTCTGGAAATAGGATGAGAGATATTATCATTCGGGATGAAATATCATATTGCTGAAAATATATATGTCTCAGATGGGATATCTATTTATTGAAAATATCTACATTTCGGATGATATATTAGATACCTCTATCCGGGATGGAGAAGACAATGGAACACCATTGCATGAAAATGGGCTCATAGACCTTATTCAATCATAATTCACAGTGGACCCAGGATCCAAGTTGGTTCAGGGAACCAAAGAGTTAAGTGTAGTGATTCTAGGAATCACTGAGTCATGTATGTGATAGAGTTGAATGCTTGAGATGTTAATGTCACTTATTGAAATATTTTCTTTATTGAGAATGTTATGTGAATAAACTGTGGTTGCATTAGTTTGACTTTATTGTTATATATATTTATGATATTTTCTTTTTGATTCACTACGGGTATTATGGTTGAGTTTTTTCGATTACCGCGCCATTTGAGAACAACACTGTTTGCGAACTTCTTTTAGAATTTGTTTTATTCACTGAGATTATATCTCATTAGAAGTGTTGTTTTCAGAGCATGAGGAAGAAACAATTGAAACACATGATACTTGAAGACTTAGTTTTCTTTTAGTTGATTTTGTTATATTTCTAGGGTTCATTAGATGCTCATATTTGATAATATTGTACCTTATAAGGATTCAATCTTATTTATAACATTTGAGGTATTTCAAACCATTGTAGTTTTTAAAAATATTAAATTATTTATGCTTTAAAGAATGTTTTTATTATAATTTTTTTTTAACAAATGATGTTATAGACAGGGGCATGGATGCCTCTAGAGGTGTTCTCGCTTAAGTAAAGTTGGTTTTTGCTTAAACGACGTTGGTCTACACTTGGTGATACCATCTTTTATCCAACCATGTCCTGATTTTGTGGCCCCCACCCTCGTGTCAATACCCTAACCCTAGATCATTGAATAAGCTAGTTACTATCATCGCGAACCACTCAACTCAATTACCTTTAAATGATAAGCATGGGTCTTGTGGAACAACACCAACCATAGCATAAACCACTCTTTTCCAACACAACATATCTAGCTACAAATGCATTGCTAATGCCTTTTTTCCCACCAAACAAGCCACCTTTCTTACTCTTATATATTTATCACCACCTTTTTTATGTATGGTATCTCCACGCTAACTAGTTGTTACTATGTTGGCTTCTGACTTGTGCATAAGAGTTTTTGCAGATGGTTAGCCATTAGTAATGAACCTAATAGGCACTCACAAAAATTACTCATGATGGGTACAACAATTACTCTCTTAGTGGGTAAAGGTAAGAGTATAGGTAATTACACAGGCATATATAATAAATAAAAAGTATTGTTGCATGAATCACTACGTGTGAATAGCATATGCGTAGTTATAATTGATGGAATACAATCCACCATACATTTTAATAAAAATAACCAATCACATTCCTTCATGTAACGTTTTATAAAAACATTTTCATAAGAATTAGCATTTTGTATAAATAATGACAAATTTCTGTGTCATTTTCTTCAATTGCACCCAAGACCCACTACCTTGTGTGTCAACAAAAGACATAATTATTGAGTTTGGATCAAATTAGAACCACAACCATCACAAATTGTCCCATTGAAGGTCCACCATTATAGCATCAAATGTGGAAGTTCATAAATTTATTATTTAAAAAGTTTATTATGATATTTATAATAGACTAAATGTCACTTTTGGTCCATTATATTTTAGTGTTGTTTTACTTTATTTTGGTTCTTTATGTTTTTGAAAGTTTCATTCTGGTACATTAAATTATAAAAGTTTCATTTAGTCCTTTATGTTTTTGAAAGTTTCATTTTGATCTTTTATGTTTTTGAAAGTTTTAGTTTGGTACATTAAGTTATAAAAGTTTCATTTTGATCCTTTATGTTTTCGAAAGTTTCATTTTGATCATTTCTTCTGATTTCCTTTAATTAGCAAAAATTAGTGTTTTGTTAATTTAAATTTTAAAATAATTAATTTAAAATAATGGCGGCGAAAAGCCAAAGCAAGACCCAAATTCACCACCGTGACATTAAATCTAAAGCTTCTCATCACCATTGAGACCTAGTATTTTTTTTATCTATGTTGGTGTTGGGTAACAATGTGGCTATGGGGTGGTGCCCTGGTGTTGCTCAGTGGATGGAGGTTGTGGATCTAAGCTGTTTGTTGATGATGGATGTAGTGTTGCAGAGGTTGCGGATTTGAGTGGACGATGATTCTAGTGTTCTATTGTGGTGATTATGGAGTTTGCAGAAGATGAGATAGGTTGAAAAAATAGGTATGGTTGAATGCATTTTAAAGATAGTGATGGTTTTAGTCGCCACTATTTTAATTAATTACTTTAAAATTTAACATAACATTAATGTTTGCTAACGAAATCAGAAGAAGTGACCAAAATAAAATGTTCAAAAAAATAAATGATCAAAATGAAACTTTTAAAACTTAATGTAACAAAATGAAACTTTTGAAAACATAAATGATCAAAATAAAACTTTAAAAAACATAAAAGATCAAAATGAAACTTTAAAACTTAATGTACCAAAATGAAACAACATTAAATCATAATGGACCAAAAGTGACATTTAGCCTTTAAGATATTGTATAATTATGTTGTTAATGTTTTATAAAAGATCTTTGCATAGTGTTTTAACAAAGTTACTACCACATTAATTTGAGTTCAAATACAAGTAATTTTAAAATACAAGTTTGATGACTATACTGTAATACTCCACTCAAACCTTGCTGACAACTCAATTTTTGAATGTACTTTTATGTGAGATTTTAGGCCATATTCATGCATATTATTTCATTTTATTGACAAAACTCATGTTTTGGTGTTAGTTTGTGTAAGATAGGTGTCCAAGCTCTAGAGTGGAAAAGAGTAGGAAAACATGTAGTCTTGAAGAAATTTGGACTTTGCCACATCTATCATGGTAGTTGTCGTCTGACCATGGTTGAGCGTTGAATTTTAACAAAATTTTCACCATGATCGTGGTCTGTCTACGCTGACAGTAACTTAAGTTAGGCTTTATAAATAGTGGATTTTGAAGGGAAACTTTTATCTTTTCCTCTTTTATGCGAGTTTCGAGATTTTGAAGGCAGAAGAAAGCCATGAAAGTGTCTTTGGCTACAAGGGAGCATGGAGTTCACAACGAAGGTCAATCTGTGTACAATTTCTTCCTCTTTTTTTTTTGTTTTTATGTTTTATTTTGATTTTGTACTTTTTCTATGACCATGAGCGGTTAGCTCCCATTGGTCTAGGATTGTGATATAGCTATACCATTATACCCTTTTGTTGATTCTAATAAAGTTCTTGATGTTATTCAATCATTAAATTTCTTCTTCATTCCTAACTGATATTTTATAACTTATCATTCTAAATCTTAATTAATTTTTCTGACAGTGATCATCTGCTTATGATTGATTGATTTAAGAAGTAATCATTTTCATATAATTCGCATGATCAAACTGGTTGTGTGAACACTCAATAGATTAATTAATTAATCATTAGAATTAGAATTGGGAGAAAGGGGTATGCCTAAATTCACAATCCTGGTCTTTTCATAATAATTATTTTCTCACCAACTCTTTCGTTTTAATTCTTCTTTTCGTTAAAAGATAATTGATCACAAACCTTTCTCTATTTGATCAAACTTAAATTGTCTAGTTTGTAATAGAATTGATTATTTGGGAATGCAATGATCTTTTGGATTCGATATCTGGTTCATTGTCCCTAGTGCGTATGATACACTTATCCTTGTGTGAGTACTATTTTTATGAATCACTTGCTCACTATCATCCTCACCACCCACCCCATAATCTGCCTCGACAAAGTAATGATGATAAACTTCTAACTCCTTTCATCCTTAATAAGAGCAATGTAGACACTAGAGCATAATAGTAAGTATTTATGTGTTATAGAAATGTTTTTAATTTATGTAAAAATTTAAAAATTTACAAACCAAAAAATTATTTATATTATTAAAAATATTCTTAAATAGTTGAAATAAATATAAGACTAAAATATGTTTTTTGTCCACATAAATATGAAAATGTTCAAAATTCGTCCTTACAAAATTTTTAGTATATTTTTTTCTCACAAAGTTGGAATGTATTGTTTTTGGTCCGAACCTATAATGATGATTTCTTACATCAATTATACATATAACATATGTAAATATGATATTTTTTTTACATCGATTATACATATAACAGATGTAAAAAGTGATATTTTTTATATCAATTATGCATATGACTAATGTAAAAAAGTCATGCATGTAGATTTAGATTTCCGAACCTTGCTCCGAATAAAAGTCATGCATGTAAGACAAAAAACATACCAGAAATTTTGGAGGGATATGTTCCGAACATATGAGGACAGAAAACATATTTTAGCTTAAATGTAAAATTAAGTAACTTCAAGTTTAGAGAAGAAGAATAAGTTTTAAGAAAATAAATAATTTGATATTATACTAGTTTGTTATAATATGAGAGGAAAAATAATATAAAATTTTATTTTTCCTAACACTGAAATCTAATATTTAAAAAGTTAGAAACAATTAATAATTTGATATATGTATATACATAATTATTGTAAAGAGAAAGAGGATAAGATAAAATGGGCTCTGGTCTAAGAAATAAAAACTTAAATTTATTAAGTGCAAAAAAATGAAAAAAAGAAATATACACCAATAGTGTAAAATTATTTTATATTGTTATTTAATTACAACTCATTATTTATATTAAGTTTGTTAACTCTTATAAAATTAAGTTCAAAGTAATACAAATAATGACTTGTTATTAGATGACAGGACATCACCATTAAACTTTAAAAAAATATAAATAAGAAATAATGGATTAGTGTATTTGGTGAAAGAAAGTTTTAACCTCTTATAGACTTTAAACTAGACATAAGAAGCCACAATGACTCAATTATATTATTTCTTGTAGGATCAAAAGAAACATATTAGTGATATTATTGTATAAAACACCTTATACAAAAAAATGGTTTAAATATTTTTTCCATTTATGTAATTTGGTACTTTTTTATTTTTGTCCTTATAACTTTTTTTTGTTTTAATTTTTATAAAATGTGTTTTTTTTAATCTTTAAAGTACTTTAGATAATATTTTTTCAGTGCTTAAAATATTATTTTATTATTCAAAGTGCTATTTAAAGCACTTTAAAAATGAAAAACAAAACAAATATATTACATAAGGACTAAAAAACATAATTTATAATATAAAAAAATATTAAATTACATTGCCGAAAAAGTATTTAAACAAATAAAAAAAATCGTCGGACCTTGAGCCATAGCTGATAAATGGATCAATTCTTGAATTGTATACGTACAAATCATGCACGAGCAGGAACTTGCCACATGTACGTACCGTTTCTCACGATTCCTTGATCATCATGAATCAATCTGTTAATTATCAATTTATAATATATAAAAGATGAGTTTCTCATTATTAGGTTGTCATATTAGTAAAATTAAATTGATAATTTAGAGAAGGAAGAATATTTTTCTTTTGTATCTATTATTTATTTATGTTTTTTTCCTTCCTTTTTTAATGTTACTTACAACTTAACAAAATCTTATATCAAAAGAGTAAACAAGTTATCCTTACTTTATCATTAATTATAAATTTTGTTTAAATAAATTTTGTACAATTCATTAATATATATTTTTTTACACAATAAAATGTAATATAAAATTATATTCTCACATCTCCCTTTTTAATTGGTTATTTTCATAAATGAAGTTATTAAAGTTACTTTGTGGACAAACATAGCATCAGAATTTGAAAAAACAATCAACATCCAAGAAGAAAACTCAAAGATAGTTACAATCACTTCTATGATGGTTAAGAAATTTAAAGGTTTGATTACTTTCATACATTTAAAATCCTTAACAAAATTTATATTCTATACTTTATATATCTTACTACTCTCTCTTTTCTTTATATACATAGATAATTCAGCCAAAAAAATATGGATAACTAGATAAATAGATGATTAAATTGTACTTAATATTTACATTAAACGATTATCATATATCATTTCACTATGGAAATTGAAATTATTTTTCTAAATTTAATTTTTATATTAAGTTTTAAATATATATATATATATATATATATATATATATATATATATATATATATATAATCTTTAAATAACGTTCAAATAAAAATTGATCCATAATTTTTTCTCTTTATTTTTATATTAGCATGTTTATTTAATTTTATATTTATTTATTTATTTGAGATGTTTCTTTATTATCTTAAGTATTGTTTTCAATTAAACTTATTTAATAAATAAATAAATTTAATTCAATTAAGTCTATATCATACTTTTTGCTTACAATAATTTTTTTTATATTTTATTTACTATAATAATTTTAATTCACTAATAATTATATTTTAATAATTGTTTTTCAGATGAGTATTCAATCAACTCAACCTCAAGTACAAAGATCTATATCAACCTAGACAATCCTAATTTTGCAAAAATCGAGTGAAATGAACTTCCTTCTTTTATTTTATTTTATTATACATATTTTGTAACATTCAACAAATAAAATCGTTAGTTTATTCTAATTCTTTGATTGATATAGTTAAAAAAATTATAAATTGTATTATAAATAACTACTTTGTAGAAAAAAATGGAGCAACATCAAATAAAGGAACGATCTTCTCCAAGTTTTGCCAACATTGATCTTGACAAGAGAATGTCAAAAAATAGACGATCTTTGCAATATACAATGTCCATGAGGTGTGTATTAGAATCACATGTATGTTAACTTACCATGATCTTCATATTCATAGTATTCAATAATACTTTATTTTTTCTTAGTTTTAACATATATAAAATAATAGGATAATGTGTTCACAATTCATGCAACAATCAATGAGATCGACAATAAATTTTGTTGAAATTATGCTGCATGTGAGAGATGCCAAAAGAAAGTTACAAAAGAGGGAGATCAATACTCTTGTAGAGAATGCAAACACTCATTCAAGTACCCAACAACAAAGTTTAATATTTGTATATAATGAATTATTTTTTATAAAATAATTAAATAAATATTACAATTTTTAAAATCTTTTTTAAGTTCAAGATACAATTGAAAGTCTCTTATGACACCGGTGTAGCAACATTCACATGTTCGATCGAGATGCACAATAAATTCTAAAGACAACATCTGAACTTCTTCACATCCAAAATGCAAATAAGACTGGCATACCCCCAATATTGTATATCCTTTACAAATACACTTTTAATTTTGAAATCAAGCTCTCAACTTGAAGGAAGGATTTCAAACTTATACACTCACAAGGACTTTTATCCCAAAAAATATCAGTAAACATGATCCTCTCCTTAAAAAAATTAAACAGGTAACCATATTTATAATTTATTTACATTTTTACTTATTGTACAAAATAATAATAGCTTCGTCCACTAATTAATATTTTTTATTAAAAAAAGGAGTTCACTTCATCACAACAAATATCATCAGAGGAGTGAGATGAACTAATTATAAGTCAAAGCCCAAAGCTACAAGCATCTAACAAGTCAAAAGGTGCGTCTTCATCATCTAATGAAGAAGTTTATCAAATCTCACAAAGTCCATTAAGAAAAAAGGCGAATAAATGAACTATCACAAGTCAAAGTCCAAAGTTACAACTATCTAAGAAGTCAAAAGATATCTTCATCATCAAAAGAAGAAGAAAATCCATTAAAAATGTGAAAAAAATATGTCATAAGTAAAAACTCAAAGCTACAAGCATTCAAGAAGTCAAAAGATGCATCTTCATTATCAAATAAAGTTTATTCAATCTCAAAAAGTCCATTAAGGAGAAAAACGAATAAACAAACTATTATGACATCCGAGTCAGTCTTACTTCAAAGTTTAAAAAGGAGCACACCAAAGAAAATAAAACTCAACAACAGGTCAACAACAAAAGGAAATAAATATAAAAAGTCTATTTAAATGAACAATTTTTTGTGTTTTATTCGCATCATTTTTATGTGTTTTACCATTATGATTGACTATTTTTCTTTCATTAAATATATTTCTTTACCTATTTTATTCTTGTTTTGTTCTTATAAAATTTATACATAACACTTACTTTTATGTTCACGTTAATAAACTTTAATTTGAGTGGTCAACCTTTAATTTTAAAATATTTCCTTAAAAATATATTGATAAATAAAAAATATCTTAATTTATACATAATTTTTTTTTATCTTTTTTAACAGAAAATTATATAAAATATCATTTATATTTATATTTTTAAACCCCACTGCTGCTATTTGTCTAGTTATATTATTACTATTTAACACTTTGTAATATGGGAATGAGGACATGGAATGTCACTTTCGAGGCTCAATTAAAAAATAATGCAACTTTTTCATAGGAGAAATTTTAGGCTCTTCGTGTCACTATTTTGAAGTTGTTATCGTCATGCCTTCCACTCAAATTCATGGTGATGTAATTTCGTATGACAATTGACAAATGTGCACCCCTCGTAGCTTCCTTGCTTGCATTACCTTCTCTATCTCTTTATCCAACATATTATATTTTTTGTCATAATTTACTCCTATGTCCTGTTTATTTTTAATAGTAACAGAACGTTCTGAAAGAACTTTATCTAAAAAAAATGAAAACAACTGTTGTACTGTGTGACTGTCTATGTAATTTAATCCTTTTACGCATGTCTTTAGTAATGGAATTATTGGTTAACACTAATACCATAACAAGAAACGCTTTATAAGAAATTGGGTAGGAGCCCATTTATTTGTTACAAAACAAAAATATATATGACTACCGATTAAAACAATGTTTATTTTATATACATGTCAACCTTTGCGTTGCTCAAATTTATTGGCTGGACTTAGAGCATCTCCAATGCAGGTTTCTTCCCATGTTTTTAACGGGAAGAAACCGTTTCTTAATTTTTTTTTGTATTGAAACAGGTTGACGTGGCAGAGTGCGTTCCTTCAGGGTTGAGAATCGTTTCTTATATAAGAAACCATACCTAGCAATTAAAAAAATAATTTTCTCAAACATAACAAATATGTAAACAATAAAAAATTGATTTCCTCAGCTTCAACAAGAGGGAAAATAAAACTGTCAAGGGAAGAACATGGAACATATATATTCGTTGAACAGCCACAATAAATCCCAACAATCATAAAATTAGAAAAAAAAAGTGATTTAAATCCAGATTCAAGCAAAACAGTAAAGGGGAAAATGGAGAAACCAAACGCAATCAAGGTGAAGGAAAACGCACCAAGACTGAGACGAGACCATGGCCGGAGACGCGACATGCAACTGTAATGGAGACGCGAGATGCGACCATGGCCGGAAACGCAACCATGGCCGGAGACGAGACCATGGTTGGAGACCCGACCATGTGCTTCATTGTTGACGCCAACGAAGGTGACGCGAGACGCTACCATGGCCAGAGGTGGTGACGCAAAGTGAAGGTGAGGCCACGCGTAGGTGTTGCGGTGGTGGCCGGAGGTGTTGAGAATGTGGTCATGGAGGAGAGGAAGAAGATAGAGAGAAAGAGAGGAAGAAGATAGAGAGGAGGAGAGGGGGAAGCTTCTGGAGGTGCTGCTAGAGAGAGAAAAAAAAGTTTATCGTGAGAAGAAGAAAAGACGTGCTAGAGAGAGAAAAACAATTATCGAGAAAAGAAGTAGGTAGCTTTTTAATGAGGTGAAACGATATGGACCGTCCATCTTATTAATGAGGATGAATCTGAACCGTTGAACAACTGAGGTAATTAATGAAGAAAGATTTTGACCGTTGATGGAAATGTTACCGTTGCTATTGACCGTTGATCTGAAAATAATATCGTTGAAGTGCAGAAATGACCGTTGAAGTGCAGAGCTATGGAAATGTTTTCACTTTGCTTATTCACTATAAATTTATACACGGTACAACATATTTTCACCGTTCTTGTACTACTAATTTTTTTTTTGTTGCTATCAAGTGTCAATTTTTTTTATTCTCTCTAAAATGGGTCCCATCAGTATAATTATCAATGTTACTATAGTTATTTTCAAAACCAATCACTCCCTATTAGTGAAAATTCTCAAAATCCACCGCAATATATTATGTATCGACCATTCCATAGCAGTGAAAATTTTCAAAATCCACCGCAATATGTTATGTGTCCACCACCACCTCCTACCAATGAAAATTCTCAAAATCCACCACAGTATATTATGTATCCACCACCCCCACACATGTGGTATATGCATCCTTCATCCAATGTAGAGCCACCTACTAGTGGTAGTTCTCAAAATCCACAAATTTATAGTCAACCATCAACTCCCACCAACTTAAACACGTGTTATAGGCCTTCTTTATCCAATATTGTGCTCCCTAGCAATGAAATTGAATCACTCGTCGGTGTAGACGGTATTCAACTAGATGAAGGAGATGAAAATTCAGGTGGAAAAAAAGTCGTACCGCATTCTCGGTCACGGAAGATGTGATTCTCGTTTGATCATGGTTGAATGTATCAAAGGATTCAATTATAGGAGTTGATCAAACATCAAAGCAATATTGGGCAAGTATAAAAAATGTGTACAACAATGACGATGTGTGTCAAAGCGGAAAATTTTGTGAAAGAAGCTGGACTCAATTAAAATCTCGGTGAACAGGATCCATCCTCTAGTTCAAAAGTTTAATGGGTGCTACAAACAAGCAGATAAACATAGGAGAAGTGGAAGTTCAGAGAAAGATGTCTTGGCTGATGCTCATATGATTTACTCACAAGATATAGGTAAAAAATTTGAGGTTGAGCATGGTTGGTTGTTGTTGAAAGATCAACCAAAATTTGATGCAGAATTTATGTCAAAGTGTTCAAAAAGAACAAAGGTTTCTACTTCAGGAAATTACTTGTCGTCTTCTAACCCAGAGACACCCATTGAAGTCGAAGAATATGATACGCTATCGCCAATGTCTCGCCCAATTGGACAAAAAGCAGCAAAAAGGAAAAACAAAGGAAAAGAATGTCCTAATACTCTCGATTTATCTAGCATAGAAAGTGTAATGAAGGACAAAAATATGAACACATCAAAACTTATTCAATTAAAGGAGGCACAGGAAAAGCGTCTGCAAGAACAGGAACGACGTATGGAGTATGAAATCCTCATGAAGGATACTTCCAACATGTCTGAACAACAACACAAAGACCACGAAAAGTATTGTGACCATATTAGGAAAAAAACTAGGATACTAAATTTTTAGTTCTTATGCTAATGTTGTGTTTGATATTTAATGTTAGCAATGTAGGTATTTTTTGTGTCTTAAATTTAGAATTTTATGTTGTAAAACTAGTTGTTATAAAATTGGTCGTTGCAAACTAGCCGTTGAAAAACTAGCCGTTATTAATGAAGCTATATAAATGTTCAATGTTTCATTATTTTGACATATTCTCATACAATATTTCTCTCTTATTTCAAACACTTTGGTTACCATATAATGGATCCAACCATTGATTTAGATGAAGTTTTAGATCAAATGATAGATGAGAAATTGGAAGATAACAACGATGAAGAAATCATTAGGTTGATACTTGAGAGCCAACAACAACTACATGGCAACACCACTAGGCGTAGCCAAAGAAGAAGAGTGGTACATCATAATCGTGAAGAAGGTCATCATCGATTGTTCAATGACTATTTTTCAGAAAATCTTGTGTACACAGAGATTCAATTTCGGAGAAGGTTTCGTATGCAAATGCATGTGTTTCTCTAAATTATAAACGCACTCAACAACCATGATGAATACTTTCAAATGAGGGTCGATGCACTACCTCGAAAAGGCTTATCTCCATTGCAGAAGTGCACAACTGCTATTCGTATATTGGCTTATGGATCACCTACTGACAATGTCGATGAATACGTTCGAATTGGTGAAACCACTGCAGTGGAATGCTTGGAGCGATTTGTATTAGGCATCTGTACCATATTTGGGAATAAATACTTGAGGAGACCAAATAATGAAGACATCGAACGCCTACTACAAATGGGAGCGACACGTGGATTTCCAGGTATGTTAGGTTCCATTGATTATATGCATTGGGAATGGAAAAATTGTGCAGTTGCTTGGAAAGGTCAATTTTGTCGAGGTGATTATCGCAACCTAACAATCATTCTTGAAGCCGTGGCATCACAAGATTTATGGATTTGACATGCATTTTTTGGAACCGCCAGTTCAAATAATGAAATTACCGTGTTAAATGAATCTAATGTGTTTGATGAAGTTTTGTTAGGACGTGCGCCTGTAGTGCAATTCATAGTGAATAGAACCCAATATAATATGGGATACTATTTAGCAGATGGCATTTATCCAGACTTTGTCACGTTTGTGAAGACCATCTCAATGCCACAAGGAGAAAAACGAAAATTATTTGCACAACGACAAGAATCGGCAAGAAAGGATGTAGAACGAGCTTTTGGAGTGCTCCAATCTCGATTCGCAATTATACGTGGCCCGTCACGTTTTTGGGATGCTAGTAAAATGAAGAATATCATCTATGCATGCATCATATTGCATAACATGATTGTTGAGGATGAACGTGACACATATCAAAATAATATTGATTACAATAATGTATGTAATAGCACTTCAACATTCGAAGTATCTTTAGGTGCTCACCCTAGTATCAGATCAACATACCTCCAGAGGAGAGCACAACTTCATGACAAACAAAAACACTGCCAACTTCAAGGAGATTTAGTTGAGCATATTTGGGAATGTTTCAGAAATAAAAATAAGAATTAATTTAATGTAATATTTTTTGTTTTTCATAACTATGTTTTTTATTTCAATGTCATTGTATTTAAATATCTATTATTATATAAAAATGTATTTTTTATTGTTACACATTTCCTTTAAATGTTATGTAATTTTTTATTTTTAATTTATATTTAATATTTTTTTTATTTATTCATATTTATTATTTGTATACATAAAAACTGAAAAAATTAATTAATTATTTTATTGGAATAGTAATTAAATTATAATAAAATAATTTAAATGTTTGAATTTCTTGCATTGGAGTAAAATTCTACATGAGTTTCTTATGAATGACATGACACTGCGGGTGATGCAATCCTCCCTAGGAAGGGACTAGTCACTAGAGCCATGAGCAAGAGGCTCCAAGAGGATTGGGCTAGAGCTGCTGAAGAAAGCCCTAGGATTCTCATGAACCTCGGGGTAGATTTCTGAGCCCATGGGTCAAGTTTGGGTCCAATTCTCTTTGTACATATTAGACTAGGATGTCATTATATTTGATCCTTGTATTTAGGACTCCATATTGTAGGTAGGGTACCCTAGAAATATAGGATTTTTCAGCCCTTGTATTTTAGGGCACCTAGACTAATTTTTGTATTATGGGTAGTTTTGTAATTTCACATGCACTAAGTGAATATTTGATGTGTGTGGTTGGAAATAAATTTAATTGAATTGGTAGAAGCCCAATCCAATTAAATTTTAGAGGGGGAGGTGAGCATTTGCTTACTACACCTCATTGCCACATCATATAGTCACACTTTGTGCATGTCCTTCATGCTTTACATGCCTCATGACACCTAAGCACACTTAGTGGAGAATCTTGGAATTGATCTTGGATTAGTAGGCTGAACCATAACTAAAACTCACTAATCATAATTAGTGAAATTTTGGCTCCAAAGTTTGGCTCCACAAATTCAATTTCAAATTCAAGTGAAATTTGAATTGAAATTCAAATTTCCCTCTAATTTTGTGTGACACTTAGGCTATAAATAGAGGTCATGTGTGTGCAATTTTTTTGAACTTTGGTCATTTGAATATTAAACTTCAGATTTCAGAGCTCTTTTAGAGCATAAAATTTCGTGCTCTTCTCTCCCCTTCCCTTCATTCATCTCCTTCTTCCTCCAAGCTCTTATCCATGGCCTCCTATGGTGGTGAGCTTCTTCTAGACTCATCTTCTCCTTGAAGTGGCGTCTCCTCTCTCTCTTCCTTCTCCATTCCGCTGTCATTCATCTTCCAAGAAGCAAATGAATCCATTGATGAAGAAGATCCTAGGCCTACAAGCTCCAATGGAGCTTACATCAGCGGGGACCACAAAAAGTGATGCTGGAACCACAAAAAGATGATTAAGGAACCCATATGAGTTTCTTGCATTGGAGATGCTCTAATTAATCTATACACACGCGTTTGTACACACGTTTTCTTTTCCAAGGAGGCTTGGCCTCCATACTCTCCTTCCTCTCTTCAATTTGCCTCTCTAAGAGCGCCTTGAGCCTCTTACATGGTTTTGGGAAATGTAGATTCACTTCCCCTCTCAAATCACTTGCAGAGAAGATGGACATGTTCTCAAAATCATGCTCAGCCTCTTGGTACTCATCCCTCCCTCTTATTCTCTGGGTACTCATCCTTCTCCTTTACTCATTTGTTTGTCTCTCTTCTTTTCTCAGGACTTATCCTTCTCCATTTCTCTCTTCTTTTGTTGGTACTTATCCATCTCTGCTTTTCTTTCGGTTCTCATCATTCTTTGCTTCACTTTCTTCTCGGTACTCATCCTTGTCGAGACACCGGTGTTGGATATTGGATCGAACACGACTATCACATCATAGGAGCCTTTGATAGGTAAGGATTTTAGGTTTTACGTTCTATTTTCATTTTTGAAAATTTTCCAGATTTGGAGATATAATTATTGTTCTCTATTTCATTTTCGTTTTGGATCTCACTTCCCTTGCAAATGATACACCTTCTGCTCTCTGCTTCACTGATGCTGGATATACTCATCGTTTTCTGCCTTTGTTACACGTAAGCTAGGTTTTTAGGTATTACATTTACCCATTTTCTTTTTTACTTTCACTCATTTTCATTTTTAATCTTTTTTTGGATTTGGAGATATAAATCAAAAGTACTGTTTTTATGGGCGTGTATGTGTTTTTGAGATTATGTGTTTGCATGTTTAGGACTGTTTTATAGGTGTATATGTGTTTTTGAGACTCAATGTTTGCATCTTTAAGACGGTTTGGATTTTTATGGAATGTATAGCTCTCCATTTTCTTTTATACTTTCACCCATTTTCGTTTTCTAATTTTTATTCGGATTTGGAGATATAAATCAAAAGTATTGTTTTTATGGGTGTGTATGTGTTTTTGAGACTCTGTGTTTGCATGCTTATGACCATTTTATGGTGTGTATTTGTTTTTGTATGTGTTTTTGAGACTCTGTGTTTGCATGCTTATGACCATTTTATGGTGTGTATTTGTTTTTGAGACTTTGTGTTTGCATGTTTAGGACGGTTAGGATTTTTATGGAATATATAGCTCTCCATTTTCTTTTTTTACTTTCACCCATTTTTGTTTTCTATTTTTTTTCAAATTTGGAGATATAAATCAAAAGTACTATTTGATGGGTGTGTATGTGTTTTTGAGACTCTTTGTTTGCATGTTGAGGACCGTTTTATGGGTGTGTATGTGTTTTTGAGACTATATTTGCATCTTTAAGACGGTTTGGATTTTATGGAATAATAGCTCTCCATTTTCTTTTTTACTTTCATCCATTTTCATTTTTTTTTTACTGGATTTGGAGATATAATCAAAAGCACGGTTTGTATAGGGTTATAGTGTGCAAAGTCCTTGAAAATTATTTCATTTCTGAAATGTTTTTTAAAGATTAGTTTTTTTACAATGTGAATCTTTTTACTATGATATGTATATACATTTTTTATGTATTTAGGATGACATCATCAAGTCATTGGTTTAAGATATTTCTGACACTAATTTGTCCTCCGTCATCTATATAGGTTTTGTCATATTTAATTATTTCATAAAAATAAGTGCAAGATATATGGTATGAATATATTCATTATGTGTCAAAAAAGGGGATCCTTTATTAAATTAATTATTTTATAACTATAATTAATATTCGATTTTTCTATATTATTATATTTTAGTTTGATTAATATAAAATATAATTTTTGAAATAAAATTTAAAATATCAGTCAATCTTTTTTCTTATAAAAATTTGATATTTGATACAATAATATAAATTTCTATATTGTAATTATATAGGAGGTAGATAAAAAAACTTGTATATGCATTTTCAAAACATCTTTTATGTATTTGTATTGATATGTTTTTTTTCTTAAATGAGTAAGATACAGTCGAGATTGATTTCAATTTTCTCTCATTACAAAGAACAAATATGTGATGATGAAATTTATGATAGATCCTACAACAAATGTAAATTTTCTTCATATCTCCGTTGATGACCTGGAATTTAAAAAGGGTGGAAAAGAATTAGCAAAATTCTATAAGTTTTCTCGAGACCATCAAATGGCAATGCATTTAATAGCAAATAATGCATTTCATATTAGAATCTTTTCTATGGATTTTGTTAAAATTAAGTATCCAGATAATAAGATGAATCCAAATTTTGGAGAACGTTTTTCAAAATCGTCACCAACACTACAAATCCTATTTAGGTAATTCCAAATTTTATTTTCTAAAACTTTCAATTAGAAGAATATGGTGTGACATTATACTTTTAATTGATTTGCAGGATTCCATATTGCTAAACAATTGTTTTGCCTACTTTTGGAAAGAAAATGTGTCAATGGGAGATGTTATTCTGATAGATGTTGTAGGAAATAAGTGGCAAATTTCTCCATTTGGGATAGTTTTACAAACTATTTTCTTAGATGGGGTTGTTTTAAAACATTTTCCAGATGAGGGCTCTTTTGTACGTGTTTTGCATGCATGCAACACCCAAATCGCCAGAACCACTGGCGAGTTTGGTCTCCGTGAATAAATCGCCATTTCCACTGGCGATATATGCATGCATAGGGAATCGCTAGTTTGACTAGCGAGTTCCACTAGCTAGGCGCAGGAGGTTCAGCTTTGTAGGCCATGCTTCAGCTTTTGTAGGGGCGCGTGGGACAAGGAAATCGCCACTCCTATGGGCGATTTAGCCTAAATTGGAGTTGCCAATGGTATTGGCGAGTTAGGCGTGGGAGGTGCCAGCTCCATTGGCGATTTTAGTGTGTATATATTCTCCTCCTCACGTTGCAGTTTCATTGTGTGTTCCAGTTTTTTTAAAACTCTCTCAAAATTTCCTCCTTCTCACGTTTACTTCCTGTCATAAGCTTTCCAAATTTGGTGATTCAGGTTTAATTTGTACCATCAATATTTTCAGTCAAGTAATTTCTTTTGAATGTGAAGTTTTGAATAAATTTTTAATAAAATTAGCTTTATATTTCATATGGTTGTTGGTGTGTGTTTAAAATAAAAGAAATTTGTACCATCATCTTTATTTTAAGAAAAAATTTTGAGTCCGAAAATTGTATTTTGAATTTCAAGTTTTTATTATATTTTTAATTAGATTAGGTTGGTCTTGATGTTTTGTTATTGTGTTAAAAATTGATCAAGTGTATACTTTTAAAAGTTTTTAAAACTAAAAAATTTTGCACCATATTTATTTGAAGTATTTTGAGTGTGGAATTTTTTTTAATATGAGATTGTAGTAATATTTTTTTTAAATTACTTTAGGTTGATTTTAATGATTTGTTGGTACGTTATAAAAATTTATGAGCGTTGAACTTGAATGGTATTTTAAATTTTAATATGAAGTGTGTAGTATGTAATTAATATGTGTACTTTTAAAGTGCTGTTTAGTTCAGTGTTTTTAAATTTATACTTTTAAGTTTATGGCGTCATTTTTATTTTAATGTATTTGTAGTAATTTTGTAATTATGTTTATTTATTTAGAAGTTATTATTGTTAACGTTAATTATTTATAATACTAATTTTGGTTATGGTTTATTTTGCCTTTAAAATTAGTTCGTTGGAATCGTTTATATTTTTTAAGTATGTACCATTATATTTATTTATAGTTAATATTTTTTGCATAGAATAAAATTATAATGTGAAGTTCCAGTAAAGGGACTTTTTGTGATTTCATTTTATTATTTTGAATTTATTATGGTTAATTATTTAAAATATTGTTTTTGTAGGTACATCATGAATTCGGTTATAACAGTATTATATTTCAATGGAAGGGTATATGAAGATAATGATGGTGTAATATTTGAAGGCAGTAAAAAAGCGATTCAGATAAAATGTGGAATTAGTTTCAATGCTTTGAAGAAAAAAATTGGAGATAAGGTAAAGTTACAAAATAATGAAATTATTTCTGCTATCAGTTGTAGATTTTTAGTGTCAGGAAAATATATTGTCTTGCAAATTTGTGATGACGAAGACATTGAAACGATGCTGGAAAGTTTTAAACAACAAGAACAAATGTCAGTTCTGGAATTGTACATAGAAAAGGATGTGGCTGGTGGTTCAATGTTTCATTCTGCAAATTCGCTTACATCATGTGGAAATTATTTATCTAATGATGAGACACAAGCACCAACAAATATGAGCAATTTACATGTTGACGAAGATGATGATGATGATGATTATCTTATGTCTAACTCATATGTTGAAGAGTCTTTAGACGAAGATGACAGTGTTGACGTTATATCTGATACAGACGATGAAGTCACCGACATCATTCAACCAGTAAGAATTGTTCACCCAACAGAAGATATAATTTCCTTAAAAAAAATAGGTGAATACATTTATTATTTGACCACAATTATATTTAATTTCAATTATTTTATTTGGACTATTAGGGGCACAAGGAATTCAAAATCCATTTTGGAATGATGCTTTGCATTATAATAATATCAACTAGAGTCATCCTGATGAAGAAGACATTTGTGGTTTGGAGATACCATCCAGTTTTAATGTTGGCCAAGAATTATATGTTGGCATGGATTTTGATAGTAAAGATGCAATCAAGAATGCAGTCAAACAATATGTTATGAAGGTGCATCAAAGTTTCAAAGTGGTTGAAAGCAAATGGGACAAGTATGTTGTTTGTTGCTTGAATAAAAATGTAGATTGTCCTTGCCCTTTCTATATGAGGGCAATTTTATTGAAAAAAACTGATTCATGGAAAGTCACTCAATGGGGTGAACCACACACATGTCTCAATATGACCATGACCCAAGATCACGAGAAGCTTGATTCAAATTTAATTGCCACTTGTGTAGTAGGTATGTATTTTATGTTCATATTATGTTATTCTTTAGCGCTAATTGTCATTTAAATTTTGTTATTCTATTGATAGGCATGATCAGAGAAGATCCATCAATAAAAGTTTCTTTGATTCAAGAGAGGATTAACAATGAATTTGTGTACAAGGTGTCGTACAAAAAAGCTTGGTTTGCGAAACAAAAAGCCATTGCAATAGAATATGACCATGACCCAAGATCACGAGAAGCTTGATTCAAATTTAATTGCCACTTGTGTAGTAGGTATGTATTTTATGTTCATATTATGTTATTCTTTAGCGCTAATTGTCATTTAAATTTTGTTATTCTATTGATAGGCATGATCAGAGAAGATCCATCAATAAAAGTTTCTTTGATTCAAGAGAGGATTAACAATGAATTTGTGTACAAGGTGTCGTACAAAAAAGCTTGGTTGGCGAAACAAAAAGCCATTGCAATAGAATATGACCATGACCCAAGATCACGAGAAGCTTGATTCAAATTTAATTGCCACTTGTGTAGTAGGTATGTATTTTATGTTCATATTATGTTATTCTTTAGCGTTAATTGTCATTTAAATTTTGTTATTTTATTGACAGGCATGATCAGAGAAGATCCATCAATAAAAGTTTCTTTGATTCAAGAGAGGATTAACAATGAATTTGTGTACAAGGTGTCGTACAAAAAAGCTTGGTTGGCGAAACAAAAAGTCATTGCAATAGAATATGACCATGACCCAAGATCACAAGAAGCATGATTCAAATTTAATTGCCACTTGTGTAGTAGGTACGTATTTTATGTTCATATTATGTTATTCTTTAGCGTTAATTGTCCTTTAAATTTTGTTATTCTATTGACAGGCATGATCAGAGAAGATCCATCAATAAAAGTTTCTTTGATTCAAGAGAGGATTAACAATGAATTTGCGTACAAGGTGTCGTACAAAAAAGCTTGGTTGGCGAAACAAAAAGCCATTGCAATAGAATATGGAGATTGGGAAGAGTCATATGTGAAACTGTCGTCGTGGCTAACACACATGCAAAATCATTCTCCTGGATCATATTTTCAAATACTACATGACGATTTTATCGTTGGGAATACGGTTAGTCGCGAACATCGTCAGTTTCATAGAGTGTTTTGGACTTTTGGTCAATGTAAAGAGGCTTTCAAGTATTGTAAGCCAATCATACAAGTTGACGGCACACATTTGTACGGCAAATACCGTGGGACCCTCTTAATGGCCACATCACAAGATGGAAATGGTGGTGTCCTTCCACTAGCATTCGCGGTGGTTGAAGGTGAGACGTTGACAGCGTGGTCATGGTTTTTGGCACACTTGCGTGAACATGTCACAGATAAAAATGATATTTGTCTGATTTCTGATCGACACGCGAGTATAAAGTCCGCTGTCGCTAACGAAGCATTTGGTTGACAACCTCCCCACGGTTATCATGTCTACTGCGTGCGACACATAGCAAGCAACTTCAATCAAAAATTCAATAATGCCAAACAAAAAGAAATACCAGAGAAAATTATTCCTCTGCTTCGACAATCTGGATTTTATTGGGTAATGAAGATGGGGTACCTAAAAATAAATTCTTCATTAATTACAACCTTGATTGAAAGATGGAGGCCCGAAACACACACGTTTCACTTGAGATGCGGAGAGGCTACGATTACTCTTCAAGATCTGTCAGTTTTATTAGGTCTTCGTACTGACGGGGCACCATTAATTGGTCAGACTAATCTTGATTGGGCTGAATTGTGTGAAGAATTGTTGGGAGTCAGACCACAGGAAGGTGAACTTCAAGGCAGTGTGGTCAAATTAAGTTGGCTGGCTCACCATTTTTCACAAATAAATATCCATGACGGTAACATAGAACAATTACAAAGGTTTACCCGTGCATGGATCCTCAGATTCATAGGAGGTGTTCTATTTGTTGACAAAAGCAGCAGTAAAGTTTCCCTAAGGTACCTCCAATTGTTACGGGACTTTGAACAGTACAGCACATATGCATGGGGACCTGCCGTGCTTGCTTATTTATATAGAGATGTGCAGCGCCACCGATTACAAAATAAAATCAATCGAAGGTATGTGCATCTTAATCCAAATGTGGGCATGGGAACGCTGCACGACTTTGGCTCCAAAGAGAACTCCTGTAATAGAAAATAAACCACTCGGACACAGGTTAGTTGTTTTAAAAAAAATTTCATTTGAAAATAATCAATAATGTAACACGTCGCCACTAATTATTTCATATTTTTTTTGTAGGTGGCTGCGACGTGGAAACCAACATATTGGCAATGATGATCTAATAGTTTTCCGTCACAAATTGGATATCATGAAACGACATGAGGTAAGAAGATCATTATGTATTCGTTAAATAATAAATAAAATGTCATGTTTAAGTCAAAATTAACAATTGTGTTATTGTATGCAGTTTCTGTGGGAGCCTTACACAACAACTGTTATGACGATGTTGCCTCCCATTTGTTTGGTTGGTAGTGTGGCGTGGTGCGCAGTGGTGCCACTCATTTGTTTCCATGTTGTAGAGTGGCACCAACCTGATAGAGTGTTGCGACAATTTGGAATGCAACAACCTATTCCGGAGCCTCCTTCGCAACCACAGAATATCCATGGGCTAACGCTGAAAGGCAAACAAGATGAAAATTGGTTCCAGCTGTTGGCCCCAATAATCAGTCAGTGGAATAATCGAGCTGAGTTTAGGGTTGACGTTTATCCTCGATAGGAGGGCCTATAGAGTTTTAACTTCGATTACATGGTCTGGTATAGGCGAAAAACAAAGATGTTTGTCGACCCAAATAATGCAAACACAACTACATTGGTATTTATTTCTTTTTAAATATTTAACTTCAATTTATTTTTTAAAGCATCGACATTAATTTCCTGACCCTAATAATTGCAAGGTGAAGTTGCGGAGACATTGCAGTATATGGTGTCACCACGAGGGCGGAACACATGGACAGTTGATGATCTCGTGCCTTATGTGGAGAAGATAACGATTTTATTCGAAGAGCAAGAGAGGATCACTGAGCCTGTGGCACATGGTCCAGCATCAGAGCGTCGATTTCCCCCACAACAGTTTCACATGCTTTAGTCAAGTGTTGAAACTCGAGGTTTTGACAGACGAAGGGAGATTGTTCAAGCGGAAGATTTTTCCCAACAAATGGAGCAGCGTGGCCATGGAATGTATTACACGCCACCAACATTTTCTCAATATCCTTCACAGATGTATCAGTATCCTTTCGAAGGTCATGACAGTGATATGTCTGCAAGCGAACATTCGTTTGGTGGTGTTGCGGAAACACATTCTCATTTTTCAGGGCCGACCATGACCCCTTCGCAGCAACATGATGCCCCAATGGAAACACCTAATGCCCCATTAGCTCTGTAATGGGATGTAACTGGAGCAATACCTGATATGGGTGACTTATTAGGTGTTGATTTGTGTCACGAGTTTTCTGCAGAGGTTGAGCAACAAGGGCGGAGACAACGCGTAAGAAGAAATCTAGATCGCCAAGCCCGAAGGTGGGATCGACCATGTGGCACATCCTCACGCCATCACGGACACTATAATGACTGATTTTGATGTCTCTATTTAAAATTTGTGTTGTATCTTTGTAATTTGAATTTCAGACTTAATTTATGGTATCTCATACTACTTGTTATGGAATTTCGTTTTCAATGACTATTTGTTATGGAATCACCATCACGGACACCATAATGAGTATTTTTATGTCGCGCATCAAACTAGAATAATAAATAAAGTCATAAAGAAAAATTAAAGTAGACAAATGAAAATAAGTAATGGTACTAACTAACGACAAACACCAATTTCAACTTCTAAATGAAAAATTAAAGTAGACAAATGAATATAAGTAATGGTACTAACTATAATGACTATTTTTATGTCGCGCATCAAACTAAGTAATGGTTTAGGGTTAGGAGTTAGGTTTAGGTCTTTGGGTTTAGGTTTAGGGGTTAGAAGTTAGGTTTAGGGCTTAGGGTTTAGGGTTAGGGGTTAGGGTTTAGGTTTAGGGGTTAGGGGTTAGGTTTAGGATTTAGGTGTGGGGCTTAGGGTTTATGGCTTAGAGTTTAGGGTTTAGGTTTAGGGTTAGTGGTTAGGGTTTAGGTTTAGGGGTTAGGGGTTAGGGTTTAGGGGTTATGGGTTAGGTTTAGGGTTTATAGTTTATGGTTTAGAATTTTGGGTTTAGGGTTTACGATTTATGGTTTAGGGTTTAGGTTTAGGGCTTAGGTTTTAAGGGCTAGGTTTAGGAGTTAGGTTTAGGGCTTATGGTTTAGGGTTTAGGGTTAGTGGTTAGTTGTTAGGGTTTAAGGTTTAGGGCTTAGGGCTTAGGGGTGAGGAGTTTGATGTAGGGCTTAGGGATAGTGGTTAGGGTCTATGGTTTAGGTTTAGGACTTAGGGTTTATTAGTTAGGTTTAGGGTTAGGGTTTATAGTTTGGGGTTTAGGGTTTAGGTTTAGGGGTTAGGGTTTAGGGTTTTGGTCTATGTTTATGTTTTTACAGGAGGGCCTATTGAGTTTTAACTTCGATTACATGGTCTGGTATAGGCGAAAGACAAAGATGTTTGTAGACCCAAACAATGCAAACACAGCTACATTGGTATTTATTTTTTTTAAATATTTAACTTCAATTTATTTTATAAAGCATCGACATTAATTTCCTGACCCTAATAATTGCAGGGTGAAGTTGCAGAGACATTGCAGTATATGGTGTCACCACGAGGGCAGAACACATGGACAGTTGATGATCTCGTGCCTTATGTGGAGAAGATAACGATTTTATCCGAAGAGCAAGAGAAGATCACTGAGCCTGTGGCACATGGTCCAGCATCAGAGCGTCGATTTCCGCAACAACAGTTTCACATGCTTCAGTCAAGTGTTGAAACTCGAGGTTTTGACAGACGAAGGGAGATTGTTCAAGCGGAAGATTTTTCCCAACAAATGGAGCAGCGTGGCCATGGAATGTATTACACGCCACCAACATTTTCTCAGTATCCTTCACAGATGTATCAGTATCCTTTCGAAGGTCATGACACTGATATGTCTGCAAGCGAACATTCGTTTCGTGATGTTGCAGAAACACATCCTCATTTTTCATGGCCGACCATGACCCCTTCGCAGCAACATGATGCCCCAATGGCAACACCTAATGCCCCATTAGCTCTGTAATGGGATGTAACTGGAGCAATACCTGATATGGGTGACTTATTAGGTGTTGATTTGTGTCACGGGTTTTCTGCAGAGGCTGAGCAACAAGGGCGGAGACAGCGCGCAAGAAGAAATCCAGATCGTCAAGCCCAAAGGTGGGATCGACCATGTGGCACATCCTCACGCCTTCACGGACACCATAATGACTGATTTTGATGTCTCTATTTAAAATTTGTGTTGTATCTTTGTAATTTGAATTTCAGACTTAATTTATGGTATCTCAAACTACTTGTTATGGAATTTCGTTTTCATTGACTATTTGTTATGGAATCACCATCACGGACACCACAATGACTATTTTTATGTCGCGCATCAAATTAGAATAATATATAAAGTCATAAAGAAAAATTAAAGTAGACAAATGAAAATAAGTAATGGTACTAACTAACGACAAACACCAATTTCAACTTCTAAATGAAAAATTAAAGTAGACAAATGAAAATAAGTAATGGTACTAACCATAATGACTATTTTTATGTCGCGCATCAAACTTAGTAATGGTTTAGGGGTGAGGAGTTTGATGTAGGGCTTAGGGTTAGTGGTTAGGGTTTATGGTTTAGGTTTAGGACTTAGGGTTTAGTAGTTAGGTTTAGGGTTAGGGTTTATGGTTTGGGGTTTAGGGTTTAGGGTTTAGGGTTTAGGTATAGGGGTTAGGGTTTAGGGTTTAGGGTTAGGGTTTTGGGTTTTGGTCTATGTTTATGTTTTTACAGGAGGGCCTATTGAGTTTTAACTTCGATTGCATGGTCTGGTATAGGCGATAAACAAAGATGTTTGTCGACCCAAACAATGCAAACACAACTACATTGGTATTTATTTCTTTTTAAATATTTAACTTCAATTTATTTTATAAAGCATCGAAAATGATTTCCTGACCCTAATAATTGCAGGGTGAAGTTGCAGAGACATTGCAGTATATGGTTTCACCACGAGGGCAGAACACATGGACAGTTGATGATCTCGTGCCTTATGTGGAGAAGATAATGATTTTATCCGAAGAGCAAGAGAGGATCACTGAGCCTGTGGCACATGGTCCAAAATCAGAGCGTCGATTTCCGCCACAACAGTTTCACATGCTTCAGTCAAGTGTTGAAACTCGAGGTTTTGACAGACGAAGGGAGATTGTTCAAGCGGAAGATTTTTCCCAACAAATGGAGCAGCATGGCCATGGAATGTATTACACGCCACCAACATTTTCTCAGTATCCTTTCGAAGGTCATGACAATGATATGTCTGCAAGCGAACATTCGTTTCGTGATATTGCGGAAACACATCCTCATTTTTCATGGCCGACCATGACCCCTTCACATCAACATGATGCCCCAATGGCAACACCTAATGCCCCATTAGCTCTGTAATGGGATGTAACCGGAGCAATACCTGATATGAGTGACTTATTAGGTGTTGATTTGTGTCACGAGTTTTCTGCAGAGGCTGAGCAACAAGGGCGGAGACAGCGCGTAAGAAGAAATCTAGATCGTCAAGCCCGAAGGTGGGATCGACCATGTGGCACATCCTCACGCCATCACGGACACCATAATGACTGATTTTGATGTCTCTATTTAAAATTTGTGTTGTATCTTTGTAATTTGAATTTTAGACTTAATTTATGGTATCTCATACTACTTGTTATGGAATTTCGTTTTCAATGACTATTTGTTATGGAATCACCATCACGGACACCATAATGAATATTTTTATGTCGCGCATCAAACTAGAATAATAAATAAAGTCATAAAGAAAAATGAAAGTAGACAAATGAAAATAAGTAATGATACTAACTAACGACAAACACCAATTTCAACTTCTAAATGAAAAATTAAAGTAGACAAATGAAAATAAGTAATGGTACTAACCATAATGACTATTTTTATGTCGCGCATCAAACTAAGTAATGGTTTAGGTTTAGGGGTTAGGGGTTAGGGGTTAGGAGTTAGGTTTAGGGCTTAGGGTTTAGGTTTAGGGGTTAGAAGTTAGGTTTAGGGCTTAGGGTTAGTGGTTAGGGGTTAGGTTTAGGATTTAGGTGTAGGGCTTAGGGTTTATGGCTTAGAGTTTAGGGTTTAGGTTTAGGGTTAGTGGTTAGGGTTTTGGTTTAGGGGTTAGGGTTTAGGGTTTAGGGGTTATGGGTTTGGTTTATGAGTTAGGTTTAGGGTTTATAGTTTATGGTTTATAGTTTTGGGTTTAGGGTTTTCGATTTATGGTTTATGGTTTAGGTTTAGGGCTTAGGGTTTAGGGGTTTGGTTTAGGGCTTATGGTGTAGGGTTTAGGGTTAGTGGTTAGTGGTTAGGGTTTAAGGTTTAGGGCTTAGGGGTGAGGAGTTTGATGTAGGGCTTAGGGTTAGTGGTTAGGGTTTATGGTTTAGGTTTGGGACTTAGGGTTTAGTAGTTAGGTTTAGGTTTTGGGTTTTGGGTTTAGGGTTAGGGTTTAGGGTTTGGGTCTATGTTTATGTTTTTAACTAAGTCCATAGTTCATCATTGTAGATAGTTCTCCTTTAGTATCAATTTGAATACCCTTAACTACAGCATTGGACATCATTTGAATACCCTTTAGTTCATAAATTGCCTTAGGGTTTAGGGTTTAGTGTTTAGGGTTTATGGGTTAGGGTTTAGGGTTTAGGGTTTAGGTTTAGGGTTAGTGGTTAGGGATTTAAAATTATTCTGTGCACCAGTTCCATGGAATAACACCTCAAAATACAAGTACAAAATCAAAAGAACTATGATTTGGATCCTTGCAACTATGGTTAAGTACCCATGTTCTGCATTTTTTTCAAATTATGTCGAACACATTAATGATATTTGTGACTCAATTTTTCTATAGTTTGAACGTCAAAGAATCCAAAAATAATTATTTCGTGCACCAGTTCCATAGAATAACACCTCAAAACACAAGTACAAAATCAAAAAAATTATGATTTGGACACTTTTTCCATGGTAATAACGTCAAAAACTTCAAAAAAAATATTCGTGACACACTGCAGTTTTCACAAATCAATTTGTTTTTACTCTGAAATTATAATGGACTTCTGCTACATCAATTATCAGGGATAAATCACAGTCGAAATTGACAACACTCGACAATTTCCATAGGTCTCTAAAAAAATAAATGGCTCACCAGTAAAACTGGCATGACATGCACTACTCAATTTTTTTTCACTCTGATAATTATAATGGACTTATACTCCATCAATTACCAGAGATAAATCACAGTTAAAATTGACAACACTCAGCAATTTACACACGTCTCTAAAACAATAAATGTCGCACAAGAAAAACAGACATGACATGGACAACTTAATTTTTTTTCACTCAGCAATTTCTTTCATCCCCACATCTACTACATTTTTGTCGGTGCTCAGATGGTTCGACCCAATCCATCTCATTCCTTATCCTTGTTGATTTTGGTCGACCTTTCGCACGAATTGTAGTTGGGTCAGGGATAAGTGTCCATGTGTCATCAAAAGGAGGAATAGCTGCTTCATTTCCAATAGACCACCATTGTGCGGAGTAAGCTTTTAAGATGTGCTCATTTGTATAAACAACATCTATATATTGGTAATAGTACATGCTCACGTAACCACAAGCTGCAATAATGTGTGAACATGGATAGTGAAGCGCAGAATACCTTCCGCATTGACAATGATGACCATTCAAGTTAACTGTCCACTTTTGTCTGCCACGTTGCGTTATAGGGTTGAAGCTCTCCTCTACTTCAAACCTTGTGGAGTGGATATCATACACGCGAACGATGTGCGTACAAGCTTGTTCTTGATTTTTCCTCATTTCTTTAACAAGCTTTGAACAATATACTTGTCCTTCATTTAACTGTCTTTGGGCTTGGCGGCCGCGCTCAACAAAGTACTTTCGACACCTACTATACGTTGATTTCACCAATGCTGTTATGGGAATGTTGCGACAATCCTTTAAAACCTTACTGATACATTCTGAGAGGTTGGTTGTCATGTGGCCATATCGACGTCCTTCTTTATCATAAGCCATCGTCCATTTTTTCTTTGAAATGCGATCAATCCATGTTGCTATGGCTGGACTCAGTTGACGAAATTTTTCTAAATTTTGATAAAAAAAAATGTGCTTTTAAGGAGTGTAGGCTGCATAAAATTAGTTATGAATAACAATTTTAAGTATATATGAAAGCTAAATAAACGTGACCATCAAATATGAAATCTTACCCAATTTCTTCAACATTTCTTTTTGTTTGGCATTATAGAATTTTCGATTGAAGTTGCTTGCTATGTGTTGCACGCAGTAGACATGATAACCGTGGGGAGGTTGCCAACCAAATGCTTCGTTAGTGACATCAGACTTTATACTCGCGTGTCGATCAGATATCAGACAAATACCATTTTTATCTGTGACGTGTTCACGCAAGTGTGGCAAAAACCATGACCACGCTGTCAACGTCTTACCTTCGACCACCGCGAATGCTAAAGGAAGGACACCACCATTTCCATCTTGTGATGTGGCCATTAAGAGGGTCCCACGGTATTTGCCGTACAAATGTGTTCCGTCAACTTGTATGATTGGCTTACAATACTTGATAGCCTCTTTACATTAACCAAAAGTCCAAAACATTCTATGAAACTGACGATGTTCGCGACTAACCGTATTCCCAACGATAAAATCGTCATGTCGTATTTGAAAATATAATCCAAGAGAATGATTTTGCATGTGTGTTAGCCACGACGACAGTTTCACATATGACTCTTCCCAATCTCCATATTCTATTGCAATGGCTTTTTGTTTTGCCAACCAAACTTTTTTGTACGACACCTTGTATGCAAATTCATTGTTAATCCTCTCTTGAATCAAAGAAACTTTTATTGATGGATCTTCTCTGATCATGCCTATCAATAGAATAACAAAATTTAAATGATAATTAACGCTAAAGAATAACATAATATGAACATAAAATACGTACCTACTACACAAGTGGCAATTAAATTTGAATCAAGCTTCTCGTGATCTTGGGTCATGGTCATATTCTATTGCAATGACTTTTTGTTTCGCCAACCAAGCTTTTTTGTACGACACCTTGTACGCAAATTCATTGTTAATCCTCTCTTGAATCAAAGAAACTTTTATTGATGGATCATCTCTGATCATGCCTGTCAATAGAATAACAAAATTTAAATGACAATTCACGCTAAAGAATAACATAATATGAACATAAAATACATACCTACTACACAAGTGGCAATTAAATTTGAATCAAGCTTCTCGTGATCTTGGGTCATGGTCATATTGAGACATGTGTGTGGTTCACCCCATTGAGTGACTTTCCATGAATCAGTTTTTTTCAATAAAATTGCCCTCATATAGAAAGGGCAAGGACAATCTGCATTTTTATTCAAGCAACAAACGACATACTTCTCCCATTTGCTTTCAACCACTTTGAAACTTTGATGCACCTTCATAACATATTGTTTGACTGCATTCTTGACTACATCTTTACTATCAAAATCCATGCCAACATATAATTCTTGGCCAACATTAAAACTGGATGGCATCTCCAAACCACAAATGTCATCTTCATCAGGATGACTCCAGTTGATATTATTATAATGCAAAGCATCATTCCAAAATGGATTTTGAATTCCTTGTACACCTAATAGTCCAAATAAAATAATTGAAATTAAATATAATTGTGGTCAAATAATAAATGTATTCACCTATTTTTTTAAGGAAATTATACCTTTTGTTGGGTGAACAATTCTTATTGGTTGAATGATGTCGGTGACTTCATCGTCTGTATCAGATATACCGTCAACACTGTCATCTTCATCTAAAGACTCTTCAACGTATGAGTTAGACACAAGATAATCATCATCATCTTCGTCAACATGTAAATTGCTCATATTTGTTGGCGCTTGTGTCTCATCATTAGATAAACAATTTCCACATGATGTAAGCGAATTTGCAAAATGAAACATTGAACCACCAGCCACATCCTTTTCTATGTACAATTCCAGAACTGACATTTGTTCTTGTTGTTTAAAACTTTCCAGCATCGTTTCAACGTCTTCGTCATCACAAATTTGCAAGGCAATATATTTTCCTGACACTAAAAATCTACAACTGATAGCAGAAATAATTTCATTATTTTGTAACTTTACCTTATCTCCAATTTTTTTCTTCAAAACATTGAAACTAATTCCACGTTTAATCTGAATCGCTTTTTTACTGCCTTCAAATATTACACCATCATTATCTTCATATACCCTTCAATTGAAATATAATACTGTTATAACCGAATTCATGATGTACCTACAAAAACAATATTTTAAATAATTAACCATAATAAATTCAAAATAATAAAATGAAATCACAAAAAGTCCCTTTACTGGAACTTCACATTATAATTTTATTCTATACAAAAAATATTAACTTTAAATAAATATAATGGTACATACTTAAAAAATATAAGCGATTCCAACGTACTAATTTTAAAGGCAAAATAAACCATAACCAAAGTTAGTATTATAAATAATTAACGTTAACAATAATAACTTCTAAATAAATAAACATAATTACAAAATTACTACAAATACATTAAAATAAAAATGACGCCATAAACTTAAAAGTATAAATTTAAAAACGTTGAACTAAACAACACTTTAAAAGTACACATATTAATTACATACTACACACTTCATATTAAAATTTAAAATACCATTCAAGTTCAACGCTCATAAATTTTTATCACATACCAACAAATCATTAAAATCAACCTAAAGTAATTTTAAAAAAATATTACTACAGCCTCATATTAAAAAAAATTCCACACTCAAAATACTTCAAATAAATATGATGGTACAAAATTTTTTAGTTTTAAAAACTTTTAAAAGTATACACTTGTTCAATTTTTAAAACAATAACAAAACATCAACACCAACCTAATCTAATTAAAAATATAATAAAAACTTGAAATTCAAAATACAATTTTCGGACAAAATTTTTTCTTCAAATAAAGATGATGGTACAAATTTCTTTTATTTTAAACACACACCAACAACCATATGAAATATAAAGCTAATTTTATTACAAATTTATTCAAAACTTCACATTCAAAAAAAATTACTTGACTGAAAATATTGATGCTACAAATTACCTGAATCACCAAATTTGGAAAGCTTATGGCAAAAAGTAAACGTGAGAAGGAGGAAATTTTGAGAGAGTTTTAAAAAAACTGGAACACACAATGAAACTGTAACGTGAGGAGGAGAATATATACACTGAAATCGCCAATGGAGCTGGCACCTCCCACGCCTAACTCGCCAATACCATTGGCAACTCCAGTTTAGGCTAAATCGCCCATAGGAGTGGTGATTTCCTTGTCCCACGCGCCTTTGCAAAAGCTGAAGCATGGCCTGCAAAGCTGAACCTCTTGCAAAGCTACCTCTTGCGCCTAGCTAGTGGAACTCGCCAGTCAAACTGGCGGTTCCCTATGCATGCATATATCGCCAGTGGAAATGGCGATTTGTTCACGGAGACCAAACTCGCCAGTGGTTCTGGCAGTTTGGGTGCTGCATGCATGCAAAACAGGTACAAAAGAGCCCCCAGCTGGAAAATGTTTTAAAACAATCCCATCTGGGAAAATAGTTTATAAAACTACCCCAAATGAGGAAATTTGCCAAAATAAGTTTCCCATATAAACAAGTCAAACTTCGAATGGGTTGTTATTTATTTCTAAAGGTGTTGTGAATGTAAGCCAATTTTATCAGTTGAGTCTTACTCATCTGATATGACTACATTATTTAGGAGAAAACAGCTTTCAAATGAGGATCTTGACACGTGGATATGAACAAATTGATTATCCAATTTTAATAGAAGATTATGTTGATAAAGATTCTAAGCACAATGATATGCATGATGACGAACAAAATGTTGAGAGGGAACAAATTGGAGTTCATGACAATAGAATTATTGTTGAACGAGAAGGAAGAAGCTAGACGAAAGTTTTAAGTAAAACTACTATTTTGAAAAAACAAGCAGTGGTAAATTATTTTGTTTCTTTAGTTTTTAGGTACATATTATTTTATGTTTTAAGGACTTTAAGTACTTATTGTAAAATCTGTTCTTGCAACCAATCCCAGCAAAAATTGTTGAGAACTTCATTCCTTTATGTCAAGATAGCATTTGGTTGGAAGATGATGATGGTATTGTACATCCATGTATGCTTGGAGGACATCGTAGAAGAGACAATGAATGTTATCTTACTTCTGGTTGGTATGACTTTGTCAAGGCCAAAGGATTGAAGCCAAAAGTTGTAATTCATTTTTCTTTCCCCCTAGATCCATGAATCCTGTCCATTAGCTTCTAAAGTGTGTTATTATGAATATTTATTATTTAAATTTACTTTTAGACAACTATTGATGTGTAATATTTACTTGAATATTTTGAATTATGTTTATAATTATAATGTTTTATTTATTCTGAAAAAGGAGGAAATTCATAATATTTTTTTATTGAATTTTTATTGTCTATAAAGTGAATAATGTATTATGTTGATACCGCAAGTATATGAAAGGTGAGAAAAAAGGTTTCACATGTATAACAACATGAAAAAAAATTAAAAGTTGGGTTCTTTTGCTTGCAAAGCCAACCTAGCTAATACCTCATGTTTGAACGTTTGGTCATTTGTGAAAATCCAAATTGGTTATCAAAAGGGAGGATTCTCTATATTGGGGGAGATGCAAAATCAAATAGAAAACAACGTACAACTTGCAATTAGATTAAAATCTTATGCATTTGTATTTTTTTTTCTACAACCAGCTTGAAATCTTATAATGGGTTATTTTGTGTATTTTTTTCTTATTATTTTGAATTTTGATATGTTTTATATATTCTATAAACTTCACTAAAAATATGTGATATACTAAGAAAATATTAATTTTTTTTGCTAAACTGATATATATAGTAAAAAAACCGTGTCAGCTATGCTAATGTTAGTATAAAAGCTAATAGCTAACTTTAGCAAAAAGCAAACGTCTCCCTCGTTTCTCACATCAATGTCAGAGTGGTGGGAAAAGGACAGGACATCAATGACTTATGGAGAACTCGTCTCCTCTCTCTTTGTTATCTCATACACTTTCTCTCTCTACGCTGTATTTGCTCTCTTTGTCCTTTCTCGATTTTTTTACCATACTCCACCTTCGGTTTTTTTACCATACTACATCTTTTTTCAAAATTTGTTTGAAATACACTATTTTGGAAATTAATTCCCACACTATACCACTTTGAGCAACATTCACGGAAGTCGGGTTCTGACACCTCGACTTTCCTTCTTCCTTTTTTTTTATAAAAAAGTTTATATATTATTAAAATTAAATATTATATTATATAAAATTATTTTTAATTTATTTGAAAATTATTTATTTATTAAATTAATTTATGTAATATTATTTTATAATTTTTTGTAAAGAGAAATATACATATAAAGAAAAATATAAAAATTGGATAAAATTAGAGTATAATTTTTTATTTATGTTATATGTAATTGTGTAGTTAAATTTATGTTTTGTTAATTTTTGTATGTTCTTGTAATTAAAAAATAATAAAATTAGTTAGTAGTATTAAAATACAGTAAAAAAAAAAACACCGCAAAAAAATATATGACAAATCTGTCATAGACAAAATACTCAAATTACAATAACTGAAATGATACTAGACAATAATAAAACATATTAAAAATTACAATTACAATGCAAACATAACAAAACTAATGAGGATCTGAAATATGTTGTGCAGAATATATGTCTTCTTCTATTTAGATTACTGGTTTGCTAAAAATAGCCCAAATTTCTATTGTGCAGAATCGTTTCCAATAGTTGGATTGTGCTAACACCTTTAGCACGTCTTCATCATTTTTCCATTCTGTTATGTCATATTCAATCAAATTTTTGGAATACTTAGAATGACCTGGTTGTCGAAAGAACAATCGTCTAACCAACTGTGATCCGTGAATTCCATTAGGGGGAACACCTGTAGGTGCAACTTGCTTGATTAAATCCTTGAGTTTCTCCATGCCACATCCCGACGAAATGCCAAATCTTATTGGATTAGTTCCAGTAAAGGAGTAACCCAAAAACTCACCTTGACGTGGTATGTTCCACTTCCCGTTGCAATACATAATTGTATCATGAGTAGGAGTGATGGTTGATTGAAGCAAGTTGAGTATAGCATCCGGTGTTCTAATAATGGTACATAATAATTCTATAGGGCCAATACACGAGTATTGCTCATTGCACATTAACATTGTGTAAACATCATCATCATCTTTCAATTGTAAAGATTGAAAAAAATATTGTTGACCTGCATCTATGAATGGTTGTCGGTAGTAGATTTCATCCAGTAATTGATCGTTGGTTAGTTGAAGGGTGTTGTGCATTCTACGCTTGAGTGTATCAAAAGAACAGTTGTTAGGAACTCGCATTGGTGTTGGAATGAGACTTTGAAAATAAACACCAGTTTGGTTGTAACTGATTGATCCATTTGGTAAAATGAAAGCTAATATGGAGTTAGTAATGCTCTGACTGCTTGTTTCTCCCAAAAATGACATAGTAATAAGATTGAATTTGGTTTGTGAAATTATGTTGTGTGAGATTGTGTGTTTGTATTGTGTCTATGTTGTGTTATTTATAGTTGTATGAGTATTCTACCACGTTGATGTGTATTGGAATCCAATGTTTCTTTTTCCCTAGTAAGTGATGTAGCAGACGTCCATTATAATTTCAGAGTGAACAAAGACATTATGAGTTGTCCATCTTATGTCAGTTTTGCACACGTCTCTAAAAATTAAATGTATCACCTATAAAATTGACATGAAATGGACAGCTCATAATGCAGAGTGTTGTTAATTTGGACTGTGATTTTTCCCATGTAATTAAAGCAACAGACGTTCATGATGATTGATGCAGTACAGTCACCAAATATAATCACTGCAATACAGTCATCAATTACAGATAATGGTGTTACGCCTATAATTAATACCCTTTGGTATCGTTGTCTTGTATATCAATTAAATGGTGAAGTTCAATATAAGGCAATTCAAATTATTGACGAAGAAGGTGTCTCATGCATGTTTCATACATTTCTCAATATGAGAAGTGTAATATGTATGGAACTTAAAGTTGATGTTCATAATTCATTATCACCTACTCAAGTTAATGACCTAAGTTGGGCCGACTTGGAGCAGAAGCGGGAGAATACCATGAAATTAGAATGAATAATTTAACATATTTTGTTGTTGTATTGCATTGAAGTTTTTCTCCGTCTTTATTATCTAGTTGTAGTTGTTGCATGCTTTGAAGTTGTTATTTTTAATTTACTTCAGTAATAATAGTCTACATATACATCATTTCAGAGATGCGGAGCAATGTCAGACCTAACCCTCACATGCACTGACACCCCATTAAAGTGTGGTGTTGCACACTGTTCACTCACATGCGTATGTTTATCCCATTAACATGTTTCTGAACAATTCATCTTCCAATCTAACACTCTCACCTAACCCTCCCATCTAACCCTCGTAACTAACTCTCCCACCTAACCTTCCAATCTAACTTTCCCATCTAACCTTCCAATCTAACACTCTCACCTAACCCTCCCATCTAACCCTCATAACTAACTCTCCCACCTAACCTTCCAATCTAACTCTCCCATCTAACCTTCCAATCTAACACTCCCACCTGACCCTCCCATCTAACCCTCGTAACTAACTCTCCCAACCTAACATTCCAATCTAACTCTCCCACCTAACATTCCAATCTAACTCTGGTACTAAACTTTCTCAGCCTATATATAATATCACCATTTGACAACAACATATCACACACAACAATTTTCTCACAAAACAAAACTCGATTTGTAACTCTCACACAATTTCCACTCATATCCCATAAGCACCACCATAGCTCCACCTAAAGAAATTCCGACCCTCATTTACCACAGTGGTCACATTGTAGACGATCCAGTTCAAGGATCGACGTACCAATGTACGACCCTAATATTTTTTTACGCCAATCATTCTATTACGTTTACACAATTCATTCGAAAAATTAACAATCGTCTTCCTACTCGAGCAACTGAACAAGTTGCTCAATTGTTATTTCGTGTCCCTATTTCAATTCATCTCGGTTAGACACGTTTTATTTCAGCTCAACTATTCGACAATGATGATCTTAGAGGCGCGATGGAAACAATTATCCAGAATCCACAATTGAATTATGCCAAATTCTATGCTGTTACTGAGCTTATTCCTCAACCACAACCATCGTCTCCACAACCCTCATGTCCACAACTACAACTACCGCCTCCAAAACAGTTACCGTACAACAACATAGACCTCAATAATCCAGTATCTTCATACAACAACCTTGAATCACAAGACCCCTTTGACATTTATACTTCATACACACAAATATTATCCGAGAATGATTCCTTTTTTCATGGCCAACAAACCTCCTTTGACAAACAAAACCATCCTTCATCCCCCTTTACGCCACCTTCACAGCTACCACAAATGCAAACATCAAATCGAGATGAACATCCCATTGCTAATGAAGATCTTATTATAAGATTTCATCATGAAAACATGGATGATTTTACTGAGGATGAGGATCAACAGTTCTTTGATCACATCAATCAGCAAAGCGATGACCAAAGTGATGACCAAACCGATGACGAGGGTGTTGGCAGACCAACGACACCTCCGTCACCTCCGTTGCAATATCAGCAACCTAGGTGTCCAGTAGACTTGAACTTTGACCACCTACCACACTATATTGATCGACACCATTTTGTTCATCAGCAACACAATGTACAACCACCAGTCGGTGTACTCGAGGTTGGCATGACCTTCGATGACAAAGCACAATGTATTTGAGCAATCAAGGAATACAACATCAGAAATCATTTTGATTGCAAAACAATTTACTCTGACCAAAGAAGGCTAAACTTCATCTGCAAGTTACATGAAAATGGTTGTACATGGAGCTTGGGCGCATGCAATTCAAAGAGGCATAACAAATGGATTATCAAGAGTATCAGAGGTCATCACACTTGTCTCGTGCCGATGCTCAGACAAGATCATCGCCAACTCAACAAACACGTCATAGCACAGATCATCCAACCAATTGTCAAAACAAACCCAACTGTCTCCATCAAGACGTTGATTGCAGAGATCAAAGCGTTCATGAATTATACCCCATCCTACAAGAAGACAGGGTTAGCAAAGCAAAAAGCATTGGAGATGATTCATGGAAACTGGGAAGAATCATATGCCAAACTGCCAAAACTTTTCGGAGCTTTGCAATCTTGTGTTCTCGGGACTGTGGTCGCTGCTCAAACAGAATCCTTGTATGAGGGGGGGGGGGGAAATAGTACCGGGCAAAATATTGTTTAAACGTGTCTTTTGGTCATTTGGTCCATGCATTAATGGTTCTGTATATTGCAAACCCATTGTACAAGTAGATGGTACATGGCTTTACGGAAAGTATATTGGCACACTGTTGATAGCTACCGCACAAGATGGAGCTAACCATATCTTCCCGATTGCCTATGCCATTGTAGAAGGGGAGACAACTTCAGCTTGGGGGTTTTTTCTAAAGAATTTGAGAAGACATGTTACTCCGCAAATTAACATTTCTCTTATTTCAGACCAACACCCCTCAATTATAAGTGCCTACAGCAACCCAAGTAACTTATGGGTCCAAGACACATCCCATTTCTTTTGCATGCGCCACATTGCACAAAACTTTCTTCGTGGTAACTCAAACTGCAAACATTTAAAGAAACCACTTATGTTGGCTGGTGAGAATCTATTTTATTTATTCGTTATAATTTTCTTTCAATCAAATTTTATAACATAATACATTGATTAAATATTTACAGGGTACGCATACACGGAGAAGATGCACTGGCAACATCTTGGGGATATTCGTGCGAATAAGCCAAGTGCAGCTGAATGGCTTGATCAATTACCCAAACAAAAATGGGTACAATGCTTTGATGAGGGGAAACGTTGGGGACATATGACTACCAATTTGTCGGAGTCTGATAATTCCATGTTAAAAAACACAAGACATTTGCCGGTGTCATCGTTGGTTGAGGAGACCTATTTCAAGACCGCACAACTCTTTGCTAATAGAGGTCGACAAACTCAGGCAATGATCAACTCCGGCTCACAGTATTCTGAAGTCGTCTTCGATGCAATCAATAGTGGTCAACAAGAATCTAATACATACATTGTAAATGAATTTGACAGACACAATCACACTTTTATTATAACAGAGACTCAATCCCCACTTGAAACACCCAGACCACCTGGAAGGTTTAGAGTAATGTTACAATCCCAAAAGTGTGATTGTGGTGAATTTCAGGCTAAACATTTACCGTGTTCTCACGTCATGGCTGCCTGTAAATCTGTCAATGTTGATCCCATGACCTATGTGCCGATGATATTCACTTTACAACACATTTTGTACATCTACGACAACTCCTTTGGTTTATTGCCACACGAATCAATGTGGCAAGAATATGAAGGAGATCAGTGGGGTCCTGATCCAAGGAGAAAGAGGACTGCAAAGGGTCGTCCTGTTTCAACTCGCATTCTGAGATGGACGAAGACAAAAATGAACGAGCAAGTAGAAAAAAATGTGGACTTTGCCGGCAACATGGTCATAGCAGAAATAATTATCCTAATGTATCCTCGTCTTAGTTTTTCCTTAGACAAATGTCATTGTTTAAATATTTTATTGATGACGTAGTATAATGTTCTTATATAAATAAATTGTTAAAAGCTTTAGTTTTATCATTTTTAATTAAATCTAATAACATAAACAAACTAATTATATTTAGCAAAATAGTTAAATTAAAATTTTTAAAATTCAGATTATTATACAAAATAAATATTTACTAAAATAAATATATTATTATACAAAATTCAGATTTTAAAACATATATTCACCCAAAAAATATCTTAAATAATTTAAATAATATAACAAAAATACTTAAATTTAATAATATCATTTTCTTAATAACAAAATTAAATTATAAAATAATATTACATAAATTAATTTAATAAATAAATAATTTTCAAATCAATTAAAAATAATTTTATATAATATAATATTTAATTTTAATAATATATAAACTTTTTTATAAAAAGAAAAGGAAGAAGGGAAGTCGGGGTGCAAAACCCGACTTCCGTGAATGATGTTGAAAGTGGTGTAGTTTGGGAATTAATTCCCAAAATAGTGTATTTCAAGCAAATTTTGGAGAGAGAAGGTGTAGTATGGTAAAAAAAACCCTTTCTCACTACCTCACTTTGCTTCTTCTCCTTCGTCACAGAGATCTTCTCCTTCTTCTTCGACGTGAACATCTGCTACGTCGCGAGCATGTTTGCCGAAGGATCCGTGTCGATTCTAGAAAGGATTTTCTCATCTCCACTTTTTATTTTTATTTATTTATTCCAAGATGCCGACGAGGCTCTCTTCGCACTCTGTGTCTCTCTTTGATTTTGCTCCTTCGTTGCAGCTTTCTTCTGCGCCTTCAACCTTTGTGGTGGAACATATTTTTTAATAACAGTTACTAATGTTGGTTGTGATTTGTGTAATGTCCTTGAAAAAACTATCCTTTTTGTCTTTAGGGGTCAAGTTTTATGAATAAGTTTGTTTGAATATGAATAACTTTAGACTATTTTGTGTGGTGTTGTTAACTTTGAGAATGTCCATGTGCTGAGTAAGCTATATGCAGATTTAGGATTGTTATATATCATACTTTGGGAGTTATAAAATCTGTAGCTTTTACATATTGAACTGCAGATGTTAGTCACCTTTGACTCTTATATATTGAACTGTGGTTGTTATAATTATCTAGGATTCCTTAGGTTGAGTTTGAAGATTTTATCATCTGCGATTTGTGAGTATTATGATTGTGTGGCTTTTAGACATTTGTCATTTTACATATTTTGTGGCTTTTAGAAATATATCATGTGTGGATTGATAGTTATTGGTTGATCTTTTGCATGTCAACGATGTGAATATTAGTTAAGACATAATTGAGTGACAGTTTGTATCTTAATGAAAAATCATTCATGAATTGAACAACCAAGAATGACACGTAAATGTAACTGGATAAGTTAGATTGATGATTCAAAAGAAACGCAGAAATTGGCAATCAGAATCACAAATATTTGGAATGTTTTGAGAACTCCAAGATCCAATATTGAAATGATCTTCATGGAACAAAAGGTGAGCATTTCTTTATCTAAACTGTACATTAATGCAAAACTTCCTGAGTTTGAGGAATTTATCAAAAGGTATCTTTTTACACTATCAAAAGATAGCATATGGAAATTACCACCATAGTTAGGTTAAATTTATAACATGTTATATATGTTTTCAGGATTGATTCTGTCGGGCTTAGTTAGATTGATCTCAATCAGAAAACCATACAAAAATTCTCTCAATCCTCTAAATTTTCATTTGAAGACAAGTTTCTTTATAATGCTAAAATTAAAAGCTTGGGAGAACTAAGTGATATATGTCGCCTCCTGGTGTCGCCCCCCCTCCCCCCCAACCCGACCCACGACAGAGCCTAACCCCAACCTCTTCGTCTTTGGTTTCTTTCTCTCTTAATTTTCTTTCACTGTTAATCAAATTAAATTATTGTTTTATTTATTTACTATCATTGTTGTCAGTAATAGAAAGTTCTAGACTTGTTGTCATTTGATACTGTATACTTAGTATAATCAGGTGTTATTATGAATTGTGAGTTGAATGTGTGCGTTTTGATGTAGTTGTGCGTGTTTTAGGTTTTGACAGGGTTAAGGTTTTGAGTAGATTTTCTTGTTTAACTTTGATTATGTAACATGTGAATTGGAGGGAGGAATTTTGGCTCGCAATTCTGTTTGCAAGGAGGTACATGTGGCAGCAAATCCGCATAGCATAGGGGTCAGGAAAAGCACACGCACAAGGAGAGAGTATATAAGGTTGCGAGGCTGCACACTTTAAGGACGTGAAAGGTGTATTTTCTCTTTGATTCTCTTCTGCAATATTTCTCTGATTCCTTCTTCTTATCTTCTTTGTTGTCCATTCTATAACCTTCTTGTACTTCATTCTCAGGTGATCGTCATTAGCTGAAATGGTGATCGTGGTTGTTGCTCTTTATCGTTAATTGTCTTTCCTTTTCTATTTGAGAACCTTGTGACTGTTTCTTTTCAAATTTCCACTGTAATTGCTCTATTTCTGTTTCAATACTACTATACTGTTTCATTGGTGCTTTCATTGTCATCTATGGCCGAGCACAACGAGCACACTCATCTTCAACAACACCAATCACAAGTTGCAATGCTGACAGCGTGGATGGAGGACCAACGTTCCAAGGACCAGCAATTACAAGATCGTTTCGATCAGATGCAGAGATCCACAGAACTGTTGATTCAGAATCTAGTGGCGGCCATTGGTGGTTCGAGCTCAAGAGGAGGTACTTCGAATAATCTAGTTATCCATTTAGTTTTGATTTCATCTGCTACAGCTGTGAAGGAAATTTCATTGGGTTTTCCCCATTTTGATGGTCAATCACCAGTAATAGAGTGGATTTTTAAGGTTGAGAAATTCTTCAATTATCACCACACTCCTGATCAGGATCGTGTGGATATTACTTCCATTCATTTTAAGAAGGATGTGATACCTTGGTTTCAGATGCTTCAACGGTTACAAACGGTGAATACGTGGGCTGAGCTCTGACGAGCATTGGAATCTCAATTTGGACCCTCACTATTTGATTGTCATATGGCTGAGTTATTCAAACTTCAACAAGTTGGTACGGTTGCTGATTATTATCTAAAATTTATGGGGTTAGCTCATAGCTCTGAAGGTTTGACTCCTGAGGCATGGTTTAATTGTTTTATTAGTGGATTGAACGAAGACATCCGTAGAGATGTAGTTGCTAAAGCTCCTGCTGATTTGTTGCGTGCAGTTTTCTTAGCAAAATTGTATGAGGAGAAATATGTTTCAGTGCCCAGTCCTCATTCTACCCTTTTTACACCTAGATATTCCACCTTATCTGCTTCAAATAATCATAATACTCAAAATACGGCCAGAAATTTTCGATTAAAAATAATTTACCTCCATTACTTCCTACTCCAAATGTCCATCCTATTTGAAATAACAATGTTAAAAAAATAAGCCTAGCTAAAATGCAGTTGAGAAGGGAGAAATGTTTATGCTATTTTTGTGATGAGAAGTTTTCATTCAATCATAAGTGTCCTAATAGACAACTTTTGTTGTTGCAATCTGAGACTGATGATGCTAAATTGGAGTTGCAACCAAGGAAACAAGGTTATACTATCGGCAAACTATATTGGGTGCTACTAAACACTGATGAATTATTTTACTTAAGAATGATGTTGGCTATGGCTAAAGGACCATGTAGCTACGAAGAAATTAGAATGTTGTTGGCGTAGAATATCGTACTTTTAGAGAAGTTTAGTTTGCTATGGGATTCCTTCATGATGATAGAGAATATATTGAGGCAATTAAAGAGGCCAACAACTAGGGATTAGGTCATTACCTTAGAAAGTTATTTGTGATAATGTTGATTTCAAATAGTATCAATAGACCTAAGCACCTTTGGGAGCACACATGAGTCTTCTTAGTGGATGGCATTTTACATGAGCAAAGGAGATTATCAAAGAATGAAGATACAAATCCAAATTTATCTACAATCTTTCAGCTGACTTTATTTTTATAGATATTTCTCAAATCAATTACTACATAGCATATTACTTGAATATTACCAGAGTTGCAATTGGAGGATGACAAATTAGAGAATTTAGCTCATTGCAAATTGAGGAATTTTTGTAGTGTAATAGAATAAGTTTAACAGATTATCCACCAATGTCATTTCCAATAGGTGCTATGACAACTTTTTTGGGAAATAGATTGATTTATGCATAATGAGACTACAATAAAGAACAACTAAAAGATGAATTCCAAAACTTATTTGGTTCCTTGACATGTAATGTAATTATATATGTGTGTATGTGTGTGTGCACTATTAGAAAATACACTTTCAACATCGGTTATTTAGAACATTCTGCATCGGTTCTAAAACCGATGTTGAAAGTGACGATGTTGAATGTATGAATGTTAACATCGGTTTTGGAGAACCGATGTTAACATACATATGACAACATCGGTACTCTAAATAACCGATGTTAAACACAATGAACAACAACAAAAAAAGTGTACGCATGATGAACGTTGACATCGGTTTTCCAGTAAAACCGATGTTAATATGTTATTTTAACATCGGTTTTCTAAAAAAATCGATGTTAATATATGCCCTTAACATCGGTTTTGCTAGAAAACCGATGTCAACGTTGATGATGCATACACTTATTTGGTATAGTTCTTTGTGTATAATATCGGTTATGTACAAATAACCGATGTTAACAGCGCAATATTCACATCAGTTATTTATAATTAACCGATGTTATTGTACAATAGTTGACATCGGTTATCCACAGATAACCGATGTTAAAATACAAACGCTGACATCGGTTATACTCAAATAACCGATGTTGCATTGGTTATCATATTAACATCGGTTTTTGTTAATAACCGATGTTGTTTTCAAGTATTTTTTTTATATATACTTTTTGTTTTTACATTAAACCCAAAATTGTACCTGTTAAATGCAATTTCAGGAGGCCCAATTCACAGCAAATAAACATTTTATTCTGCTTTCAAGCAGTTTTAATGATAATAAACATTAAATAATTGATTTATTATAAAGAACAATCATCAAATGAATTCAATGTTCATGTTACATAGAAAATGTAAAAAATGTTAAAAAATGTCCCTAAATCCTAGGCCTGATCTCTAACTCGGAGATAAAACTGTGCCCACTGGATCCGCAATGCTTTTAATCTCTCTGGCTCCAATGGTCTAGGATCGTTAAAATACTGCATGATGAAATAAATCTAATAAGTTAATAATGTAATACAAATTATAAATAAATTGATTTTCTTTGAAATAAACTTACCGCTTCCCAATTATTTCTAAAAGTTCCTAAAATGATGGTGGACATCCAGTGCATCACATAGTAGCCGCACTCAGTAGTTCCTTTTTGTCTATTACACTAAATACATAATTAAATTTGGATATTAATTAAACAACTAGTGTACAGACACATAAAGAAATATATATAAGTGGAAGTTTTATGTAAATGACGTACCTTGACGACAATCCACCTACCAGGAGCCTTTGATTTAGGCTATGGAGCATCATCAAGACCCTTGATAGCACTGTTCCATACGAGTAACAATTAAAAACTGGTGTTGTACGTTGAGGTATTACAATGCAAATGTATTGAAAAGAACATCAACCTATTAATAATTCCCTTAAGGTAGTTGTCTGGCCTGTTATGCAATGAACAAAACCAGACAACTAAGTGTTCCTTGGGCAGGATGACCACCATCTGCCAGTGTCCGCTGTAGTGGAACCTAAAATGGGTTAGTACATTAGTAAACATGAATTAAATTTATTTATTTTGTGACTTACCCATTTAGGTAGGCTCCAAGATACACATCGCGTTGTGAACTCTGCATCCAACTCTTTATGTAACTTTCAGATTCAAACTGCGATTGCCCAAACCTCTGAATGGACTGTGGCTCGAGGAATCCATAGATATCAGAATTCCCCGCTCGCATAAATGTTTCTGTGAGATGCCTGTTTATGTTAAGTCAAATTTAAATATTTATGAATTGAAATCCATAACTTAGGTAAATAAAAGCCTTTTATTTAAAGACTTACAGAATCCACAACTGTAACACTGATATGTTGAGACATTGACCACCGTGTGTGATTTCGGAGAGGTCTTCGTGCTTTATGTACAGGGGGAAATCTGGATTAACGACCCCGAACACAGTGGCATCCCATCTAACCTGATAAGGCCTCAAGAAAAGCTCTGGGATGGTCAATGTCATCAGATAAAGCAGATCATCGACCTCCGGATCGGGCTTCGGAGGTGGTTTTGGCGGAGACACATCTACCTATTCATGAAACAAAGTTAAATAGCCAAATTTGAGGCACGCTTAATGAATTAATTTAAAAAGAAGAAACATATAGTAAGGACAATAAGTACCTGGTGTGATAAAGACTTGACTAGATGTGTCGGCCAAGCAAGGAAGGTGTGAAGTGTCTGCCCCACTAAGGAAACCTCATCAATGGGTATAGGAACTGGAGCATCTGCATCTTTAACCTCATCCACACTCACCTTTACTTGGCCAGGCAACAAAGGAGTGTTATGAACAAGAGTGGATCCCTCATAAACTCTCCCCACGGCAACCAGGCGGGCAGGATCTGCTTCTATGTACAAGCCGCACTTGTCAGAGTCACCCGTCTCAGGATCGTTTCCTGAGGGATCAACACAACTCCCCTTTGTGCTCACTCGAGGACCGGAGGGACCAGGACCAACCAGAGTTGCAGCTCTGTGCACTCATTGTCATTAGATTTTGATAATTTATATCACTTGTAAAGCATGACAGCAAGTTTTCTTTTGGATTGAATTTCCTTTAATTTCTATATTAGTAACACTGGAGGTGAAGTAAAAAAAAGTAATTAATTACCAGGACAGAAGAATTTATCAGCCAATTTCTCAAGGGGGTCCTGTCGTTGTAAATATACCTACATCATTATCAACACAAGCATAAGATTGCTGTGTGTTTTTTTTTTATCAGCCAAAAATATAATATATTCATTAATAAGTACCAGAGGTACTAAATTGATACATATTTGTATAACTACGAATCATAGCTGATTCTCTAACAAGCCTTGATATTATACAAGTTGAAAGAAAACTACATAGGATAATAGTGCAGAGTTGTATCCTATTTCCCTATGTTGGGGACCTTGCAGTGTTAAGAGTGATTGTGGGTGCTTGCATATGCATGGCCACTTTCCCTTTGCTATTCCTAATGTATCTCAGTTGGCAGATACTGAGTTAAGGAAGTGAGAATAAAAACAGACAATTGATGATAAGAAAAAGGTTGGGAAACTGGTGATTCTGTGAACGTGGAATCGGCTTGTGTCTCATTCGTACGTGGAAAGCCCTTTCCACTCTTGGTTTCATTTTTATTTTTTTTATCTTATTAGAACAACAATCTGCCTCTAAAACATACTCACACAAGCCCTTGGTGTCACTTTGGACATTCCAAGCTCCAACCTTAGATTCTTTCTTATCAGAGGAAGCCCTTATATAATTGCTTCTGATTCCAAGTATGTGGAAAGTCTTGACAAGTTCAGTTCTTGTTACCCTTGCTGTCTCCCTCTCCCCCTACTCATGGTGGTCCACTCTCCCTCATCTCTCTCTGTCTCCTCCCGGTCTCTCTCTCTCCTCTCTCATCAATCCAGAAATTTCAGCAAGCAAAATAATAAGTCTTGCCAAAAGACAAGTGTGGTTAGTGAATGGAAGGTGTTTGTTAGAAAAAAGGAAAGTTGCCAAAAGCAGGCCCAACACAGGGGAGATCAATGCACACAGTGTGAGGCTCCTTTATCGGGTGACACCGTACCTCCTGCAGCTAATGAAAGTCCAGAAGCTAATGGAAATTCGAAGAAACCAGATGAAATAGACATCCAAGAGGCAAAGTCTCAATGGGAATTAGCAAAAAGCATGGGAGTTCATACTGAGTTACAATAGCCAACAGTCATCAGCAAGATAACGGAGATGGAAATCAGAGATAAGCAGGAGGTTGCAGAGATGGGAAAAAGACAAAGTGCACCATGAATATTGTATCCTACAACGTCAGAGGTCTCGGGAGAGGGGTTAAAAGGGCTGCAATTAGGAGGATGGTAAGGAAGCACAAAGTTGACATGATATGCATCCAAGAATCCAAGAGGGAGCTAATTGACAAGGCTACGTGCCAGGCCTTATAGGGGAATGCAGATATTGGATGGGAATTCCAGCCATCAATAAACGCAGCTGGTGGCTTAGTGTGTGTTTGGAATGAGAATGCATTCAGACTGGAAAGAAAGGAAATGGGAAGAGGATTTATTCTATTGGATGGAGTGTGGACCTAGGAAAATCAGAGAACATGTGTTGTGAATATTTACTCTCCGTGTGATAGTCAACAAAAGCGGATTCTATGGGATGCACTCAAGCAGATAAAACAACAAGACCCAGACTGTATATGGTGCTTTATGGGTGACTTCAACAATATAAGGCATCATTCTGAAAGAGTGGGTATATCACCTAGGGGAGCAGAAGCTAGTATTATCAATGATTTCAACGAATGGATTGCCTTTTCTACTGGGTTAGCTTGGGATTTCTTTTGGAGGGCAACACCAGAGGTGCTTGTATTTCTTTTAATTCAGTACCACTTGTACTGCTTTGATTATCTTAATAATATAATATATTTTATGCCTTCCAAAAAAAAAAGGAAATACCTAATAGGACAAAGGGAAAAGTCATCTGAGCACATCATATATAATACTACTGATTTCTGCTGTGCAAAAAAAAAAACCATACAAGAACAAAAAATGCTATTCAAGAAATTGAGGCAGCTACCAGATTTTTAGAACATACAACAAAGATTCATATTCATCCACATTCAGTACATTGCTGGAAACGAAGAGCAGAACCTAATGGATACACAACAAGGAGCGCATACCTTTTGATGCAAGGAGAAGCAACTGAGGAAAATAGTGACCAGAACCTAATGGATACACAGCTTTCCAAGCAACACAACCTGCATTCGAAACCCTAGCTAGTAGTAGTAACTATTTAAGAAACTAACTAACAATCTATAAGAAGAAAGACCACAAACACCACGTACGCGGAAGCACAAACTTACAATGAAGACATGAAGCTTACCTCGAACACAACAACGACAATGCCGGCGAGATTGTACCTCAGGTGAAATGTACCTCAGCAGACCACAAACACCACGTACTATCAGTCAAATGTACCTCAGGTGACCACCAATTCGCCAATCCTTGCACCAGAAACCAAAAAAGCTTCTTAGCTTAACCAAGGGTTCCAGAAACAGACCTAGCACGAAAGGGAGAACAACAGCCTTTGATAGAACAACACAGGTAGACGAAGCGTACTTTTCACGGTCTTCAGTGCAATGGAGAACAACAACCTTCGATGTTTACAGTGCAATGGAGAAGAGAGCGCGAAAGGGTTCACAGAAAAGAAGAAAGCGAAAGAGGCTAGGGTAAACGGAAAAGAAGGGAGCGCGAGCGAAATAGGTCGAGTCAAATACAATTTAAAATGTAAGTTTAACATCGGTTTTCAATAAAACACCGATGTTAACAAATTGATGTCAACGTTAACATCGGTTTTCTTCAAAAAACCGATGTTAACTGATTATATGTTAACATCAGTTTTCTGAAAACCGATGTTAACGAATCGCCTATAACATCAGTTTTTTTCAAAACCGATGTTAACGAATTGACTCTAACATCGGTTTTATGAAAATCAATGTTAACGTCGCTTCGTTAACATCGGTTTTCTTGAAAACCGATGTTAGAGTCACTTCGTTAACATCGGTTTTCATAAAACTGATGTTAAGAAATACACATTATTTACAATTATGCCACCGCGTTTATGTTAACATCGGTTTTTGACAAAACCGATGTTAATCCGCCGATGTTAAATCAGCTTTTTCTAGTAGTGGTGTAACCTTAGTTTAGACAACAATACAAATAGATTTTTCTACTAAATATTCTCATCTAAATCTGATTCAAATTAACTTTATTTCAGATGTGCAAAAAGGTATATTTGATATAATCATGAATGTGGTTAATCTACAACGTGGTGGAATTTTTTTCCTTTATGGTTATGGAGGAACAAACAAAACTTTTATGTGGAAGACACTATCTTCTGCATTGCGTTCAAATGAGTATATTGTTTTGACAATTGCATCAAGTGGAATAGCCTCTTTATTATTACCTGGAGGAAGAACTGCACACTCTAAATTTGCAATACATGTTCCTCCCTTAAAAATCAACTTGCAATGTTGTTCAAGATAGTGAATTAGTCGAGCTTTTGAAGGTCACCAAACTTATAATAAGGGATGAAACTCTAATGGCCCATAAGTTTTGTTTTGAAGCATTAGACAAAAGCTTCAAAGATATCATGAGTTCGTCTAATTATGACTCACCTGACTCACCTTTTGGTGAAAATGTAGTTGTATTTAGAGGAAACTTTAGACAAATACTAGTCACTCCAAGGGGTAGCTGATCTGATATTGTGAATGCTACTATAAATTCTTCATACCTTTGGCAATATTGTCAAGTATTAAAACTGACAAAGAACATGAGATTACAAAGTCATAGCAATAACTAAAATCCTCAAGAGCTTTAACAATTTGCAAAATGGTTGAACCAAATGACGGATATGCAGAAATAGAAATTCTTGATGAATTTCTAGTCACAGGTTATGTTGAACCAATTCAGGCGATTGTAAATTCAACATATCTAGATTTTGTTGAACATTACAACAACGAGAAGTTCCTAGATTCTAGAGCCATTTTGGCGTCAAATATTGACAATAGTGATCAAATTAACGATTACATTCTTTCTTTGGTTCTTGGTGATCATGAAGAATATCTTAGCTCTGACTAAGTTGACATGTCGGATACAATTGATAACACTCCACTAGAGGCAATTACTTTAGAATTTCTAAATACATTAAGAGTGTGTTTGAATGAGAAAATTTAAAATTCTAAAGAATTTTAAATTCTAAGAATTTCAAATGCTTCAATTTAAATTCTTTCATTTCTAAAATTTTATGTTTGGATAAAAAATTAGATTTTTTCATTTTTAAAAATTTGTGTTTGGATAAAGAAATTAAATTTATTAGAGATTGTTGTACATGCCCAGACTGAAGTTGGCAGAAATAAGTCCAGTCTTACATAACAAACAAGGTATGTAAAATATTTGAAAAAGCAAGTAGGTTGAGTTTGGATGGGGAAATGAGTCCATGTTAGCATACTCAGAGAACAGTACATTAGTATAGTAAAAGAAGCGAAACGACAAAAAAAAGAGAAAAAGAAGTAAAATAGAGCTAAAGTGAAATAGAAAATGAGGAAAGAAGTGTACTTATTGAGTAATTGAAGCAACGATGGTGGATGAGTGAGTGAATATGAGAAAATTGATTGGTGAGATCAAACAAGGGAGAAAGCGTGGAGGTGAGGAGGCGGAGGAGGGGATCGGAAAAGAGAAAGAGCGAAGGAAGCGATGTAGACGCCAAGGATGTCGGCAAGGGCGTCCCTGAGGAAAGCTCCGGAAGAGCGGAAGTAGCCGAGGTGATCAGCAGCCTCTTCGGCGGCGCCGGCGAGGAGAGAAAGCACAGATCTGATGGAAATAGTGTAGCGTCGGTATGGGTAAGGGGTGAGAGAAGCAAGGGCGTAGAAGAGAAATGTGAGCGAATAGTGAGAGAATGGAGGAGCCAGAGCACAAAAGAATTTCAAATTCTTTCATAAAATCAAAGAATTTGAAATGCCAATATTTAAGTTAACTAAAATCCCTGATGAAAATACTCAAATTTCAATTTCTTTCTAAAGTTTTATCCAAACATCTTATTTAATTGAAAATTAATTAAAATCCTTTAAAAAATTGAATTACCCTAATAAATTTCTCCATCCAAATATACTCTAAAGACATTTGATTATTCCTAATCATAGCATCAAATTAAAGACCGATACTCCAATTATGTTGCTCAGGAATCTGGATCAATCTGAAGGCCTATGCAATGGAACAAGATTACCAATAACAAGACTTGCAAATCATGTCATTGAAGCAAGAATCATTTCTAGAATGAACATAGGAAATCTAGTTTACATTCCTAGAATGTCTTTGTCTCCATCTTAATCACTTTGGCTTGTCAAACTTATCATAAGACAATTTCTTTTAATTGCCTCATATGTTATGACTATTTACAAGTCTCAAGGGCAATCACTTCAAATCATCGGATTATATTTGCCTAAACCTGTATTTAGTCATGGATAACTCTATGAGGCCTTTTCAAGAGTCTAGAGTAAGGCAGGATTAAAAATACTAATACATGAAAAAGAAGGAAAAAAATTAAAGACAACCATGAATGTGGTTTTCAAGGAAGTTTTCCAAAATCTATAGTAAGTATTTCAAAATTGATTCATTGTATTTATAATATTTATCTTTCTATAAAACACTAATCATATTCCTGATAATATGCAGATTTGCACACTACAACAACAATTGAGTGCATTTTCAATTGACATTGAATATAGTCTATTAAGTGCTTTTAGTAAATGATGTTCTCGGATTCAGTACTCTTGCTTCCAATTCACAAATTCAATAATTATTGACAATACACTTTCCGATATAAAAATCTAAAGAAGGATAATGCCAACTATTATATTACAAATTCTACTGATGAATATTTTTAGAGATATACATTTGTGCTAACACTAATTAGTCAATATTTGAATTTCTGATTACATAAAACACTAATTTGCTAATATAATTTGTCACTAGGTATCATTTTACCACAACAAATTCAACCACGTCTGTACATGCAACAGACTATACATTTACCAACTTTTGTCAACTTTGGTTATAAGTTTCTTTTGAAAAGGGTTTGTAATATCTGTATTAGAACATCCAAATACAATTTTGTTGTTTTTCTAATTTATTGTAACAAGAAATTTATATTTAAGATATGAGATGTGATTAAACTCCTTTCTTAATACTGCAACTCTATTTTTTTGGCTTTGTAGTTTATTGTCAATCCTAGCTGTGTTACATACATTCATTCAAAAAGGCAATCACTAAAAATATTTTGCTTTTTTAAAAGCCAATCAATAGTATATCTTTCTTTTAAATATATAGTTTTAATTAATCTCTCATTTCAAATATATATCATTTGTCAATTGATATAAAAAGCAAGTAGGCAGTGGTATTACTCGTGCATACGCATAGGTATCATCCTAGTTTTCTATTTAAAATATGTTTAAGAAATTTTATAATAATTTGTTAATAATTAAAAAAGTTAATATTTTTAAGACTAAAAATAATAACTTAAAGGGAAAAAAGTATGAAAGGTATTCTACCATAAAATTTTCGCATTTGTGAGGGAGAGGAAAGTTTTCTTCCAAAAAGTTATGCTTAATCAACATTTTGTTCTTATAATATATATATATATATATATATATATATATATATATATATATTGATAACCGTTAAATATGAGTTATTTTTTATGATAAAAATATATTGAAAATATCTTTAAAAATACTTATTTAGTAGTTATTTTTTACTTAAATGATAGGAATTGATATTTTTCTTATTTATGATTTGCAAATATGAAAATGAGGAATTAAAAGCAACAAAAATTTAGAAGATATAAAAAAAAATATATAAATAAGGAAATTTTTTTGGCATCAGACCCAAGTCCACTCCAACAACTATAAAAAGAAAGTCAAGTCCAAGTTCATTCCAACTGTTATAAAAAGGGAGTCAAGCCAAGGAGAAAAAAATACACCGAGTCTTAGAACACTCTCTAATACACACCTAAAGCTTAAGAACTCTTCCTTAGGGAATTCTTTCTTCTCTTTCATCATTTTCTATTCCTTTTTTCCATCCTTTCTTCTCCATCGGTTATTATACCTCTCTTTTGTTGTAAGGTCCTTTATGGCTATGAGAGGTTAAAACCTTAGTTAGGGTCTGGCAAGCCTAAAAAGCCAAAAGAAGTATTGTACACTTCATATTTATCAATGCAAACAGGTGTTTTTTTTCCTATTATCCTTTCTTACTTTTAATTTCATGCATTATTTATCCTTGTATCATCTTTAGGGGTTAGGTGTTCGAGAGAGGGTAACCCTTAATAGAAAAACAAGGAAGGTTTTGCATGCATCTGTTTTAGGAATTAGTCGCTTGACAGAGGGTAATTTCTAATAGAACTAAAAGGAAGGAGTATTTTAATAAAAATCATTATTAGACATAGAGTGATTACATTATGCTCATGCATCAAAACAAACATCTAGAATTAGAACTTTATGCATTTTATCTATTGACTCTTTGCAAAGACATTTGGGAGATAGATAGGTAAAATATGCTTGTCATCATGAGACATCAGGGGCAAGTATTCTAACAGATGTAGGTAGGATAAATACACCTGATTGATAGAGAAAAATCACAAATAATACATTTTAGGCAAATAAGGCATGCTAGGTCCTAACATTCTCATACCATTGAATTTCCTATTATTTCTTTTGTTTTGTATTAAAAGTTATTATTTTATACTTTGTTCTTTTAAATTTATCTTTTATACCTCATCTTATCTTTTTCTCTTATAAATTGGAAATTATCCAACACAAGTACAAAACAAAGTCCATGTGAAAATCGACACTCGGACTTCCGAGTCTTTATTACTTGGACATTTGGTACACTTGCCGAGTAGGTATCCTATTCATATTCTTATTATCTCAAATCAGTGATATTTCACCACTCACCTTTAAAAAGGATTTCAACTCTTCAAAAAATGATAACACAAAAAATATTAAAAAAAATAACAACATATACAACATAAAATTATTTTCAGTTTAAACAATTTAAACATAAATATAGAAAATTAAAAAGAAAAAAAAATTAAAAAAAAAGAAAAAAAACAATTATGAAATCGATTCCTAGAGAATTGATTTCCTAACATGATTATGAAAAAAATAACGCCTATATAAAAAATAGTACTTAAGAAATCAATTCATGAGGAACTAATTTCTTAAGTAATGAAAAAAAAAAGCAAGTGAGAAATCAATTTGAGGGGAATCGATCTCTCACTTGCTACAGTGTTTTGCATAATTTGGGTAAATATTTTTTGGGCTGTATTATTTGGATAAATATTTATTTTTATATATACTTTTATGTAAAAGCCTCACTAAAATAAGCTCGTGTATTAGACAAGCTTATTTTGATCAAAGGCGCTTAGAACCTAGTCAAATGATCTTATAAGTTTCCCAAAAGGCTTACCTAACATAACTTTTATTATTAGTTTCTAACGTTACAAAAAAGACTACTTATTTGAAAACTCCACTTAAAAGTAGCATTTTTAAAAATGCTAGAGTCTGCGTGCTAAAATATTTTCTAGGTTGAATGTTCTTTGAAGCCTATGCTGATCTCATATGGTTGGAGTATTCTCACAAAACAAAGTGACCCTAACTGGTCTCCCTATGATTTTACCTAGTGAGAGTGACTTGACTTATAAATGTGTGGTCCGTCTTGTCATGTACTCCTGGGCGCCTAAAGAGATTTTTCACTAACATGGTACCACATTACATATAGGATTGAGTCTTAGTATATTTGTTGCATAACGCTTGTGTACTGATCAATATTGATTGGTTGAGCGATATTGTATTTTGATCCTTGAGTACGTGAATGATGTGACAATGTGTGAGACGTGTAGTATTGAGATGTAATGTTACGCGATAAGTGGTGTAATGACATGAGCTGTGTTAAAGTAAGTTGTATTTCATTTATATGATATGTATATCTAATGTTGTCCCATTTTTCTCTATTAGTTAGGAATGTAATAACTTATTCCCTGTGTGTTGTTTGTGTTTGAATCCTATGATAATCTCGAACTTTGTGTTTGTGGGAGCAGATGGTTAGGTGGATGACTATGGAGAACCTCATGCTAGAGGATGTTGGAACACAACGCTTTGATAGGATGTGACATTGGGACATAAGGTTTTGTATTAATTGCATGAAGTTTTGAACATGTAGTTTTTATCATTTTGTTTCACATGCTGAGTCTTTAGTTCATTCTTTGGAGTTATGGATGATCTTGTTTTGAGCCAGAGATGTTTTTAATAAGTTTTATTTGGTAACAGTGAAGTGAATGTGACCCTTTTACCCATGTGAATTTGTTTAAGTGATTTGAATAAAATTGATGTAATTAAATTCTGGATTTTTATATGTTTTTCTTAAGTATATGTATGTCGGCGGTAAAGGGTGTGACATTTAGTGGTATCAGAGCAAGTCGATCCTTTTGGCCAATGTGTTATTTGTTTACCATATTCTGGTGTGTGCTCTGTGTGATTACCCTTGAGTACTTTTGTTGAGCATGCTTGAATTATTATTTGTGTTTTCTTCTGTGTGATTAAATGAGTCTGAATGATGCTTGTGATGTGCCTTACATCCTTAATTTTTGCTACACCATAAATCCACTGTTGAGTCACAAGTTATGAGACCGACCATCTCTATAATTTGTGAAGTGCGGTTGGACATTTTGGCAAGCCGTTAGGTGATGCAGGTAGTCTTGATATTGATTGATAATGCCTTAATGAGCCCTTATCTTCCTACGTGTATGTTGTTAATAAGTTCATTTCTCTCTTGATGTATGGATTAGTATTGTGAAAACCTTTTGGATCGTATATATATCTTGAATGAGTGTGTCTCTCTCAATGTGTAAACGCATGACTACTTAACTCCCTTCTTTTGTGTGTAGTTATGAATGTGGTTGTTGAAGCTTGTGACTCAGTAATACACCATTAATGACAATTTGATTCTTATTTCTTGTATGTATGTTTTATGCTTGTGGTAGGAACCTATAAGTCTATGTATGCTTGTTGTATGGATGTTTGTGATTCCTTGTTCGTAGCGATGTCAATGCCTTATAGTTTGATGACCTGTATCAAGATATATTTCATAAGGAATACTATTTTGATCGTACCTTTCAGTTCTAGTACAACCTATTTCCTTATGTTGCGCGTTGAAGTCAAGTAACTCGATTACACTTGCAAGTCCGAGTATAATTCATTCTTTGTGTTATGAGCTTACATCAAACAGTTTGATTACTGATTTTTCTGTCACAATCAAGCGATTGTTGACATCTCCATATGTGTGTACACTATGGTCATGTTTTCATTTCTAGAATTCATTTGGAATATTTGTTGTTGATTATGAATAAGTGATCATTCTTGATTTAAAATTATTTTCTCCTAATCAATCGAGTATTAATCTTGTTATGGGTTGATCATCTTCTAATCATGCCTTATTAAAATGCTTGATAACATGTCATGTTGTTACTTCTGTTACGAATAGAGAGAAACTTTCACCCTTGGCAATCATGTTAAGGTGTTTTGAGAGAAAACACCCGAGTATGCATATGACCTTGGTTAACCGTAGATGGAAGTCAAGCTTAGTGAGCTTCGTACTTGTGTTCCTTGAGGATGTGCTTAGTTTACCACCTAAGTGCGAGATTAAGAATCTTGTAGGTGTAGTACCCATAGACACTTGTAACCGTAGTTCCTGGGAGATGTCTAGTATGGAGTTGTTTAAGAGTATAAAGTAGTTGGGAAAGTTACGAGGAGTACTTAGGAGGCTTAGTGTGAAACCTTAAGAGAATGTAAGGTCGTTAGTAGGGCGTTGCTTTGCTAAGCATAGAGGGGTTTGAGAGTAAGTGTTCTTGTGTAAGGTAGATGACCTAAAGGATTAGTGATGACAGTTGTATGACTAGTGAGATAGATTTTAGTTCTCTTTAACTTTAATCCGGGCAAAGTCCAAGGATGCTCTGATGACTACCTAAGTACCTGTCGTGGCCTCTACGTGTACCTGTTCATGTCTTGACAATATCGATGCCCTTGTGTGTTTATGAGATGCATGGACAAGATCTCCCACCCTGAGTTAGCTTTCGTAGTGGTTTCGGTGATTAGTGTTTTAGTGTGTTTCAAGTTAGGTTGGAGTATGTGGAATATCTTAAGGTGGTTATAGACCCTTGGGAATCACCTTTCGTGCTAGGCATTTTAGTATGCATTTTAGCTAGATGAGGATGGCCTTTAGAGTATGCTATGTCTAAGTGAGGGATAACTATATATCCTTCTTGGCTAGAATTTGCTTTAGGGTGAAAGGAAACCTAAGATTAAGATTAGACGCCCTAAGTAGTAGCCAAACCAGGAAGTTGTTTTAGGATTCTTTGAGTTAACCTTAACCCTTGTTAGAGATGACTCAAGTGAGTTGAAGCTTTGGTGAGGTCCTTGTAGGAAATAAACTCCGAGTTTCATAGAGAAGTTAGTCATTGTAACCAGCTGAGTGCAACCTTAGTTGAGTAGGTCCTTGTTGGAGTAGTAAAATATCCTGAGTAAGTTTTAAGTTTAAAGGAGTGCTTGTAGGAGGCCAAGTAGCAGCCTATGTTTTCTCGACAGCTCAAGACTCATGAAAGGATTTATCCTATGCATGATCTAGAGTGGGTAGCCATGGTGTTCGCCTTCATGTTTTGGAGGCATTACCGTTAGTCTGATAAGTTGTGAGAACCTTAGGAGTTGAATCCAAGGTAAGAGAGATGGGTAGAATTATTAAGAATCTTGTTGTGAGTTTAGTTTCAACCGTTAGAGCTAGCTTAGTAGTTGGAGTTTGAGTAGGAAACCCTTGATGTGACCAGTGTCTTAGTTAGAGAGTTAGACATCGTAAACAGCAGTCGAACCCTCAACCTTAAGTGCGAAGTTATATAGTGGTGTGTGTTGGATTGAGTGGTCTCAGAATAATTAAGAAGGGGGGTTGAATTAATTTTTTTTCTAAACCTTTACTAATTAAAAATTTACTCTTCTATGGGTTTTACTTATGTTGTTAAGAGAATAAGGAGTAGAAGAGAAACTTAAGCAAAAGTAAAAGCGGAAATTAAAATGCGCAGCGGAAATTAAAAGAGTAGGGAAGAAGGAGACAAACACACAAGAGTTTTTATACTGGTTCGACAACAACCTGTGCCTACATCCAGTCCCCAAGCGACCTACGATCCTTGAGATTTCTTTTCAACCTTGTAAAAATCCTTTTACAAGCAAAGATCCACAAGGGATGTACCCTCCCTTGTTCTCTTTGAACCTAGTGGATGTACCCTCTACTAGAACTGATCCACAAGAGATGTACCCTCTCTTGTTCTCAGTCAACAACCCAAGTAGATGTACCCTCTACTTGTACCACAAAGGATGTACCCTCCAATGTATTAAGACAAAGATCTCAGGCGGTTAAACCTTTGATACTTTGTGAATGGGGATACAAAAGAATTCTCGGGCGATTAGTCCTTTGAACACTTTTGTATAAGGGAAAGGGAAGAATCAAAAGAATTCTCAGACTGTGTCGTTTTGAATTCTTTGACAAGGGAGAAGGGAGACACAAAAAAATTCAGGCGGTTAGTCCTTTGTTCTTTTGGAAAAGGAAGAAGAGAGACACAAAAAGAATTCAGGCGGTTAGTCCTTGGCGAATTCTTTTTGGCAAAGGGAGAAGTGATGAAAAGAATGAATAGCACAAGTTTTCAAGGTTTAGAAAACCATAAAACTTTGGAAAACTTTTGGCACAAAGAAGAAGAAGAAGTTCAAAGAGGTTCAAGGCTTGTAAAGGATTGTATAAGATTGATTGGAAAAGTATATTGAAAAGCAAATCAAAGCCTTGCTTTTATAGACTCTTCATGTCTGGCCAAGAGGACCATTTAGAAGAGTTATAACTTTTAGAAAAAACTTAAAACCAATTTGAAAAAGTCAAAAACCATTCGAAGAGTTACATCTTTTGATTTATTCAGAAACAATCACTGGTAATCGATTACCAAATCAGTGTAATCGATTACACAAGGCTGTTATGTGAAAGGATGTGACTCTTCACATTTGAATTTGAATTTCAACGTTCAAAGGCACTGGTAATCGATTACCAAAACATTGTAATCGATTACAGCTTTTTGAAATTAATTGGAACGTTGTAAATTCAGTTTGAAAACTTTTTCAAATCCATTTTGCTACTGGTAATCGATTACAATAATCTGGTAATCGATTACCAGAGAGTAAAAACTCTTTGGTAAACATGTTTTGAGAAAAACCATGTGCTACTCAAATTTTGAGAAAACCTTTTCATACTTATCTTGATTAAGCCTTCTCTTGATTCTTGAATCTTGAGTCTTGAATCTTGATCTCTTGAATCTTGATTCTTGAAATCTTGATCTCTTGAATCTTGATTCTTGATTCTTGAAATCAACTTTCCTTTTGAATCTTGAAGTGTTCTTGATTCTATCTTGAATATCTTGAACTCATTCTTTGATTGACCTTTGAGCTTTTTGTCATCACCTTTGTCATCATCTTTTGTTATCATCTTTGTTATCATCAAAACATCTTTGAATCACTCTTGATTTATCATGAAGCTTTGCTTCTACAGTGTGAGTATAGGTGTGTCAAGATTACCTTAAGCTAGAACGAGTTTAGGAAAGTAAGGAATGGTCTGCTTTGCTTATCGAGTTAGCACCCAGTTAGTATCAGGTAGGAAATCATTATAATCCCTTGAACCTAAGTGAGAGTTATGAGTCAAGTATACCAAAGTGAGGAAGATCGTTTTGAGGGAAGAGAGCGAGATTCGAAGGTAGGTAAATCATGTATTCTTGAGAGTCACGTGTGGACTAGGATTGATAGAGCGTTGAAGTCTCGAAACTTATACCTCTTTTCTTGAATTGTCCTATGTTCGAAAAAGAGTCGGCCATGTGGTCAATCGTGTTTCCTTATGTATGTTTGCTCATTTCAGATTATCAGTAGTGTCTCCTATGATATTATCCAACTCCAAATAGTATGTCATTCACATTCTATTATCGTTGAGATGTCACTCCCGTGAGAAAACTTAACTTATGAAATACTATCATTGAGGAAACGAGAATCTCCAGACTTAGTCGCTAAGTGCAAAGGAGTCTTGTGGTCGAAGTCACTAAAAAGCACTTCAACTGGGCACATAACTTGGTATTGGGAACTAGACGTGTAATCTCATTCTTCTTGATCTTTCGGCAAAGTTTTGGGGATGAAACTTCTTTTAAGGGGGATGGAGTTGTAACATCCCATTTTTCGTAAAATAAATCACAAAGGATTTTATTTAAAAATAAATAGAGTTTTAGGAAAATAACGAGATTTTTGTAATTAAATAAATAAGGAGAAATAGTTTTATTAATTAAAATAATAGTTTTAAGGTAAATAAAATAAACATAAGTTCTTAGAAAATAAAAAGAATGTTTTGTTTATTCGTTTGATAGAAAGTATAATAAAATCCATTTTTATAAAATAATAAAATAAAAAAAATAGAGTAAATAATAGTTGAGAGTACCTTAGCTATAAATAGAGACATATTTGGTCAGTTTTTACATTTATGATACGTCTCTAGTCTCTCTTCTAGCAAATTCGTTTTTCCTTCCCCCTCTCCTAAAACCCTCCAGTTTTCTCGTATACACTCAAATTTGTCTTAGTAAAACTATGATCCCAGACTCTTTAACCGTTGGATTATCTTGACATTTAAACAGAAGGTTCATAACTTATTTTTGCACAACCCGACCATTAGGATTTATGAAATAATCTCTATGGTGAAAGAAATGTCCCTTGCATGTAGCTCTGTTTTTCCTTCATACACTCAAACCTATCTCAGTAAAACTACGATCTCAAACTCGTTAACTATTGGATCATCGTAAAATTTGAACACCAGGTTAGGAACTCATTTTTGTAGATCTGCATCGTTGGGATTTGTGAAATAATGTCTGTGGTGAGAGAAATGTCTCTTGCATGGAGATAGTGAAATGGAGGCTCCAACCCCTTCTCCTTCTCTCTAAAGCTTGGAAACCCTAGCAGAGCAACCAGAGGAAAAACTTGAGGAATCTTAGGGAACTGCTAGAGATGTCACTATGACTACCGGATTACACACGTGAGCCCGCTTAGAGGTAAGGGATGAGTTTATTGCAATTGGGGTTAGAATGAATATGTGTAGGGATCCTTAGAGGATCAAATTGAGATTTATTTTGAGATGTTTACTGTATTGTGATTCTTCCTTTATAAAGAATCTCATGCTAGAGGACGCTGAAACACAATGCTCTGATAGGATATGACATTGGAACATGAGGTTTTGTATTAATTGCATGAAGTTCTGGACATGTAGCTTTTATCATTTTGTTTTACATGTTGAGTCTTTAGTTCATTCTTTGGAGTTTTGGACAACCTTGTTTTGAGCCGGGATATTTTTAATAAGTTTTATGTGAATCATGCGGGCTTTGGTGATGCCAAAAGAATTTACTTGATGAAAAAACACATTGTTTGAAGTCAACAAACAAGATCAAGAAAATCACAGATAAGGATTTAGCCAATTTGTTAAAAGAATCTCATTATTTATTGCAATAGTTTAGCCTCAAAGGTTTTTTTTTAATCAAAATTTCTTTATCAAGCTTAATTAGTTCAAAAGTAAGATATTTTTGAATTGGTAATTGATTACCAGGTCCTATAATCGATTACCAGAAAGACTATGAAGATGACGTTTTGAAATTTTGAATTTATTTGAATTTGAAAATTGTGTAATCAATTACCAAGATTCTGTAATCAATTACCAACGAAGAGATTTCAGAAAACCTTTGAAAAGTCATAATTGTTCAGAAAAATAATTGTGTAATCGATTACCAGCGAGAAAATTTCAGATTTTTTTTTTGAAAAGACACATCTCTTCAAACTATTTTTGAAAATGTACAATGCGCCTACATATATGTGTGACTTCGAAAAGTAAGAGAGTAATTCTCAGAGAACTTAATTGTCAAATTCTCTCAAAACAACTATTGGCCAACACTTGCAAATCTATTGAAAATTCTTCTAGGATCTTTAATTTGTATCATCTACTCTAAAGGAGAGAAATCTATCTATTCATCTCTTTTAAAACTCAGTTGTAATCAAGAGACTGTTTGTCTATTGGCATGTGAGGATCTTGAACACAAGGTTGAGGGATCCCAAGGTGTGTTCAAAGGTTGTAAATGATTTACAGAGATAGTGAAAAATCTCAAGTGGGTTACTTGAGGATTAAGCATAAGCATGGGAAGTGACTGAACCAGTATAAATCAAGTTTACAATTCTCTCTTCTCTTATCTCATTTATTTTATTGCAACTGATTTTGTCTTTTACGTTTAAAGAACATTGATTAATTTAATTTTCGTTTCTTCTTTTGCATTCTAAGCCTATCATATATCATTTAAAAAGGGATTAAAAATTTGTTAGTCGAAAATCTTAAAACTTAATTCACCCCCTCTCATAAGTTTTTGAGGCCACTTGTTCGACATTTTATTTGGTAATAGCAAAGTGAATGTGACCATTTTACTCACATGAATTTGTTTAAGTGATTTGAATAAAATTGATTTAATTAAATTTCAAATTTCTATATGTTTTTCTTAAGTGTATGTATGTCGGAGTAAAATGTGTAACAAATTTCAAGTCAAGTGCCTGAAATAAAAAGAAAAATAAATTAAATAAGTAATAATCCCCCCCCCCCCCCCCAAAAAAATATAATATAAGTAAGAATTACTGCACAATCAACCAATATAATCCCATTCTCAACAGTGAAACACATCACAAGTCACCAAAGTTAACAATTAGCAAGTACATTTGCATAATGAAAGACTAAAAACACAATTTCAAGTATTAGTAAAGATCTATCTAACTTATTAGTTAATTCCAACATAAATCATACCATCAATTTCCAACAAGATTGAGTTCTTAGGCAATGCATTATTCCAACCATTATTTTACATAATTTGGAACTTTACAAATTTAATGCCTCGACAGTAAAATGGCCAAATAGAATATGATATGTTAGGTTCATTCACATGGCCAAATAATGAAACTACAACTCATACCAAGTAGTCAAATTTCAAACTAACAAATGAAGGATGAACAACTTTCACCAAGGTTGCAATTCCAGTTAAATGAACCAAAAAATAAGAATGAATATTATAAAAATAGAAGTAGTCAGGTTCTACTTACATAACCAAGAAATGCAATAACTAGTAAAAACATAAAAATTGAATTCAAAAATTAGTTCGGTTCGGTTTAGGCAGTTAAATTTAGTAGAAATTCATTCAGTTTTTAAAAACTGAATTGAAAAACCGATTTGGTTGAAGACAGGAAATAAGAACCGCAATCATTCTATGATTAATTAATTTAAATGAACTGCTTCAACATCATTAGAAGTGCGTACAAAAATTTTAAAAACATATTTTATATTTTTTATTTTACCTCATTTCCTCTAACATTCTGCATAAGAAATGCAATTTGCTCCTTTGAGACATCAACTTGTGAAACTTGGGCTTTAAGTGCTTCAATTTCAGCTTGCATTTGTTCCATCTTTGCATTAGACAAAGGTAGTTTTTAATGTCGTGGGATGAGAAGTAGATCCAATTATTTGAGATGGCCTTACTTTAAGTCCCATACCACGTACATATCTGGGATGTTCTTTTCCCAAAACTCTTACAAATGCCTCATTTTCAGAAAAATTTTGCATTTCATTTTTTAAATTTTCCTATATACAACATTAAACACAACAATTTAAAGACCAGTAGATCACCAATAACAATGAAGTACAAATAATATTTTGATGGCCGGCCTTACATGTAATTCTATAGTCTCTTCATTAACAAAGGTTCCATTAGGCTTTTTATGAGAAATTTGATACATTTATGCTTTAGTGAATTTCCGACCATGCAGCGATTCCTAAAAGTAGGTATCATATAATAAATATAGATATTATTGAATTAATAATTCATTTTTTGAAATAGGAAATAGACTTAGTGAACCTTACCGACTCATCCCTTTTTTCTTACAAGTGTTTTGGAGCCCGGTACCTGCGAGACCACTTGCTTTGCATGATTCACTGCATTTTTGTTTGCAATATCCTGCATCTGTAGAGAGATGAAGAGTTAATATGAATATTAATCAAAGTAAGAAAAAGTTCAATGTATCGTGATTATAACTGTTTTAGTGCTCCATTGGTAATGCACAAAAATAGCCCAATAATCTTGGTTAATATGTTGTGGGTGATTATGACTATTTTCCTCCACAGACAATTCCCAATTGTGATATTTTTCAAACAACCTACAACATTTGTCCTTCCATTTCTTTTCAAGGTTCCAGAAGATATGTTATTTTTGTTTTCCATCATTAACATCATAATTTTCCTTCAAGACAACATAATAAAAGATCTTGTTAGATGATAAATACACATAATAAACCATACATATTCAATTAACTCTAAGCTATACCTGTATTGTGTTAATATAAACACTATTTTTGTATTCCTCTAGAACTTGTATCCAATTCTCATACAATATGGAAAAGTTACCAAAGTTGGATGCAATTTGTATTAGGAATTTTATAATTCCTAATTAATTAATATGGACTACATATTATATTATAACATTTATATTAGTTATTTACATTTAGATGGGTTCAATATAAAGCGATCTAATTCAATGAGCTCATTAGACTGCCAACAGAAAATTGATATGAGCTTAATGAGCAGAAACCAGTTTGATCCATTAAGAGATAATGAAAACCCTAATAGGTTAAAACCTAAGGCATGGTTATGGTCCCCAATACACCAAATCAAGAAACAATTTCCCCTCTCCTCATCTGAAGCGAAAACGAAGGTCCCATAAGGAAGAAGGTGATTTGGTTGAGGAAAGTCATTACACCAATTGTTCGTGACCATTGTAAGATTCCACTGCATGTTGATCAAGCTCTATGGATCCAAGTATTCCCTAAAATCTCTTGATAATCTGACGTAATGTGTTTTGGTGCTCATTTGGTATTTTATAAGGTTTATTAAAAATTTCCAACAAGTGATATCAGAGCCACCATTACTGTTAGATTATTGAGATTTAAAGTTGTTTGATATGTATTATATCTGGACCGTTTTAGTTATATGAACCCTAATTTTATTTTGGGGAGAAACTATTTTGATCAATAAAATATTAAAACCCGTAAATTATGTGTTATGGCTGTAAAGTTTTTTGTTTTTGTTTTATACATATAAGGTTTTCAAAAAACTCTTTACGTCGAATACAAAGCTATAGGGACTTATATTTTTATATAAGGTCATTGTGTGTGATTTGTGAATCTATATGTATGTCATTATCATGATGTTTTGTACGTGGCACAATTTCATATATATATATATATATATATATATATATATATATATATATATATATATATATATATATATATATATATATATATATATTGTTTATATGAATCAATAATAAGGCAGTGGTCTTTTGTCTTATATGAATAATTTTTTTTTTTTCAACTGTTTTTCCTTCTTGAATCGGTGATAGGCTGATAGCTTATGATATTCTTTGTGATCAGTATAGATTTGTGATAGTATCGTGGCGTATTTGTTTCGGATACGTAATTAGTTTACCATGATGTTGTTTTCAAATATTTACTGCTATCATAATTGGGTGCAAATTTAACCATTACGGATCCTTTCCATTTATTTGCGTGTCTGGTAATTTTAATTAAATTGATTGAACCATTATGTTGCCAAAGTAACCTCTATTGTGTAAATTGATTTAATTAAATTGCATGGATGTTAGTATGGAATTATTTATGTGAATTGTGCTCAGCCTAAAGGAAGACACAATTTGGCCAAATAATAACATACCTACGATGATAAATATGTGACAATTATAAAGTTTTTTTTCCATGTAAATAATAGTCGGTCCAAAGAAAGACTATTATTTGACAGAACTAATTGTCAATATTTGATCATTGCGTTAAGAGTACCAATTACAAATTAATTTCTCTGTCCAAAGACTAGAATTAATGTTGTGCTGGGTATCTTGTGATGGATCTGTTATGGGAAATATTTGCATGTCTTGTTATATATATACTTTATATGACTTGCTTGATTATTTGTGAACATGTTATTAGTTTTTGTTCTCTCTTTAGTTAATATTGCCAGTGCTGCAAATGTTATTGCCCAAGTGAATTCTATCCCAATGCTGAATGGGACAAATTTTAAAGCCTGGAAGGAAGCCGTAGAAATTATTCTCGGCTGTATGGATTTGGACTTGCCACTGAGGACGGAACGACCCATTTTCACTCCGGAAACCTCTAATGAGGTCAAAATTAAGAAGTGGGATTGGTCCAACCGAATGTGCCTTATGATCATGAAACGCTTTATTCCAGAGGCATTTCGGGGCTTTATTTCTGAGGGTCAAGGTGCAAAGAAATTCCTTGAGGAAATTGAGCAATATTTTTCCAAAATTGAAAAAATGGACAGGAGTAATCTTTTGGCTAAACTCATCTCAATAAAGTATAAAGGCAAAGGGAACATAAGGGGGTACATTATGGAGATGTCCAATCTCGCATCAAAACTCAAGTCACTTAAGTTAGAGCTTGGTGAAGACCTGCTCGTGCACTTGGTTTTGATCTCGCTTCCTGCACACTTTGGGCAATTCAAAGTGAGCTATAACACTCAGAAGGACAAATGGTCCCTCAATGAGCTTATATCTCACTGTGTGCAAGAGGAGGAGAGGCTGCATAGAGATAGGACTGAAAGTGTTCACTTGACTTCAACCTCTCAGAATAAGAAAAGGAAGAAGACTAAGGGTGTTGCGGAAGAGACTTCTCAGCAAAAGAAACAAAAGAATGATGAGGAATTTACTTGTTACTTCTGCAAGAAGTCGGGACACATGAAGAAAGAGTGTCCCAAGTATGCCGCATGGCGTGTGAAGAAAGGTATAGTTCTTACTCTAGTTTGTTCTAAAGTTAATTTGGCTTTTGTACCTAAAGATACTTGGTGGGTAAATTTTGGTGCTACTACTCACATAAGTATGATTATCTAGGGTTGCCTGTGGAGCCGACTGCCAAGTGATGATCAAAGGTTCATTTTTGTGGGTGATGGCAAGAAGGTTGCAGTGGAAGCTATTGGAACTTTTAGAATACAGTTAAAAACTGGATTTTATTTGGATTTATTTGAGACTTTTGTTGTATCGTCTTGTAGACAAAATTAGATTTCTATTTCTAGTTCGGACAAATTTGGATTTTCTTGTTCATTTGAAAATAATAAAGTTAGTCTCTACCAAAATTCAAATATGGTTGGTTCTGGTTCTTTAATTGATAATTTTTACATGCTTGATGTTGTTAGTTCCTATAATGAAATACTGCAAATAAGTTCACGTGTTACAAAACAAAAGTTGAATGAGAATTTAGCCACCTTATGGCTTAAGCATTTAGGCCATATCTCTAAATAGAGAATTCAGAGACTTGTGTTGGATGAAATTCTTGACCCTTTGGATTTATCAGACTTTGAGGTCTGTGTTGAAAGCATAAAGGGAAAACGAACAAACATAAGGAAATTAGGTGTCGAAAGAGCTAAAGATGTCTTAGAACTAGTGCATACAGACATTTGTGGTCCTTTTCCTACAACTTCTTGGAATGGACAACAATATTTCATTACATTCATAGATGACTACTCTAGATACGATTACCTATATTTGATACATGAGAAATCCCAATCCCTAGATGTTTTTCAAACTTTCAAGGCTAAGGTTGAACTTCAACTTGGAAAGAAAATTAAGGCTGTCAAATCTGACCATGGTGGTGAGTACTAAGGCAGATATGATGGATCAGGAGAACAACGTCCAGGACCTTTTGTGTTTTTCCTCAAAGAGTGTGGAATTGTTCCGCAATACACTATGTCGGGCAAACCTAGCATGAATGGTGTAGCAGAACGAAGAAACCGAACTCTTAAGGATATGGTGAGAAGTATGATTAGTCATTCTTCTTTGCCATAGTCACATTGGGGAGAAGCCTTAAAGACCACAGTTTACATCCTTAATAGGGTGCCGAGTAAAAAAGTTAACAAAACCCCTTATGAACTTTGGATTGGTAAAAGGCCAAGCATTAAACATTTGCACATTTAGGGTTGTCCGGCTGAGGCATGGCCTTATAGGCCACATGAAAGAAAGTTGGACTCAAGAACAATTAGCTTCTATTTTGTTGGCTATGCTGAATGCTCTCAGGGCTATAAATTTTACAATCCCACCTTAAGATCCTTTTTCGAGACGGGAAATGCGAGATTTCTTGAGGAAGTTGAGTTGGGGAAGGAAGAGAACATAAGGAATGCTGTCTTTGAGGAAGAACCTGTTATTTACAGTGATCAAGTCCTTGTACCTATTACTCAAGACACAACTCCAGTAATAGAAGACAATGTTCAAACTATTGACATTGTTCCAGAACAAGACAACAATGAGGTTCTCCTTCAAATATCTTTAGAGCAACCTCAACAACCTCAAGAAGTGCCATTAAGGAGATCCATTAGAGAGAGGAGAAGTGCAATCTCAAATGATTATATTATATTTCTCCAAGAACATAAGGATGGCGTTGGTTTAACAGAGGATGATCCAATCAACTTCTATCAAGCTATGCGTAGTTCTAACTCTCAAAAATGGATTGCCGCCATGAAGGATGAGATGAAGTCTATGAAAGATAATGAAGTTTGGGATCTAGTCGAATTGCCTGAAGGTGTGAAACCTATTGGTTGTAAATGGATATTTAAAACCAAGAAGGATTCAAAGCATAATATCGAGAGATATAAGGCTCGTCTAGTTGCTAAAGGCTTTACTCAGAAGGAAGGCATTGACTATAAAGAAACCTTTTCTCCAGTATCTTCAAAGGATTCTTTTAGAACTATAATGGCACTGGTAGCTCATTTTGACTTAGAGCTACATCAGATGGATGCCAAGACTGTGTTTCTGAATGGTGACATTGAAGAAACGATTTATATGGTGCAACCAGAAAACTTTGTGTTAGGTGACTCAAAGTCCATGGTATGCAAACTAAAGAAATCCATCTATGGTCTCAAATAGGTTTCCCGTCGATGGTATTAAAAGTTCCATCAAGTCATTACCTTATACGGTTTCGAGGCAAATGTAGTTGATGATTGTGTATATCATAAGTTCAGTGGGAGTAAATACATATTCTTGGTATTATATGTCAATGATATACTACTTGCTAGCAGAGACATAGGCTTCTTACAGGAGACCAAGAGATTTCTAACTAAAAAATTTGAAATGAAAGAATTGGGGAAGCTTCTTTTGTGTTAGGTATTAAGATACTACGAGATCGCTCTAAAGGTATCCTAAGGTTGTCACAAGAAAGCTATATCGATAAAGTACTTGATAGATTCAACATGAAAGATAGTAAACCAGGAGATACCCCAATAGCTAAAGGAGACAAATTTAGTCTCAAACAATGCCCTAATAATGACCATGAAAGAACTGAGATGCAGAAGATTCCCTATGCGTCAGCAGTAAGAAGTCTGATGTATGCTCAAGTTTGTACTCGTCTCGACATAGCATTTGTCGTAGAAGTTCTAGGCAGATACTTGAGTAATCCTGGATTACAACATTGAAAGGCAGTGAAACGCGTAATGCATTACTTGAAGAGAACAAAAGGCTACATGCTCACTTATCAGAAGTTTGACAATTTGGAGATCATCAGGTACTCAGACTCTGATTTTGCTGGATGTCAAGGCTGCAAACGCTCCACTTCTGGATACATATATATGTTGGCTGAAGGAGCTATCTCTTGGAAGTCTGCTAAACAGACTCTTGTAGCTTCTTCAATCATGGTTGCAGAGTTCATTGCTTGTTTTGAGGCATCTAATCACAGGATATGGCTGCGAAACTTTGTCACTAGTTTGCGTGTGGTTGATGGCATTGAAAGACCATTGAAAATTTAGTGACAATAACTTTGCAGTTCTTTACTCCAACAACAATAGGAGTACAACCAAGTCAAAATTCATTGACATCAAGTTTCTGGTTGTGAAGGAAAGAGTTCAGAATAGGCTGATTTCCATAGAACATATAGGGACTGATTCCATGCTAGCTGACCCACTTACTAAAGGTTTGGTACCTAGAGTTTTTCATGAGCACACTGCTCATATGGGTGTAGTTCCTAACAGTGCCTTAGTTTAGTTGGAGTCTCATTTATGTTTTATATCTTATGCTTTCCAGATATTTGTATTCTTTGGATTTTCTACAGAAATAAAGTTGATGTTTATCATTCTATTATGAGCTTGTTTTGTGTGCAATATTTGTATTGCACTTTGGATTGATCTCTATAAAGAATAAATATTGGACTAGTTGGAAATAAGCATGATTAAGATCACATTGTATGTAATTTCCATGTTGTTTATCCATATTTGATCTATGTCATCAAGTGTGAGTAACAATGGTGATCATTGTGGCTTAGTCACGTTGAATTGTGATAAAAAAACTGCAGTGGTTCCTTGTTGCTATATGAGATGGACCAAATTGTATAAAAGGAGTCTAAAAGTAAATAACATACGGTTGCATGCCTAAAGAATTTTGTGATATAAATGTCTAAGGTTAATATGAAGACCAAGTGGGAGATTGTTAGGAATTTTATAATTCCTAATTAATTAATATGGGCTACATATTATATTATAACATTTATATTAGTTATTTACATTTAGATGGGTTCAATATAAAGTGATCTAATTCCATGAGTCCATTAGACTGCCAACAGAAAATTGATATGAGCTTAATGAGCAGAAACCAGTTTGGCCCATTAAGGGATAATGGGAACCCTAATAGGTTAAAACCTAATGCATGATTATGGTCCCCAATACACCAAATCAAGAAATAGTTTCTCCTCTCCCCATTTGAAGAGAAAATGAAGGTCCCATAAGGAAGAAGGTGATTTGGCTGAGGAAGGTCATTAAACCAATTGTTCGTGATTGCTGTAAGATTTTGTTACGTGTTGATCAAGCTCTATGGATCCAGGTATTCCTTAAAACCTCTTGATAATATGACGTAATGTGTTTTGGTGCTCATTTGGTATTTTATAAGGTTTATTAAAAATTTCCAACAACTTGGCCTAAATATCCTGCTAACAAATTAAAAGAATCTCCTACTAGCTGATTGTGTATATTCCACCTTGATATTCAAGAGGAGTAAATTCAAGCACATCTTGCACCCTTAAAGCACATCTTGCACCCTTAAATTTCTTTGTGTAATATGAAATTCCCCATTTAACATAGTAAAAATAATTTATTTTTAATTGAACATATAACAACTAAAAAGACTGGTGAGAAATAAAAATTAGATTACACCAATAATATCCACAGTCCAATATGGAGAAGTTCTTCCCCGAGCAACAAGTGGATTTTCGGCCACAAAAGGTTTAGCTTGTACCTCTTCATGAGAGGATTCAATGTTAGCTATAAGCTTACTTTGTTGATAAACATTTGTATTTTGATGAGATCCAATAGAAGATGCTTTTTGGGGATTTGGTGTGGATCTACACCTAGAAGCAACTTGCCTTGTACGAGTCATATCTATGCAAACCATAATATCAACTTTTTAATAGAATAGAACAAATAGACAAAAGGAAAAAAAATAGAACTGAGGGTAGACATGTAGCAATTTCAAAGGAAATTTCAAATTTGGAAAGAGTGAAATGGTTAAAAACAAACATACCAAGTAGCAATTTCAAGTGAAATCTACAACATAAAAAATAGTATGAACATCTATTGCAAGTAGCAATTCCTTTCTATTTGTAATCTCTTGAAATTTGTCAATTCTTTAACCTCTTGCACCAACTATAATTACATTAAAAACCAATTTTTTCAATCATATATAAACCAATCTTTTTAATCTAAAATAACTTAGACAAAAACAAAACCAATGCTTAGTTGACATGCATTCAATGATCATATATAAAACCATATTTTGGTCATCATTATTAACAATTGAGATTTCAACATCATCATTTGTTGCCCTTCTTGCTAATTGTATATAAGTTGCATCATCAAAGAAAACTTGTATTTTGTGATAGGTATGCCTCATTGGACACTATAACTTCATCATATTCACCAATGTCATACAAGTCTCTTGACTTCAAATGAATTGGTATGCTCCAACCTTGTTCCTTCTCATCGTTCACATAATAAACCATTTGAGCTTCTGAAGCTTTAATGTATGGTTCATCATCTTCATGTCCTCCTTATGTATTAGTCTAAAATGTTAATAGAGACAAAACCCAACTTGTTTGTCTTCATGCCTCTTAGGTTTACGATATTAGCCTATTAACATGTAAACATAGGTATTGTGAAGCAATTATAGCGAAGCTCAATGATGTTTATCAATCTTCCATAATAAGGCACCCCTTCAAACCTCATTTCAGCATCATTATTGCTAGAGTAACTCCTTGTTCCAAACATTCCAAAAACTCCACTATTTTGAGTTTGTAAAAACTAGTCTCATGCTAAGGTTCAAAATTTAGATCCATTTACATTAAATCAAGTGAACCTTCTAACTTTGTCAAAAGGACCTTGTGCAAGACTAAGGAGAACATCTTTATCTAGTGCACTAAGACTATCGAGATTGTTGCGAATCTACATGCCATAAAATATAATGTAAGTCTTGTTCTTGTTAAAAATGTAAGTAGCATAAAGACACAAGTTGTTATGAACACTAACACGATTGTTAAACCAAGGAACAAACTCTCTATGGACTTTCTTGTCAACCTCATAAGTACTCCTTGCACCATTCCTTAGTTGCCTTCACGCAATACTTTTATATTGCCTATGTATTTATATCATAATAGATTTACAATAAAGAAAACTAAATAATTATTAAACCAAGTGATAAGATTTACTTACTGCAAATAGGAATCAATTAAAGGACAATTTGTTAACACATGTCTATGAGCTTGTAACTTTTCTTTGGGTGTGAGGGTGTAATATGAAGAGTCGTCAATTGGTTTTCCAACTAGAGGAAATAAGTCAACTACTTGTTAGCCATGTTGTATACCATTAATTGGTTCATCATCTACATGACCAGGTCGATTCCATCTAGTTTCATTTTCATCTAGATATCTTAAACAATATGTCAAGATTTTTTGCATAAGGTATCCTTTTACAATGGACCCTTCTTGTCGTGCTTTATCATCTACAAAGGAGTTCAACGGTCCTAAGTACCTATTTTAAACCATGACAAATATTTAGAACAAGCTTGTACATATTGCCAAATTGATAAAAAAATAAAAAGGAATTTTATAAAATCTCTTACCTTTCTATGGGATACATTTGTTGATATGAACAAGACCTCTAAGCTTTACCTTTTCCACGAGATGAACAACCAAATGAAACATGACAGTGAAGAATAAAGGAGGAAATATCATTTCCATGTGGTATAAAGTGAGAACAACTTGATTTTGTAATTAGTCTAAATCCTTAACTTTCAATAATTTAACCACATATTTTTTTAAAGAATGAGCATAACTCAATTAATACTGTTGAAACCTCATCTGACAATGTAGATCACATGGCTAATGGTAGCAATTGCCATACCAATATGTGACAATTGTGACTCTTCAACGTTCCAGTCAACTTTAGATTTTCTGAGTCGATACACCAAGAAATGTTGCTTGAATAACCATCTGACACAATGATATTCTTTAAGGTTGTTAAAAATGTTCTATTACCTTTACTATCCAAAGTAAAGATAGTTGGAGAATATCTTCCATTTTCATTAGGTCAAACATCAGGTCTTATTCCCAAAACTTGAAAGTCTTTTCGAGCATTAACATGATCTTTTCACTTGGTGCTATCATTCTGAAAAGTATATATAACATTATCAAACACATTCTTCTCAATATGCATTATGTCAAGATAATGACACAAATAATTATCTTTCCAATAAGGAAGATAAAATAATATGCTATTCTTTTTCCATTGTTCAGGGGGAATCTTAGCAATTTGTACACCATGTTTTCTATTTCCTAAGTCCTTTTTTTTTTTTGCCAAATATGACTTTAACATTCTAAACTTGTCTAAGAATTTCAACACTAGTTAAATGTTTTTCATGGATTACACATATCTTGCTCACCATTTAGGCGGACCATGCTCAATCTAAATCTATGCCCCTAATCAAGAAAACGATGATCTTCCCAAAAACATCATTTGCTGCTAGCTTTGAAATGATGGGGTGCAAAGTCAAAGTTACAAGATGGGAAGCAAGTCCAGTGTAAGTCTCCCATCTATATAGTGTTGCTAACCCAAGAAGATCATTAGTTGTCCAAATCAAAGTTGCATGCAATTTAAAAATCTCTTGCTTGAAAGAATCATAGGCATCCACACTCGTTGTCCACAACTCATTGATTAGAGGTTGCAAGTAGACATCTATATCATTTCTTGGCATTTTTCTACCAGGAGTTATCATTGACATTATAAATGATTATTGCTTCATGCACACCCATGGAGGCATGTTGTATGGAATGAGAATAATCGACCATACATTATGACGTACTCAATAGACCAAAAGGACTAAAATCATCAATAGCTAGTGCAAGACACATATTTCTTGGATCTAATGCAAATTGATTGTGTATTGAATTAAACTGCTTCCAAGCTTTAGAATCTCTAGGACGCCTCAACATCCCATCATTTTTACTATCGCCACTATGCCATCCCATATCCTTTGTTGTCTTTGATGACAAAAATAACCTTAGTAACCGAGGTTTTAGTGAAAAATATCGAAGAACTTTTGCTAGAATTTTCTTCACATTATTGTATTAGTCTTTGCCTTTGATTTCCATTTGGAAGTGAGAAAATTTTTGCATATCTCTCTCTCTTCACTTTCCTTATTACCCCAATAAAGCATACAATTATTCAGACACATGGGTATCTTTTCATAATTCAAACCATGCTAGGTGATTTTTTTCCCCTTATAAAATGAACTTGGAATCCTTACATGCTCATATGCATCTTTTAATAGTTCTAAAATCATAGTCATGGCCTTGTCACTAATTCCACACAAGCATTTGATATAATACAACTTTGCCAAAAAAGAAAATCTTGAATATTTTGTACACCCTTCATACAAAGGTTGTTCTCCATCTCTTGTTAAGTAATAGTACTCTCTAGCTTTGTGCCCTTCTTGAGTTACATTCGACATCACATCTTTCTCCAAGTTAACATCTGCATTTGATATAATGGGTACTTCATTTGCATGGTGCCTATCAAATTCAAAAGCATCATTGATCATGTTTTGAATAGGACATTTGGAAACACTGTATTGAACTACATTTGAGCCATGACTAGTTTCTCCTGTTCTTGACTCCCCGTGATGGAGCCAAAAAGTGTATCCTTTTGGAAATAATATGTAGATTAAGTGGTCATACACCACATCCCTATTTTTCCATTTTTGGAAACAACATTGTGTACAAGGGCATTTTGCTTTTCCATTTATTGAATTATGTTGAAAGGCAAAATCAATAAATCCCCTAACCCCATGCTCATATTGATAATTGCTATGCATATGTAGTTTATGTATTTAAATCACATAACAATTATCTAATTTTCCTCTCTTTTATTGATTCTTTTGTGTCTAAACATTAGGAATTTAACTTCTTCTGATTTTTTATCCAATAGATGTTAAAGTTAGTAAATTTATAGTGTTTAACAGAAGGCATGGAAGAGCATTAAAGAGCTGGAGAATCGCACTCAGTACGACAACCTCACTCAACGCGTCAAGATCGCTCAACCCAAGAAGCTCGTTGGGTGCAAGAAGCCACATGGGAAGCCAGCTACCTCGTCCAAGAGCGCCAAGCGTGCACCATATGACTTAGTGCGTGGTCACTTAAGCTAGCTGGACTTTTGCGCCACACTCAATGTGCCATCTCACTTAACACGCAGTCAATGCCAAAAAAACGTGATTATGCTGAATTTTAAGAAAGAAAAGGGGGGAACTTGGATTCATTCCATTGAGCAACAAAGAATGAGAGCTAGGGCGCGACCCATTGGAGGGAACCACTCATTTGGAGCACATCATCTCCATCTTCCTCCATTTTCTTCCATTCCTTTTGCCTTTTTTGTATTTGTAAGCCTTTCGTGACAATGAGAGGCTAAACCACCCATTGTTGAGAACTCAGCGACCAAACACTCTTGATGTAATGATTCTAACTATCTATTTAATGCTATTTCGATATTATTGTCTCCTTTCTGTGCTTATTATCATGTTTATGGTTTGATCACCCATGCTCATGTAGTGTTATAAGGTTTAGGCATTGGAAAATGTTTATTTCCTAAGAACTTGAAAAGAACATATAGGTAATCCATCTCTAGGGATAGAATGGTATTATTCAGCCTAAATTGTGCATCTCTACTTATAATTCAATTTGTCTGGTGTAGCTCTTAAGGAATTAGGAGTGAAATTAGATAAGTTAGGCTCTTTCATGTGAGAAATCATGGCTAGAGTAGGTTAGTGGATGTAGGTAATAGTTGGAATAATATTAGAGAAAAATCATTAACGTTACATCAAGAGTAGTTCTGGTAGGCTAAGCCCCCAACATGCCCATAATTTTGCATTAACTGTCACTTCACTGTTCTGATTTTTTGTTCTCTCACTCTTGCACATGCGTGCTCTGTAGTTTGATTTACGCCAGATTTACATTTATGCATCATCACTTTACAAATATTCAATTCAATTCATTATTTGCTTAAAATTAGACATATATAATTTTTTAGTACAGTCAAAGTCCCTGTGGACTCGATACTCGATCTTATCGTTTTAAATTACTACTTAGACAAATTGGTACACTTGACAAAGAGTTAACACATATTCAACAGAGTTTTGGGGCTTCATAATCCATGATTTATCCATTGCTTTAAATATTAAATCTGGATTAAAAATAACGTATCACATCATAGGTTGATAAATATATGGTAATCTAAGACATGTCAAAAGTAAAGTAGCTCACAACTAATATAAAGTGGAACTACAAGAAAGTTAAATTTTTAAATTAGTCTTGGCAATAGGAATGTATATAAATTGTATCACAAATACATGGGCACTATTAGAAGAACAAATACATTTATCTAGGAACAAATGAAGAGATATGATAAAAATGCGCCAAACTAAAACTAGTTATAATAAACTCCATATGAACCACTTAGTACTATTTTTCATTTCTTTTCGTTCTCAAACTCCATGACTTACTTTATTTTCTTCATGTTATATGTGTCCAATAAGATCAAGTCATGCATAAGGACCATAAAGTGTACTCAACTTATTTTATTTTCCTGAATGCTAACGGAAACACCATTGTTCAATATTTACAATTATAAGATAAAAAAGGTCAACGACACAATCTGGTATTTCAATTAGTTTGCTAACAAGTTAGCCATTTCCATTATATTTACACGATAATAATAAGAGATTGAATTTTCAACCTCAAATATCACTCCACTCTCATTACTCAATAGTAAAAGGATAAATTCCCATTACATAAAATAGAAAACAATGAATTTATCTCCCCTGCATATATCACAAATTCAAAGAGAAAATGTTAATTTACATATCATTGTTACATGAGCTAGTAGATGTAAGTTGCTTCGAAAGATCCAGTTGTGCAAATGAACAAGATAAAGATCCTAACAACATACGTGTAACACCTCAACTGAATCATAGCAGAATATGAGGGGTCTAGAGGTAGTACAAGTATGAGATTATGCAGTTTAGAGTGACATAAAGGAATTAATTGGTACTACCTATACCAATAAGATGCATCTACTTTTCAGTAATCCATCATTTAAGAACTGCATAGTTAAGCATGCTTGGCTTGAAGTAGTTATGGGATTGGTGATCTTCTGAGAAATTTCATGGAAAGTGTGTGAGTGAGGACAAAACATGCTAAAAAGTCTTGTGTTGGTTTGTGGGGACAGTCATTAATCCTGCAAGTAGCCAAAGCATATTTTCGATGTCTCGAAAAGGGCTACCTACAGAGGATTCTAACCGATGGAGGATTCTAACCAATAAGAAGTTGAGTGAAGTATCACCGTGTGAAGTGTAGTAGTGTGAGAGCTGCCGAGAAGTAAAAAATCATGAATATTACACAAATCCTGAAAAGCCAAGTACAAGATGAGCAATAACTTGATAAAATAACATTTAGAAGTATTTTATAGATATCTATATTGTTAAGATAAAAAAAAAGTTAAAAGAAAATTTGAAACTAAGTAAAGAAATTAAACACATAACTTTCCTACAAATGTTTCAATTTTACTTGATATAATAACATTTTGTTTTTTGAAAACTTATGTGCTCTAGAATTGAAAAATGACAATGAATTTACAATAAAATAAAAATAATGATAAAAGTATTAATTGTCATTAGGTAAAACAAAACAAGTATCCCCGACCCCTTTAATTTCTTGCCATCATTTTTCAAGTCATCACTTTACAATAGATGTAACAAAATGTTGTTACATGATCAACAATTATATATTGGGGAGGTGTGAATGTGAGTTACCTACCTTTTGTACAATCGAAAAAAATGATCCAACAATTTTCCCTTCCCAAAGTTGGTCCACTATGCATATAAAAAAAAATCAGAAAATTTGCAAAAGTAGCTCAAAGTTTAACTTGTTAATAACTTCTAACGAGCATACTCATACATGTGATTTTCATTAATTAAGTAGAAGTTTCTTCTTTGTCTATAAATTAATTTACAATAAAAATGCGACACTCATCATTGATATTTGGAAGCAAATATTCAAAACCACATAAAAGAGTAATGATTAAATGGCATGCATACATGCAAAAAGATAGCATAAAAGATAGCCATAACCACCCCCCACATTCATACTATTGAAGCTCCACCCACCATATAAAAGATAGCCATAACCATCTCACATACTAAACAAACCCCAAGAAGAAGAATCGTAGCGTATACATCAAGAGCATGCATAAAAAAAAGATTCTAAACCTTAAATCAGTGCCAACAAAAACATATACCCTACCATGAATCATTGTGTCCACCGATAAGTATGCATACATAAATATTAAAGCCACCCATTGTAAGACCATGCAACCATTAACACATACACCCTATATAAAATTCACAACACTAGTGGCCCCTTCATTCCACACAAGTGTTCAAAGAATCCTCAAAAGGGGTCCGCTCCTCCATTTAACCAATCCCGATATGCTCAAGGTTTTTCAATTTGACCCATTTGATTACCATAGCATAATCGATGTAGTCAAAGGCTTCTAATAGCAGTACCACTATGCAAGCTTTACCAGACTCAAGACCCAGAAGAAGGATAACCATACCTGCTTACCTAAGGGATTTCATTAACTAACAATAGCTAAGCTGGTGCATCTTGTAGGGCCCTCTATTATCGCACCACTATAGCCTTGTTTGCCATTTGCTTGTGCATTTTCATTTCTGTTAGGATATGTTAGAACAAAATCACAAATTCTATTATCCCAATTCTCAGTATAAATATAGCATCAGTGTAATAAGGCAGAACCATGAATGAAATATTACCTTGAGTCCTCTCTCTTTTTCTTTGGAGGTACTGGCCCTCAAAGCTAGCTTATTTAATAATGTAACATTCTAGTGCTCTCGTAGAGCTTTAATGGAGGAGTCCACCCGTTCTAAGGTATCCTTTGATCATTTAGAAGAAGCCATTGTAAAGATTACTTCCCACCAACTATCCTTGAGTGAAAACCTGAACAATATGACCCTTAAGCTTGATGAGCTTATTCACAAAATACAACCTCGGGATTTTCCAAGCCCTTCTCCCTCGTCCTCCACAGCGATACCCTCTCTGACCACGGTCACCATCCCTCATCGTATTAAATTGGATGTTCCAAGGTTTGATGGAACCAATCCTCTCGGTTGGATCTTCAAGGTCAACCAATTTTTCGCATACCATGAAACTCCAGAAGCTGAACGCCTCACCATCGCTTCATTTTATATGGAGGGTCATGCTCTTGCTTGGTTCCAATGGATGACTGGCAATGGCCAGTTCACGTCATGGCCAACATTCCCACAAGCCCTGCAAACACGGTTCACACCTTTACAATACTAGGATCCCACAAGTGCTTTGTTTAAACTACAACAGAGGGGAACAATGAGCACTTACCTCTCAGAGTTTGAATATTTGGCCAATCGCATAATTGGTCTTCCACCTCCACTTCTCCTCAACTATTTTATCTCCAGCTTAACACCTAAGATTCGGCGTGAAGTTCAAGCCATTCAACCGCTAACTTTGGTCAGGCGGCAAGGCTAGCAAAACTCCAGGAGGAAAAGCTGGTTGATAATCGGCGTCATCAACAGGGTCATTTTTTCCCAAATCCAACTCCATTGCCCCTTGCCACGATACTTGCATCTCCTACCGCTCCGCTTTTACCCACTCCTCCATGACACCTTGCTTTTGTCCTTCTTAAGAAGTTGTCACCTAAGGAACTGGCGTCCCGCCGAGAACATGGTTTGTGTTTTAACTGCGAGGAGAAATACCATTGCGGTCACAAGTGTTCTTCTAGGGTTCATGTTTTAATAGCCGAAAAAGATGATGACCCTCAGGAAGACACTCTTGCTTTGGGGCCTTTACCCAACCCACCAGACCATCCAAACCCAACAATGACCCAAATAAGTTTTCACTCGCTCGCGGGTCATTTGGCCCCTGAAACGCTTCTTTTAGTGGGTTACATTGGCTCTCAGCATATGGTGATATTAATTTATGGGGGTAGCAACCACAACTTCATCCAAGAGTCCTTAGCACTCCAACTGGGCCTCCCCACCCACACAAGCCCCTCGTTGAGCGTTATGGTGGGTAATGGTCAGTACTTCCCCTGTAACCGCCTTTATGAAGCCATTACCATTTTGATTCAGGATATCAGCTTCACCTTAGACCTTTACGTGCTACCTTTGTGTGGCGCTAACTTAGTTCTGGGCGTGCAATGACTTAAATCTCTTAGCCCCATTCTCACTTATTACAACACCTTAACCATGAAATTCTCCCATAATGGACGCTTGGTTGAATTCCAGGGCGATATCAACTTTGTGCAACACCTCATTACCCCTCCTCAGCTTCGACATTCGATTCGAAAAGATGATGCAAGTGCTTACTTCCACATATTCGTCACTCAAACAGAGCTACCTTCAACCCGAACTCACTTTCACCATATTCCTCCTGAGATTCAAACACTCATCGACCAATTCCCTGCCCTGTTCCACCAACCTTAATCCTTTCCTCCCTCACACGTTTCGACAACCATATTCACCTCATCCCCAATTTTGCGCCTGTCAATGTTAAGCCCTATCGTTATCCTCATTTCCAGAAACATGAAATTGAGACCCAGGTTGAACCCATGCTTCAGAAGGGGCTTATTAGACCTAGCACAAGTCCATTTTTGTCCCTGGTGCTCTTGGTTAAGAAGCATGATGGAACTTGGCATTTTTGTGTGAATTATCGTGCATTAAACGCCCTCACCATCAAAGACCGCTTCCTTATCCCCACCATTGATGAAATCCTTGATGAATTGGGGGGCACGAGCTGGTTCTCTAAGTTGGACCTTCTCCAAGGATACCACCAAATTTGGATTCTGCATGAAGACGACATATGCAAAACTGTGTTTCGCACCCACCATGGCCATTATGAGTTTAAAGTGATGCCATTTGGTCTTTGCAACGCTCCTTCCTCTTTTTAGGCCACGATGAATGCTCTGTTCAGACCTTATCTTCTCCGTTTTATTATCGTCTTCTTTGACGATATCCTAATTTACAATCACTCCTTCAGCGACCATTTGACTCATCTGGAACAAGCTTTTCAACTCTTTTTGCAAGGTCAATTTGTTCTCAAAATTTCAAAGTGTTCATTCACCCAGGCGCAGATTGAATATTTGCATCACGTTGTGTCAACTCAAGGGGTCCAACCAGTTGCCTCTAAAGTCCAGGCAGTTCAACACTGGCCAATACCTCATAGCACGAGAGCTTTACGCAGCTTCTTTGGTTTGGCCGGATTCTATCAAGGTTTATTCGAGGATATGTCTTTTTGACAGCACCATTAACATCTTTGATGATGAAGGAACCTTTTCTATGGTCTACAGAAGCTCAACTTGCTTTTAATAAGATCAAGGAAGCCTTATCATCTGCTTTGGTTTTGTCCCTCCCTAATTTCACCCTTCCATTTACAGTGGAAACAGATGCTTCTGGGACAGGTATGGGCGTTGTTTTTATCCTAGAAAGGCCTCCCCATCGCTTTCTTTAGTAAGCCTTTCAGCCCGAAGATGCTTTGCGCTTCGACGTATGTTAGAGAATTATGCGCGATAACAGCCCCCGTCAAGAAGTGGCGCCAATACCTTTTGGGTCATCACTTTGTCATTCTCACGGATCATGACAGCCTCAAGGAACTGATGACTCAGGTTGTTCAGACACCAGAACAACAAATGTATCTAGCACGTTTGATGGGACAAGATTATAGTATCCAATACCACACTGGTAGCACAAACATAGTTGTAAATGCCTTGTCACGCATTCCTGAAAATTTGTCTTCATCTTTGTTACTGCTATCAGTCCCATGTTTCACATTTTTGGAAAAACTTAAACACTAGTTGGCTCAAAATACAATCTTTTAGCAACTCCGGTGAGACATCATTGACAACCTACATAATTACCCAGGATATGTCCTCACTCAGGATTTAATTATGTGAAACAGCCGCATCTGGTTGCCACAAGGTTTCTCTTTCATCCCAACACTGCTCATGGAATATCACTCTACACCCACTGGGGACCATATGGGCGTTGAAAAGACTCTGGCAAGGCTGACGGAATATTTCTACTAGCTTGGTCTTTATAAGCACGTTTGATGTGAACCTGAGTAGGAGCGGATCGTTTGATACAGACTACGGAGGTTTGGATGACGCCACTTCTGGTGAAGGAAGATAAGTCAAGGTAGACGCCACAAGGATTACCTTGATAAGTCTGAGATTGGTTCAACAAGGAACCCAGAGAGAAACTCTCACCAAATTTTATCAAATGCCAAAAGTTTTTTATTGAAAACAAAAACAAATACTTATAGTGTATCTGAACAAAAAGATAAAAATAGACATGGGCCTTCTAAATAGTTTGGGCCAAAATTACAATAAAAATAAATTATAACTAAAAACTTATTTAACTTGGGCCTTCAAATTAATCTAGGCCTTCAACAACAATTAATAGTCTTGATAGTGTCTCTGCCTCTGGGCCTTCATCCTTCTCTACTTGGGCCTTCATCCTTCTCCACTCGGGGGCTTTATCCTTCTCCACTTGGGCCTTCGCCCTTCTCCACTTGGGCCTTTAGCCTGTATTTGGCCAATTAGTTGAATGTTTTATTGCTTCCTGTGTTGACTGCCAACATACTAAGTACAAGACCAAGAAGGTGGTAGGTCTCTTATGTCCCTTACCAGTGCCAAGTCGACCTTGGGAGGATCTCTCCCTTGACTTTATCAACGAATTACTGCCATACCAGGGTTACACAACCATTCTTGTTGTCGTGGATCGCTTTTCCAAGAGAATTTTCCTGGGCATGCTACCCAATCATCACATATCTCACTCAGTGGCGATCCTATTCATGGACATCATCGGCAAGCTCCACAGCATGCCACGTAGCTTGGTTTCTAACAGAGACCCATTGTTTCTTTGTTGATTTTGGTAGGAACTATTTTGCATGAGTGGCACTCAGTTGTGGATGAGCTCGACGTACCATCCTCAGACGAACGGCCAAACAAAGGTCATCAACTACGTCATCGAACAGTGTCTTCGCCCTTTTGTTCATAACAAACCAGCTTCTTGGGGCAAATTCATCAATTGGGCAGAGTGGTCTTATAACACTTCTTGGCATTATGGATCAGGGACAACACCGTACAAGATTACATTTTGAAAATAGCCATTTAATGTCACTCAATATATTGTTGGTTCTTCGCCAATGGATGTCGTTGACGAATTTTTGACCAATAGGGATGCCATCTTCATTGAAATCAGAAATAAGCTTATCAAAGCTCAAGAGGTGATGAAGACCATAGCTGACACCAAAAGGATATATGTTAATTTCGAAACCGAGGATTGGGTCATGGTTAAAATCCGGCCCTATCGACAATCTACAGTTTCAGGCCCACACTCAAAAACTCGCCAAAAGGTTCTATGGCCCATTTAAGGTAGTGGCTCGAATCGGTTCCACAGCTTACAAGCTACAATTACCTGAAGGTGTCAAAATTCACCCTATATTTCACTGCTTTGTGCTCAAGAAGTACCATCAACCCTCCTCTGGTGATTTACCTGCATCTCAACCTGTTATCAGTCCTTTGACTATATTGGGCACTCGTCGGACCTCAGATACCGCAGATTCCAAGTTACAAGTCTTAGTGCAGTGGCAAGGATTATCTCCAGATGACGCATCATGGGAGGACTAAGATCAACTTCAAGCTGATTATAACCTTGAGGACAAGGTTCTTCGAGAAGTCAAAGGGGATGATAGCAGTACCACTATGCAAGCTTTACTAGACTCAAGACCCAGAAGAAGGATAACCACACCTGCTTACCTCAGGGATTTCGTTAACTAACAATAGCTGAGCTGGTGCATCTTGTAGGGCCCTTCATTATCGCACCACTATAGCCTTGTCTGCCATTTGCTTGTGCATTTTCATTTCTATTAGGATATGTTGAATAGAATCACAAATTTTGTTATCCCAATTCTCAGTATAAATTTAGCATCAATGTAATAAGGCAAAACCATGAATGAAATATTATCATGAGTCCTCTCTCATTTTCTCTGGAGGTACTGGCCCTCGAAGCCAGCTTATTTCATAGTGTAACAGCTTCTCTGGTTTGTTCTACACATTTGAACCACCTCTTGACCAACCAAATGATGTTGTAAGCACAATAATCAGAAAAAGTTGAAGAAGGAAGCCCTAACCTGGTGATGCAAAATGTTGAAGAAGGAAGTGTCAAATCTCAGAATCAAGGTACGAGGTCGTGTAAAACAGAAGAGACAAAAGGAACTTTTATTATCTCTGTTTGAGAAAATTTCTAAGTTATGAGAAATTGAACTCATTTTCGATGAAAATATTTTGATAGGGAAGTGCACATTTGAAGAAAACTGTTTCGATGAAATTTTATTCAATGTTGTCTTACATGGTTAAATGTTGTTATTTAGGTGAATTGATAAAAGCAATGCACACGACATAAGAATGGGAATGCACAAGACATACGAATGGGATGCTTAGACAAGAAATTTGAATTCAAATTCAAGACAAAAGTAAAAGCGATTGGCGATAAAAGATTACTCGAAGACATTAGAGGTCATTAGATCTAGATAGTTAAAAAAAAAATTTGTTCACATGGTAAAGTCATATAATGTAACCATTATTGTTAGAAGTCTATAAATAAGACCTGCAAAAGTCATTCTTTGTTGGATTGAATCATTATCACTCAAAACAACATTGCACACGAAAATGACTATCGATTCGAAAGTTGCAGTGTATGTATTCATTCCACCTTTAATAAAAAATATTTTCGTTTACTTTTCTACATTTCTCTGAATCCATAACTTTTTTCAATTTCTATCTCTTTCTAAACTTTACTTGTATCCAATCTCTATTTCTTTTTGAAACCTTTACTCTTGCCAATCTTTATTTCTTCTCTGAATTGTGCTTTTATTCAATCTCCATTGTTTATGATTATCAAAATTATTACTAAAAGTGTTATAACTTGTATGACTAAATTTATCAACAATATAATTATTATCAAAGAAACTTTTCTATGAAAAACTATTATAATCTAAATTAATATAGAAATTACTTCTACAAAAATTGTTACCAAGGATATCACTATAAACATTACTATAACTATTTTTATCAATACTTACGTAATTCTCTTCAGTTGGAAACTATAGTTGCTTGTTTGAATAAAAAGAACTTACAACCAAAAATAAATTTTATATCTCACTTTTAAGGATTTATTTGTTAATATAATCATTAATAAAAGTCAACTTTTCAGAAATAGAAAATTATTTATGATTAAAGAAAACGGAGATATAAAGAGACAAAATATATAAAAGATGGAGATGAATGTAATACGAAGAAAGGCAGAAAGATAAACCCATCAAGGGACTTCTCTAACGTCTACACTTCCCTTTACTCTCGTAGGGGAAGGAGGAGATTATTATTGGTAGGTCTAATTAAAACAAAGTGATACATATAATAGATTCTCTTGTGCAACATTAGATTAAATCTCTTTTCAGCTTTATGCTTAAATGCTGAGACATGCTTCTCCTTCTTGCACCAAGCTTGGAATAAAAAAACATTGTAAAATTTTGTGTGTTTACCATTGTTACTAACTCATATTTTATGGGTTATTTTTCTATCAAAATCAGTTAAAAACTAAAACTAATTACCATAATGGGATTGGTCAATAAAGTATTTTGAGTATTTATCAAAATGAATAATTTTTATTATGTAAAAATATAAGAGACATTACCTTAAGTGACACTTTATGTTTTTTGTTTGTTCTTTAACAGCATATGTCACCTTGATATGTTTCATCATGACAGGTACTTATGGCATATTTTCACTCAATTTAGCGTTGGTCAAGCCGAACCTAAGACACCTGTTTTAGATTATAAAACAGAAAAATAGAACAATGCTTATTTAATTAAAAAAACACTTTTTAAAAAATATATAAGTTTAAATAAACTCACTCATATTTTGTTTTCATTTCTATATACTTTGTTAATCTTTATTTATTTTTTAGTTAAGATTATAAAATATAAGTATAAAAATGAAGAGTATATTATAATTACAAAGTGTATTATATAGATTAAACAATAATTGAAACACGGTTGTAACTGTACTTTTAATCTTCCTTTATTTTAAAAATATATTTGCTTAATAAATAATATATTTTACCACAAGGGTCTAACTTAGTCGAATGAGTAGGATGTAAATTGTTGTAAATCTTGTAGTTTGATTCCTAGGGATAAAAAATAATAATAAAAGTATTTTTGATGAAACAATATTATGACTAAATGAATCTCCTTTGTTATATCACAAATATATAATATAAATATAAAAAAAATTTATCTATCATGATTTGTAGTATATTATAAAAATACTAAAATTCATACTCTTATTACTTTTCACCGTTACCAAAAGAAATAGAAATACATGCTCCTATTACTTCATGCTTCATTAATAATAGTACTTACCCTTTTTTCATAATTAATTATATGTTTATACTTATTATAAGTAGCTTCATCAATATAAGATAAACATGATTGGTTGAGCTGAAAATAAATTATTGTTCAGTCAAGAGTTTAATTTGACAGGTATTTTACATCAGCTTGCTTGGCGCTAAATTGAGTGAAAATATGTTTATAGATCTTGTCATTAAACATGTATTTAGCATCGATTTGACTGATGTTAAATACATGACAGGATGAAGCATATTAAGGTGACATCTGGTGTTATAAGATAAAAAAGTATATAAGGTGTCATTTTAGATAGCATCTCTTACATTTTCACGTGATAAAAATTACCTTGATAAATATTTTATTGACCAACCTATTATGATAATTAATTTTAATTTTTAACTCATTGTGAGTCTCCTAGATTTTTCATGTAAACTTAATGTTTCCCATTAAAACTAATACATTTTCCATGACCAGTGTTAACACAACTTTGAAGAATCACTATTTTCACTGTGCACTACTGTAGATGTTGTTTTCCATTTTTTTTTTTCTATGCTACTTCAAGTATGTGAAACTTAGAATCTTGGCCTACCATTCTTGGCCATAGTAAATAATGTTAGGAAAGACAAAACATAGTATATCACAAATGCAAGTATCATAAGCAAAAGCTAGATCACTACATTTACATTCATTGTGTTCTTTGAAGATTGGAGCTAGGAAGAAACTTCCTTTTGGGTGTAGATCAAAACTCTCCAAAAAAATAAACTCACAAAAAGAAGGAAAGAAAGAGGAAGACGTAATTATGTTTTTGTTTGTGATATACCCATTTTTATTTTAGTCTTTATAAAATATTTTTTAAAATTGATTTGTATAATATATATTTATATATTGGTCCTTGACATGATAATGCTGTTGAGGTCTAATCTTACCTGACATGCTGACATAGTATTTTGTATATCAGGTCAGCACTTAAGCAAGCTAACTAACAACAATGACCAAAATGAAAAATAAATAAATTATAAAGGCTAATTCAAATAAAAAAATTATAAGAATTAAAATAAAAATATATATAAACTCTTATAAGTATTGAAGTTATAAGGACTAAAACAAAAATTATAAGTATGGTAAGTTTTTTTTCATTGCTCTTATAATTTTGAACTCACTAAATATAAACTCAATTATACTTAAGCTTAAAATATATTTTTTTTAGCTTTAGAATTTTCACTTTAGTCTAAAAAATTTAAAATCTTGTTGTCCATTAAATCCAAGTTTTCATATTTTTTGTTCACCAAAACAAATGATAATTTTTTATAAAAAAAAAAGCATTATCTTTTTTTAGTTCTCTAATTTTTATTTCACTAAATTCAAATTAAACAAATATTTTTAATAACAAACTAACCTAAAACATATTTGGTGGTAATAGAGTAAGGCAATCTATCAAAGTAATGCTAATTGCTATTTAGAGCAACATCAATTGCCTTTGAGAAATGAAAGAATTGATTTTTTAAGCCTTTCGTAATTAAAATTTGATAATGATCTCAATATTTCTTCTTTTTAAATCACAATTATAAGTGCATGATCATAAAACTCAAATTTTAATCAATATTTTTTTCTTAATTACAATCATAAAATGTATGTCATTTATTTTATTATATATTTAAAATCTATATAACTTTAATATTTGTATATTTATGTATGTGATTGTTGTTATTTTTAAATAACCTCATTAAATTATCTCAATTGACCTTAACATCTTGGATCCACCACTCTATACACAGTCTCTTGTTGTATTAGAATATAACATTTATTATGATTTAAACATATTTTTGTCTTTATAGGTTGCAACAATTTTGATTTTGATACTTGTACCTATAGTTTAAAAGTTTGAGTTTGGATCCTTATAATTTTACAGGTATAAGTTTTGGTCTGTATACATGTATTTTGTTTTGATTTTGATCATATAATTTTATTTTGTTTAGGTTTTGGTTTCTCTATTATATTTATATTAGTTCAATTAAATAGTTTTACTTTATAGCATAGACTTTGTGAAAAGTCTTTGAAGTCTGACAAGTTAAGTTTAAAAAAGAAATACAATTATTATTTTTGTATTTAGTTTTTATTATAATATTACATATTTATTAACATATATATTAGACTTACTAACTTATTTAGACATAAGTTTATAAATATATTAAAGAGCATTAATTACTAAAAATATAAACTTTAATCAACTTTAAAATAAAGTCAACCTTTAGAAAACAGTTAAATCAAACCTTAATAAAATCTTATATTAGTTAAATAAATTATATTTATAAAAAAATAAAAAAAGGTAAGTTGCGTAGAATTTCTTCATAAACTAAAATCAACTTATTCACCTTAATTATTGAAGAAATTAAATAAAAAATGTTTCTATAAAATTAAATGCATACATTAATTTTTTCGTATGGAAAAAGTTAAGTTCAACTCACTTTACCTGTATAAGTTCAAAAACAAGTTGTTTTTCCTTTTTATTTTTTTCTCAAGAAATACTTATAAAGATATTTATCTAAATAGAGTCTTGATTAATTCTCATATTTAAAAATAAACCAAGCTCAAGCAAATAGTGTAGTGACCAATCCATTTTTACCCTTACTTGCTACTAACGCAATTTATGACTATTCCCCCTGTCCCAAAACTATCCATCCCCTATTTTGTGAGTCACTGTGCAGTCCAAGAATTGCATCACACTACATCTGCTAAAATCTAATCCATTTTTGTTGTACACCTGAAAACTCCACCATGCATAGCAATAGTAATATCCCAGCCAAAAGAGTCATTGTTCTGGCTCACCATAGCCATTCACCAACCACACCATGCCGCTATCAATTGCTAAGTTTGTCCAATCAATGAAGCATTCTCCTTATCACTTATGCAATGCAACTTCATTGTTTGTCAATAATGATCATTGCTTCAATCCAATCCCATTACGATTGAATCAATTTGTGTTATGCACAAAAGAAGAAAAACAATAACTAGAATATGTCGATGGTATAAAAAAAATATACCATAATTCAATCATTATTGTAATAGAATTAAAATGATTCATTTTTATAATAATTAATTTTAAAAGAATATTTAAGATAATTTCAAATTATTTTTTAAAAGAAAAATGAATTTATTTATAAAACATGTAGACAGAATTGAACTCACAAAATCCATATCAATTTGTTTTAATTAAATTTCTCTTATAATTTAATGGATGCATCGTGCACCCTTGCTATGTAATCAACAACTCTTAACAGTGCCTTGGTCCCCTTTTAACTACGGGCTGAATTATATAAAGATTGCTAGTTCTTTTAATTTCCGTATAACTCACATTTTTCGTGAAAATAATGCTTGTGTTGACAAGTTTGTCACTTTTGAAGTTCCAGGCTTGTGGTTATACTTGGTAGGCTCCCTTCCTATATATTCACATCGTTAGATTTCTTGGATATGGTTTGGTCCTCTCAAGTGTTCTGTTTTTTGAGATTATTAATCTATTATGAGGTATATCTTGTTGGAGGCTTAGGGGCTGGATGCCAACATAGTTGGAATTCAGCCTCTTCTTCTCTTGAGTTCACCTCCCTTTTCTTTGCTTCAAAAAAGTTTATAGAAAATATATATAAAAATATATCCAATATTAATTAGCTTTCTTGACCAATCTGAATTTATTTAAAATTTAACATTATTAATTAAGTTTCTTAAAATATTCATTTTTTTATCATATTATATATAAAAAATATTGAGAAAAATAAAGTTCAACTCTATAATTCTATGTTTTGAAAGAAATTAATTTTTAGCCAGAAAAAAAATAATTTTTAATTCTCCCAATAAGAGTTACGCCTTGTTGGGGGTAGAAAACATAAATTTTATGGAACGAAACGAAGAAAATACAAGTAAAAGCTTTAAATTGGAGAGAGAAGAAAGTTCAAAATAAATTGAAAATATGTATCATTTCCTAAAAATTTCATTAAACAAGACGACATAAAGCATAGTAATCAACAGAATTTTCTAACATAAAACGATTAAGATTTATTAATTAAAAAACATGAATTTGATATTTCAGTATCTATTTTCCTTTTCGATGATAAAATTAGTACTTTTCAAACCAATAGATTTTGCCATAAAACAAAACAATATTCGCAACGAAACAAACACACTCTTCGGGAAAAGGGAAGTACAGATAGAAGGTTACAAAACACCTCACTGGCAGTCAAAACAATGGCACAAAGCGATTGAATCTAAAAATATGCTGATTTCGCTTTTCCAAAACAAAATTCACACCACTTAATTTATGTCAAATAGACTTTTTATTTTTTATTTATTTTTATTTACCATTTTGTTGGTCTGAACTGAAACTAGGTTCACCACAACAGAAGTCTTACTACTAAGTCCACGGGAAGTTATATTCTTGTACATGGGACTGGGACATACCCTGCAAACAACAACAACAGTCGTATTTAAAGAGGCAAGGACCCACCCCTTGGATCTATGTCACTGAACACAACACAAGTCATGCACTCCTCCCCTTTGTACCCAACTGCAAGAACGTACCTCTCTTTAATGTGTCCATTACTCACGGTTTCTGATCCCATTATTTAATTTTGTTCTTGATTCTATTCCGTTTTGTAATAACACGTCCTTGAAGAAGTGGGGCCTAGACAACTAGAGTGGAATGAATGACCTCGTGCCATTGATTTCCTTGTACGAGATTTTGTTTTTGAGTTTTTTTCTTGTTCCACCTTTAATTACTTTTTTTACATCAACAAGAACATCAAGATCAAGTGTAAATCTTTAATCGGTCAAAAAAATGATTGTGAGTATGTCATGGATGTTTGGGGTAGTCTGGTTTATTGTCCTTTCGAACAACAATTCGCTGAGTGCCTTCAGAAGTTTCAAATGGCTTGATCACCTTGGTCAATATTCGTTGATTATGTTAGCAAAACATGGATAATCCCACACAAGGAAAAATTTATTACAGCCTGGACGAATAAGGTGATGCACCTAGGCAACACAACAACAAACAAGTATTAAGATGTTTCAGTTTTTCTGGTAATGTTTATTAATTCATGGAATTTAATTGTTGTATATGTTTACTGTTTTTTGTGTATTTCAAATGTAAGGTTGAATTTGTTCATTGGGCTTTAAAAAGAGTATTACATAATAGCCTTGGAGACTTGTATAGTGTTTGGGATGCCATGAACAACATGATCACGCTGCAACACACTCAAATTAAAGCATCCTTTGAAACAAGTACACATGTGGTTGGACATGTATTTAAAAAAACTTATACAAGAGGCTTCTTGGAATGGTTTCAAGGTATGCTTTAAATGAGATTGCTACTGAGTTTGAGCGTGTACATTATGCTGGCAAGAATCCCTCTTCTCGTGGTTGTGTGATGAGAACCACACACGGTCTTCCTTGTGCATGTGAGCTATCTAGGTATGTTGTTGGCAGCATCCCACTCGATTCAATCCATATGTTTTGGAGGAGACTTAGTTTTTCAGACCAAGGATTATTTGAGGCCAAAGTCACCATCAAGGAAGAGATGGAGACCATATCTAAAAGATTTGAGGAACTTGATGTTTGTGGTAAAGTTACTCTCAAGAGTAAACTTTGAGAAATTGCATACCCTAATCAAAACTCTATGTGTCCTCCTCCGTCAAAGGTCAACACTAAAGGTGCACCAAAGAAACCGATGAACAGAAACCAAAGATCCACAAAGCATGATCCGTCTTATTGGGAGTATGTTGATGCTTTCCATTCTGTTCAAAACAGCAACTCTTCAGTGAAACGTAGTGCATCATCTTCTGACCCGCCGAAACCAACAAGGATCATCCCGATGTTGGATCAATTTGAGCCATTTATACAAGGTTTCATTGACAACATTGTGGATGTGAAAGCTAACGGTAACTGTGGATATCGGTCCATTGCCGCTTTATTAGTTGTGGGCAAAGATTCTTTGTCGTTGGTGCACAACGAATTGATTAAAGAACTTGGCAAATGGTCGCATGACTATATCAACCTCTTTTGTGGCACAGAGGGATTTGAAGAATTAAGGTTGTCCTTACTTGTTGATGGGTTTTCCAAGGTATGTTGTTTAGTTTTTTTTAAAGAACAAACTTTAAATAACTTAGATGTGTATGTTTGTTTGATTCATGTTAGTGTGGACAAGTGGATGGATATAACGAAGATGGGATATGTAGTTGCATCAAGGTATAATGTAATCCTTGTAACGTTGTCCCGACAACAAAGCATGACATTTTTTCCTCTTAGAAGTCAACCTCCACCAGATTCTTCTGTGCACCGCATTATATGTGTCGATCACGTGTTTGGAAATCATTTTGTTCAGGTACATTGAATTGAAGATAGTTAGTCTAATTTTTAGATTTATGCAATCATTTGTGTTCATTTGAGTTAATAATGTTTGTTCACGTACAACGGGTTTATTTGATAGACCGTTGTCCTTTACCGCTTCTAGCATTGTTGTGGTCTAGGAATTCTCGTCCTCAGGCAAAGCAGTGGCCAACTCCATATATTAGTATAATGCAACAGTATGGAAGCTTCATGATGTTGAAAAGAGAGTATGTCGACCTAAATGAAGACTGAACATGCATTGTTGTTATGGACTGTGACACTTGTTTATCTAATTTTATTCATTTTGTGATATAATTTGTTGTTAGACGTTTATCCATAATTATTAAGTAATTGTTGCGTTAAGAAATAAATTAGTTGGTGCAACTAAAATCAATTACGCATGTATGATACATCATTGTCAGAATTGACAACACATAGTCAAATGCATGCGTATTAAAGTTTGAGCATGACACGACATTGACTGACTTAACAACACATTCTGATGCACGATACAGCTTGACACCACATTGGTTTAGTTGAAAACACAAACATGAAACATCTGCACGCGTCTCTATTTTTTTTTTAAAAAAGTGAAGCAATATTAGTGAAAACCATCTATATATATGAGATACAGCAGCACGCTAAAAAATCACACATTCTCTCCCAATTTTTACAACAAAGTATGACATTTTTGGGAGAAACTAGCAGTCAGACGATTGTGAACTCAAGGTTGGGTTTCATTTTTCCAAATGGATCGATTATTCACAGCGATAGTAATGTTTACTTTCAAATGTCCACTCTATTACCCATTCGAGTACCAAACACTTGTGATTTTGCAACGCTAAAAAACAGAATACACAATACCCTTCAGTTAACCGACAAACAATTTTTGGATGAAATTTACTACCGGCAGTCATTCACAGATACAGGTAACTAATTTCGCTTTCAATGTATGCAATTGAAAAATAATGGCGATGTCAACACAATGTTAATGTGTAATAATCAATTTTCATGTGTTGGTCCGATTGAGTTATTATGCATCATTGGTAGAACACCAGATGGAATATTAAACTTACTTCAAGGCACTATAACCCCTACTCATGATGCCCTTCTATATTACAACGGGAGGTGGAACATGCAACGTCAAAACAACTTTGTAGGTTACGCGTTCGCAAGAAAAAATCCAAAAAAAATTGACATTCCTTCAGGAAGTACCATCGATGAACTGAAGGATTTGATAAAGCAAGTTACACCTCAAGGGATTCCCCCTCATGGTATTCATGAATTACAAACGGTAAGGCGATTGTTTTTTCGACAACCTGGTCATTTTGAGTATTTAGACAAAGTTATCAAATTTGAAATTATTGAGCTGAAAACTAACGATGACGTGCTGAAGGTCTTAGTATAGTCTAACTATTGGAAACAATTTGGGCCAATAGAAATTTTAGTTGTTTTTAGTAAACATGTAACGGAAATGGAAGACGACATGTTTATGTCGCGACATGATTGAATGCAAGTTTTATTTCCAAGTTTTTCATGCAAATTTTATTTCTTTCCACTATGTTGAAGTTAATGTAATGTTTGACTTGCCTTGTATTACTTAAAGGGTTACTTAAAGGGTAATGACTCATGAGTGCATTAAGCTCATATGTTTCACATGAACTTGCTTTCAAGAAATGTATTTAATATCATATTAGGTTGCATTTAATAATTTAGTCACCACGAGAAAATGTAACCAAAGAAAAGTAATGATACATAAACACTTCAAATGTGAATGTTTTGCATGTACATGTTTAACATTTTTAAGGTTTAAGATGTAGGGATGAACCCAATAACAGTGGGCGAAAAAACACATAATTTAACCTAACATTTATTTAGGCTCATAATTAGATAAAAAATACTAGCAAATGTAAGAAAATCTCCATTCCTCTTTATAACTAACATTTCATGTCATTACTAAGAAGTAAAATTACTAAGAAATGGTGTTTAGGAAAATTTATTTTGTATGAAGTAAAACATATAAAATAAAATAAAAACGTTTTATGGTCACACATGTTTCACCAACACAACGCGAGTAACATCCAAATTCCAAGGAAGGCACGTGAAGAAAAAAACATTAACTTTGGAATGACCACCGGTCATTCACGCTGAGTAGGTGGCGTTGCAGAATCTCCCACTTCTCGTTCATTGTGACATCATCCACATGTGTTCACTAATTTACAAATCTTGGTGGACCATACACCTTTATTTTATTTTATTTTATTTCTATTATATATTTTTTACGTTTTATTGTTTATATCTCTTTTTAAGATAATTTTATCATCATATTATTATTTATTAAATTTATCAATTATGGAAGGTGTGTGATATAGAGTGCACAAAAAACAAAATAATGTAACAAATACTTTCAATAAAAGTTATAACCAAAATAATGTAACAAATACAAAAGTTTTGTCAAATACAAGACATAAACATGATCTCTGAATGATCTGTGCGCCATCTTCGTCGCACCCTAACATACACATTTCCATCTGAGGTGACACCCCTAGTGATCCTGAGGCAGTCTTCCATGATCTCATGTAACTCTGTGCCTTCAGTGACCATCCTTAGGTTGAGCATACGCTCCAAACTTTTTGCAATTGCTTCACAAGCATCCTATGACATTCAAAAAAGCACATTTATTAGAGCATTTAAAATAAATAACATTTTATAAAACATTAAAGCAACTAATCTTACCACTGTATGTCTGGGGGGAGGGGGTCAGCTGCTTGTGACGGTCCAGCTTCTGCTGCCACTAGGACCTCCAGGATATCTGGCTCCACGTATGCCTCATGCTGTGGGACATGTTGATGTCTGGGCTGATCAGTTGCCTGTGTGGGTGTGATGAACGAATGAGATATCGGGAAGAACCACTCCATGTAATCTCTTGAAACCTGCCCAGGCACAAGACAAATCTGTCCCACAACTGCTAGATGGTCTGAGTAGTGCATCCACCTGTCGTCGATATCCTCATATGACAAGGTGGCACTAATAGACGGTGGAGGGATGGTTTGAACGTAGCCAAATTATCGCACCACCCTCTCTGGTCAAAGTGTGACCACAATGGGACCCCATCTGATGAGAATCATGAAACTAGCCAAATACAGGCTAAAGGCCCAAGTGGAGAAGGGCGAAGGCCCAAGTGGAGAAGGACAAAGCCCCTGAGTGGAGAAGGATGAAGGCCCAAGTGGAGAAAGATGAAGGCCTAGAGGCAAAGACACTACCAAGACTATTAATTATTGCTGAAGGCCCAAACTAATTTGAAGGCCCAAGTTAAATATGTTTTTTAGTTATAATTTTTATTTATTGTAATTTTGGCCCAAACTGTTTAGAAGGCCCATGTCTATTTTTATCTTTTTGTTCAGATATATTATAAGTATTGGTTTTTGTTTTCAATAAGAGACTTTTGGCATTTGATAAAATTTGGTGAGAGCTTCTCTCTGGGTTCCTTATTGAACCAATATCAGACTTATCAAGGTAATCCTTGTGGCGTCTACCCTGACTTATCTTCCTTCACTGGAAGTGGCGTCTATCCTGACTTATCTTTCTTCATTGGAAGTGGCGTCAACCAAACTCTGTAACCTGTATCAAACGTTTCGGCCCGTAAGGTTCACATCACCATCTAAGCTCACCCTGAAAGCATGAGATGAGGTCAAACGCCCTAACTCCTCGGTGGTCACCATAAGGCATCCAGCATACATCAGGGACTGTCAGTGCATCTATACATGTCTTGTACGACAATGCTGATAATCCCTTCATATAAGCCTTCGTAGTAAGCCACCAGCAGGCACGTGGTGACGTCTCATCATACCCATCATCAATCACGCTGTTATGAACACCGGGAAAATGCTCATATATCCAACACTACAAACATGACATGAACATAAAATCAATGTCAAATACACATAAAAAACACATTTACATCATAACCCAATTTAACATATTACAAACACAAAATTTACCTGTAATAAAGTTACATAACCAGCAATCTGTCGGCTAGTGCTCTGAGAAGCTTCATTTAACTGGTCATACATATGCGCCAGCGTGGCAACTCCCCAGGCATAGGTCCCACTCTGAGCCAAGTCTCGAAAAGCGTCCAAATGAACTACATGAACATGTGTTGCACTCTTGTTAGCAAAAAGAGCGCAACCAACCAAGTGTAGGAGATACGCACGAGCTGCAACTATCCACTGTCGGGCCTCGCATCTCCTTTGATAGATATCCCGTAGCCATGACAGGTGTACATATGCCCCATGACACTATGCAGTCTCAGCTTTAGCCTCCTCACCCGAGACCTCTAGCAACTCCACCAGCATGATGATCGCCTCGTCTACATGTAAAGGCTCGAAGCTGTGGAAGGCGCCTATGATCGAAAGATAGAGGAGTGACGCCACATCATCCAGTGTGATGGTCAGCTCTCGTACTAGAAGATGGAAGTTGCTAGTCTCCTTATGCCACCTCTCGACAAAAGTGGATATAACTCCCCGATCACCGGTGACTACTGAACACGCGATCAAAGGAGTTAATCCTGTGGCAGCGACTAGCCCTTCAATCCCAGGAGCTGGCCTCCCAAGTTTCTCAACCTTCCTTCCATGGGAGACCAACTTCAATTCAGGACGTTCCTGAATTGAAGCAAGGATGATTCCAAATAACATTATATCAAAAATTAATTATCACAAACAACTCAACAATAACAAATAATTAACAAATAACTTTACGTAAAAATTATAATACCTCTCCATTCCATATGCTATGTGCAACATGCTCAGCAAACGAAGTCAGCACTGATGGGTCACGTGGCCCACCTGAGAATCCCTCAGCATCATCAATAGCTGATCCCTCAGCACCATCACCAGCTAATCCCTCTGCACCAGGTACAGGTACGTCCTCAGTCATCTCAGGAACATCCTCAGTAACAGGGGTAACTTCCCATTGCCTACATATCTACATATCTATAATTTCTAAAACTACTAATAACAAACAACCATATATATTAAACCCTAACATCTAAACTAATCACTAAACTAAACCCTAAGCTCGACCCTAACCTCTAAAAATAAACCCTACGAACTAAACTAAACCTTAACCACTACATATCTACCATTTCTAAAACTCAATAACATACCACCATATATATTAAAACCTAACAAGTAAACTAAACCATAACCTCAACCCTAACCAATAAAATAAACCCTAACAACTAAACTAAGCCCAAGGCTCAATCCTAGTCACTAGAATAAACCCTAACCACTAACCCTACCCATACATATCTACCCTAACGACTAAACTAAACCATTAGCTCAACCATAACAACTAAAATAAATCCTAAACCCTAAACTAAACCCAAAGCTCAACCCTAGGCACTAGAATAAACCCTAACCACCAACTCTACCCCTTTACATATCTACCATTTCTAAAACTACCAACAACATACCACAACATACCACAACATATATTAAACCCTAAGCCCCACACCAAACCTTAATGTCACCCCTAAACCCTAAACTAAACCCTAACCACCAACCTTAACTACATACCATCATAAATATTAAACCCTAACAACTAAACTAAACCCCACGCTAAACCCTAGTCCCTAACATAAACCCTATCCTCTACCCCCTAAGCCCTACACCCTAACCACATACAATCAGCCCTAGGCCCTTAACTAAACCCTAGTCACTAACCCTAATAACTATTTTGATGCAAATATATTAAACATCAAAAACAAAAATGTTACCTAATATATACTATTAAACTTGAAAATTTATTTCATACCCTAATAACTATTTTGATGCAATCGTACATATTTTTTTTATTAAAAAACAAAACATACCTATTTTTAATATAAAACAAACAAATACAACTAAATTTTAAAAAAATTAACAAAATTAATAAAAAAAATTCAAATCTTTTTTCATACGAAAGATGTTTTTCTGTATGACTCACACGGAAGAAGTTCTTCCGTATCTTCTTCTGCTTATGGAAGAACTTCTACCGTAAACTCATACGGAACAACTTCTTCCGTAAACTTCATAACTTCTTTCGTATGCGCAAAACTCATTCCTATTCCATTTTTCCCTACTACGGATGAACTACATCGTCTAACCTACAACCATTATCGTCTAACCTACGACAATAACTAGGCCATTAAAGGGGAGAAACATGATACTAACCTCGACGACGGAAAGGCAGAAATGCAACTCGAAAATGACACCAATATGCGGAGGAGAGCCACCAAAGCAATGAACAAGAGAAGCAAAGAAGAAGACAAAAGGGCAGCTGTGTTGGGTGTGCGTTTTTTAATTTAAATTTAAGTCAAAGGCAATTTTGCCCATTCAGTTAAATGCTGGGTACACCAGCAATAATACTGAATGCACCTAGCAACACCCTAGCACATAAAGGCTAAAAATTACCGGGATATCCAATTAAATATTGGTTTAGTCTATTGGACTCAATCCATTAGATCTAATGGACTTAGCTCATTGTAGATGGAAAAATAAACAATCCATAAACCAAAAGTATATACTTAAATAAGGAAGAACAGAATTGAATTTGAACAATAAAAGGATAATTAAAATTGCAATTAATTTTTTTTTCTTTTTTTGTTTCATGTTGAATAGGTATATTGTAATGTTGCAATTATGCGATGCACGAACAATATAATGAAGGAGAATGCAAGAAGGGTACCTGTTTTGTTTAGTGTGTCTATAGTAGTCACCCAAGGTGGTGAAACCGGCGGTTAAAGTTGCATTCAAAATTCATATCTGACTGGTCAAAACGCACTACTACTACTACACACCGAGAAAGAGGTGGGAAAGGACAAGAGAGGAAGGAGAGAGAGAGAACCAAACCATTGTGTGAAAAGCTTGACATGGGGGGCACATAGGGATTATAATATTTTATGGTTTTGTCCCTCAAATCTTGCCAGAAACAGTGAAAACCTCACGAAAGTTTAGGACTTTTCAGGCCACCTTCTTCAATCAAAGAGGACCCATCATTTCCTTTCCTTTATTATTATTATTATTATAAAAAAAATTCTTTCATCCTTTATTTTCCTCTTTTCTTTTGTGTGCTGTTGATGGATCCCAAGGGCTCAAAGCAGCAGCAGCCACAGGAGGTGGTACCAAAATTCCTCAGCCTCCCCCAACACCACTACCAACAACAAGGGAATTCCAACAACAACAACATGGGAGAGAACAAACCATCAGAGGTTAAGGATTTCCAGATAGTGGTAGCTGCTGAGAAGGACGAGAGCAAGAAGCAGCAACAGTTGGCACCAAAGAGGAGTTCCAACAAGGACAGGCACACCAAGGTTGAGGGCAGGGGGAGGAGGATAAGGATGCCTGCTCTCTGTGCTGCCAGAATCTTCCAGTTGACCAGAGAATTGGGCCACAAATCTGATGGGGAAACCATCCAGTGGCTCCTCCAGCAGGCTGAGCCATCCATCATAGCTGCCACTGGGACTGGCACAATCCCAGCATCTGCTCTTGCTGCTGCTGGCAACTCACTCTCACCTCAAGGTTCCTCTCTTTCATCAGCCTTACACCACCAACACCAAAAGATTGATGAATTAGGTTGTGGGTCAGGTGGGAGCAGTAGGGCCAGCTGGCAGATGGTTGGGGGGAATTTGGGGAGACCCCATTTGGGTGTGGCCACAACAGGCCTATGGCCCCCCCATGTCAGTGGATTTGGATTTCAGACAGCAACAACAACAACAACAACAACATCATCTGGTCCATCTAATGCCACCTTAGCCACTGAGAGCTCCAATTACCTCCAGAAAATTGCCTTCCCTGGCTTTGACTTGCCTACTTCTGCCACCAACATGGGTCACATGAGTTTCACCTCAATTTTGGGTGGTGCTGGTTCCCAGCAGATGCCTGGTTTGGAGCTTGGACTTTCCCAGGATGGCCATATTGGGGTGCTGAATCCACAGGCCTTGAACCAGATTTATCAGCAGATGAATCATCAGGCTCAAGCTGGTAGAGTGCATCAACAGCATCAGCATCAGCAACAACAGCATCAGCAAACTCCTGCTAAGGATGATTCTCAAGGCTCAGGAGGACAGTAGTAGAGTTTTATTATGGATTTGGATGAAAAGAAAAAAGAAAGAAGCATCATTGTGCAGATGCTGGCTGAGGTTTCTACAATGGCTTTTGTATTGTAGTATAATTGGGAGACTGTGAGGAAAAGAAAAAGGTGTCTCAGAGAATTCAATAGAAAGCTGGATTTGGTTTAGCCCCTTATTGTTCCTTCTCCCCAGTACTCAAGTCTCCATATACAGGTGCTTCAATAAGCCCTTTTTTGTTGTTGTTTTTGTTACTTTTGATCTGTGATTTGCAATTTTTCTTGGGTTATAAACTTATAATTGTGTGTTGTTTTGATGGTGTTAACTTGCAGGTGGAATTGCATGGCCAGATGGCTTGGCTGCTTTGGTCTGGCCTTAAAACTATTGTTTAATTCAGAGGTGTGTTGATTATTTTGTTCTTCTCTAGGACAGGGTGGAGTGCTGAGATCGGTTTGTTTTGTGAATTTGAAGATATAGTTTCATAATCATATTTGTCAAATTTCATATTGGATCTGGTATTTAGTACGTTTATCATCTGGGAAATTTTAATCTTTGTGTGGAACATCACTTGCAAGTTACATCTGTGAATCTGTCAACTAGTACTTTATCATCTGTGATTTACTATCTCTTATCATACAACTTTGCTGTCTTCCTTTAAAATTCATCACTTGTTGGGAGGATCTTTCCATTTTTAAAAAAAATTGTTTTTCAATCTTCATACATTGGTACGCAATTCTAAAGAAGCTAAAGTTGTTTATTTCAAGTATTAATATCTACAGCTCTGCTTCATTATAAAAGGCACTAAAAATTCCTTTATTTAGCAGTGTTTACACTTGAAAATTTTGCATCTGAACTTTTGCTAAAGGTCTCTTAGCTGGAGAAGTTACATGAATTGTCTTTAATGTAATCAAATACAACTGCTTTAACTTTTAACATTTAGGCCTCCTTTCAGCATCAACCAAATTCTTTTGCCATTTTCTTTCCGTGGAGGCTTGGAGTCTATAATTTTTTTAGTTACATAATAGGAGGTGCAAGCAATTGAATGTGGGAGGGGGAAACGGGAAAGCGGCACTTAGCAGAGGATTAAGCGTCTCAAATCAACATCACACTTAAATCTAAAGGCATAGACGGATGCCAATTAAACTACGAGTTAATTACTTAATTTTCGGCTAAGAGTCTAAGATAATGATCATAGAATAGTGTCTTTTTCTTATTTGCCTTGAAGCATGGAAAATGAATGACCCTTGTATCTTTGTTAAAAGTATGGATGCAAAATTCTTCACTTTTGACTGCCATGAACTTTTGAGCATCATCCTATTCTCTTATTTAACTTTTGACCACTCTACTAATTGATTGAAACCCAAAATAACGTGATGTTCCTCAGGGTAAAATTGTAATAAGAGTGTATATTCTTCAACCATGTGTTAACCCTGTTGAATTTGAAACCATGGCTGCCTAAATTGTATATTAACAATCATTATTATATAGTTAGATGAATGATATCATTGTTGATCTGATTGATACATAATGGATTAATTATCTTGGGGAAGGTGATACTTTGCTACACAAGCAATTTTTTTGTTTTAAAGAATAGAGTGCGGCTCCTGAAACTACTGGCAAGGTGCCAAAATCTGCATATAGCTTTTGAAAGACCATAGCATGATAGTTTCTATGAGCTCATCTTTTTTTGGTCTTTGAATGCAAGTGGGTGTTGAGATCCCAATTTTAAAATCACTAAATGACACCAGAAGGTGCTTAACTCATGACAACTAGTGCTTATGTGACCTCACTATGTACCATGAGAAGCAGTGATCTCACTTCACCCTGTTGAATGCAAGTGGAGTTTTGTGTTCCAAGTCTTCAAGCGGTGTTGCCAGTATATGACATGACACCAGTTTGTGCTTGGTGCAAATAAATAATGAGTCTTCATTTTGTTGAATAAGCAAATTCAGTTTTGGACATATGCACTTTTGCTATGCCACCTAGACATGATCTGAATACAAGATAGAAATGAAGAATTTGTATTTATTAAGTCTTCTCCATCTCTTTTTCTGCATGGAATGATGATTAGGCCTAGTGGAAATATATTAATTGGGGGATAAAACTTGGAAGTTAGAAGAGAGGGGGATGACACCTAATTTTCATTATAGATCATTATATGGTATTACTATATATCTTATCTTCGTAAATTTCCATAAAAATGTTTGGCTGTGATAATTATTCCTTGTAGTAGGTAGTCTGGTTTCTCTTTCTTACAAATTTTATACTTAAGGTTAGTGAGGCCAATTTCTTTTAAGGGTCTCCCTCCATGTTGACAAAATACGTGTGAATCTCTTCTAGTTTTTCTAGTTTTTTTTTTTTTTTTTTTAACTTTTAAGTGTTAGACAGTGAGCATTTTTGGGATGCAATCTATGAATTTTCAAATTGTTCTCTTTAAGGGACTAATTAGATGTTATTTATTCATCCAACACCATCATTTGTTCGTTGCAATTTAAAAATTGGCATGAAGGGCACTACGTCTTGAATGTTGATTTTGTCAACTTGAACATGGCCATGAGTCGCTGCCATGACTTTGCCATCTCACTCCAATCCTTGGTGCTTCTATTTTACATTTCACCGACTCTTGCCATCATTTGTTATTTATGCATCCACCGACTCTTGCCTTAATATTATTTTTTTCTCCCACGGACAGCTTGTTTTGTTGAATAATAACATATCATGGACATTTTTTTGTTTTTGAAAACAAGAAAAAGGTACCCCCATCAATCAATTCAATTTAGGCCTTCCAAGATTTCTCAATTCAGTGCCTTTATGCTGGATTGACCCAATTCTAAAGTGGCTAATTGACAAAAATGCTAAAATGTAATCCAAGAGCCAGCTAAAAGCCACTGATTATTACCGTGTTAGAATTTCACATGCACATTCTAAATTGTCATTTTGCACCCTAAAATGAGTCCTTGTAAACTACTCCAGCCATATATTGTGCTACCAACCAAATGCTCATGGATAACTAAGGCTACTAAGTTTTAGCCTGTAATGAGATTCTGCCTTTTTAGTTACATTTTGATAACCATATAGATCTGTTTTGTATACATAAAACTGAGAAAAAAAATATCTGAAAATGAGTTTTTCGTATAATAGGTGGGATCTGCTTATTCTACGATTAAGTGTTAAGCAACTTTGTTTTTATTTTTGTTTTTAGTGAAGCCTATCAACATTAGCAACACGGATTGGATTTAGCGGAAGTCGCAATAAATCAATATTTGAATATTCGCTTAATAGAAATACCTACATATTTAGTGTTTGATAGTATTTTGAACATGATTATTTTTTGAAGAAAAAAATTACCTATGGAGAAAGAAAGGAAAAAGCTTATCAATATTTCCACCATTGTATTAATAGCGCTTAGTAAGTATATTAAGTTTACAATATTTCATATAATTTAAAAATTACTTAATATTCATAATTTAATTTCACTTTAATATATAATATATTTCTTAAAATATAAGCATATGCCAACTATAAAATTACATACTGATGAATATTTATTTTTCCAAAATTTGGTATAAATAATCATCTAGATAAACCACGTTTTTGAACTAATGTTAATCCCTTTCCTAATTTTATATATAATTTTTGGTTTAAATAATATTTTCATTTCTAATATATATTCAATTTTTGCTTTACATTGAATCTTAATAAAACAATAATTTTTTTTACACTTATTTTTAATCCCCGAGCGAATTTTTATTTGTTATTAGTCAGGACTAAAAATAAATTTATTAATTTATCATAAATTAAACACAAAATTCATTAATTTATCAAGAACTAAAATAAAAAATAAAAAATAAATATTATTTTATTAAAAACTCAATACAAAACAAAAATTTATTAAAAAAATAAACATAAAAATTAAATATTTATCAATGAATAAAAACATATTTAAATTTTAACAAATATTTATTATAAGGATTAAAACACTCATCCTTCATGGAGAAGATTCAATATGAGAAAAGGGGGAAATTAAAAAAAAAAAAAAATCATCAGACAAGATCATTGCATGCCAGGATTGCCAGCACAGAAAGTGTTTCCCGAACTTGATGTTTAAGCTTTGAGGTGTTTCTTTATTTTGGGCGTGCCGTCATTTTAAATGTGTCGCCCTTGTTGTGATCTTTATTACTTATACCCCCATGACCAGAATTTAGAGTAACAACCTATTTGTATCTGAAATTGGAAGGCATTAATTACATTATTTTTTAAAATTAAAAAATGTTAAATAACTCTACCAAATATTAATTTCTAAATTTAATTATTCATTATCATTTTAATTTCTAAACATAAGTTAATATTATTACTTAAGTGGTAACTTTTTTCAATGTTTGAACTAATGTAATTGTCAATTCTCATTTTCAAAAGACTTTTTTTTAACTTCCTCCGATTTAGGAACTAATGTAATAGCCCCCTCTAATTTCAAGAGTAAAAGTAGTTGTTTACTCCGAGATAAATTCCTCACTCCCTGATCCGCATTCAGTGCATTGTATGTGCTTCATCTTTAACAATAATAATTTACAACCTTGCATATTTTTGCCAATTTGTTTTTATACTAAAATTCACCATATTGGACATTTGGACTAAAGCTCGCTCTATCTAATTTCATGTGTTGACACATCAAGTATGTGTCTGACAGTGACCCAGAATCTTACAAGATATTCAAAATCGAATTTGATTTCATTTTTCTGGTTCACGATCATTTTCATATTTCAATTGAAATAAATTATTCCCTTGAAAAAAAAATGAACAACCTTACAATATTCTCATGTCCCATTTATTGGGGCATCCAATGCCCATAACTTTTAAACACTCATGCACTTTCATGGGGTGGGTTGAATTGTATCTTGCCATATCTATATCTAACACAAGCATATTAATATAATCCCTCGGGAATTTCTTTGGACACTCGGTGTTTTTCTTCTACATCCAATATCTTTTTGTTTTTTTAAAAAATTATTTATGCTAATAAACGGATTTGTAATTCGTAAGAGACTTATGAATTCATAACCCGTAAGAGTAAGCTTATGTATTCATAATTAGTTTATGGATTTGTAATTCGTAAGCCTATGGATTCATAATTCAAAAGATGTAATCTGAATACGGATTAACAATCCGATTCAAATCTGTAATTTTCACGTTATTAGCATGATATTATAACCAACTGAATTAATATGTCAATTATATTATAAAATAATTAATGTTACTATATATGACACTAAAATTTTTAATGTATATTTAATCCACATGTAAATTTACATAATAAATTTTATAACAATTAATTTTGATCTAATAAATAATTTGTTTACATATATAAAATTTATAAAACCTATGATTTTTATTTAAAATTTATATATGTAAAAAAATATATTATTAGATCAAAATTAATTGTAATAAAGTCAAATACACAAAATTATTATGTAATAAGGCCAATAAATTTTGTGACAATTAATTTTGATTTAATAATGTATTCTTTTACATATATAAATTTTAAATAAAAATCATAGGTTTCATAAAAATTTATATATGTAAACAAATTAATTATTATATCAAAATTAATTGTCAAAAAATTTATAATGTAAATTTACATTTGCATTAAATATACATTATAAATTTCAGTGTTATATATAACAACATTATTTATTTTATAACATAATTAACCTATTAGCTCAGTTTGGTTAGAGCGTCGTGCTAATAACATGAAAGTCACATGTTCAAATTAGAGGTGGGAATAGGCCAGGCCGACCTACCGGGGTCTACGACCTGACCTACATAAAGTCTGGTCTGAACGGGCCTATTTAATTAAAAGGTTAGACTCAGACTTTTTTAAAAGCCTATTAAATTAAATAAACCAGGCTTAAGCTTATTAAAAAGCCTTATAAGCCTGATAGGCCGACCTATATATATATATATATACTTATATTATTTTTTGGGTACAATTAATTTTTTGTTTGAAACTAGCAGACTTTGATTACACATTACTGTTCCATAACTTCCATTCCTATAATCAAGTAAAACTTTAATAACGTTTCCTTTTCCTATTATGTTTCCTTTTCCTTTCAACGTTTCCTATTATGTTTCTGTTCCTATTCCTATTCCAGAGCAAACAAAAATCATATCATTTTTACTTCAAGCTTTGATAGAGGTAAAACTTCAAAACCTTGCCATTTTTGCTTGCATATTCTTTTTCCTTTAACATTTTTTCTTTCATTTTCTTTTTACCTTCTCTTTTCCATGAATATATTCTTTCTTCGTGGTAAAAGCCCTACTAGTGCTTCTCCTCCTTTTTTGAAACCTTGCGTGGCTAGTCCTTCTTCAAAGTCTCTTGCCATTGCTCCTTCTTTTAAGTTTTTCACCATTGCTCCATCTTCGAAGATCGCTCTAATGTGAAGAAGGCTTTTAAAAAGGCTATCAGGCCAAAGGCCAGGCCGAGCTAAAATAAAAGCCTTTGATAGGCTATAGGCCAAACTCAGGCCTAAAAAATTCATCTTAGGCTAGGCTCAGGCCTTTTAAAGCCTGGCCTGGCCTATTCCCACCCCTAGTTCAAATGAACATATGAATTACCAATCCGTATACAGATTACATCTTATGGATTACGAATCCATAAGCTTACGGATTACGAATCCTAAGTCTCTTATGGATTATGAATCCGTTTATTGGTAGGGGTAATTTTGGAAAAAATAAAAAAGTGTTGAGTATATAAGAAAAACGTTGGGTGCCAAAGAAATTCCCAATCCCTCATGTCCTGCAATTCTCTCATTTCTGGGTAGAAAAACATGGAACAACTTTAAGGATAAGGAAATCAAGCAATCCATTTGACATAAATCATCTTTCTCTATTTTTTTTTATAGTATAGTTGTTGTATGTTGGTTCATTAACAACCATTAGTTAGTTCTCTTACTCTTTACCAACTTAGTATTTTTCTGTTTTTTGTTATTCTGTTATAACATGTAACAGTTAATTAGTTTTAAGTTGGTTGGGTTAGTTAGGGTTGAAATAGTGCTTCTGTTTCTTCTTCTTGCATAGCCTAGATCATAAGAGAGTTTTTGGTAACCAGAGAAATTCTGCAGAGATTGAATAAAAGTGGCTGTTGTGAGTTCTGTGCAGTTTTTGGTGCATTTTTCTGCATTTTGCTTATTCTTGTTCATACAAGAAACTCATTCTTTTGTGAAGTAAAATCTGATCTTGGCACAACAAGTTGGTGCGATGAACATGGAGTGATTTTTGAGTTCGATTCAAGAAATGGGCTCGGCCAAGTATGAGGTTGAAAAATTCACAAGGCAAAATGATTTCAGGCTATGGCAATTGAAGATGAGAGCTCTTCTTGTTCAGCAAGGCTTGGTGGAAGCACTTGATGGAGAAGCTAAACTTGAAAAGATGATGGCTGATGGGGATAAGAAAGCACTACTGCAGAAGGCACACAGTGCAATTATCCTCAGTCTTGGAGACAAGGTGCTGAGGCAAGTCTCTAAGGAAACAAATGCTGCTGGGGTTTGGTCAAAACTTGAAGGTTTGTACATGACCAAATCTTTAGTTAATCGTCTTTACCTAAAGCAGTCTTTGTATTCGTTTAAAATGCATGAAGATAGATCAGTAGGAGAACAATTGGATTTGTTTAATAAACTGATTCTAGATCTTGAAAATATCGTTGTCACTATTGATGATGAGGATCAAGCTTTGTTATTGTTGTGCTCTTTGCCTAAGAGTTACTTTCATTTCAAAGAGACTTTATTGTTTGGAAGAGACTCTGTTTCTCTTGATGAAGTGCAGGCTGCTCTGAATTCAAAGGAATTGAATGAAAGAAAGGAAAAAAAGTCCTCTACAAGTGGTGAAGGGCTGACAGCAAGAGGCAAGACCTTCAAGAAAGATAGTAAATTTGATAAGAAGAAGCAAAAGCCAGAAAATTAGAAGAATGGTGAAGGAAACATCTTCAAAATCAAATGTTATCACTGTAAAAAGGAGGGTCATACAAGGAAAGTTTGTCCTGAAAGACAGAAAAATGGTGGCAGTAACAATAGGAAGAAGGACTCAGGAAATGCTGTAATTGTTCAAGATGATGACTATGAATCTGTAGAGGCACTGATGGTGTCTGAAAAGAATCCAGAAACTAAATGGATAATGGATTCAGGGTGTTCATGGCATATGACACCAAACAGATCATGGTTTGAACAATTTTCTGATCAAGCAGATGGGTTAGTACTCCTTGGAGATAACAAGCCTTGCAAAATTGAAGGAATTGGGTCTATAAGGTTCAAGTTTCATGATGGGGTTAAAAGAATTCTCACAGAGGTCATATATGTACCTGAGTTGAAGAGAAATTTAATCTCTCTTGGTGAATTTGATAATAGAGGGTATGTGTTCAAGGGTGAAAAAGGAATAATGAATGTAGTTAAAGACTCCATGGTTGTCATGAGGGGAATTATGGAGAATGGCCTCTATTCTGTAGATGGTGAAGTTGTAATTGGCTCTGTAGCCACTGCAATCGGAAGAGTTTTATCAAAAACTGAGTTATGGCACATGAAGTTGGGTCATGTAAGTGAGAAGGGGTTGATTGAATTGGCAAAACAAGAGCTGCTATGTGGGGACAGAATGGAAAGATTAAAGTTCTGTGAACATTGTGTCTATGGCAAAGCCTGCAGAGCCAAATTCAATGCTGGACAATAGAGAGCAAAAGGTACCCTTGATTATGTTCATGCTGATCTTTGGGGTCCAACCAAGACTCCCTCTCATTCTGGAGCAAGGTATTTCTTGAGCATTGTGGATGACTACTCAAGGAAGTTGTGGATCTACATTCAGAAAACAAAAGATGAGGCTTTTGATAACTTTAAAAGCTGGAAAACACTTGTGGAAAACCAAACAGGCAGAAAGATCTAGAGGCTCCGTACTGATAATGGTCTTGAGTTTTGTTCTGAACCTTTCAATGATTTCTGTATAGAGAATGGCATTGCAACGCACATGATAGTTGCGGGAACCCCTCAACAAAATGGTTTAGTTGAAAGATTCAATAGGACCATTTTGGAAAGAGTGAGATGTATGTTGCTGAGTGCAAAACTACCCAAGATTTTTTGGGCTGAAGCAGTAATGACTGCTGTATATCTCATCAACAAGTGTCCTTCAACAGCTCTGAATTTCAAAACCCCTGAGGAAATTTGGTCTGGCCATCCACCGAGTCTAAAACAGCTAAAGGTATTTGGCTGTGTTGCCTATGCTCACATCAAGCAAGACAAATTGGAACCTAGAGCTGTCAAGTGCATTTTTCTAGGATATCCTGAGGGAGTGAAAGGGTATAAGCTGTAGTGTTTTGAGGCTGGTTTTAAGAGGTGTTTAGTGAGTCGTGATGTTGTCTTCAATGAAGCTGAAATGGCCTACAAGACTAAGCCCAACATGGTTCAGTCCAACACTGATCAGAGTAAGGAAACTGATTCTGAAAAATTAAATTTTGAGGTGGAGACTGAGGATAAACATGCTGCAACACAAGCTGTTAATTGGCCTCTTGATGAAGAAAAATTTGAAGAAGAAGAACAAGAAGAAGCTGACTATGTGCTGGCTCGAGATAGAACCAGAAGGGAAATCAAACAACCTAAGAGGTATGGATATGATGATCTAATAGCATTTGCTCTGGTAGCTGCCAGTGAAGTTTTGGAGGAAGATCCAAAAACTGTTAAAGTTGTCTTAGCTAGTAAGGAGAAAGAAAAATGGCTAAGTGCCATGAATGAAGAGATTAAGTCTCTCCATGAAAACCATACATGGGAATTGATTAAAAAAACCCCTGGTTCTAGAGTGTTCATCTGCAAATGGATCCTTAAGAAAAAGGAAGGCATCCAAGGAGTTGAACCAGACAAATTTAAAGCTAGACTTGTTGCTCGAGGATTCACTCAAAATGAGGGAATTGACTTTAATGAAGTTTTCTCTCCTGTAGTGAAACATAGGTCAATCAGAATTCTTATGGCTATGGTGGCAGAATTTGATCTTGTGTTAGAACAAATGGATGTGAAGACAACATTTTTGTATGGGAAGCTTGATGAGGTGATATTGATGAAGCAACCCGAAGGGTTTGAAGTCAAAGGTAAAGAGGATTATGTTTGCAAATTAAACAAATCTCTGTATGGTCTAAAGCAATCCCCCAAGCAATGGAACAGGAGATTTGATGAATTTATGGCTCACATACAGTTTCATAGAAGTCACTATGATAACTGTGTTTACTTCAAATTTCCTTCTAAATCTGAGTTTGTGATATTGCTATTATATGCTGATGATATAATTTACATGGAAGGTATTCCATATGATAATGCTGTAGGGTCACTGATGTATGCTATGGTATGTACTCGCCCTGACATAGCTCATGCAGTGAGCTTAGTAAGTAGGTTTATGGTAAATCCAGGCAAAGGACATTGGCAAGCCCTGAAATGGATACTCAGATATATCAGAGGATCACTTGGAAGAGTTATGGTTTATGGTAGAGCTAGGAATAGCAGAAGAACAACTGCTATTGAAGGTTTTGTAGATTCTGATTATGCTGGCTGTTTAGATTCAAGGAAATCCCTAACAGGATTTGTGTTCACTGTTTTTGGCACTGCAATTAGTTGGAAAGCTAGCCTTCAAAAGGTAGTGGCTTTATGAACCACTGAAGCTGAGTATATTGCTCGTACAGAAGCTGTGAAAGAATCTCTGCGGCTTGAAGGCATTGCAAAGGAGCTGAAGATACAAAATGAAGTGATCACAGTACACTATGACAGCCAAAGTGCCATTGATTTACCCAGAAATTTTGTGCATCATGAAAGGACAAAGCACATTGATATTAAGCTGCATTTTGTCAGAGAAGTTATTGGTCAAGGATCAGTTATAGTCAAGAAGATTTCAACTGATCACAATCCTTCTGATATGATCACAAAGGCTCTTCCAAGTAGCAAGTTTTTCCATTGTTTGAACTTAATTCAGTTGAAGGATGATTAAATCCTGTTTCTGCAGCAGCCACTGTTTTTGTTAATGTTTTGTTATTGAACCAAGGTGGAGAATTGTTGTATGTTGGTTCATTAACAATCATTAGTTAGTTCTCTTACTCTTTACCAACTTAGTATTTTTCTGTTTTCTGTTATTCTGTTATAACATGTAACAGTTAATTAGTTTTAAGTTGGTTTGGTTAGTTAGACTTGAAATAGTGCTTTTATTTCTTCTTCTTGCATAGCCTAGATCATAAGAGAGTTTTTTGTAACCAGAGAAATTCTGCAGAGATTGAATAAAAGTGGTTGCTATGAGTTCTGTGTAGTTTTTGGTGTATTTTTCTGCATTTTGCTTATTCTTGTTCATACAAAAAACTCATTCTTTTGTGAAGTAAAATCTGATCTTGACACAATAATAATCATATACAATTAGGCATAATTTAAAATACTCAATTTGTTCTTATAGTGGAGGGTATGTTCAAAATTCCTTGGATTAAATTCCTATGTTTATTCTCTAGTGATAACAATCCTATGTTATCCAATAGGTTCAAATATTAATCTGTCATTTCTGAAAAATGGTTGGTTTACCAAATAAGCGGGGGAAGGAAAAAACACCACATGATAGAAGATCATAGTGAATTATTAAGTTTGAAAATCGCAAATATTGTAACAAGATAACATCCATATCAATCTGACCATAATGCGACACATCTTTAAATTCAGTATAGAACACAGCAGTGAGGATATAATGAAAAACCAACAATGGCAGAGATATGGAGCAAGCTAGAGGACAGTAGAGTTCGACTTTGAGAGCATGTGAAACCGACTGATCTAAAAGGAAATTGTCACATGGGGTCTTGCAAACTAGTATCCGTGGCGTATTTGATTAAGAAATTAAAAAAATATTATGTAAATTTTAAGAGAACGTAAAAAAAAAATTAAATCATGAGTAATATAATTTTTTTTCTTTCAATAAAAGTATTTATTCTTTAAATTTCTTAACCAATGTACTTAAAATATTGGACATTGATTAACATTTTCCTATTACCATTATGGTGAAAATGAAGATGTTGGTTCAACACATGAAGATCATTTAATTTCCTCCACAAGCTCAAAAAGCGAACAAGTTACAGCATTAAGTGAAAAAGTTGTAGTGGTGCTCACTACTGTTTTTGCACTGGACTTCAAACACAAGCATGCTGCTTGGAATGAAACCGTTGATGCCTTTTTTCCATTTTTCTCTCTCATTCTATGCGTCAATCAGAAGCACTAACATGCACAGGACCAGGCACAAAAAAATGGATATAATTGAAATTAGATAATTGGTTTCAGTTTTATTATTGGTTTTGTTACACATGAGAGTGACACCTGCCATACATCAATTAAAAACCAGTGAATTATTAGTCATCGGGGTGAATACGCGTTGGTTATCGAATTAAGAATCAATTGCCTAGAAATTTTAGTTTGATAACCAACGAGGCGTGCACCTTGTTAATCAATAATTAAATCATCGTTAATTGGTATTCTCCGGTCCCTGATCTCAGAGTAGAAATGTTTTTATTGGGTTCAAAAAAATTGATTTATGTTATTTAAAAAATTAATTAATCACATTTAATTGTTTTAATCTTAATTAAAAATTAAGTTTTTTTTATTCTTTATTAGAACTTGGTATTAAGAATAAAAATAAATTATTGGACATAAATCTTAATTAAATAAATAACATTTTAGAGATAATAATATTAAATAAAGTAAAATTAGTTTTAAAAAATTTATATTTGAGACTATATTTTAGACGGGAGTACATATGAAATATGTAACATCACAACTTCTAAATTGGAGTTTTCATTAACTACATTTTCCCACCGTTCTCTGCAATTTTCTTAAGAATCCTGCTAATGTTCTCAAGGTATTTCTTAGGAAATCAATAAATAGATTTTTTTTATTGGAAATTAACGTGGGGTTGCATTCAATATCAGGGTAAGAGTGTATTAATAATATTTTTTTTATAAATAAATAAAATTTTACTTTTAATTTCTTAATCAATTTGTATGATACTTATTTACATGCTACTTTTTATAATTACAAGCGCAATAATAACTGTAATTTAAAAATCTTGATCATGTGATCCGAGGTGGCCGAAATGATGCTCAATTATCTTTGGTAGTTGAGAACTTATTTACAATGGAGATGATGATGGAACACGAAGTCTGGATTAGTGGATGTCCTTACAATTAAAGACTCTCATATATTCAAGTAAGGTTTTTGTGAGTCGAATGCTAATTGATTGGAAATCCTTTACCTCATAAATGCTGGACACTTATAGGTTAATGGTCATGTGCAAGTAATAGAACTACTACTATATGATATAAATACACTAATCTATTTTCACCTAATTGTTGATTTAATTATAACATACTATCCAAGTCTCCCTGTACAAAAAAAAAAAAAAAAAGGCTCTATATAACCGAGCGATTTAGAATTTAATTCTTGCTTTTCCATTTTTTTTAATAAAAAAGTTAAATTTCAGTACATGGTGGGTAAGCTTGTGAATTGCCCACACTTCAAATCTTAAGAACTCTGGTGTGGTGGGAGAGGAGTTATTAGAAATATAATATGAAATCATTTTGCATATTTATTAAACAATTTAAACTTCTAGAATTATTGTTGGTTCATGATAATGGCATCGAGGATTTGACTATGATCACAAATCCCCCTTAGGCATGCAGTGAGACATCTTGAGATGAGCTATTGTTTCCTGCATTTCCTAGTTGTTTCCTGCACTCCCCTTTTGTCATTCAAAATGGTTAATCTGAAATATTAAATTATATTCTGGAATGTATTTTCTTTTTGGCTTTCAGAATGATTAATTTGAAAGGTCAAAACAATCCTAGAAAGAGTACAGAAAACAATTGGGAAGTGCAAGAAGCAACAACCCTTGAGATGGGAGGAGTGAGGACATTTCTACCTAGGTCATTCTTAGTTAACCTAAATACCTAGCAAAATTGATTAGTCCAACCCAATCTTAACTTTGGGCCTACAGTTGTCAATATTGCCCAAAACAAAAAACCATCATGCCATGTATCATTGTATTGAAGAAACATTTTTCTATTGGATTGTGATTGTTTCAAAGAATTAAGCGACTAGTATTTTTACTCTTTTTCATCAATAATTAGCTTAAACTTATACCTATCATTCATAGAGTTTTAGACTTCACACTTTCATGCATCATATCTAAATTAATTTCCTGTTAGTAACATGTATTGTCATGAACTTGTCAAATGGACCATATCATTTAAGCTTTGAATTTAACCTCTAAAATCAGGACCTCATCATGAAAAAACTCACACTCCTCATGTTGTTATGTGCACAACTATTTTCCCATCAGATCCCTTAAAAGAGACCACTCTTCACTTCACTTAGCTATGTGTAAGACGAAAAATATTTATATAAGAAAAATCCACTTTCAAACCAATTACACACAATCCCACTATTGTCACCTACATTTCTTCTTGCTAGAGTGTCTTGTAAATACTCACTTCAATTCCATTCATCAAGACAAGGCACTAGCACAAGAAGACCAATCACTAACCTATTACCAATTTATCTCTGGTTGGTTGTTCATTCATGAACTACTACATATATATAATAAAAAAAATAGTGAAAGTTATTGAGCTTAGTCGAGTAATTACTGAGGGGAAAAAACAATCAATGTATGCTATAATAAATATTGGCAATTGCTTCTTGCATCCTATTTTTTGCTACTTGCATCTCCTTAGTTTCAAATATCCCAAGATTTCCCTCCTTGGAACCTCCGTCTAAAATTGTCACCATTGTTGCTCCTTTTTCCTCCGTCATTATCACAGTTTCTTCCTTTCCCACCGTCTCAAAGCCTCCAACACCATATTGTCCTCCTTGGCTCACCATTCATTGTGCTATGTCGAAAAGGTAAGTTCCAAGGTTTTTTTTTTTTCCTAATCTAGTTATAATTTCGGATTGAAAAAACTAGAATAGAGAAAAATGTTAGAACTAGACGATCCTTTACTGGATGATCCCTTTATCCATTAGTTTCGATGAAAACCAAGATATAAATTTGTGATGATTAATGATTTATTTGTAAGTGGACAAAACTTATTAGTTGAAGAAAATTTGGTAAGATCTTTCTAGTCCTAAGTGGTTTCTATCATCGTCCACTATCATTTATTGGAATCTGCTTTATATTAAATTATGTCTTGCGCCCATCCGATCTCTATGCTTAAAAACAAATTCAATATATCACTTAAGAAAGATCCATTTATTCCACTTTGTATAAGTATCCATTTGTACAAAGAATATTATGTGACATGTAACAACCTTGCCTTTTAAGTTTTCCTATAAATAAATAAATAAATTAATTAATAAATAAACAAACAAATAAATAAAATTAATTAGGTAATAATTTTCCCATTATATAAACCAAATTTTAACCTAGAGCAGCTTTTACAAAACACCTTCTGTTCCTTTTTTCTTCTTCTAACGCACAAGAACCCTAAAGAACAACCAGAGGAGGAGCTCTAGAGGGCACCAGAAATGCCACAATTGCTAACGGAGAATGTTTGAGCAACTACATCGAGGTAAGGAATGAGTTACTTACGCTTGGAGATTAGAATAAACATGTATAGGAATCTCTAGAGGATCAATTTTGGGGTATTTTGGGTTTTTTTATAAAAATTTAATTCATGAACCCTTTCAAATTGAATATCTGATATGCTAAATTGAGTGTAATATCTATTATCATGAAATTCTATAATCGTGTTTAGTGTATATTGATATGATTTATATTTTTTGTGTATATCAATTTTTTTAAAATTTTCAATTGTTATTACTTGATTTCTTTTGTATATTAACGTGTATGATTTTCGTTGTTTTGCGCTTATGATTTACCACTTTTTCGGAATGTGTCAGTGAATTGTTATCATTGAAACGAAAAATTTGACCCAAATAATTGTATTCCCTTTTGTTTGTAATCAAATTTTATGAACCACACGTACTGTATGGCTTTGTTGAATATATATATATATATATATACATATATATATATATATATATATATATATATATATATACATATATATATATATATATATATATATATATATATATTCAACAAAGCCATACAGTACGCGTGAAGGGACCTATTAGAATTTAAAATAAAAAGGTTTCTAGAAAGTGAAGGGACCCGACACTGTTATTGAATCTCGCTTGTTCTCTGAGTGTGCTAATTATTATTGTTGATATTTGTTGTTATTTTTTTTTCTTTTGTGATAAACAACATGAATTATTTGAAATATCATAAAAATGTTATTTCGTCTAGAACTATGATTTCGAACAGTTCTCATAATTTTGGCCAAATACAGCTTGATTCCTCGTGGCAGTTGATCGAGGCCGTACCCGAATCAAATAAACATTAAAATGCAGTAACTAGGAAGTGATCCAAGGTCATTTCCAAACAAGCAATTATAAACCAAATGTTCATAACAGATAGTAGGAAATAGTAACAAATTGGGGGGGAGGGGTTGTTTGCTTTTGTAAATTAAACAGCGAATAGAAGTGAATTATAAAATATCAGAATTAAAACACGTTGCTTCCCCTTGATTCACAAGCAAGTCTCTTATCCTAGGTTACGAGAGTTTATCCTTTATTAGTTCAACCACTTAATCCAACCCGAAATTAAATTACTAAGCGAAATTTAACATAAGACATTCATTATGTGATTAAGCAACACATACACCAATTAATCATAAACGATCGTTAAGCATGAACGTAAATTCAGCGCAAAGACAATTAATCAAGCACTAAGCATGCATGAATTAATAGCAACAAATTCAGAGTAATTAGTGAAGAGGAAAAACTGAACAGAATTTAATAGTAATAATAGAACCTCAAAGAGAACTGTGCTTGATCCTCAAGAAAAAAACAACGCTGGAGACTTAGTCTTCCATTAATCAATAGAGAGCGAAATTTTATTGCTAGAACGAAAAGTAAAAACTGCAATTGCAAAATGAAAAAGTGTCTAAAAGAAGAAAAGCCTAAAACTAAAAACGAAAACAGGAGAGAAAGAGAAGAGAAGAGACCTAAACTAGAACCTTGGTGCTGTTATATAGTTTTTCCAGCCCCAAAGCTTACAAATCTGTTTTAAATCCAAGCCCATAAATAAAATAAAACCAAATCTAGATAAGATAAGATAAGATAAGATCTAGATAAAATAATATCTAGATAAGATAAATTCTAGATAAGATAAAATTTTGTAGAATAAAATAGTCTGCCCTCCTCAAGTCCAAGCCCAATTCTGGATTCAAGCCCAATGCTTCATTAATTCTTGAAATTAGATTAAAAACATCAAATTAGTTGAATGGGCCCAAATAATAAAACTGCCTAATTAATTTGACAATTAAGATTAATCAGTACTTAAAATGGTGCAAAAAAGGTTACGAAATAGGAGAAAATAATGGCACATCAGCAGTGCTTTTGCTGTTTGAGATTTCGTATAGCAGTTTAACATATATTGGAGCATTAAGAAACATTTGGAAGTATTAAAAATGGTTTGGTACTGTGTTTATTTTTGTCTTAGTGTATTCCAAGTATGCATCTTCACTGTGATGTGTCTTAATAATAATAATAATAATAATAATAAAGTAAATAAATAATAATAATTGGAATAAATAAAGAAGGTTATAGAAATTATTGTTTCATAGTGATTATTTTGTTACTTTATAAATTAATTGTTGTAGAAGTTTTTTTTATTTTATTGAATTAATATGTTTCAATTTAATTTATATTTTTTTTTGTGTCAAGTAAATGTTACTATTGAATGATATGTGTAGGATGCATGGGATGTGATAAATTATTTTATTATGAAATTGTGATTGGGATTGTGTATAACTGATAATCATTTGGTACGTAATGGATTGTGAATTACATGATTGTTGAGATGTTGTATGTATTGAGTTGTGAGCTATGAATTATGTAATCACACAACTATAAGACCTTTTAAGGGCGACGAGTTAATGCGCGATGAGTTGTAATGGGATCCACTGTGGGAACCTGACGAGTTTAATCACTTGAGGCACGATGAGTTAAAATAATTTTGAAAAAAAAATATTTGAGATTTTGAAAACAATTGAGTAGTTGTGTGCATTGCATAATTCATAGGTAGAGTCTGCGTGTTCAAATGTTTTTCTGGGTTGGACCTGAATCAAGAGGGAGAGGCCTTAACGGACTCCTCGGAGTGTAGGCCTTGGGGGTAAATACACCCGGTTTGAATGCTCCTTTAAGCCTGTGCTGATCCCATATGGTTGGAGCATTCTCGAAAAACAGAGTGACCCTGACTGGTCTCCCTATGATTTCACTTAATGAGAGTGACCTGACTTACCCATTGTGAGGCATGTCTCGTCATGTACTCCTAGGCGCTCGACGAGGTTTTTCACTGAAAAATGGTACCACATTGCATGTAGGCTTGAGACTAGCGTATTTGTTGCATAACACTTGTGTTTGACTTCCATTGAGTTATCAATTGTAGTTTGATGTTATTTTCTGAAGTGTGTGAACTTGAATGGGTGTGAATAATGTGTGTGATTTTGTGAAATGATGTTATTTATATAAATTCAGCCTTAAGTATTATATGTTTCACATGTTCTAATGTTTTATTATATATGAATGTGATAACTCACTCCTAATGTGTGTTTGTGTTTGGGCTGATTGCCATTTTGTTTCAGGTGAGCCATCATATGATGAGTTCCATGCTAGAGATGGAGAGACTAAGTCTGTGATAGGGATATGCTCTGATAAGTGTGACATTGGGACACAGGATTTTACTTTGCATGTTATAATTTCCGTGAATGATATAATTGCGTTATATTTTCTATTTTAGTTTTTTTTTTTAATTTTAGAATGGACGACCTTGTTTTGAGTCGGGATAACTTTATCTTTTATTCGAACAATTTCTACTATGTTTTCACTAAGTGGATGTGAACCTTTTATCCTTTTGAATTGATTTAAAGTCAATGTGTTTAAAAAAAAAAGTTCCACATGATTTTATTTCCTTTTATTCGTTATTTGTGAGGGTAGAGAGTGTCACATTTAGTGGTCTCAAAGCAGGTCGGACCTTTTGACCATGTGTGTTATGAGCTTTCTGTGTTTCCTTGTGTACTCTGATGCGTTGTGTTTGTTTTGTTTGTTTAGAGGTGTACTCTATTGTGTTGGTATATATTTTTTTTCCTTTTCAAAGTTTTGTTTCTTGTGTGACATAAGAAGTAATGGTTGTGAGAAATGAGCAAGAACAAATTCTTACCGAGGCCTTGAACAACTTGGTGCAAGTTATGGCCAATCAGGGAGGTGATGGAGGAGCAAATATGTACCATGGTTTAGATTGCTTTCAGAGGAACAACCCACCTACCTTCAAAGGGGGTTACAATCTTGAGGGTGTTGAGGCTTGGCTAAGGGAGATTGAGAAGATCTTCCGGGTGACGGAGTGTCAGGACCAGCAAAAGGTGTTGTTTGCTACTCACATGCTGGCAGATGAGGCGGAGTACTGGTGGGAGAACACTCACCCACGTCTAGAGGGAGCAGATGGTGTTGTTGTCCCATGGGGGACCTTCAGGCAAACTTTTCTGGAGAAGTATTTTCCATAAGATGTGAGTAACAGAAAGGAGATGGAGTTCCTCGAGCTGAAACAGGGAGTATGACGGTGACAGAGTATACAACGAGGTTTGAGAACCTCGTAAGGTATTTTCCTCATTATCAAGGGGAAGCTGGGGAGAGGTCCAAATGTGTGAAATTTGTCAATGGCCTCCGACTAGAATTAAAGATGATGGTGAATTATCATGATATTCACAACTTTGCACAATGTAGGATCTTTGACGAGGATCAGTGGGAGAAGGTTGCATTTTACAGGAATGCCAATGCTAGTCATGGGAAAGAGAAGAAGCCAATGACTCATAGTCATGCTAAGCCATATTCTGCCCCTCTCGGGCAATATGGAAACCATTCTGGGGGACAAAGGACCAATGGAGGACATCACCTAGCTGGTGGGAGTTCTCAGCCAGTTAACAGAGTGTCTCAGCCTGCTGGTAGAGGTGGTAGTGGTGGTGGTGGTTCTCTTGCTACACCTGCTACGCCAAACCGGTGTGCTAAGTGTGGTAAGAGGGGTCATTTTGCTCGTGAGTGCCCAGATAGTGACGTGACTTGTTTCAACCGCCGAGGTAAGGGCCACCTCAGTACCAGTTGCCCATATCCGAGGAGGGAGAAGAGGAGTGGAAGTCTGAATAACCAGAGCGGACGACCAAGGACCACAGGGAGAGTGTTTGCTCTTAGTGGTGTCGATGTCGCACAGTCTGATGATCTCATCCAAGGTATGTGTTTCATAAGTCAAGTTCCCTTGGTTGTATTGTATGATTCAGGTGCGACGCATTCGTTTATTTCTCGTGTCTGTGTTGAAAAACTTGTCTTACTTGTGTCTTCCTTGAAATTTGACTTGATTGTGAATACACCTGCTAGTGGGTCTGTTTTAACTTCTGATGTGTGCTTGCAATGTCCTGTCTTAATTTCTGATAGACAATTTCTGATTGATTTAGTTGTTTTACCTTTGAGTCAGATTGATGTTATTCTTGGTATGAACTGGTTATCTTCCAATCACGTCTTAATAAATTGTTTTGAGAAATCTGTTGTCTTTCCTGAGTCTGGTGTGAGTGAATGTGATATGTTTTTGTCTGGTAACCAAGTTGAGGCATCTTTGAGGGAGGATGCACGAGTATACATGATCTTAGCTAGTATGAGTGTCGAGACCAAAACCCCTATGAGTGATATACCATTGGTGAGAGAGTTCCCAGAGGTGTTTGAGGAGGTGTCAGGATTACCACCTGAGAGAGAGGAACATAAGGAGCACCTAAGGGTTGTGTTGAAAACCCTCAAAGACAATAAAATATATGCTAAGTTGTCCAAGTGTGATTTTTGACTAGAGGAGGTGAGCTTCTTAGGGCACGTTATATCCAGGGGAAAGATAACAGTAGATCCTTCCAAGGTAGAGGCAGTGATGAGTTGGGAGAGTCCTAAGTCAGTGTTTGAGATTAGGAGTTTCCTTGGTTTAGCAGGATACTATCAAGATTCATAGAGGGTTTTTCTAAGCTAGCCTTACCTTTGACTAAGCTTACTCGTAAGGGTCAAGTTTTTGTATGGGATGCTCAGTGTGAGAGTAGTTTCCGTATCCTTAAGGAAAGGTTGACCACTGCACCAGTTTTAATGTTACCTGAACCGAGTGAACCCTTTATGGTGTACTGTGATGCATCCAAGATGGGTTTGGGTGGAGTGCTTATGCAGCGGGGACAGGTAGTGACCTATGCTTCTCAACAGCTAGAGATACATGAAAGGAATTACCCCACACACGATCTCGAGTTAGCAGTCATAGTTTTTGTTCTTAAGCTTTGGAGGCATTACCTTTATGGATCTTAATTTAAGGTGTTTTGTGATCATGAGAGCCTTAGATATTTGTTTGATCAAAAAGAGTTTAACATGAGGCAGGGGAGATGGTTAGAGTCCCTTAAGGATTACGATTTTGAGCTTAACTATCACCCAGGTAAAGCCAATGTAGTAGCTAATGCCTTGAGTAGGAAATCCCTTCAGATGTTTGCTTTGATGGTTAGAGAGTTAGACCTCTTAGAGTAGTTTAGAGACATGAGTTTGGCATGTGAGATCACCTCTAGTAACATTAAGTTGGGTATGTTGAGAGTCACTAGTGAACTCTTGAGCGAGATCCGTGAGGGTCAGAAGTCTGACCCATTCTTGTCAGCCCAGTTAGAGTCCATAGTCGCAGGGAGAAAAGGTAGTTTTAGAGTGGAGCCTGATGGAGTCTTGAGATTCCAGGATAGGGTTTATGTTCCTAGTGTATCCAAGCTTAGGAGAACGATCTTGGAAGAGGGCCATAGAAGTAGTTTGAGTATCCACCCGGGAGCAACTAAGATGTACCAAGACCTTAGGCAAATTTTTTGGTGGCTGGGTATGAAGAGAGAAATGGGTTTTTCCTTGCATACCTAGTGTGTCAGAAGGCTAAGATAGAACACCAGAAGCCTTCAGGGAAGTTGCAACCTTTAGAGATACTTGAGTGGAAGTGGGATAACATCTCCATGAATTTTGTGGTGGGGTTACCTAGGACCCCCAAAGGTTTAGATTCCATTTGGGTTATTGTAGATAGGTTGACCAAATATGCTCACTTCATCCCAATTAACATCAGATATTCCTTAAAGAGGTTGACTAGCTTGTACGTCAGTGAGATAGTTAGACTGCACGGTGTTCTTTCTAGCATAGTCTCTGATAGAGATCCCAGATTTACCTCTAGATTTTGGGAGAGTCTTCATAAAGCCTTGGGGACCAAACTTAAGTTGAGTTCTGCTTACCACCCACAGACTGACGGTCAGACCGAGCGCACCATCCAATCCTTAGAGGACCTTTTGAGAGCCTGTGTTAAAGCAGAAGGGTAGTTGGGATAATTTCTTACCCTTGATAGAATTTACATACAACAATATTTTTCACTCCAATATAAGTATGGCGCCTTATGAGGCATTGTATGGTAGGAGATGTAGGACACCTCTATGTTGGGTAAATCCCAGTGAGAGCATTGTCTTAGGACCTGAGGTGGTTCAGCAGACCACTGAAAAGGTCAAGTTGATCCAAGAAAGGATGAGAGCAACCAAAAGTAGGCAGAAGAGCTACTATGATAGCATACCACTGAAAAGGTCAAAGTGATCGTGTATTCCTGAGAGTCACTCCGTGGACTGGGGTTGGTAGGGCATTGAAGTCCCGTAAGCTCACACCTAGATTCATTGGTCCCTTTGAAATCCTAAAGCGTGTCGGCCCAGTTGTGTATCAAGTGGCCTTACCACCATCTCTCTCAAATCTCCATAGTGTCTTCCATATCTCTCAGCTCATAAAATATGTTCATGATCCATTGCATGTGATTGAGTTGGACAACGTCCAAGTGAAAGAGAACTTGACATATGAAACACTGCCACTGAGAATCGACGACCGTATGGTTAAGCAGCTAAGGGGGAAGGAGATTTTCTTGGTCAAATTAGTATAGGGAAGTGCTTCGGGCGAGGATGCCACCTGGGAACTAGAGGGTCAGATGCGTGATGCATATCTTACCTTATTCGATACCGGTAAGTTTCGGGGGCGAAACTTCTTTTAAGGGGGATGGAATTGTAACAGCCGTGCCTTTTAAGTTTTCCTATAAATAAATAAGATAATAAATAAACAAATAAATAAAATTAATTAGGTCATAATTTCCCCACTATATAAATCAAATTTTAACCTAGAGCAGCTTTTACAAAACACCTTCTGTTCCTTTTTTCTTCTTCTAATGCACAAGAACACTAAAGAGCAACCGGAGGATGAGCTCTAGAGAGCACCAGAAACGCCACAATTGCTAACGGAGAACATTTGAGCGACTACATCGAGGAAAGGGATGAGTTACTTACGCTTGGGGATTAGAATAAACATGTATAGGAATCTCTAGAGGATCAATTTTGGGGTATTTTGGGTTTTTTTTTATAAAAATTTAATTCATGAACCCTTTCAAATTGAATATCTGATACGCTAAATTGAGTGTAATATCTATTATCATGAAATTCTATGATCGTGTTTAGTGTATATTGATATGATTTTTTTTTTGTATATCAGATTTTTTTAAAAATTGTCAATTGTTATTACTTGATTTCTTTTTGTATATTAACGCGTATGATTTTTGTTGTTTTGCGCTTGTGATTTACCTCTTTTTTGGAATGTGTTAGTGAATTGTTATCATTGGAATGAAAAATTTGACCCAAATAATTGTATTCCCTTTTCTTTGTAATCAAATTTTATGAACCACGCCTACTATATGGCTTTGTTGATCCTTTTTGCTTGCAATTCACATGTACTGTCTTACCACATTTGTTTTATATATATATATATATATATAAAGTAGATATCATGCTTTTTGATGAAAGTTCCCCTGTACGTGCTTCTTGTAGCTTGAAAATTTAATCTCATGTACTATACTTATTCTTTCACACACACACACATATCCTCCTTTAAAATAATCTCAACCTATTAGAATTTAAAATAAAAAGGTTTCTAGAAAGTGAAGGGACCCGACACTGTTATTGAATCTAGCTTGTTCTTCGAGTGTGCTAATTACTATTATTGTTGATATTTGTTGTTATTTGTTTTTCTTTTGTGATAAATCAACATGAATTATTTGAAATATCATAAAAAATTTATTTCGTCTAGAGCTATGATTTCGAACAGTTCTCATAATTTTGGCCAAATACAGCTTGATTCCTCGTGACAATGTTTTTGCTGTTTGAGATTTCGTATAGCAGGTTAACATATATTGGAGCATTAAGAAAAATTTGGAAGTATTAAAAATGGTTTGGTACTGTGTTTATTTTTGTCTTAATGTATTCCAAGTATGCATCTTCACTGTGATGTGTCATAATAATAATAATAATAATAATAATAATAATAATAATAATAATAATAATAATAATAATAGGAATAAATAAAATAAGGTTATAAAAATTATTGTTTCATAGTGATTATTTTGTTACTTTATAAATTAATTGTTGTAGAAGTTTTTTTTATTTTATTGAATTAATATATTTCAATTTAATTTATATTTTTTTTTGTGTCAAGTAAATGTTACTATTGAAAGATATGTGTAGGATGCATGAGATGCGATAAATTATTTTATTATGAAATTGTGATTGGAATTGTGTGTAAGTGATAATCATTTGGTACGTAATGGATTGTGAATTACATGATTGTTGAGATGTTGTATGTATTGAGTTGTAAGCTATGAATTATGTAATCAAACAATTGTAAGACCCTTTAAGGGCGACGAGTTAATGCGTGATAAGTTGTGATGGGATCCACTGTGGGAATCCGACGAGTTTAATCACTTGAGGTGCGATGAGTTAAAATAATTTTGAAAAAAAAGTAATTGAGATTTTGAAAACAATTGAGTAGTTGTGTGCATTACATAATTCATAGGTAGAGTCTATGTGTTCAAATGTTTTTCTGGGTTGGACCTAAATCAGGAGGGAGAGGCTTTAACGGACTCCTCTGAGTCTAGGCCTTGGGGGTAAATACATCTGGTTTGAGTTCTCCTTTAAGCCTGTGTTGATCCCATATGGTTGGAGCATTCTCGCAAAACAGAATGACCCTGACTGGTCCCCCTATGATTTCACTTAGTGAGAGTGACCTGACTTACCCATTGTTAGGCATGTCTCGTCATGTATTCCTAGGCGCCCGACGAGGTTTTCACTGAAAAATGGTACCACATTGCATGTAGGCTTGAGACTAGCGTATTTGTTGCATAACGCTTGTGTTTGACTTCCATTGAGTTATCAATTGTAGTTTGATGTTATTTTCTGAAGTGTGTGAACTTGAATGGGTGTGAATAATGTGTGTGATTTTGTGAAGTGATGTTATTTATATAAATTCAGCCTTAAGTATTATATGCTTCACATGCTCTAATATTTTATTATATACGAATGTGATAATTCACTCCCAATGTGTGTTTGTGTTTGGGCTGATTGCCATTTTGTTTCAGGTGAGCCATCATATGATGAGTTCCATGCTAGAGATGGAGAGACTTAGTCTGTGATAGGGACATGCTCTGATAAGTGTGACATTGGGGCATAGGATTTTACTTTGCATGTTATAATTTCCGTGAATGATATAATTGCGTTATATTTTCTATTTTAGTTTTTTTTTATTTCAGAATGGACGACCTTGTTTTGAGCCGGGATAACTTTATCTTTTATTCGAACAATTTCTACTATGTTTTCACTAAGTGGATGTGAACCTTTTATCCTTTTGAATTGATTTAAAATCAATGTGTGTTTTTTTTATAAAAAAAAAAAGTTATGCATGATTTTATTTCCTTTTATTCGTTATTTGTGAGGGTAGAGGGTGTCACATGACATAATACTATCTTTCTTTATATAAATAACTAACATTTGAAAGTAGAATGTGAATGATAGATTTAGAAAGAGTTGATCCATGATCATTCTCATTGTGGATAACATATCACACTTGCTATAATTGCGCCAAATTCATCTCTTCCTAGCTAGCACCAAAAGAATCACATCAACAACAGTCAGAAATTGAACGCACAAGATTCCACATTGATTTGATCATCCTTATCCTTTAAAAGGCATGTCAAAGCAATGCTCAAGGTTGATGAACAACATTCATACATTGAGGAGAAGCGAGAAAGAATTAATGAGAAATACCATTGAGTGAAACACATTGTTGATAGAGTCTATCATTTGCTTAGCGAATTTCTTGAACTAAGTCTTATTTTATTGTTAATGCACTCTTCGAGTGTTACAATTTGTGATTCTTTGAATTGTTTGTTTGTGAAATCCAGGAGTGACTTAGTGACAAAAGAATACTTAGGTGTTCTTAGATTTAGGGGGAGTCTAAGGGTTGTGTTAGTTGTGGCCTAGAAAATACTTTTAAAGCCAGGAGTGGCAAGTAAGAATACTTGTTGTAATCAATCATTGATTAGTGGAACCCTTTACTGTTTTGTAAAAGATAACTAGACGTAGCTTAAATTGAGTGAACCGGTATAAACTAAGTGTTTCTACTACTCTTTTTAAGCTTATATGAGTATTCGTTAAGGCTTAACATTGACACAACTTTCACACAAATTTTATATATTAAACTATTTTCAAATCATTGTTTTATTAATCATTGGATGACAACTTTTGTTACTGGACGATAAGATTTATTTATATAATTACTTTCATTTCAAAATGTTTAATAAGTATATCTAACACACTATTCAACCCCTTTTCTAGAGAGATTTATTGTACTAGAGTTGGCATTAGAGCTTGGCCTCTTAGGTTAAGTATTCTAATGAATATAAAGGAAGATCATGATAAACTAAAGAAATGGATAAGGGGTACTTCACCAACAACCCTCCACTGTTCAAAGGAACAAAGTATGACTACTGGAAGGAACGTATGATAGCTCATTTTTGAGTTTACTCATATTGACCTCTGGGCCGTGATGGAAAATGGAAATTACATTCCACTTGATGAACAACTTAGTGATGATTAAAAACAAAGGTTCCCGATGAACTCCAAAGCCGGTAACATCCTGCTATGTGCCCTTTCAAAAGAAGAGTATACTAAAGTCCACATCTTCAGAAGTGCAAAACAGATGTGGAACACATTAGCCATAACATATGAAAGGTCAAATCAGGCAAAATGTAACAAGCTCGACTTGTTAACACATAAATATGAAATGCTTAAAATTGAAGAAAATGAAGACATACAAGATATTTTGGACATTTTCAAACCATATTAAACGAATTGCGATCTCTTGGTAGAACTTATGATAATTATGATGACATTGACAAAATCTTGAGAAGTTTGTCTAGGAAGTGGAGACTACAGGTTACAACTCTATGAGCAGTAAAAAATCTTGATTCTATGTCCATAGAGGAACTAGTTGGAACATTAAAGGTCCATAAACAAGAACTACAATAGGATGAGAGAATCAAAAAGGAGAAATCTCTGGCCTTAAAAGCAAAAAATACCAAAAAGTCCTCTATGTTCAAGGAAGCCACTTCTAGAACAAGACTCAAGAAAGCCTTAAATGTAGACACATCCTTTGATGATTAATCTAATGAAGATGAACCAGATGAAGATGATCAACTAGCCTTCATATAAAAGAAGATAAGGAAATATGGAAGAAGATAAGTGGATCTAATTAGAATGGCTCGTCCAAGAAGTCATCCAGAGATAGAAAGGATAGAGTTAAAAGCTCTATCATATGTTACAAGTGTGAAAAGCCATGACACTTCAAGTCTGAATGTCCAGACCTAGAAAATACAAAGGACAACAAGAACTACTTTAAGTCGAAAGACAAGAAAGTACTTATGGGCACATGGGAAGACCTAGACGACATGTCATCCATAGAAGAGACAAAAGAAGAAGCAAATTTTTGCTTGATGGCTAATACAACATCAGAAGAATTTTAGTTGAATTTATATGAGGATGTAAATTTTGATGACCCAAAATGTTTAAAATTAACTTACCATGAAATTCTTTCCAATTTGTCCATTCTATCTAAAGCTTACAAAAAGCTAAGGAAGGATTTTAAAAACCTTTCTAAAGAATATACTGAGCTTAAAAAGGCTCATCAAGATATCAATCTCTTAACTGAACCTGATCAAGACAATAAAGACTATGATACCTTAAAAGAAAAGGAATCACAACTTTTGCTGGAAAATGAGAAGGTCTCAAAAGAACATGATACATTGATGAAAATCTTTAAGATCTTAGAAGACAAATTCAGTATCTGCAAATAATGTTGAAACAATTAAATGAGCTTCATGATTATCTTAAAGAAGAATGGTATGATTTATGGAAATAGTTTTCACAAGCACACCATGATTATGACTACCATATGTTATTTATGTGGAAAGGTGGGACACGAGACCTCCAAGTGTAGAAATCTACCTAAGATTGGGTCGTCCAATGATTTCAGAACTAACAAGAAAGGACCCAAAAAGATTTGGGTACCTAATGACACAATAATTCCTATTGCAAATATCTTTGACCGCAAAAAGGACACATTGATCATGGTACTTGGGCAGTGATTGCTCACGTCACATGATAGGAGAAAGTATATATTCCAATGCTTGACCCCCATGCACGGTGGAACAATCACTCTCGGGAGGAATTGGAAAGGTAAAATAACCGAAGTAGGTAAGATAGATATTCATCCTTATCCACCTATAGAAAATTTCTTGTTTGTCAAAGGATTGAAGCATAATCTACTTAGCATAAGTCAATTATGTGATAATGGACATAATGCCTCCTTCAATAAAGAAGGGTGCATCGCCCAAAACACTATTGTCACCTTACTATTTACTGCTAAAAGAAAAGGTAATATGTACAAATCAACCTTGCTGAGCTATCTAAACAAAATGTAACATGCTTACTGTTAGTCATCATTTACGACTAACTTTGGTATTAAATAGTTTCATGAAATTAGCATCTTTCCTCCAATTTATGATTCTTTTTGTAAGAGTTGTACATATTTTTATGTTTAGTTTGATTTTACTCAATAGATACTCCCATTTTTGTGAATTAATATTGAAACCACTTCAGTTTCTAGCTAAAAGAAGAGAAGAAGCTAGAATGACAGAGCCTCAGCCTCCAAGAGAGTTTAGGTTAGAGGAGTGATTTTAGGGTTCTAGAGGTTGGAGGAGACATTCTTAACCATTTGTAGCCTTAGTCTTTCTTCAAAATTCTATCCTTGTGCCGAAAGTTGCTAACTTGTAATGGAAGGCTAAATCTCTTGTTGGGGAGTTCTGCTGAACCTTTGATGTAATATTCTCTTACTATCTATTTAAAGTTGTTTTTATGTATTCATTGCTTCTATCTAAGCTTATTTTTGTATGCTTATGGCTTGATCACCCATTTGTATGCATAGTTAGGATTTTTAGTACTGGGAAGTGCTTTAAAACCTTAGAACTTGATAGAGCAAGCTAGAAAATTGTATGTCTGGGGACGGAGTGCAGCAATCTAGTCCTTATTATGTTGTAATCGTAATGCAACTCTTTTAGACTAAGTTTGTTGAGGGATCAAGGACGAGCTTTAAATAGAGTTAGGCCCATTCACTCTGGGGATCTTGGTTTAGGTATTTTTTAAGCATAAGATCACTAAGACAACGTTAAATAGAGAAAAACATTTAGCAACATCAAAGTAAGTCAGTAGAATGACCCAATGTTTGTTACTTGACTGTTTTACTTCTCAACTTTTAGATATTTTAATCTGTAGTTAAGTAAACTTTTAGACAAAAACATATTCAACATTTACTTGTTTTATACAAATGTTTGCTCATTGAACATATATTTTCTGAATGAAACAAGTTCCCTGTGATTCGATACTCGGTTCTTACCGTTTTATATTACTTGTGCGACTCAGTACACTTGTTGATTAGCATCGCATAATATTATCGAACAAGTTTTTGCTGCGAACACTTATTGACCTTAAAAAAATCATTGGGTATGGCATAAAAAGCTTGACCATGTAAGCTTGAGATTTATCTCAAAGCTACAAAACCATGACCTTGTGAAAGGATTACCAAGGCTGTCATACAAAGATGATTTCCTTTGTGAGGCATGTCTGAGGGGTAACAAATCAAAAGTTCATTTTCAAGTAAAAATATTGTTTCCACCTCAAGATCCCTAGAGCTATTATATCTTGATTTATTTGGTCCAACCAAAACCTCCTCAATCAGTGGTAAAAGGTATGGCCTACTTATAATGGGCGACTACTCAAGATGGACATAGGTTATGTTCCTTGCTCACAAAGATGAGTCTTTCAGAGTCTTCTTTAAATTTTGTAAAAGAAGTCAAAATGAAAATGGAGTATGCATTACATTAATCATAAGTAATCATGGTGGAGGATTTGAAAATGAAAATTTTCTTCTATTCTATGAAGAAAATGACATTCTTCACAATTTCTCGACACCCAGGACACCCCAACAGAATGTGATAGTTGAGAGAGAATAAATCATTGCAGGAAATGGCAAGGAACATGCTCAATGAAAATTCTACACCTAAACATTTTTGGGCTGAAGCAATGAATACTGCATGTTATTTACAAATTTTTTTTTCCATAAGACCTATTCTAAAAAAAACTCTATATGAACTCTAAAAGGAGTAAAAACCCAACATTTCACATTTTCACCCCTTTGGTTGTCAATGCTTCATTCTCAACTCCAAAGACAACTTAGGTAAGTTTGACTCTAAGTGTGACATGGAATATTACTTGGATACTCTGAAACATCTAAGGCCTATAGAGTGTACAACTCTAGAACCTTAGTATTGGAAGAAGCTATCCATGTGAAATTTAATAACACCAAGCCTGATACAAAAATGTTAGAGCTGACGATGGAATTGGACCCTCAACAACAATAGACCTGCCAACAGAGTAGACTTGTCCAACCAAACACTAGAACAACTTGAAGAAGTTAGGAAACCAACTTGATGAATACTCCAAAAGAATCATCCAGAAATCAAGGTCCAAAAATGAGCATCTCTCAAAAATCAAGGCCACAACACACTAATCTCTGAATTTGAACTAAGCACATTGATGATGCTATGGAGGATGAACACTAGGTCAAAGCCATGAAACAAGAACTTAAGCAATTCCTAAAGAAAAATGTCTAGAAACTTGTGGAACTATCCAAAGGAAAGAAGGTATTAGGTGCCAAAAAGGTATTCAAAAATAAGTTGGACGAGGAAGGTAAAGATGTGAGAAACAAGGCGCGATTAGTTGTCAAGGGTTACTCACAACAGAAAGCTATAGATTATATTGAAACCTTTGCTTTGGTTTCTCGTCTAGAAGCAATACACATTTTACTGACATTTGTTGCTCATAACAAAATGAAGTTATATCAAATTAATGTAAAAAGCACATTCCTTAATGGACTAATACAAGAGGAAGGTTATGTAGAACAACCCTATAGGTTTGAGAGTGACACATTTCCTTTATGGACTGATACATGAGGAAGTTTATGTAGAACAACCCTCTAGGTTTGAGAGTGACACATTTCCTCAACATGTTTTCAATGTAAACAAAGACCTATATGGACTAAAACAAGCTCCACGAGCTTGGTATGTGTTAGACAAATGGCCTCAGTTATCTTAAGAATGGGTGAATTAATTTCCCACTAACAAGCTTTTAACCCCTTTCTAAAGGATAGGCTCAGAATGTAGAAGTAGAAGCAGCAATCAATTTAATAATGTTCTTTAATCATGCAAGACAAAATTGATTGCAATAATATAAATGAGATAAGGGAAGAGAGAAATGCAAACTCAATTTATATTGGTTCGGCCACTTCTCGTGCCTACATCCAGTCCTCAAGCAACCCACTTGAGATTTTCCACTCTCTTTGTAAAAATCCTTTTACAAAGTCTGAACCACACAGGGACAACACATCCCTTGTGTTCAGGAATCCTTACAACTTAAGAGACCCTTAGTCCCTTAATCAATCTCTTTGAATAAGAAGAAGAAGAAGAAGAATTCTCTCTTTAAGAGAAGAATATTACAACTGAAGTTCATGGATAAACTCTTAATGGATTTGCAAGTGTTTGCCCAAGAGTTGTTGAGAGAGCATTTGGCAATGAAGTTCTCTTGGAATATCTCTCTCTTGCTTTTTGAAATCAGACACACATATATATAGGCCCTTCGTGCCTTTTCAAAATGGTTTGAAAAGATGTGTCTTTTTAAAAAGCTTTTTTTGAAATTTTTCACTGGTAATCGATTACAGGTTTCTGGTAATCGATTATAGGTTCAAAATTCAAATTCAAAACCCTTTTTAACATTACCAGAGCCTTGGATGTCTTGGAAACACTTTGTTTTGAGACAAGGCTTGATCTTTAAGAAATCTTGAAGTAAGGCTTTGTTTGTTGAAGCAATCTTGTATTAATCTTGAAGCAATGCTTATCCTTTGAAGTAGCCTTGTTTGATTCTTCTTTGGCATCATCAAAATCATGTATACATACATTCACAGTATGAACAACATAGTTCATTTCTTTTTGAAAATGGCTTTGAAAGAGGAAAAGTGGACACAACTCTGTTCCGCAAAAACTATGATTCACAATTTATATTAGTTCAAGTATATGTGGATGACATCATATTTGGTGCTACGAATGAGCCTCTATGTGAGGATATTTCTAAGCTAATGCAAATCGAGTTTGAAATGAGCATGACGAGAGAACTAAAGTTCTTCTTAGGACTACAAATCAAACAGACTAACAATGGAATCTACATCCATCAAACCAAGTATGTGAAAGAACTTCTGAAAAAGTTCAACCTAGAAAACCCTAAGGAGATTAAAACACCCATGCATCCAACAATGTATCTTGGATTGGACAAAGAATCCAAGAAGGTGGATAACACTCAATTTAGTGCAATGATTGGCTCATTATTGTACTTGATCGCGTCTAGACCTGACATAATGTCCCAAGGACCCTAAGGTGGCACAAATTCTATTGTTTTTCGACAAAACACAATGGAATTATGATTATTTTGTGTTCTTTTATGAAACCCATAACGAAATCACGATTTCATTGTATCATTTACCAAAACACACAATAGCATCATGATTTGTTGTGGTCTTTGTCTAGACACAACGAAATCATGATTCTTTTGTGGTATTCAAACACATAAAAAATGAGTTATTGGAACATTCCGCTACTTATTTTTTAAAATGAAAAAATCTTTGAAATCGTGACTTCATTACTCATTTTTTTAAAATAAAAAAAAATCTACGCAATTGTGATTCTGTTGAATAAAAAATGCCAAAAACAATATGCCAGATTAGATGGGGCATGCAGAAGAGGGAGAAGGGAAGGGATGGTTTAAGAAGCCAGAAGGGCGCAAAGGTTAAAGGGAAAAAGAAGGAAGAAGATCGAGGTGAAGTGATGGAATCCTGATTTGCGGATCCAATTTTTAGCATCAGCAAACTGGAAAACCAATTTGGGACTCTATGTAATTAGGGGATGATAAAAGGATAAAGCAAAATTAGACAAGAAGATGGAAAGAACAACGTCACAATCTTGGGAGATTGATAAGTTGAGGATGATTCGCCATAAAGAATAGAATTCTTTGATAAGAACTTGAGGTTTCACACAAGAACCAAGAGAGGCACTCCTACTAATAAAAATTGTCAACAAAGTATTTAAGGAGTCTATTTATAACTCCTACTAATAATCCAAAATTAGGCCCAAGGCCCAATAACTAATCTAATAATTAAAAGACTTAAAATAACAATAAAAAAGATAGCAATCCATAACAAGTCCAAAAATAGGCCAAAAAATATAATTAAAAACGAAAATAAATCTTATTATAAAAGTTGGTTAAGATAAATGAGCTTTGCTTCTTTTTCTCTTTCCCCATGAGAGAATTTAGTTTCTCGCCAAGCTCTTCTTGAAATCTTTTACTCCTTACTCTAGTGATTGGTCCATCCACGTTGAGCCCACCTAAGCCAAACTCTTCCTCCTTGGATAGTCCTCTATTATACCCTCCTTCTTGGGAAGAATTCACCCTCGAATTGATGTCAAAGGTACCTACATCACAAAGAGTCATGTCAGTAACATTAAAAGTGTTGCTCACACCATAGTCTAGTGGTAAAGCAATTTTATATGCATTATAGTTGATGTGCTTTAAAACTTGAAAAGGACCATCTCCCTTTTCTTGAAGTTTAGATTTCCTTTTGGAAGTAAACCTATTCTTCCTCATGTAAATCCAAATCCAATCACTCGGTTTGATAACCATTTCCTTTCTCCCCTTATTGGAATATCTAGCATATTTTTCAATCTTTTTCTCAATTTGTGCTTCCCTCTTCTCTTGCAAACTCTTAACAAAATTGGCTTTAGAAAGCCCATCCCTATTCATCATAGCAAAAGTGTTAGGCAAAGGTAACAAATTAAGAGGGACAATGGACTAGAACTGTAAACTACCTCAAAAGGAGAATAAGTAGTAGAGTTTACTACCCTATTATAAGAAAATTCATCATGGGGTAAGCATTCCTCCCAAGCTTTCAAATTCTTACCTATCACATACCTTAGAAGTTGAGATAGAGTTTAATTTACCAGGATGACAGGCATAGCACATGGGCTCAAGATTTCTCTCACCCACCTTTTTTCCATCAAGTTCTCCACTTGCCTTTGGATCTCTTTTGTCTCTTCCGGATTGCTTCTATATGTTGGCTTATTTGGTAAGGACGCTCCTGAAATGAGATCAATTTGGTGCTCTGTCCCTCTCAAAGGAGGTAACCCATGAGGGGTGTCTTTAGGAAAAACATCCCCAAGCTCCTTCAATAATTCTTCCACACCTATAGGCAAAGAACTGGCAATAGAAGACAAACAATAATCATGAGACATTAGTAAATACATAGGTTGCCTAGCTATCATCACTCTCTTCACCTTTTTTTCTCTCATGAACAAGCTCTATATTATTCTCTCTTGATTTCCATCTTTTTTTTTTCAGTTTCACCCTTTTTTTTTATCTCCACTCTTTTATCTCTTTTCATGTTTCTCTCTATTTTCATCAATTTTGTTTTTCTCTTTTCACTCTTTTTTTTATTTGATCCTCACAAACCTCACTTGGAGACAAAGGTTTAAGGGTAACCTTTTGCCCTTTATGTACAAATGAAAATTTTTTTGTGACACCATTGTGGACAACATCCCTATCATACTGCCAAGGCCTTCCAAGTAAGAGATGGCTAGCCTCCATAGGGACCACATCAAATAGTATCTCATCAACATATATTTTCCAATGGAGAAGCATATCAAAACCTGTCTATCTACAACTAGCTCCCCATTCTCACTCAACCATTGTAGTTTGTAAGGCCTAAGGTGAGGGGAAGTTTTCAAAGAAAGTTTTTCAATAAATCTTTGGCTAGCTACATTAGTGCAATTACCCCCATCAATAATCAAAGAGCATATTTTCCCCATGATCATGCACCTAGCATGAAAAATATTCTCCCTGAGTTTCATCTCTATACTTACATACACTCCCCATTAACCTCCTAACCATCAAAAGATCACCTTCCAGGGGTTGTACATCACATTCACTTTCACTCTCACTTGAAGAACTAGAAGAGCTAGAAGAATATGCACAAGTGATATCCATATTACCCAACACAACCATAGTCCTTTTGTTAGGACATTGTGAGGCAATATAACCCTTTCCCAAACAATTAAAACATTTAATAGAATTTGCCTTTGAAGAAGTGGGAGTAGGGTTAGAAATATTTTTACCAAGGGCAGCACCTTTTTTATGAGATTTGAATGAAGATCCTTCCTCCTTCTTGAATGTCTCCTTATCTTTCTAAGTTGAAGAGCCATAGGAGGACTTCTAGTATGTCTGCTTCCTCTTTAATTGCTGCTCCACCTTGATAGCTTGATGAATGAGACCCTCCAAAGAAGCATGGTGGTGCAACTCTACAATGTATTGGATCTCCCTATTGAGACCATGCAAAAACCTTGCCATGGTGGCCTCTTGAGACTCCTCAATTTGAGACCTAATCAAGGAAATCTGCATCTCTTTGTAATACTCATCCATACTCTTATTTCCTTGAATTAGTCTTTGGAGCTTGTTGTGAAGGTCTCTCCCATAATAAGACGACACAAATCTCTCTCTCAAAACTCTCTTCATGTCTTGCAATTTATTAATCAACGGCCTTCTCATCCTCTCAACATCACTCCTTACTTAATTCCACCACACTAAGGCATATCCCTCAAACTCCAGGGAGGCCAATTTGATCTTTTTCTCTTCATCGTAGTTGTAGCAAGCAAAGACTTGCTCGACCTTCATCTCCCACTCAAGATACACTTCTAGATCATAATAAGTCCCTTTAAAAGTAGGGATCTTCACCTTCACTCCGTCAATCCCTTCCTCTCTTTGTCTACCTCCATATCTTCTATGATTTCTTCTCTCTATATACCTCTCGTTCCTCCTTCCTCATCCTCTTCATACCCCTAATCTTCTCCATTAGAAGACTTAGATGATTTGTCCTCTCTTTTTCGCTCTATATTTTCAATCCTCACTCTTAAAGCTTCACTACTCCTGTATATTCTTTCCAAACTCTCCTCATTCTCCTTTCTTATTCTCTCCATCCTTTCTTCATCTTCATAACTCATTCTTATCATTTGCTCACCAAGTTTAATCATCTCTGCCATGAGCCTTGCGGTTTTTGGAGATGGTGGAGTAGCATCTCCACTTGTAGAAGCCATACCTACAAGAAAAGTTAGTGCACAAGTAAAAAATAGAATAGGACCTCACCACTCAACTTAGTGTTTCACTCAAGTTCACTCATGTATCACTCTTTCAAGGCTTTTTCTTTTATAATATGTACTCTTTCCTTTTACCACTCTTGCTTCTTTTCAGTTCTTATGCAGAACCTTCAAGCTCAAAGTCAAGAAGTATTCAATGTGAAATACGTCACAAATCAAAACTCAACTCAAGATGCCAAGAAAATAAATACTCTAAGACAAAACTAAGGAATATAAAGACAAGGAAAAATAATGAAAGGAATACTCAAAAGGAATGCCAAGGAAGACAAACTAAAAGACTCTAGAATGAAGAAAAAGATTGTCCAAAAATTGAACTATACTAGATGTAAATAACCAACAAGACACAATTTTTTTGAGATAGAAGTATGTAAAAACAAAAAAGACTCTGAATGCAATTTTTTTTTCATTTTTTTCTTCTTTTGTTTTTTATCTCTGCACTTTTTTTGGCACACAATTCAAATTTGAATGCAAATATGTGATTGGGAAAATTCAAATCTAGACTGTAACAGAGTTTTGCCTCCAAATCTGAAAATTGGATTTCTTTCTTTTTTTTAACTTCTTTCTTTCTTTCTTTTTGCATAAATTTTAATGTTATATTTATAAAAAAAGAAGATAAAAAGATATTGATACTAGATATAGTTTAAAAAAGAAAGATAGACTCAGAAATAAAACAAAGGAAGATAAAATAATAATAATATAGAGTTAAACAAAAATATTGACAGAACAAACAAAGGAGAAAATACACATGAAACAGGAAGCACAAAGGATAGATAACACCTGATTTTAAGAACCAAAGCTCTGGTACCAATTGATGGAACCCTGATTTGCGAATCCAATTTTTAGCATTAGCAATCTTGGGAAATTGATAAGTTGAGGATGATTTGCCATAAAGAATAGAATTCTTTGATAAGAACCTGAGGTTTCACACAAGAACCAAGAGAGACACTCTCTTAACTATGTCTAATATGAAAATTTCATAAAAACTGCCAACAAAGTGTTTAAGGAGTCTATTTATAACTCATAATAATAATCCTAAATTAGGCCCAAGGCCTAATAACTAATCTAATAATTAAAAGACTTAAAATAACAATAAAAAAGATAGCAGTCCATTACAAATCCAAAAATAGGCCCCAAAATATAATTAAAAATGAAAATAAATCTTATTCTAAAAGTTAGCTAAGATAAATGAGCTTCGCTTCTTCTTCTCTTTCCTCCATGAGAGAATTTAGTCTCTCGCCAAGCTCTTCTTGAAATTTCTTACTCCTTACTCTAGTGATTGGTCCATCCATGTTGAACCCACCTAAGTCAAACTCTTCACTTAAGGCTTGATGGGTTGTAGCCCATATTCTAGTTTTGGAGCTTATATTTTAGGCCTTTACTTCGTGCACTTCACGTTTTGCTTCCTGCACCCCATAAAAAAACTCGAATTACAAAAGTATCATTTTTTTTCGAAATTAGTTATAATCCCATATTGGAGAATTTGGAATAGACAAAAAAAACTAAGCACTTTTGGATTGTCCATTGCAAAATTATGCATACAAAAATTCATAGTATGTAATTTAGAATTATTCATGCATAATTCCAGAATGGGCCGGTCAATCTTGAATTACAAATACGAATTTCCTATTCTCGAATTATGCATACATAATTCCAGAACAAGTAATCCAACAAATAACTTGTTTCTTTAGATAACTCATTTTGAAATTATGTATGCATAATTCTAGAATGGACAACCCAAAGAGCTTGATTTTTTTGTAGTACAATAAATCACACTAGAAGGGAGTGAATAATGTGTTAGATAAACTTATAAAACTTTTTAAAATGAAAGTAATTATATAAACAAAATAATATTTTAATCTTGTCATCTAGTAACAAGAGTTGTCGTCTAGTGATTAATAAAACAATGATTTGAAAAAAATTTAATATGTAAAATGATGCAATCCTACCCCGCAAGGACATTGGATAGAAGACTCCAAGTAGATTGGGCTAGAGATGCAAGAGAAGGCCTTAGGGTTCTCATGAGCCTTAGGGTAGATTTCGGGCCCATGGGCTAAGTATGAGCCCACTTATCTTTGTACATATTAGATTAAGGTTTCATTATTTTTGGGCCTTGTATTTAGGGCTCCATAATGTAGGTAGGATATCCTAGAAATGGTGTAAGCTCCATTGGAGCTTGTAGGCCTAGGATCTTCTTCATCAATGGATTCCTTTGCTTCTTGGAAGATGAATGGCAGCGGAATGGAGAAGGAAGAGAGAGAGGAGACGCCACTTCAAGGAGAAGATGAATCTAGAAGAAGCTCACCACCATAGGAGGCCATGGATAAGTGATTGGAGGAAGAAGAAGATGAATGAAGAGAGAGGAAGAGAAGAGCACGAAATTTTGTGCTCTAAAAGAGCTCTGAAATATGAAGTTTAATTTTCAAATGATCAAAGTTCCAAAAAAATGAAAACACATGACCAATATTTATAGCCTAAGTGTCACATAAAATTGGAGGGAATTTGAATTTCTATTCAAATTTCACTTGGATTTGAAATTGAATTTGTGGAGCCAAATTTTGGAGCCAAAATTTCACTAATTATGATTAGTGAACTTTAGCTACGGTTTAGCCCACTAATCCAAGATCAAGTCCAAGATTCTCCACTAAGTGTGCTTTGGTGTCATGAGACATGTAAAGCATGAAGGACATGCACAAAGTGTGACTATATGATGTGACAATGGGGTGTAGCAAACAAATGCTCACCTCCCCCTCTAAAATTTAATTGGATTGGGCTTCTCCCAATTCAATTAAATTTATTTTCCAACACACACATCAAATATTCACTTAATGCATGTGAAATTACAAAATTACCCCTAATACAAAAACTAGTCTAGGTGCCCTAAAATACAAGGGCTGAAAAATCCTACATTTCTAGGATACCTTACCTACATTATGGGGCCCTAAATACAAGGTCCAAAAATAATGAAACTTTAATCTAATATGTACAAAGATAAGTGGGCTCATACTTAGCCCATGGGCCCGAAATCTACCCTAAGGCTCATGATAACCCTAGGGCCTTCTCTTGCATCTCTGGCCCAATCTACTTGGAGTCTTCTATCCAATGCCCTTGCGAGGTAGGATTGCATCATAAAATTTGTGTGAAAGTTGTGTCAATTTTTAGCCTTAAAGAATACTCACATAAGCTTAACAAGAGTAGTAGAAACACTTAGTTTATATCGGTTCAATCAATCTAAGCTACATATAGTTCTCATTTACAAAACAGTAAAGGGTTCCACTAATCAATGATTGATTACAACAAGTATTCTTACCTGTAACTCCTAGCTTTACAAGTATTCTCTAGGTCACTATTAGCACAACCCTTAGATTTCCCGTGAATCTAAAAACACTCAAGTATTGTTCTGTCACTAAGCCACTCTTGGCTTTCACAAACAAATAGTTTGAAGAATCACAAATTGTAACACTCGAAGAGTGCGTTTACAATAAATTTAGACTCAGTTCAAAAAATTTGCTAAGAAAAGGATAGACTTTATCAACATTGTGTTTCACTCAATGGTATTTCTCTTTGATTCTTTCTTGCTTCTCCTTAATGTATGAATGTTGTTCATCAACCTTGAGTGTTGTTTTGGCACGCCTTTTAAAGGAGAAAGATGATCAAATCAATGTGGAATCTTATGCATCCAATTTTTGACCATTGTTGATTTGATTCTTCTGGTACCAGTTGGGAATAGATGGATTTGGCATAGTTATAGCAAGTGTGATATGTTCTCCTCAGCGAGAATGATTGTGGATCAATCCTTTCTAAATTTGTCTTTCGCATTCTTATTTCAAATGTTAGTTATTTATATAAGGAAAGATAGTATTATCTCATAGAATATTCTTTGTATAGATGGATACTTATACAAAGTGGAATAAAGGAATCATTCTTAAGTAATATATTGGATTAATTTTTAAGCATAGAGAACTGATGGACGCAGATCATGATTTAATATAAAGTAGATTCCAGTAAATGATAGTGGATAATGATAACAACCACTTAGGACTAGAAAGATATTATCATATTTACTTCAATCAATAAGTTTTGTCCACTTACAAATAAATTATTTGTCAATACCAGTTTATATCTTTGTTTTCATGAAAACTAAGGGATAAGTGGATCATCCAGTTCTAACGATTCCCTCCTTTTTTATGATGACAAACTATATAAATTTTGATTCAGAAAAGTGCATAGTACAATATGATTATGAATTATTAATGATCATATATAGTGAAAGCAAAAGATTAAGTAAATACATTTGTGTGCCCAACAAACACTCATATCATTAAGCGTTACTTTGCGATTGCATCAAAAATTTTTCCTATAACTTCTCTCCCTTTTGTCACTAGGAAAGAACATACATGTTTAAAGAGAAAGAAATGATGAAGGACATCATGGTTGTCCTTGAGTAGGTGGTGGAGGTGGTTGAGTTGGTGGGGATTGAGAAGGTAGTGCTAGTGTATATGCAATAGCTTCGAGGACATTGGAAGGAGGTGGAAGAGGTAGACTTGGTGTTTGCACGGGTGGTAAAGGCTAAGCAAGTGGATATGCAACAGCTCTGAGGACATTGGATTGAGCTTGCTGAAGGTTAGTTAGCAACATCTATGACAAGTTGGTGAATTGAGATGAGATGACATTTTGTATGGAAAGTCGATATTGCTCATTCTCCAAATGTCATTGTCCAACAAAGATTTCAAGTTTCTGTTGAGTTTCTTCTTTTTTTCTTCTGCATGGCTTGATTCAACATCTCTTGGATGTGTTACTCAGTGAGTGCAACAAGGGCAACGTAGTTGATTGGAGGAACATCTTTTGGATTGCTTGAGCTAGTGGAGTATATAATAACCTCTTGTTGGATGAAGGTGACTTCATGAGATTGCTTAGCTTGAGTGGATTCACTGATAGGTTCTTTAGCATTAGTATTAGGAATGGACACATCCACTTCCTATTTTGTTTCTCTTGTGCCAGATTGCTTAAGATCAATTAAGACTTGTTGAACCTTGGCAGTATCCTCTTTAGCTTTTTGTCTTGATCTAGCTTTCTTCCACTCTTCAACCTCTAAATTTTAGCCATTTCACACAAAAGATTGTAAGTAATGGCTTTCCGGTCTCTTACATTTTTAGTGTTCTCTACATAGAGAGCTTTAAGGAGATGAGAGTTATAGGCCTTCTCTCATCGCTCATAGTAGGTGCTTCCTTCGTGGAGACACCCAATAGCTCTGGTGATGGTGTCGATAGACAATGTTAAAGTTACTCCTAGTACCTTGGAAACAATGGTCTTGTTGTCCAGAACATCCTTATGAGTTCTGGGTAGATGAGTTGTGGTTCGTTGGAGTAGCATCTTGCACCACAAAAAAGTAGGGTCTCGTGAAGTTTGAGGCCAACTTTCTCTAACTTGTGGATGTAGAAGAAGTGCTCAATGTGAATAGTTGGTTCACCATCAGTGTGAACATTGGTAGCATCAGTGGACGACCATTTCGGTGATGTCTGGTTGGCTATCATTGGACATGAAAGTTTTAGGGTTTAGGTTTCAAAGAGAAAGAAAGAGTGAGAGGTTGATGATAAAGAATGAACCTTTTTTATGTTTAAATGATGGGTTAATGAAAGAGGGAATGTGGAGTGGTTTTCTTGGGTTTTTCAAATGTGTCTAATTGGTTTGTTACTCAAGGGACAACTCAACACAGTATAATGAATATGTTTCTTATTCATACATAGCATTCCACCTTGTAATATGAGTGAATATGGTATCGTCCAATCATGCAAATGTAGTAACTATGAGCCATTGGACAATATGTCCTATGGACACAGAGTTTCATGAAGCTTTTAGAAATGAATAATTCATTTACATTGTCCATTCCTATTTGATTCGTTAACAACCTTTCTTTAGTAAAGGGTTTTGTAAAAATATCAACAAGCTAATTTTTAGTTGATAAAAAGTGTAGGTCCATTGTTCCTTTCTGAACCTGGTCTCTAAGAAAGTGATGTTTGATTTCTATATACTTAGCTCTTGAATGCAATATAGGGTTTTTAGATAAATTTATCGTTTCTTTTTTGTCACATTAGATTGGTATCTTATTTTCAAAGATGTTGTAGTATTTCAGTTGATTCTTGATCCAGATCAATTAGGTACAACAACTTGAGGTAGACATGTATTTTTCTTTTATAATGCACAATGTTATTGATCCTTGCTTTTTGCATATTCAAGTTACTAGGTTTCCACCAATGAAGTGGCACCTTCCACACCTCTGACTACCTGCCTTGGTTTTCCAAGTTTTCCACCTTTATATTATTCTGCCAGAGGAAGGACTACCTCCACCTGGTCCTGTACGTTTACTGCCTATCCCACGATAGCCAAGGCTTGGGTAGCCACTGACATACTATGTACCAAGTGGAGACTACTTTTTCTAGGTAATACAAATTGAATTCCCCCCCCCCCTAAATTGTCACTAAGAATATAGTTACTAATTGTAATTGTTATTGCAAGATCGATTTCGAATGGCGTCAGAAGAAGGCTTAGCAACTAGGTGCAACTTAGACACAGAGAACCAGAAAGAGGCTTGCCAAGGATGGTAGAAAGGGTGGCAAGAAGGGTGATAGAGGCAATTAATTATTGTTTGGACATATATTATTATTATTGTTGTTGTTCTTGTTATTTTTATTTATTATTTATTATTATTATTGTTGTTGTTGGTGGTGGTGGGGTTGTTGTCGTTGTTTGATGTAGTTTGTAAAGTTTTTTATGTTATTTTGAAATACTTCTTTTAAGTTTATGTTGTGGTTGAATTACTTTTTTGTGTTCATCAACTATTTAAACAACACGCGCCTAGTAATTTAACAACAACGATATCTTTAATTGATTCATAAAACAAACATCAACAACTAAAGAAGCACTGATAATATAGACTTTTCTTTAAAAAAATAGCATATGACTTTTGTAAAGTTAAAACACGACTACACAGATTTATCACGCACTAGAGCAATGATCTCATCAGCAGATCTTGGTTTGCACAGCAAGGAAAGGATTTCATCTGGAGATCGACCAAGCATTACATTCAACTCAATCGCACCTTTGCTACTAAATTCTGAAAATATGAAAAATATTTTTCTCCTATCATCGACGCGTTTAAGCTCCATACACTCGTATTCAACACAACCATCACCACAAGTTGGCAGTAAAAAAGGACAAGTAAAATTTTCCTACCTCCGATGGTGTCCATAATTGTTTTTCTTGAAGCATCAAGCGACATGTCCTCCCTTATTGTAACGACTTTAGGACCACTAGAACATTCAAATAATACCCCTTCAAATGATACAATCATGTCACCATCTGTAAAGGCAAATATCTCAAGAATGGAGGTTGAATTGTGATTTTATAAATTTTTTAAGTCTTTTCACAATGAAACAAAGGTTTCGTTTGAAAGGAAAAACTTTGTAAAATAGATAACAGATTTTCAAAGACATAGTCAGATGATGAAAAACGATTTTGCCAAATAAAAGATGTTTTCAAATGTCTAAAAAGAAATTCAAACCCTAGTTCAATTAAAGCAGAAAGAAAGTACATAAGGATCATACACATGGAGTTATATTGGTTCATCTCTACTACTGAGACTACGTTAAGTTCTTGACAAACCACCAAATTCCACTAACTTCACAAGTTACAAGTATTATGTCATGACCACTTTTGGCTCTACAAGTCAAGTTTTTCCTGTTCTTCGCCTAATGAATGTGGTCATTTGAGCATTTATTGCTTGCATTAAATGCACGTCCTTTCTTCACGCAAATAGTTCACTCTTTGTTGCTAGCGTGTTGAACAATACAGTAGGAAGTTATTTCTCTTTTATCAGAGCGGGTCTATATTAGATCATGCTTCTATCTAGCTATTGTCTGAAACATCAGACACAAATTTTACAAGCATTGTTATGATAGTGCATAACACTCAACTTTTAACCTTTTTATTTGTTGTCATCTAATCAAAATAATTAAGGGTCCTAATTCGTCTTAAGAAACAAATGTCTTTTGACTTAACACCATCGCAATACACAACATTAGATACACTCTCTATGTTTTTAGCAATATATTGAATATCAATCAATAGTGTTGAGTTGCATCAAACTCTTACTGATATTTATGTTAGATGATCTATTGTTCTTTCATGAGTCATACCAATGGTTGAGATCGCATCGACAAAATAAATTATTTATATTGCATTTATATTTAATATAGTTGGTATGTGTAGTGATAAACATCAAATTTATAGTTGGGATGCGTATTTTGAATCAAATTCATTATGTTTTTAGTTTTTAATATATTTTAGATAGGAATTATGATTTTAGAAGTTATTAATATGATTTTGTGAGTTTTTACAGAGAAACGGGACAATTTTTCAAGGTAGCCTCGCTCAAGCGAGGTATAGGTCGCTCAAGTCATCTCAAACAGAGGAGAAGATGAAATTTTACAGAAGATATCTTGCTTAAGCGAAAAGCGCGTCAGACAATGCATCCAGAAACTAAATTAATTCAAAACAGAGATAATTATGGAGATATAGCTCGAAGATAAATGAAGAAAATCACTTGGAGGATAATTGCAACAATTAAAACAGATTATATCAACTAAAGAGATAATTTTCTTGTATAAATTATATTATTTTATAAATTAAGGAGACTATTTGTCTCTATTAAACACATTTATGATTCTATAAATAGAAATATAGGCAACAACAAAAAAACACCTCTACATACCACCATTCACTAAAAAAACCCTATTCTCTTCTCTCTTCTTGTATTTCATGAGTAACTAGTTTTTTCCTTAGCTAGGAGAGAAAAGGATTGAACCCTATTTGATTTAATTTTCTCACATTAATATATTGTTTGAATTCATGATTTGTCTTCTATACTTAATTCTTTGTGAGTTTGCGCACCTCATAGATGATTCCAGGAATTAACATGTACTTTGACGAGTCTCGTTGAAATCCGAACTAAATCGGATACCTAATTGGGGTTATCTCTTGGGATAAAATAATTTTGGTTAAGTCTCGCTAATTCCCAAACGATAATGTTAATTGCTTGTGTTGGTTTACCAAGGGATTGAGAATCAAGGCAAATGATTTAGGGTCTATCACCCAAGGGATTAGGGGATAAAATACATTAGTGAATTGGGGGTGAACGATATAACGATGTAGAAGTGTGAGGAATTGTAACAAATAAGGGGATTCCGAGTACATTCTTTGTATCTCAATGTTATTATTTCTGTTTACAATTATTATCGCGTCAACAAGTAACTTCCTACATTTTCTTTTAATTTGTTATAAAATTTTCAGCACATTAAACTCTCTAGAAAAATATATCTTTGATTTTCTGTTTTGATTAGTTTTAGTTTTAGATACATCAAAATATATATATAAAAAATATTTTTATCTAAAAGGTTTTAATTTGAATATTCATCCTTGTACTATTCCCTTGGGAGACGACCTGAGCTTCAATTTAGTACTACAATTGAAATTCGGTTACACTTGATCGACATAAATCCTAACATAATTAAAATGTTAACATGTATAAGGAAAAAGTACTATTCAATCAATACGTAACATAAAAAAGCAGTGCGGTTAGTCAATTATTGTAATGTCCAGTCGATAAAAAACACCAAATGTATTTTCATTTTTTATTTTCAATTTTTTTAAAAAAATAATACAATAGAATCATGATTTTGTTGTACAATTTTTTTTCTCCCCAAATAGTGCAATGGAATCACAATTTCATTGTGTTAAAGGGGTGCAAAAAAAGAAAACTACAACAAAACTATACTATGATTATGTTGTTATGTCTAAGGTGACAAAAAAAATACAACGAAATCACAATTTCGTTATATTAAGGGGGATGCTAAAAAAAATAATAGAATTATGATTTCATTATTATGTCTGGAATAACAAAAAAATACAATAAAATCGTGATTAAATTGAATACTATATAAAGGAATCATAATTTTATTTTATTAAGGGGAGGTACAAAAATGATTGCTCAATAGAATCATACAATGAAATTAGGATTTGTGGGCAGGGTATTTTGGAAATAAAAAAAAAAAAAAAAAAGGCCAACCCCTTAGTAGGAGCCAATAACAATGAAATTGAAATTAATAGCAACTCCCTTCTTCTCGGCCATCTAGCCAAATTCACTCCAAGGAAGCCTAACACATAAATCAGAGAGTCAATACCCATATTAGACACCAACCCATTAAACAGCTTGATAGCCCCGAATACTCTTTTTTTTTTCTTTCTAGAAACAAATTATTTTGTTTCTTAATGATGTTCTTTTCTATATTATAGTATATTAATTTGATGCTCTCGAAAAATTTAATCGTTAATACTCACTTATACTGATAAAAAGAAATGGTGCAAAATTGTGAAATTGGCAATTTTTCTCCCTTAAAGGGAAACCTCAATAAACAAGAGCAAGGTTGACAATATTGATATAGAGTTAAAGATGCATACAAATTGTGATCGCAGGCATGTATATCAAAAGTTGGATAGCAATACGAGAAATTTAATTGTTTAAGCATACTTTTGGTAGAATAAAAAGAAATTAAAAAACAAATTAAAAAAATTGAATTAAAATAAAGTGAAAAAATGAGTCTCGCCTTATTTTATTCTTGATTATATTTCCTTTTTTTTTATTCTTTTTCAACTTAAACGAACAAACTCTAAGTGCGTTTTACATGAACACAATATATAAACTATCTATCAATCTATCATTAATTACAATTTGAGTAACTTGCAGATATTCTAATTAATTGAAAGATAGTTAATAATAATATAATAAAGCAAATTGATTTTGTGGCCTCAATTTGTTGGGCATGCCGAAGTGTAGATTCTGTCGGGTCCCAAACATTTCGTTATAAAAATATAATAAGCAACTAGTGTACTAGGCAAGTTAGTAGAAACAATTCCATACATTTATTCTTTATCCTAACCTGAACCTAATCTCCACATGTCAATTACTATTCACAAACTCATTATCCCAAAGATTGCGGTGGCAACTGAGTTAGTGGCAGTCTAATACCATATGCTAAATTATTATTTGGCCAGTTTTAAGTCACAGACCCACGAGTCTTTTAAAGGTATAGGCAAAAATGCACTAGTTAGAATTTTCTCTTCTTTTATTGGAAGAAATTGTTGATAAGGATCAATCAGAATTGTGCATTATATCCTTTGCACAATCTTAGAAAGAAATTAAAAACATGGGCTCGTGTTATCAATAACTTCATAATTTAGTGTCCCTGGCTAAATTGTAAACGTATGAAAGCATATAAATATCCAAATATCTAATAAATTTAGATGAACTTATTTTATCTCGTTTTATATTTATTTATTTATTTTGTGAAGGGTGAACTTTTAGATAGTATGATAATGATAATATCTTTTAAAAAATTAAATGCCAGGAGAAAAGTTTGAACATAGGTTATGGGCTTAGGACCTAGACCATAATTTGATTTTGCAAACCCGCAATGAGTTTGGCACATTATAACAAAACAAAAATAATGTTTTCAAGCAAAGAGTTGGTTTCAAAAAACCATTTACAATTGAAAATCTTGTTTGTTTATAAAATATTAGATATTAGAAGAGAAATCCAACACCAATTCAACCTTTTTGCAATTACCATAAGCAGAGAAATTCCAGGTTCCTTGAGCAGTACAAATCTACGATACGTACAACGAATGATCCAAATTTTGGCATATAAAGAAGATAGTGGTTTTTCTTTTCCTCAAGTTTGATGGAATAAAGGATTTTAGGAGAAAACAGAGATGTGAAGGGAATCCCTATGAAGTTGCATAGTTTTATTCTTCTATAGCTAAGCATGCAGCAAGCACACAAGGTTCTTTAGATCAGATTAGTTCTTTCCTTGGCACTTTGTTTTAGAATATAAAATTCACAAATTTCAAGAAGTTGGTCAAGTTAAGTAAAATAGAGTCTTATTTTAAAACTTTTTTGTTTTAAAATAAGTGTGATCTTAAATATTTTACACAAATAAAAAATTAGTACAGTAAATAAACAAAATAAAATAATTTTTTAAAAATTAATCTTAGTATTAATATTACCTTAAAAAATTATAGTGTCATTTATTAGGGATATTAGTGAAAAAAGTTAACATAATACTTATTATAATTTTTTTAATAGAACATTTATTTTGAGACGAGTGGAGTAAGTTATAACTTGAAATCTTCATCAAAATTTGAGATAGATGTGAATTCTTTAAATAAGATAAATATGATCTCTTTTGTAAGTTTTTTTTGAATTACGAGACTTTTCCAACTTTTAATTAGAATTTCATTCAGTCCTAAATTTTATTGTTCCAAAAGTAAAAGAATATAAAACCAAGATTCAGTTATGGCCTAGGAGGACAAAGAATGAAGTTCTAAATTCTAAAATTCTAATTCTATTCCACCATTTTACAGCTCAAACATACTTGATGCTTTTTCTCAAGGCTTCTTGAAGGATAATTATCAATAAGAAAGCCACGTGTGTGCGATTTGAGGAAGATACTAACTTCCCTAAGTTATTAAATTTGAGAGTGACACCGACGCCTCATAAAATATCCAACTAGGAAAAGGAAAAGTGCACCATCTCCAATTCCTCAAATCCTATCCTCACCAATACAAAAATACATAAAATACTATTCATTATAAAATCAAATTTCAATAATACTATAAAGAACGCGTGTGTAGTGTTTCATTTTTTATACATCCATATCTAATTTTATTTTTTCTTTATTTGTTATCATATTATTTGGTTGGAAGTATGTATTAATTTTATAGATGATTAATTTTTAATAAAAAAATTTGATTGATTATTTTTAACTAATTTTTTTCTTTTTAATTATAATTTTTCTATTTATAACACTCAAACCTAAAATTTTTATTTAAAAAATTAAATTCAGTACCATTCAGATTAAATATTTTTTATTTTTAGTTTTTTTTTATAGTATGAAACTATACTTTTAAGATTTACATTTTACTTGGCTAGAAAGGTTGGAGGTGGCGTGGTTGAATTATTCGTTGGGGGAATGGGGCCCACAGCACAATCCAGCAAATCCGTGGTAAATGGGCCCTGGATGGCTCTTGGGTCAAGCTCATTCTCCCTCTTCTAATTCTTTTCATTTATTCTCTTCCACTCCAAAATCCCCCACTACTCTCTCTTCTTTTCATTTATTGTTTTCAATTTTATTTAATTCAATAAATTCGTCAAAAAGAAAAGTTATTATGAATAAATAGTTTTTAAATATAATTAATTCAAACATTAAAATAGCCTTTCTTTTTCCTAATTAGTAGATGACAGATATTTATTGAAATCTTAAGTATTGAATTTATGTGAGATGCCATCCTTCCTGAGATATTTTGTCACACACTTCAACAGTGTTACGATGACATTACAATCATATGAAAGAAGTCGAATATATGATGTGTGTGGAAATTTGATTTTCAAGTCAGTTTATATAAAAAAAAATATTTGTTCGGAGAGCTTATTCTCTTAAATAATTTTAATATCTCAATATATTAGTCTGACAATTCCGATTCATATTTACCCTAAATTGAATAAAAAAAAGTAGTATATATGGTCTCAATTTTAATGGGCATTTATCCAATTTCAGTAACTGATATAAGCGAGCTTACATGTTGCGCAAGTAAAGATTTCAAGTAAATTTTTAGGTGAAAAGATTGTTTGATCATTTGCTAATTTTTAGCTTTTTAAGATAGGGTTTTAAAATACGATATTTTAAAACGTTATTTCTAACTACTAATTTATTATCTTTATTTATTTTTATTCTCAATATATTTATTTAATTTTTTAGTTATCTTTTTTAAATAGATCATAATTTTTTTTATTTGTCAGTTATTTTATATTTTTTTAATTATTTTAACAAATAATTTTACTAAATTTATAATCTAATAAGCAGATTTTCCAGCTTTCAATTTTTAATTATCCGTCAACTTTTCAATTTTTATCTAATTTTTCGACGTCAAATATAGTCAAAACTAGCATTTTTTTTTGTATCTTTATAATGGATCTATTCTTTTTAGTGATATCACTTTTAATTTAATAGCTTCTTATGCTTATTTTAAACAATTAAAATAAAATAAAATTAATGAAAACTAAAAAAATATAAAAATATTTTTAATAGATTGGATCAGAATTTTAATATAACTTGGGAAACCAATCTAATTCAATACACAAATGTGTGGTTGGTTAGAATGGAATTAGATTTGAGTTTGGAGGATGAAAAAAAATGATTGGAATGAGTGATTTAGTTAGGTTGTCTAACCAAGATTAGTCACCAATGAAATTGATTAATACTCCACACTGATAATAATTACACCAAAATTATACGTCAGCATATATTATAAATTTATAGATTTTATAAATAATACCAAAATTGATTTTTGATGAGTAAATAGTTTAAAAATAATTACAGTATAATTTCTAATAATTTAAACTAATAATAAACAAGGTGTTCAAAAGAATATGTTAAAAATTATATTACTAATTTTTTATTTTATTTTTTTATATAAATATTCTTACTTATAAAATATATTACTAATTTTCTCATAAAATAACACAAAAGCAACGAACTAATCACTTGCGAACAATATTAGGAGAATAAATTACCAGCCTATATAACCTGGAAAAATTCTTATATGGACACAAACCTAACAATTCACTTTTAGGCACAACCATTGAGAATTTTACAGCTAATAAAATAAAAAGAAAATAATGCCAACATGTAAAAAAAAATGTAACATTTGAAATTGAAAATAAAAAAAAGATAGAGAAATTCACTCTAGTGTTTTAAAAGAAAAGGACAAACTTTGTTTCCTCGGTCCCCTGCATTTTAGAAAGAACAAAAATAGAGAGAGAAAATTGGTTTAGAGATGAATGCGTTTTGCAAATTTTTGTGGCTTAAACAAGGTGTTTGAGTTAGCATATAGAAGCAAGGAAAAAGTGAGCAAGGAAGAAGGAAAAGGGACAATGGCTTCTTCCTGAAATAGGGTGTTACTGTGTTAGACCAGTAAATTATTTTTTAAAAATTACAAACAGATAATTAATCTATACTGAATTTGGGGAAGGGATTGGAAATTAAAGAGAAATTACATAATTGAATCAAGGAATACACAGTTTGAAACAATTTAACATGGAGGCATAATCAACATTTTCCAGATCTCAATGTTTATGAAAGAATAGGAAATTATAATACAACATTGATTCCATGTTTAATTTGTGATTTCATTGGCAATTAGACTGTGCATGGTGACATGATGTAAGTGCTGATCGGAGACCAAGGATATATAAAGCGGACGTTAAGTTGATAAGAATAAGAGGGAGGGAACCTGGGTTTCTCTATTTTTTTTATTTTAAATGTTAGATTTTATATATTTTTAATTTATTAGCTGTAAAATTCTCATAGATTGTACCTAAAAGTGAGTTGTTAGGTTTGTGTTCATATAAGAATTTCTCTATATATTATTTGAAAACAAAAATTCAAGATCAAAAAAAATAAATGGGCAAGATTAACAGTGAAATAACAAAAGAAAACAACAACAAATCTATAGAGAAAATATATTAGCAAACTGAAATATTTAGAAATAGTTGCCTCAACTTATAAGGCCTTATACAACGTAAACTTTTCAATAAACTTGCACGGTAAATTAAATTAAACTTTTGAAAAGAGCAAACCGCCTTAAAAAGTCAAAATCAAACCTTAACACGGTTTCATTTTGTCCGTTTTCATTGATACAAAGCAATTTCTCTTCAAACAATTTATTTATTAAAGTGAATCATAATCGTCCAAGTGTCCAACCTAGAACTATTTTTGACAAAATTCACACGAAAAGATAGCACTTGCCATCGGAAAATACAGTTAAAAGCACGCTTTTCTTTTTCTTTGGGGGGGAAAAAAAAATTTGCGTCACACCAAATCATTGATGTACCAATATGGAATTGGCTATATACGAACCAAACCCGATAATGTTTGAGATAAAAATGGAAAAATAGTGAAACACTGTTAGTTTCTGAACATCACTGTCTAAGATGGATAATCCTACATAAGTTGTGTGGGAAACACCACGTCTATTGTTTTTCTATCACTCTTTATCCATCTGTTTTCTTCCTCATTGTATATTTATGATGATAAGGCAAATACACACGTATGCAATATACGTAGTATTAGTAAATGCCAATGTAGTGTTGCTATTGCTATTGCTAAATCTAATACTTCTAGTGAACCTTTACTGTAATGAAATCTCTGTGGATCCCTCAAACTAGGCCCACATATGATTTGGCCATAGCATGCAGAAGATTCCTATCCAAGTGTGTGCCCCCTCTCTACAGCAAAATGGTAATTAATCATTGTTGGTCATTTGTAGCACATACATTATAAAGGTCAGAGAAAAAAATAATAATAATAATTTAACTGCGGAGAGAAAATAAAAAAGAATGAAAAACACGATGAGAATAATATCAACATTTCCTCCTCTTTTGTGAAAAGTGAGGAAGGATATTTTTTTAATGATAAATTTATCTATTTTATTTACTTGTCATTATTATATTATGGGTGTGTTTGATACATTAGGCACAAGGATAACAACACAAATACTTAAATTATTTGAGAATTTTTTATCATGGGAATTATTTGATAGATAATGGACAACACTTGTAAAATTCACCATAATACCTTTTTTATTATTAAAAATTAAATATATTATTATATATTTTAATATATATGATATTATACTATATTATATTATATATATATATAAGTAATATATATTAATATATAATATTATTATATTATACTAGATGTGGTTGGAAATCTTTAATCTTTGGTTCTTATTTCAGTATTCTTTTATTTTTTATGTGAAAGCCAAAATTCACATATAGATATACAACCTAGAACAATTATCAAAGGTTATAAGATCTACAACATGCTTGATTATTAAGGATTACATAAAAAATTTGGATTTGTAGTTCATTCTTAATCTAAGTGTTCTTCAACAATTGATTGAATCATGAACAACAAATGAATAATATGGTCAGTGACTTTATAGTTCTTCCTCAATTGGAGTCTCTTTATTCCACGATAGGACCTTCGCAACTCTTTAGATGAGGAAAAGAGAAACTATGTCTAACAACTTGATATATTGGGAAGCATAGTCTTCTTATAATGTGTTTACCTAATATGGTTCACATTATCTCCTAAGGACCAACACTGACATCTGCCCATTTAAGTCCATATCACCTTATTTAATAATCTAACGAACTCACTTAATTTGATTACTTAAAAATAAAGCTCAGTAATAATAAATAATTATTATAATTGTCTTAAACATTAGCTTACATTAATTATTGAAACACAAAATTCTAACATTCTCCCACTTAGACTACATATTGTAACAATTATATCATAATTCCTTAGGCATGCATTCGTGCACTATTTATCTTTAGACTTTCACTTTAATAATTTGGTTCATCTCATGAATCAATAATGGAACTACCGTGACTTTCGTCACTATAGAAAATGTGACTAGACCCTAATGACCACCACATCAATAAACTTAATGACACATATCAATATGAATGAGAAACATGGAAATTGCATGCAATGCGATCTCAATCATGCCTATTTCCAACTGGTACAACTTAAGTCTTTAGTAAGATCAATCTGAAGTCTTTAAGTGTAATTTAAATATTGCACATATATAAACAAGTTTAATGATAAACTTATAAACTATAATCTTTATATTTGCAGGAAATCAAATACATGAACACCAAATCCAAACATAGAACATAAAATAAGACTCCCACTTAAACAAGGAAATAACTGAAATGACATCATATGAACAACATGCTCATGAAAATATCTTAAGAGTCAACCATTAATTAGTGGGTTAGCTAACATACTGTATTTTCCTATATGTTCTAACAATACCTTTATTCTTTGAAATCTTTCTTTAACAACCAAATACTTTATGTCAATAACCTTTGACTTGGTTCAACTCCTTTTGTTGTTGGAGCTAGCGCACTTTAGGGTGGACATGGCTAAGGTGGACTCCTAGACTTCGCATGTCGGACTGAGAGTGACCTTTGTTAGGAGGACAAGAGGGGGGACCTACAAAACAAAGGACCCTGATGCTCAAGTAAGTGAGTTAAGAGAATCTGAATAAGTATGTATGAAAAGAATACGAGAGAACCTGATACTTATAGTGTAGAGTGAGAGTTGCGGGTCCTTGTTGATGAGGGTTGTTACGGTGACATAACAACCCTTAGAGATAACTATCGACTTGTAGATAATAGCCAATAGATAAATATGACTTATAGATAATGTTATAGATAATGTGTAGCTTAGAGATAATCTACCTATCACATGATGATGGTATATTCAAATAATAAGAGGTTAGAGATAATTTGTTCGTTGAGAGCCCGACTACTAAGGGTTGGATGTCCGTGCTCCTATGTCAGGATTGACATGGAGGGTTGACGTGTGTCTCGGAGTGTCACGTAGCATGCCACGTGTATTTTGTGGATCCTGGATAGTACATGGAGTATAACACTAGTAAAGTATTATCACAATAAATCCTTAATGCCCTCTAAATGTTAGTCACAACAGGCAGGTCAATGAAAAAACTTTGGAGTCATATCTTGTGGTTTGATGCCTCATATCATGATATTGACTCCACCAACATGGTTAAAGATGTATCCTAATGTGGAGTGTTCACTATTTGGGCATCCCGAAAATCAGAGTCAGAAATATAGCTAATGATCTCTAATCTGTCAGACTTCTAATAAGTAAATATGTAGTATCTTGTTCTCTTCAAATAGTGCATCATACACTTTACTATTTTCTAGTGTTGTCTACCAAGATTACTAGTATATCTCCCTAAGACTCCCACTAAAATGTTTATGTTATAATGAAAACAAATCTAAGCATACATAAGACTCTCTAGAGATAAAACATAAGGAATCCTTTGCATCTATTATTTTTCAAGATTACTAATTGGGCACTATTTGAGACTAACTTGTTTCCTTTAGCAACATGCGTATCTTCTAGTTTACTATCCTTCATGTTGAATATATCCAAAATTGTGTATGTAATTCTATTATGACAATAAGACTATTATGACTAGAAAAATGTCATCAACATATAACACCAAAAGAACAAACTTACTTCCACTAAACTTTCAAAATATGCAATCATCAACCAAAACTGCCTTAAAGCAATAAGAGGTAATAACTTGATGAAATTTATAATACCATTGACAGGAAGCCTATGAAAAGTCATAGATGGATCCCTTTAGGTTGAACACCATAAACTTTGAATCGCCTTACAAAGTTTTCTAGTTGCACCATATTGTTTCATCAATGTTGTCATTTGGAAATATAGTCTTTACATCCATCTAATGCAACTCTAAATCAAAATGAGTTATTAGTGTTATTATAGTCCTAAGAGAGTCTTTCTATGAAGCCAGAGAGAAAGTTTATTTAGAATCAATGTCTTCCTTTTAAGTAAAGTCTTTGGCAACAAGATGAGCTTTATATATCTCAACATTATCCTTTGAATTTCTTTCAATTATAGATATTTGTATACAACTTATGGGGTTCACACCTTCAAGTAATTTGACAATATTCCAAAATTCATTGTCAACCATTGATTTTATCACATTGACTTGACTAAAGTTGATTAGATATTCCTAGTCAACCTAATGCCATATTCATGCTCTTAAAGAAATGCACCATAATAATCCAAAGTTCCATTTCTCCTTTCTCTAGTAGATCTTCTAAATGACACTTCTTGAGGATGTTGAGTTTGTACTATAGGTGGTGCTTGAGGAGGAATCTCAATGTTATCTTGTCCTTGAATGATATTAGGAATAACATTTGTATTATTTACCAAATTTGTTTCTTGAACTATAGGTTATTCTTTAAAGACAACACTCCTTATGTTTCATTCCCCTCCAAACTCAACTTCCTCAAGGAATTTTACATTTCCATCTCAAAGAAGATTTTATAGTGGAATTTAAAACTTACACTCATGAGAGTGTTTAATGTAACCAAAAAAGTAGTAAATAATTATCTTTATGTCTAGCTTACCTTATTGCGACCTATAAGGCCTTGCTTTGGCTAAACATTCCCAAATGCACATGTGTCTAATGATGGGCTTATTCCCAGTCCATAACTCATGAGGGGTTTTAATGACTATTTTACTTGGTACTTTATTGAGGATATAAACCATAATCTTTAATGTTTTTCCCCAAAGTGACTTTGGTAGAGAAAAATCATACTTCTTACCATATCCTTAATGTTAGAATAACCGGGAATCTAGAAGGGGGGCTGAATAAATTCTCTTCAAATGTTTACCAATTCGTTCTTTAAGATTCAATTAAAACTAACCCTTCATTGTAATCAAGGTTTTCTCAAAAATTAGATAGTGAAATTTTTTTTTAACAAAGAAAACAATGAATACAAATTCTATGGAAAATAGAGTATTATGGCCCTTTTATAACAATTCCATTACAAAGATTGATCATCAAAGCAAAGATTTAGAGAAAGAGAGAATCCATACAAAATTTATACTGGTTCAGTCCTAAAAGGACCTACATCCAGTTATTCTAAGACCCCTTAGAACTTTCGCTAATAAAGAATCAAGTACAAATACTATGCACAAGCAATTCCCTATTCTACTCTTCTCTTGAACCATAAAAGAGAAGGATTGGGAGTTGAAACCCTATCAACTGACATAAACCCTTGATAACGCTAATCAAGGTCAAAAACTAGAAATAAATCGAAATAAGATTGAGTACACTTGAATGTGCATATCACAATATCTTCAAGTCTTTCTTTCCTTTCTCAAACCATGATGAAGAATGAATGAATCTTGATCATTATGAATCTCTTGTTGAAATGCAAAGTGGTTCCCTTAGATGACTTTCAAAAAGAATTTTTTTTAAAGATAAGATCGAATCAAGAGTCACTAATGAGAATGAGCAAGTGAGGGTATATATAGTTTTAATAAATGAAATAGATTTAATCGATTAGCAAATGAGGTAATCAATTAATTTGTTCAAATTCCTCTTTGTTCTGCATTTCTAAAAATGTGGTAATCGATTATTTTATTTCACAAATAAATTCTTAAGCTTCTATGCTTTCTAGAATAATCAATTATCAAAGGTGGTAATCGGTTATTTTGAAACACAAAGAGCTCTAAAGTTTCTAGACACAATCTAATGGATTATTTCAAGCTACAGATACTCCCTTCTATTGAAACTAGCTTGGGAAATCAACTACAATTCTTGGTAATAAATTAATTTTATGTAACTTGCCAATATTTTAAGAGAAGTAAGTTGTGTTGCATGTTCTAACACTTTGTAATTGATTACTTAAACTTAGTAATCTATTACACACTGTTGAACTTATTACTTCTTAGAAACTTTGAGATAATACATATATTCTCATGTTTGATAACCACTAAGTATGGATAAAGAAAACTAAGTCTAAAACACTCAACATGCCTAGTCTAAAAATATCCAATACGAATGCCCCATCTTTAGAAATTTGTTTGGCATTATAAAATTGTTAAAACCAAAAGATCCTAAGACTAGTCTTTAAATATTCAAATTCTTTAATTCAACACTTAAAAATCCAATTTAATCATTCTACAACTTTATTCATGCTAGGTTTGCCCAACATTGTATATTGCAAAACAATTTCACACTTATTGGAGAAAAAGCACGAAGGGCTCTAGATGCTACTCACCTTATTATCATATCTACCATAGTATTCACCACCACAGTCAGATTTAACAACCTTAATTTTATTTCCTAATTGAAGTTCAACTTCAACTTTGAAAAACTTGAAAAGATCTAGAGATTGAGACTTTTCATCAATTAAATAAAGAGTAATCATCTATGAACATAATAAAATACCTTTGTCTATTTCATGAATCAATAAGGAAGATACCACAAATATCTATATGAATTATTTCTAAGATATCCTTAACTCTTTTGACACCTAAAGTCCTTTTATTCGTGTTGTTTTCTCTTACACTAAACACGGACTTGAAAGCCTAACAAATCTAAGGGTACAAGAATTTCCTCTGGCACAAGCTTTTGAATTCTCTATATTGAGATGTGGCCTAAGTGCCTTTGGCATAAAGTCGCGAATTCTCATTTAATTTATGTTTCGTACCACATGAATTTGTTTGCAATAGGAACTCTCAATATTTATTAAAGACCTCTAACGAAAACCATTTGAATCACAAGAGACACTAACTTATTATTTCTAAATGAACAATAACCAAATTTGTCCAAAATAGAAATTGAAATCGAATTTCATCTAACATATGATACAGCATGTCTCAACCAAGTCCAAACAATAAGTCTTTAAAAACAACCTAAAAGTTCCTTTAACTTCAACTCCAACTTTATTGTCGTTATCCCATATAGATGATTCTTTCATCATCAATTGGCAAATGACTCCACAGGCAACCTTGCAAAAACATACTTATATGAGTAATAGCACCTAAATCTACCTACCAAATGTCCTTGGGTACATAAACTAAATTAACTTTAGAACAAACAAAAATGAGAAGTTTATCCTTCTTCGAACACCAAATAGTGTACTAAGGACACTTTTACTTCATATGTCCTACCTTCTAACAAATGAAACATTTAAATTCTTTATCTTGCTCTCTTGTTTCTACTTTAATAGAGAAGAACTTTATGTAGTATCCTCAACTGTCTTTTTTTTTTATTTTATTTTGAAAAAAACTAGTTTGATTCAACATCATGATAAACAAAGCCTGATTAGAGTTTTTCGTAGTTAAAAAAAGTATCAATTCACCCAATTTTATGCAATTGAAAAAAAAAATCAACTAACTCTTTTCAAAATTTAAATTTTGCACCATGTAGCTTTAGGATTCCCAAAATTGAGCAATGAAAGCATCAACAAAAGAGAGAACAACAAACATAGCAAAATTAATCTTTATGGTAAATTTAAAGACCCAAACAAGATACATAACGCACCATTAATTGTTAGTTGCTATTCATGAGTTAGTATTGGATTGAAAATTTGCAAGAAAATAACAATGTGCCTCCAATTTATGGTTCTTTTTGTGGAAATTGTATATATTTTCTTTCTTGTGTGATTTTATAGAGTAGAAACTCCATTTTTTGTGACCTAATGTTGAATCCAACTCAGTTTGTAGGCCAAAGAAGAGAAGGTGCAAAAAGCTACTGATGAACTCCCTTAGCAAGGCAGATTGGCTAAGCGAGGCTCATCCGCTTAGCGAGACATCCAGCTCGCTTAGCGGATGGGAAACCCTAGAAGAGAGTAAGTCAAAGATTTGAGCACCCAGTGTGCAGCCAGCCCGCCCAACGAGGATGTTTTCTCTTCTCGCGCTTAGCGCATCCACTCTCGCTTAGCGAAATTTCACTTACTCTCGCTCAGTGAGACACTTCGGGAGCTAAGAAGTCTAAGAGCCTTTAAAGCACTAAGATTGGCGGAAACCAAGAGACACAACCAGTCAAGAACCACAACCAGAGTCTAGCCAAGTTTTGCTACGTGAAAAACAGAAAGAAATAGGGCTAAGAGGCTGGAGAAGACATTCTCCATCATCTTCTTCCATTTTCTTTCACCAAAAATATTTTATTTCTTTGTATTTTGAAGCTTTACTAGTAATGGAAGGCTAGAACCTCTTTGTTGGGGAGTAACTACTGAAACTCTTGATGTAATGCTCTTACTATCTATTTAATGTTATTTTCTGGTGTTCTTTGCTTCTATCCATACTTATTACATGCTTGTGGCTTGATCACCCATTTGTATGTATAGTTAGGCTTTTTAGTATTGGAAAATACTTTAAAACCTTAGAACTTGATAGAGCAAGTTAGAAATCTGTATGTCTTGGAATGGAGTGCAGTGACCTAGTATATTTTACACTGTGTGCTTAGTGCAACTCTTTTAGAACGAGTTTGTTGAGGAATCAAGAACAAAAGCTAAGAAAGTTAGGTTCATTCATGTGAGGAATCATGGTCTAAGTATTTTCTCAGTGTAAGAACAATAGGATAACGTTAAATAGAGAAAAATCTTTTTATACAGCAAGAGAAATTTCAGTAGGAAACTCCCCAACGCTTTTATCTTGATATTTGTCACATTTTACAGCTTTGAGTATTTTACTTTTGTCCAAGTAGTTTAATAGTGCATAAACCTAATTTACCACTCAATCTTTACCTTATTTCCAAGCTTTAAAAGTGTTTACATATTGATTATAATTAGTATAGGTGAAACAAATTCCTTGTGGATACGATACTCGGTCTTACTATTTTATACTACTTGTGCGAATCGGTACACTTGCCGACACAACGAACATTAATACCCCAAGCTTTGGATTGAAAGGACTAATTGCAAGTGTTACTCTCAACGCTATGATCAAACATTGGTGATAAGTGTTGTCAAATAATGGTTGTCTTTGGACACTCCAATACTCACATGGAAAATTAATCTAGTGATAATTCTTCTCAAATAATGATTGTCTTTGGACACTCATTATTCACAAGGGAAACTAATACTGATAATCACCACAATTTATTATCGCATGCATGCAATTATCTGGCCAAATTGCATCTTCCTTTAGGCCAAGCACAATTTGCATAAATAATTCCACACAATATCTTGTATAAATTCAATCAAATTAACCTATGCATTTGAGGTTACTTTGGCAAGATGTTTCAATTAATCCAACAAAAATTACAAGACAATTTAATTAAAATGGGAGACATGGAATTTACACATGTTTCACACATAAACACAGACTTAAGCTAATATGCGTAAGTCAGGATAGGTCCTACATGGTGGGAAAAAAATTTTGAGCCATGCAATTAAAATGAATGGTTAGATAAGGGGACGTGCAACAAATAGAAAAAGCATTGTGTTCACTTCTCTTTCCCCTTTCAAATGAGTTTTTGCAATTGTGTTTTCCTTTCTTTCATCATTCTATCGCCTTTCCCATTGCAAGTCACTAACGAACAAGGGGTTCAACAACCCGTCATAGGTCACTACACCTCATTTTGAAGTATGTCGATGCAACCCTTTTGAAGCAAAAAGCCACCAAATTGATATAAAAAAAAAAACACAAAGAAGCCCACCACTTTCATGTGTGTTTGATGTCGTCCCCGACGAAGGAGGTCCATGAATTCAAGGAAAGTACTCCATACAAGCTCCAAGACTCTCTAAACAACAAAGCCACCGTGGGGTATTGTTGAGGAGAGAATGTGTGAGTGAGTGATGATGTCGAAAATTGAAACGAGGAAGAAGAAGGACATAGAGGTGGAGTGAGGAGAAAGAAGAAAAAGGGAAAAATGAAAAGGTAAATATGGAAGGATTTATAGCCACACAAGGAGATGTTGTGGTCACACATGCTGGTGTCATGGTCATGTGGTGGTTGTCGATGGCGAAGAGGCGAAACAAGAACAAAGGAGATTTACTAGGGGGGAAACTGAGAATAAGGAGTAACCACGGCGTGAGAAAAAACTTTGGCACAGTGACGGATTTTTTGATCTTGTTAGGTGGCTTTGATATTGTTAACTCATTTGGCAAGTGCACCAAAGTTGTCACAAGTAGTAAAAAACTCAGAAGTCCAAGTGTCGAATCCATAGGGACTTTGTTTGTACTTAGATTAATGCACGTCCAAATTTAAAAGCAAGAGATAAGGTAAAGAAAGATACTGGCGAAAAGATAAAAGATTTAAAGATAAAAATAGAAGATCAAAAAAGATAGGATAAGAAAAGTAAAAGATAAGAAAATTAAAGATTAAGATAAAGATAAAAAAGATACGATAAAAAAAGATAAGATGAATAAAAGATAATTTATCAGAATGTGATAATGTTGTTGGGGCATAGCCTGCCTAGGATGTATGATTTTATGGTTTTTCTTTATCAATTTAGGTGATTTTATCCTACCCACATCTATTTATTTACTTGCCCCCGATTCCTCATGATAACAAGCCTATTTTATTTATCTATCTCCCAAATGCCTTTGAAAAGATTCAACAAATAAAATGCATGAAGTCTGAATTCTAGATGTTTGCAAAAATGCATGGGCATAAAATTATCATTCTATGTCTAGCAATGACTTTCTTATGAAATCTTTTCTTTTTGTTCTATTAGAAGTTACCATCTTCCGAGCACATAACCCCAAAAAGAATGAAAAAATGAATAATGCATGAAAAGATAAACGGAAAAGATAATAGGATAGAAAAAACCTAGTATTGCATTAATAAATAGTGAGTACATCATACATCGCTTGGATTTTAGGCCTGTCAGGCCCTAACTAGAGGTTTAGCCACTCATGGCCATAAGGGTTGTACAATGAGAGGGATAAAAGAAAGAAAAGGATACCATGATAAAAGAAAGAAGATGAAGAGTCCTTAGGCTTTAGGTAGCAATGAGAGTACTCTGAGACTCGGTGTGTCGTTTCCCCTTGGCCAGACTCTCTATTTATAGCTGCTAAAGTGAGATTTAGGCCTTCGTAGGCTTGCTTAGCGCGCCCTCACTCACTCAACGCCAATGGATCGCGCTCTTAGCGGGCTCCTCTCGCTTAGCATGTGCTGCTTCTGTTGGATCGCGCGCTTAGCAAGCTCCTCTCGCTTAGTGCATTCTATTTCTGTTATGCGTGCTTAGCGCGTGTTGCCAGCTTAGTGCGGGTGCCGAATCTCGCACTTAACGCCCTCGCTTAGCGCCTGCATCTTCAGTTGCGCTCAGCGCGAGCTGCACGCTGAGCAAGGCATCTGGGCTGGGCCTTGTTGCTGGTTTCTTCTTTTCTTTGTAATTTTTCCAACTTTTTGCTTTTAGCACTTCCAGTTTTTATATCTGCAACCAAAATTTAGGAAAACATCAATTCTTAACAATTAAAACACAAATAACTGCTAAATAATTATTTTAAAGAACAATTTTGCTTAATTTTCTATTATCAAAGTATAATTATTTAGCAGTTATCAAATATGTTAAAGATTGATGCTTTAAGGGTTTTTGGGTGATGTTATGTTGTTGGTGATGATGCCATAAGGCAAAAGTGGAATGAGCAACAACAATGGATTCTTCAAGTGTGATCGGTGGTGGGTGTCATCGTTGGAGAAAGTGGTGGTCAAAGAAGATGGTGGCTGAGGTCGGAGAAGGTAGGGGTTATGGAAGAAGGTTATATTTTTAAGTTTGTATTTCTAATTTTTTTTATTATATAAAATATATTCTACTTTCTATCTTTGGTGCACCTCCACCTATCTACCACTTCATTATAATCGTACGGCTCTAAAAAGTTTCCCACCATGAAAGACCTATTCTCACTCACGCACAGTAAAAGTCGTCCATAATCACAAAACCTAAAATTATGTGTGTACAATACTGCTAGCGATCATATAATCGCCAAACAATCCTCGAGTGAAAAAAAACATTTCTAAAATAATTTTCAATTTCGCAAGCAAGGAGGGTAATTACCTGTTTTATTGATGCTGGGGATAGGAATGAATATTTACCCATAATTTTTTGCAGGGATGGGTGTAGGTACAGGTACTATATTACCCACCCCACCCTGCACATGCCATATATATATATATATATATATATATATTAATGTAATTAAAATATATTACTTAAGTAAATAATTATATTATATGTATACTTTTTTGTAAAAAAAACAATTATATTTTTCTAATTCAATTGGTATTTTAAAGCCATGGTTCATGCTTTCCAATTCAAGTGTTGATGTCGTAATTGAGGTTGTTAGACTAATTAAAGATCTATCATTGATTTTATTTCATGTAAGTATTTTTATGTTGGGACGGTGGAATACGAGTATACAATCATGGTTTTGATTTGTAAATTCCAGGTTAGTACTTTTATGTTGAGGCCAATATTATCCATATGTTTCCAAATAGCATTTTGGTTTCCGATTGACTTGTAAATCCAAAATATTGTTTTGTGTACATAGCAAGATGATATTAGATTTAGCATATCTTATATTATATTTGTCTCGCTCTATTTAAGAATAATAAATTTTTGTATACCGTCATCACATGATGTCCAAGTTTAATTAGAGATTTTGTTAAGCGATTAGAATATTAACTTTAAAAATCACTATGTTCGATGATTATCTTTGCAATGTTATATATATATAGGGCTGGGTACTAGTATTTTTTTTTAAACGCAAGTATGGGAATGAGTACTATGAGACCCTACCCATTACCATTCCTAATTGGAGTCTCTTTATTTTACAATAGGACTTTTGTAACTCTTCCTATGAGAAGAAGAAAAATTATATGCATCAATTCGATATATTGAAGACCATAGTTTTCTTATAGTTTGTTAACTTAATGAAATTCTTATTATTTCTTAATGGGTCAACACGGACATCTGTCCATTTAAGTTCATATAATCTTATTTAATAATCTAACAGGTTCACTTAATTTGACCACATAAAAATAAAACTCATTAATAATAAATAATTATTATAATTTAGTCCCCGTTGTTTAAACACAAAAATTCTAATAGATGACCATAACAAATAAAACATGTTTGAGACCAAAGACGGTAATCAAAGATCGAAAAAAAATAAAATAGAATGCAGCACGTACATGAGAAAGTGACGATTAAAAAAAATAAAGGGAGCAAAATCAAGTGAGATAGTGAGGTGGGAGAGAAAAGGAAAAGAGAGGTAAAAAAGTATTTTGATCTTTTGAATAGTTTATACTAAGGAACAAAAGTTATCCCACGACTAATTGAGTAACAAATAATGAAGGTTTTGCCTTATCCATCAACATTTAAGTTGTCATGTACCATGATACTTTTTAAAATCAAACATGAAATAACTAGAATTATCCCTACCACACTTTTTTTCAATCAAACGGTCATATAAAATATTAAAGTTCTTTCACATACATATATCTTTTCTATATTTCGAATCAGATAGTAGGAAAGAAAATAATAATTATATTTATTTATTTATCTTCATCAAATATTGAAGGAGAAATTTATTTTTATCTTTTCATTTTTTTATTATTCTCTACATTTAAAAAAATATTATATTTGGAATTTTTTAATGAAAAAGTGTTGTCTCAAAAATAATTTTAAAACTATTTAATACTTGAGCGATACTATTTGTTACGAAAGGAAAATCACATGAATTGCACAAAAATAAAATGAATGGTGGCCATTTTTTTTTTTAAATATTGATTAAAAGATTTGAAAACATGTAATAGGAGAATTCACAGAGATCAACTGTCGTGCACTTATTAAGAACTAAAAAAAATTGTCCCTAGCTTAAATAATTATGTTAGGTCTAGGGGTTCAATTGAACTAAAATAAAAGAAATAAAACATACTAGAAAAATGAAGATTGGTCTGGTAGGCTTTCTAAAATAGAAAGATCAAATGTCTTTATTTTAAAATAGGAGACCAAAATTACAGATCAAGCAAAATAAGGGGATTGAAATTAAACCTTTATTTATGATTTAATCCTTGTCAACACCTCTCCCCTCTTTTCTTCCTCTTTCTTCTTTCCTTTCTCCCTTCTTTGTTTCCATATCTTCCTTTTCCTTTTCACCACCTTCATCCTCTTTTTATTTCGCATAAATAGATATGCTAAAAATAAGGTTTTGAATGTATCATCCAATTGATAGAAAAATAGTTATGTTAGAAACAAAAATAGACTATCGTTCAATGCTAGTAAAACAATGTTTTCATAAAGGGTTTTAAATGCAGACTTGTCTAACAAAGTGTGTCAAAATAAGCACAAGAGAATACAAGTCAGATAGCTTTAAAGAGAAGTAGAAATACTTACGTTTATACTGATTCACAGTCCAATTTTCCTTTACAAACTGGTAAAAGGTTCTACTAATCAAACTTGATTACAAACAAGTATTATATCATGTCACTCTTGGCTACAATAACATTCTCTAGGTCACTTTTGGCACACCCCTTAGATTCCCTATGAATCTAAGAACACCCAAGTATTGTTTAACACTAAGTCACTTCTAACTTTCACAAATAACAAAGGTTTGAAATGAATGCATAGATTCAAAACACCTAAAGAGTGAATAAGCACTTAAACACAAATACAATCAATATTTTTGCAAAGCAATGGATAAATATTTAAGCATAGTGTAGTATCGTCCAATGAGTTACTAGAATCTCAACACTTCAATTTCACTTGCTTGTATTTCTCTTTGTTTTTATTTTTTGATAGCAATGTCTAAGTCGCCTTTTATAGACTTCAGAGAAGATTTGTTACGAGATTAGAGCGTTCCTCGATATGACCAGTGAGGAATAAAAGTATAGACAACTGCATGTGCTTCTCTCTCTAGCGATAACGACCAATGAGGAATATTCTCTTGTGATTTTTTCTCTTCTCTTCTATTCTATTCTTATGTACTTGAAATTCAAATGTTAACATTCAAAATAAGAGAGGCAAAATGAATGATTAAGAGAGTTGGTACATGGACTTCTCTATTTAGCTAACATGAATCCAGTATGTGGTTGGACATCACTAATAGATATTGGTTTTCACAGAGATTGGATGCTTGGTTTCAGCAGCGCGTTGGACACTATATATAACTATTTTAAAAACAAGTTCTAGCTATCAATGGATGATAACTAACAAGAGAATTAGGATAGAATATCATTACCATGTGTGCTCATATATAGTAAGTCCTATTTCACTTAAGAATAAACCATTAATCCATCAATAATTTTTATCTTGTAATCATCAAAATATTGGGTATGGATGGATCGTCCAGTTGTGAAACATTGGACCATATAGACCTAACATTGTAGGTTGCTTGGTTTCTATAGAGAGAGAAAGAGAAATAAGGGGAAAAGGAAGGGAAGAGAAAAAAGTAAGCACATAGGCTCAACCACAAAAAAGTGGCCTCTAGCTGAAGTATGTGGTAGAAGTGTTTTTGTTTTCAAATTTTGTAGAGTTTAACAATAATAAGATAATTCTAGCGATTTTACATTGCTAGTTTCAATTGTGGTAGTGTTGCCAAACCTAAAGCTAACAAAGTCATAGGACTAGCAATGAATTGAACTAACTCCAACCTAGTTCAATACTTTATTCAACAATTGACTTATTGAACTTAGTTCTGAACGAAATGAGTTGGACTTGAGTTAAAAATTGAGTTCATTAAAAAAATGAGTTAAACTTGAGCTATATATAATTCGAATTGATTGATTCATGAATTAACTTTATATATATATATATAAAAAGTAATTTTAACTAATTTTATTTTTTGTTTTAAATAAAGTATGTAAAATAAATTGAGCTATTTTATGAGCTAAATTGAATTGTTTGCAAGTTTGAATTGAGTCAAGTTCAAGTAAAAAAATGTTCGCATCAAACTCAAATTGAGCTTTGAGCCAAGTCAATTCTTATCAAGTTGAGTCAAGAACTAAAACATATGAAATTACTTGTATAGTAATGGCCTCGATACCAAAGCATTTGACGTAACAAGATTAAAATGATGCAACAAGGGTTTGATTTATTGTATATCTCCAAGCATTTGGTCCTTAAACATCGTATATCTCCAAATGTTTTATGCAACAACATTAAAACCATGCAGCAAGTCATTGCCATTGCTAGGAATTCCCACACAAATTGCTACTTGCATTCTACCTTGTCTTGTCCAAGAATTGCATCTAAATCCTACAACCTAGAGATCTCCGATTTAGGGACAATGATAAGTAGTTGATAAAGAAGCAAAACCCTTAATATAAAGGAAGAGGTGTTGATAAGGAAGAGAAAGAAAAGTAAATAATGAGGAACAATGTAATAGAGACTAAAACATACAATAAATTGCTCAAAGAATTAAAACCAAAAAATATGTAAGTAGGACCAAATTAAACATTAAAATATTATAAGTATAATACTAAAACATAAAATACAAATACGTTAATGTTACATCAACACCACATAAATGTCATGACAAAATCACATTAGTGCATTGTTAGCAAGGTTAGGTTGTATTAAATTGTAGCGACTAAAATGTAAGGAATTTGATCATATAGAGATTAAACTAAATAATTTTTAGGTGTAAAGAATAAAATATTAAAAAAATGTATAAATACAAAGATCAAATGAATAGTTAAGTCGATAAAAATGCAAATAAATAACATTACAACTTTTACGTATGTTTCCATTAGTATTTAACAAAAAAGAAAAACGAAAATATAAAGAGACAAGAGAGCAGCAGAAAAGCGACAGAGAAAAATTTGACTTCTATTTTTATATATAATTTTCAAAGGATTATAATTTATAAACATAAAATACAATAATCTTACCCTATATCTTAATTAAAAGTATATTTATTTATAGAGAAAAATAGGGACCAAGTTCGTGAGTGAGGTGGCGGGAGTGACGTCATCACAGGAATCAGAGGAAACCGCACCCTCGGCTAGTACGGAGAATGGAACCACGTAACCACCCCTTCCCAATCCCGAAGCGCCACGTCACACGCAACGGCCCCGTTTCTTTCGCGGCCTTCACACTTCTCAGCAGCCTATGCTTTTAAAACCCCAAACAAAATAATTTAAATTACGGATTCAAAGTGAAGTTAGTGCAACTTCACTTTTAGTTCTCTCTCTCCCTGGTCCTTTGAGCTTCAAGAAGTTGTTCCTGTTTGTTGTAGCAGTTCCTGTCCTTAATTTCTTCAACCTTCTCAACACATAACCACCTTGGTCTGTGTTTGTTTGTGTGTGCTTATTACTTGGTCTCTTCATATTGTACATATAAAAATTATGGATGATGAATATGCCAAGCTTATTAGAAGGATGAACCCACCAAGGTGAGTTGTTTTTGTTTCACACTCTGCCTTCTTCTTTCTTTTTTGTTTTTTGGGGACAGCTTTTATTTTTTGCTTATCCAAATTTGGTTGGCATCACAATTTTATTAGTACTCTTTTTGGTTTATGGAAGTTTTAATCAAGTGGGGCATAAAATTAAGCCTCTTTTTTGCAACTTGGTGCTTTCAGTTTTTCCCACTGATAGGGAAGTTCCTTGCTTAATTCTTCTTTTGTACACTCTTCACTTTTCAGTTTAGTATCCCATGTAACAATTAGCATACTATGTTTCCAAAACCGTTTTTTTCCCTTAAGAAAACTATATTTGGTCAACTTTAGATGTTGAATTTTTCCTCACATGTGTTCATAATTATATTAGCCGTTTACGGTATGATTTTTCAGGTGGTTTGATGTGATTATCATTATTTCCATGTTTCAGTTATTGTGTGTGTACTGTATATTATGTGCATAAGAGTGGTATTGTTTTTTTATTTAACTAGCGTCTTGCTATGCAGGGTTGTGATTGACAACAATGCCTGTGAAAACGCCACTGTTATTCAGGTAAAACTTGTGTTTCCCCTTTGTCTAGGTTTCACAAAATTGAGTTGACAATTAGAAAGATTCTTCTTCTTTTTCAGTTTTTTCTAATGATTTGATGTCATAAAGCTGGTGTTTTCCTCTGTTTTGGTTCACAAAATTGAGTTGACAACAAGAAAGATTCTTCCCGTTTTCTTTTTTCTTTCAAATTTTCTAATGATTTGATGTTATTGACTCCTTAGTTGCATTTTTTTTCTTTTTTAATATAAAATCAAAATTGTTTCCTGAGTAGATTTTTTCTTTTTGGAAACAAAATACAGCTATCCACTTTTTTATTATCTAAATATTTTTTCAGGTTGACAGTGTCAACAAACATGGGATTCTCCTCGATGTTGTCCAAGTTATATCAGATATGAACCTTGTAATAACAAAGGCCTACATCTCCTCTGATGGGGTGTGGTTCATGGATGGTAAGTTTTCTCCTCTTCATCAGTGGAAACCTAAAAGGGAGAAAAGACTAAAAATAGTATTATTATAATTATTATTATCAACTATGCTTCTGATCCTAGTATCAATCTTGATTTTTTTCAGTGTTTAATGTGATTGATCATAAAGGAAACAAGATCAGAGATAAGGAAGTCATTGATTATATTCAGAGGGTAGGGTTTTGTATGCTTGCATTTTATAAAATGCTTCAATTAAGGCTTATTTGTGTTTCTCCATCTTTATGGAAGGGTCACCTGGCCCCTTTTTCTTCTTTGCTAGAAATCCTCAGGTAAGTAAGCAGGACACTTGTATTAGAGTATGCTGATCTGAATTTGGTTCTTTAATAACACAGTGATAATAACTTTAGCATCCTTTTACCTTATTTTCTACTTGCTGATTGAACTAGCTAGCTATGAACTCGTTTTCCAAAGTGGAATGGAAGAACATGCTCAATCTTAATTGTTCACTTTTTATTTCACTGTTTATTTATTTTTAGTTATCGAAATTCTGTTGGTTCCGTTATTCTTCCAGCAAAGGTTGTATGAGCCTGCCAGATCCATCTGGTGTACACACTGCTAGAAGTGCTTGGGCTGAAAGATGATAGATAAACTTGTTTTTATCACTGTCTTACTGATTTATTTAATAGTGTAGTGAACATAGGATGATAAAGCAACATAAAATCCTTGAAGAAATTTAAGGGTCTTGAAATTATGAAGATTTGATCTTAATAAATATCATGCTGCACATGTAGTAAGTTATCCATTCTGGTGATGTGATGCCTGATTTTGGTCCATTAAGATATCAATGTCTTGTTTGTTCAAGTGATCTTTCAATCTCATCATGTGAATAATATATAGTTCCTTGATGGTAGATAGTCAATAAGGCTTGTCATTTGTTGTTTCTTTTCTGATATTTTTTTTCTTTCATTTTTATTTTGTAGAGACTTGAAAACAATCCCAGCTTTGTACCCTCATTGAGAGAGTCTGTAGGGGTTGTACCTACTGAAGAGCACACTGTAATTGAACTCACCGGCACAGACCGGCCAGGTTTACTATCTGAAATCTGTGCAGTTCTCACAGACCTTCACTGTAATGTGGTGACTGCTGAGATATGGACACACAATACTAGAGCTGCGGCCGTAGTTCACGTGACGGATGATTCCAGTGGCTGTGCCATCAAGGATCCATCTCGCCTCTCTACAATAAGGGATTTGCTTTCTAATGTCCTTAGGGGGAGTAATGATCCAAAGACAGCAAGGACAACGCTTTCACCCCATGGTGTTACAAATAGGGACAGAAGATTGCATCAGATTATGTTTGCTGACAGGGACTATGAAAGGATTGAAAGAGCAGGACAAGAGGAACTTAGAGATAGAGATAAACGCCCTCTCCCTCATGTAACTGTCGGAGATTGTGTTGAGAAAGATTACACTGTGGTTACCATGAGAGCACAAGATCGACCAAAGTTGTTATTCGATATTGTTTGCACTTTAACTGACATGCAGTATGTAGTTTTTCATGGTGTTGTCAAGACATTAAGGATGGAAGCTTTTCAGGTTAGCCAACTTTCTGTTTTTTGCTACATGGTTCAACTTTTTTTTTGTTTTGTATGCCTGTACTTGTTATTGTATCTAAACTTGAATATTAACATGAGTTTAATTTTTCTGTATTGTCAATATAAACGTTTTACACAATCAATCAATCAATTAGAAATCACCAATTAGAATGACTTTTAAGGTATTTGTTGTAAAAGTCAACAATCTTATCATATATGATAGTTTGTTATTAGATAACAGTATAAAAACTTTTTACATTGTCAGTGCATATACTATTTACTCTATTTTGATCATTTGAACTATATGGATTCTATATGATTACAAAAGCTGATTGATGCATCAAATCTATACTTTCATTTGGTTAGCGTGGATTGGTCTGACCCTTTTTGGACAATTTTCTGCATGAATTTTTCTGACTGAGCCTTTTCTCCCTCATCTAGGAATTTTATATTCGCCATGTTGATGGCTTTCCCATAAGTTCAGAGGCAGAGCGAGAACGCCTCATGCAGTGTCTTGAAGCAGCAATTGAAAGGCGAGCATCTGAGGTGTGATAACAATCCACAGCTTGAAGCTATACTCCTCACTACTTTTTTGTTCAACGGTATGCTAAGATTATGTTTGATACAGGGAATGGGGCTGGAGTTGTGCACAGAAGATCGCGTAGGACTCCTCTCAGATATCACAAGAACATTTCGTGAAAACAGTTTATGTATCAAAAGAGCAGAAATATCAACCGAAGAAGGAAAGGCAAGAGATACTTTTTATGTCACAGATGTTACCGGTAACCCAGTTGACCCCAAGATTATAGATTCAATTCGCAGACAAATTGGTGACAAAGTACTGAAAGTAAAGCATAACTCTAATCTTTCACCAAAGCCCCCTCAACCAACAACAATTGGATTTCTCTTGGGAAATTTTTTCAAAGCTCGATCTTTTCAGAATTTTAAGTTGATCAAATCTTATTCTTGAGTCCTCCTTTGTACATTCTCAGCATTTTCATTGTGTTACTTTCAAATCAAACAGAAATGTATGTATGCAAGATAAAGAAATTGTATATGTTCCTCCCCCAGCAAAGGGGCTTGGAATTCACACTTTACAGTAGAAAGCTTAAACACCAATGTACATAACTTAGTGTAAATTGTTGTGCTCAGTAGCATGTTACCTAGGTTGTAAATGCAACAAGTAGTCCTTTTAGATTATCAAGTCCAAAAGAGTAAATAGTGCTTTTGAGTAGAATGTTTGGAGTAGATGTGAACTTGGGTTTGTACATGGTGTAAAGTGTACGTTTTGGTGGTCTAATTTGGAGTAGATGTAAATCTGAGTATGTACACAAAAATTGAATGAAAAATATGTAGTTATGTGTGTGATTGTCTGCCACTTTTCCTTTTTCTCTCTTCTCATATCCTGTTGCTACACTGTGTAATCCTATTTGCATAGTTGTTGATAAGAATGGTTAATTACTTAGTAGTGTTTGCTTTGATTTTTTTAAAACTTAAAAGCCACCTAAAGTTTAAGTTAAAAACTAGAGTTTTAAATTTAAAATTATAAGTGCTTGGTAATTTTATAATTTCTTAAACTTAAAGTTAAGTTTTTTGAGTGGTGTGTTTTTTAATTTCAAAATTTGATTTGGAAGGGAAAAAGATAAGTAAAAGTCAAAAGCTTTTTAGACTAGTTGTTTTATTATGATTTTAAAATCTTCTTTAAAGTTTTTTTTTTGTTAAAAAGAGGCCAATATTTTAAGAAGCTTTTTTTTTAAAAAAAATTGTTTTTCTTAACTTTACGTTTATGCAAAAGATAAACTGGATTAAACTGGAAAATTATAAATCAAGAGGAGCATTTATATTCCATGAGGAGCATTTTCGTTTTTCCTAGTTATCGAAGCATTTGAAGTTGTATCTTAAGTCTTCCTCAATCCTCACTTGATGACTCTCTTACTTCATAGCTACAAAAAGCTAAGCGAAAGAAACAGAGTTTCCAGTTAATCTATAGTTAAATGTTGTCATTATTAATACAACACTGCAGTTATTTCTTTGACTGCTAACTAAACAAAATGGCTTCATACGCTGGTTTTAGCCATCGTGTGTGCGCACATTTCTAACGACTAAGCTAGCTTCAATTTAAGGCTATGTTTGATTAGCTTAAAACTATAACTTAAGAATATGTTTGAGATTTCCATAAAAAAAGAATATGTTTGAGACGTTAAATAAGCTAATTTTATTATGGTGCTGAAGATAAACTAGAATTTTTAGGATACTAATTGAATTTGATTCTTGACGAAAATAATTTTTTGTTAGACTTTACTTAACTCTTAGATGAATTTTAAATTAGTCAGAAAATTAAGACAAAAAAATAAGCTTTTTTTCTTTCTTTTTAGCTAATTTCTTTGACTAAACTAAGGTATTCACTAAACAGCTTAAAAGTTATAAGTTACTTTAGTTAGTTTATCACTCTTTCTACCTTCCATTTTCATTTTTACCATCTCTCTTTCTTAATAACTTTTATGCTACTTTCTATAACTATTTCAATATATTTTTTAATAAAATATTTTAAAACTGTAGATACTTAGAAAATGTTTGTGTTTTAGTCAAACAATAATAATAATAAATGGGTAAAAGCAATATTGACCCCTAAGAGTGAATTGCACCATTACATTAATCCTTGAAACCAAAAAATTTAAAAGAAGAACATGAAAATGCAATATATCAATCACTTCAGTAAAATATTCAAAAGATTATATCTTAAATTGATAATATTAAGATATAATGTCTGTATAAAGTTAAAAGATTTATAATAATTCATGACCTTACCCACCAATTAAGTTACCCACCAATTAAGTTAGATCCTTTTGACATTTAATTAAGAATTTAAAATATTTCAAAAGACTTTTTTTTGAAAAAGAAGTCATATGATAATATAGTTAAGACTTTCAAATAATATAAATAAGTCTTAACTATGAAAATCGCTAACCAGTGTCTTTAGACTATTAATTAAAGAACTAAAAGTTGAATGATTTTTATTGAGAGGTATAAAATTATATTGTTTATTTTTTTTTATATTTTTCTATGATTTTTACTGTTAAATATTTTCTCTTAATTTCTTAACCAAGACCCCAAAAAGATTCATTATAAAGACCTTTTTTAAAGAGTGTCAAAATTCAGTGATATTGATATTGAATTTGAGACGTTTTACACCTTACAAAAAGTCATCTCATATCTATAATACTAACATTTGATGATCCAAAAACTACTCCTTTTGGAAAAAAAAATATACACGTGTCAACATGTGGTGCATTTAAAGAAAAAAAACAATGCAACTATTGCTTCTTAAGGCAGTAACTAGAAAGTTACAAACAAACCACATCCAACATAACATTTTTGAAACAATTGGCGATTTCAGGAACACAGTCTCACGCTAAAATGCACCATTGCACAAACAAACAAAATTGCATTCAAATTCTGCCTTCATTTGCAAACTTATCATACTTTGTGTAACAGAGTAACAACAACACACAAATATCAATTTTGAGGAGGATGGCCCAAAAGTTTTATTTGTATTTGTATACACCTACAGCAGCACAGAAGGAGTATTTTCACATAAATGTTAATTTTCTTCATCCAAAGCAATGTAAATCTGCTTTCATTTTTCATGTCTTTGTAGACATAACATTTTTTGAAAACCGGAAATCTGCACAATTTTGAATTTGAATTTCGTTTGTTTTCCCACTACATCTTGAGTTTAGGTTTTTGAAATTTGAATTTGGATCTCAATGGATTATGCCGTCTATTTCTCATTTCTCTCCCTCTTTTACATTCTCATTTCTATGTTCTTCTTCTTTACCTGAAGTGAAAACTGTCGGGGAAACATGAGGACACCGACAACAAGCTCATGGAGGAGCTTCGCATGCACCCACTGGACAAGATATGTTTGTGTTTTCTTTTGTTTCTCTCCTTTCTAAGATGCATTTTTATTTTGTGAAATTGATGTTAGTGTTTGGTTCGGTTGAGAATCTCATTAGCTCAGTAAAAAATTGCATTCCTTCAATACTGCCTCCACCCACATGAAAACAGAATAAAAAATAGATAAGAGTTAAAAAAAAAACTAAAAATAGCTCGAGAGATTGTTTCCAAAAGATTGTGATCATTACATTGTGGTGGATATACTTGTTTGTCTTTCCTGTCATAGTTATTATGCAGAATATAATTTTGGAGCATTCTTATTGCTGATTTCTATTAGAATCTCATTAGCTCAGTAAAATTACATTCCTTCAATACTGCCTCCACCACGTGAAAACAGAATAAAAAAAATATTAGAATTAAAAAAAAATAGTCTGGGAGATTGTTTCCAAAACATTGTGATCATTGTATTGTGGTGGATGTAGTTGTTTGTCTTTCTTGTCATAGTTATTATGTAGAAAATAGTTTTGGAGCATTCTTATTGCTGATTTGTATTAGAAGTGTTTCTATCATAGTTATGTTTTTAATCTTTTATTTTCATTTTACTAACTTCACAAGAAGACAGAATAATATATCTTTTATTGTGGAGGCTTCTGGAGGCAGTTCTAAATCTCCACTAGCATATTTCTTCCTTCATCTTTTTTTTTTATTCTTCCTTTGTCTTTTTTTAAGTTTCTCATTTTTCTTTCTTTTCAATTTCTACTGGAATTGTTGCCTCTGCCCCTCCTCTCTTTGCCAACATGTTTTGTGTCTGATGAAGAATCATACATCTTTTATTGGAACTTTGCATACACCCTCTCGACAAGATAAGTTTCTGTTTTCCTTTGTTTCTCTCCTTCTAAGTTGCATTTTTATTTTGTGAAATTGATGTTAGTGTTTAGTTTGGTTGAGAATCTCATTAGCACAATAAAAAATGCATTCCTTGAATACTGCCTTCACCCACATAAAAATAGAATGAAAAAAATATCAGAATTATAAAAAATAGCCCTAGAGATTGTTTCTAAAACATTGTGATCATTGTATTGTGGTGGATGTAGTTTTCTGTCTGTCATTTTTATATTAATTATGTTTGGAGTTATTAAGACGAAAGATTTAGTTATTTTACAGAAAATAGTTTTGGAGCCTTCTTATATAAAACCTTTCTTATTAGTATGTAAATGTACAAGTCCTTTTAACACCTTGGTTATATGCAACGCTTGTTGATTTGTATTAGAAGTGTTTGTTGTTACAATAATTAATGGCAAACCGAAAAAATTATTGACTGAGTCACGGACAATGTCGCTTTCTTTAAGACGTTTCATGGCACTGCCAAAAATTGTGCAAGCAGACTATCAACCACGAAGTCCCAGGATAAAACAGCCCATATCACTGTATAAGATTCCCACTGCACTAAGGGAACCTTTCTAGAATTACACCCTCTTGTATAACTTGAAAAGTCACTCTAAAGCCACCTGAAAATATGACTTGAAAAGTCACTCTAACAGCCAACCGAAAATATGACTTGAAAAGTCACTCTAATAGCCAACTGAAAATATGACTTGAAAAGTCACTCTTGTAGCCAACTGAAAATATGACTCGAAAAGTCACTCTTATAGCCAACCAAAAATATGGCTTGAAAAGTCACTCTTATAGCTAACCGAAAATATGACTTAAAAAGTCACTATTATAGCCAACCGAAATTTTAGAGCGACAGAAAGAAAGAGGGAGAAGTTTGCCGAAAATGCATCGGCTGAAATATGGGAGGGAGAAAGAAAAGTTGAGGAAATGCTTCTCAACTGGGACAAGAAAAAATGAAGAAAGGGGCTCTCTATATATAGGGAGTGAAACACTATTCAAGTATTTATCCTGAGCGATGTGGGACTTGAAGCCTTTTTTTTCAAACTTTCGTCCATTTTCTCCTTTGTTCTAACAATCCCCCACTTGAAATTTGAAAAGAAGATTTTCGAGGATTTCATAAAATTGTGCATAAACAAAGGTGTCATACAACTTGAACCTTTGCATAGTGAGTAAGATTCAGATTTTACTAGAGTGACTCGAAGTCTTGAACTCTATCTCCGACATCAAACCACACACAACCTTTTCATAGGTGTATTCTATAAAGTTCGTGCGTTAAAGGTCATGCACGTCTATCTCGGTATAGTGAACGCTCTAAAATTTTTTGCCCAAAATTTCATATGAAGCGGCCCCCACTTTAACATTCACATAGGTGAGTCTATCAAGAGTACTCCTGTAGCCTAGGTACTCCACTCAACATAGAGTATAGATCTCATTAAGAATTACGAATTTTTTCCATATCTCATCCTCTTGTTACTTCAGGAATCATGTTGCTTTCACTTATAACAATATGTTCATCTCATATCACTTCATAACTTGTTATTATCCATTGAACCTAGTTCTTGGGATCTCCAGTCATTTAGGTCGGGTTACCATCATGAATGATCATCGCAGTAAGGGCAATAGTCCTATTCTTTTAGAAGTGTTATGGACTTTCTCTCTAGCTAATCCTTTCGTCAAAGGATCTGCTAAATTATCATCAGTGCGTACGTGATCTACTCTAACAGCTCCTGTTGAGAGTAGTTCTCTAACAGTGTTGTGCTTATGACGTATCTGTCGTTTCTTACCATTGTAATAATGGTTCTCAATTTTTGCAATAGCCGCGGTACTATCGCAATGGATCAACACAGCTGGTATCGGTCTTTCCCATAACGGAATCTTTGCAAGTAAGCTTCTCAGCCAACTTGCTTCCTCACTAGTAGTTGCTAATGCTATCATCTCAGATTCCATAGTGGACTGAGCTAAGATAGTTTGTTTCTTTAACTTCCAAGAGACAGCCCCACCAGCTATGCTAAATATATAGCTGCTGGTTGCTTTGGAATCATCTGAAAGAGTGTTCCAATCTGCATCCCTGTATCCTTCAAGTACAGCGGGAAACCTTTTATAATGTAATCCAAGTTTTATGGTTCTTTTAAGGTACCTCATTACCCTTTCATTAGCGTGCCAATGCTCCATATTAGGTAAACCTGCATAATAATCCCACAACATAGACTATGTCGGGTCTAGTACAATCAGTGGCATACCTAAGGCTGCCAATGATACTTGCATACTCAGTTTGTCATATACCTTCACCAGTGTTCTTAAACAGTTTTACACTTGGATCATATGGTGTACTAGCAGGTTTACAGTCAAAGTAGTCATATTTCTTTAAGATCTTCTCAATGTAGTGAGATTGATCCAAAGAAATTCCCTCTTTTGACCTAGTAATCTTAATACCAAGGATTACACTTGCTTCTCTGAGGTCTTTCATATCAAAGTTGTTACACAATAATGATTTCACATCGTTCACTACATGAATATTTGAACCAAATATGAGAAGGTCATCGACATATACACATATGATAGTGCAAATATTATTTACAGATTTGTAGTAAATGCATTTGTCACTTTCATTCACCTTAAACCCATTCGAGACTATTAAGTTATCAAACTTTTCATGCCACTGCTTAGGTGCTTGTTTTAGACCATACAAAGATTTATCTAACTTACAGAATTTATCTTCTTGTCCATGAATCACAAACCCTTCAGGTTGCTCCATAAAGATTTCCTCTTCCAATTCACCATTTAAAAAAGCAATTTTAACATCCATTTGGTGTACCACTAGAGTGTGAATAACAGCAAGAGATATTAGCACCCGAATAGATGTTATTCTAGTGATTGGTGAAAAGGTGTCGAAGAAATCCACATTCTCTCTTTGCCTAAAACCCTTGGCTACAAGGCGAGCCTTGTATTTATCCACAGTACCATCAGGTTTTAGTTTCTTTTTCAAGATCCATTTACAACCAATTGGTTTGCAACCAGGAGGCAAGTCTACTAAATTCCAGGTCTTGTTAGATTCTAAAGAATCCATCTCATCATTAATGGCTTCTTGCCACAAGTCAGCATCCAAAGAAGACAAAGCTTCTTGGAGGTTTGATGGATCCTCCTCTAATGTATAGGCCATATAATCGGGCGCATAATCTTTAGCAATTCTTGCTTTCTTACCTCTTCGAGGCTCTATATCTGGTTCTGGTTGTGCAAGATTTTCACTACTAATAGCAGGAAGATGACTGGATAAAGTACCCCCATTATTCCTTAATTTAAAAGGAAATTTATTTTCATAAAAATCAGCATCATTTGACTCTATGATCACTTTTGCGTTTAGGTCATAAAACCTATACGCTTTGCTATTAATAGCATAACCAATGAACACACATTCATAGGCTCTACTTGCAAGTTTAACCCTCTTGGGGTCGTGGATCCTTATATAGGCCAGACATCCCCAAGTTCTCAAATAGGACAAATTTGGTTGTCTTTTCTTTAATATCTCATAGGGAGATGTCTTGCTTTTTGATTTGGGGATTCTATTTAGCACATAACAAACAATTAATAAAATTTCGCCCCACCAAAAAGATGTTGCACTTGAACTCAACATAGTAGCTACAACTAATTCTGTAAAAGTTCTATTCTTTCTTTCAGCTTTACCGTTCATTTCAGGTGAATATGGAGCAGCCGTCTCATGTATGATTCCATGCAAATTATAAAACTCATTAAACAAACTAGAATCATACTCTGTGCCTCTATCACTTCGAAGTTTCTTAATTTTCTTATTGAATTGATTTTCAATTTCTGTTACATATAACTTAAGCATGTCAAGCGCTTCACTTTTATTTTTCATAAGATATACATATGTATAATCAGAGCAGTCATCAATAAAAGTGATAAAATATCGTTTTCCATTTCTGGTCAACGTTCCATCAAATACACATATATCAAAATGTATTAAATCCAATGGTTCAGATTCTTTAACTACTGATTTATGTGATTTCTTAGTTATTTTAGATTGACTACAATAAACACATTTTTCAAAGTGATTTGAAGATAGTTTTGGAATAAAACCTAAGTTACTCATGTTAGATATGCAATGACTATTTATATGACAAAGTCTAGAATGCTAGATATTAAAATCACACAGCATGTAAGCAGAAGGAGAAACTTTATTAATATCAAGATTCAATTTGAACATGCCATCAGTGGCATACCCTTTCCCTACAAATACCCCATCCTTGGTCAAAGTAAATAAATCTGCACCTATGGTCTGAGTAAACCCAGCCTTGTTTAAAAGAAAACCAGAAACCAGATTCTTTCTCATCTCTAGAGTATGCATCACATCTTTGAGGATCAAAGTCTTTCCAGAGGTAAACTTCAGTTCAACATCTCCAGTTCCAGCAACAGTAGTGGTGTGGGAATCACCCAACAACACTTTCTTATTTTCAACATTTGTGTATGTTTTAAACATAGCATGATCATAGCAGACATGGCGGGAAGCGCCAGTGTCTACCCACCATCCATCTGATCATCCAATCATATTGATCTCAGTTATCACAACTATGTATGACTCTTGAGCAATTTCTGTATCTCATAGAATTGAGACTCTACTGATTTATTCATTTGATACTTGAGGTAGCGGCTAATAGCATACTTTTTAGTCCCAGCTTCCTCAGTATCATACTTCTCTTCCAGAGCCAGCCAAACTAATTTGGCAGACTTATATGGGGTATAATAATCATAGAGATCATCAGCTAACCCATTCAGAATGAAATTCTTGCATAGGTAATCATTTTCATTCCAGAGAGCTAATTCCATAGTCATTTTATCCTTCACTTCCTTCTCAGCATCTTCAGGTACCACCGGAATATCAGTGATCAAAACATAGGCAACTTTTCTCATAGTTAAAGAAAACATCATCTTTTGTTGCCAACGTTTGAAATGATACCCTTCAAACCTAAAAGGTTTGTTGAGGTCATTGTTGTTCGAGCCAATAATATCTACGTTAGCCATAGCAGAATCGAAACCGTCTTAAAATTGTTGTTACAATAATTTATGGCAAACTGAAAAAATTATTGGCTGAGTCGCAGACAATGTCGCTTTCTTTAAGATATTTCGTGGCACTGCCAAAAATTGTGCAAGCAGACTATCAACCACGAAGTCCCCAGGATAAAACAGTCCAGATCACTGTATAAGATTCCCACTGCACTGAGGGAACCTTTCTAAAATTACACCCTCTTGTATGACTTGAAAAGTCACTCTAAAGCCACCTGAAAATATGACTTGAAAAGTCACTCTAACAGCCAACTGAAAATATGACTTGAAAAGTCACTCTAATAGCCAATTGAAAATATGACTTGAAAAGTCACTCTTGTAGCCAACTGAAAATATGACTTGAAAAGTCACTCTTATAGCCAACCGAAAATATGACTTAAAAAGTCACTATTATAGCCAACCGAAATTTTAGAGCGACAAAAAGAAAGAGGGAGAAGTTTGCCAGAAATGCATCGGCTGAAATATAGGAGGGAGCAAGAAAAGTTGAGGAAATGCTTCTCAACTGGGACAAGAAAAAATGAAGAAAGTGGCTCTCTATATATAGGGAGTGAAACACTATTCAAGTGTTTATCCTGAGCGATATGGGACTTGAAGCCTTTTTTTTCAAACTTTCATCCATTTTCTCATTTGTTCTAATAGTGTTTGTATCACAATGTCACTTATGTTTCTAATATTTTATTTTTATTTTACTAACTTCACAAGAAGTCAAAATCATATTTTGGAAATAGTTTTAAATCTCTACTAGCACATTTCTTCCTTCATCTTTTTTCTTATTCTTCCTTTGTCCTTTTTATCTCAAGTTTCTCATCTTTTTTTTTTAACTTCTACAAGAATTTTCGCCTCTGCCCCTCTTCTCTTTGGCAAAATGTTTTGCGTTTCATGTCCCATGAACAAACATGTTTTTCCTTCTCCCGACGTTTGGTCTAAGAATCAAGTTTTCCCTTCCCCATTTAAAACCTTTTCCATTTCACATACATTTGGTTTAGGAGACAACTTATCCTCTGAGTAGTGTGCTTTTTCTTGTTGAAGTGTGTTTTTTTTTTGTTGGAACACTAAACAACTAAGTATTCTAATTTTTTTCCATACAAGAATTGCTAGAATGAATAATTACTAAACTTCAGCTCCTTATTTGTTTTTATGATCATTGGGGCTACTTATATAGTAAATACCAATCTTATATAAATTCTTCATTTTTTTCACATCTATGATGTTATGTCTTCATTCATTCACCGGTAAATTGGTCTATGTGAACCAGATTGTTTTTAATCAAATAATGTGGCAGTGGAACAAGCTTTGTATAATGTAGAGAGACTAAGGCTTCCCACACCGGAGGAGCCCAATCAAGAAAGATCCAACAACAAAATTTTGTAGAAGGCACTTGAACCAAACCACATGAAGACTAATTTTCATGCAGAAGTTAGGAAAGGAGTTACCACAAGACCTAAAGTCATATTCAGATATCTTGAAGGCCAAATTTTGGCTGCAAGTACTCATTTCCTTCCACATTCTTACAATATCCAGGTTGAGGCCCTATCACTGAGATGGAGTACTGAGATGGTGGCTACTTTGGAAAAAAATTGCTCATATTTATGTATCTCATGTCCATGTATCTCATATTTATATTAGTCAAGCAAGTTGACCGTCACATCCATTCTATTTTCTCTTGTAGCAATATCCATGTATCTGATATTTATATTGGTTAGATGATGATATCCCCATAGACAAATTAGGGAAGCAAATACAAATTATTGTTCACATTATTTGTGACCACTAATAGCCATGGCATGTTGGGAAAGAAATTTGAGTGTACTACTGAATGATGAGTTGAAATCCTTAGAATCAAGGTTACAAATCATGAATCAATGAAATTATGATAATATAATTTTTTTCCTAATTATATATAGAAAAATAAAAAAGAAGAAAATGATTTTTTATAGAAAATACAAAAAAACTATATTTAATTTGTGAGTGGTAAATTTTTTTCTAATTAATATATATTTAATTACAAAACTAAAAGAAATTTGAATCAATGAAATTATGATAATATAAATGTTTTTTTCTTTTTTTAATTTAACTAATTTTTCGAATACTTTGTGTTATTTATTATAGAGAATATGAATAAAATATAATGAATGAGAACTGGGTAAATAATTTTTTTTCTTACTTATTATCTTATCACTTAACTAATTTATTGAATATCTTTTTTTTAACATAGAAAGTATAAATAAAATTGATATATAAAATCAAACTATAGAAAAATGATGTATTTTTTATTTATTATCTTCTTACTCATATAAGTAAATTCTTTAAAAAAAAATACTTGGGCAAATTTTAACTTTTTTATATTATGCATATGTAAATTCATTAAATATAAAATATATGTAAAATATAAAACACGATGATGAACAATTTGTGTAATGAGAGCAAGTAGAAAAAACTTATATCTAATTCCCAGGCATGATTAATTTAGTTAAAACCAAATGAACAAATAAATTGTTATGATAAAAGAATATATTTTAATTCATTTTTATAATGTTTGTAATGTATTTTTTTCTTTCTTTTTTACTTAACTTATTTTTTGAATACTTTGTTTTACTTAATATGGAGAATATGGATAAACTATTTTTTAAGTAAGAATATGAATAAAATATAACTAATGTGATTTACGTAAATGTTTTTTGGTTTATTTCTTTCTTATTGTCTTTTCACTTAACTAATTCATTGAATATTTTATTTTATTTAAAATATAAAGTATAAGTAAAATTAATGTCTAAAATTTATATGTAAAATGATGAGGTGAGGTTTTTCTTTCCTCTTCTTCTCCCAAAAAATTATGTAAACAATATGAAAATGGTATTTTTAAAAAGACAAGTAACAAAATCTATACTTAATTTGTGGAGATGAACATTTTTCTTAAAGATAGAAATAACATATAAAATAAAAATATGAAATTTATTTTTAAAGCAAGCAAGAAATCTATACTTAATTTATGGGGAGGAATATTTCAATTAAAGATAAAAATAATATATTCAAATATAAAATATTAAGGTAACTTTTTTTCTAGTCTTAATCCTCAAATTCATCAAGAAATGGGTCTTGACTAATATGGAATTAAACTAGGATAAATAAAGTCTGATCGGAAATTATTTCCGTTGAACTCCAATACTATTCTAAAGATGATTTTTTTAAAAGGAAGTAACAAAATTTACTTAATTTAAGGGGAGTAACCTTTTTACTAAAGATAAAAAATAAATTTAAGGGGAGTAACTTTTTTACTAAAGATAAAAAAATAAATATAAAATATAAAGATGATTTTTAAAAGCAAGTAAGAATATCATTACTTGATATACGAGAATAAACTTTTTGTCAAAGATAAAAATTATATATAAAATACAAAAGACGAAAATGATTTTTTAAAGAAAATAAAAAAAACTATATTTAATTTGCGAGGAGTAAATTTTTTCCTAATTAATATATATTTAATTACAAAACTAAGAGAAATTGATTATTATCTTCTCTATTAAAAATTAGAGTAAAATTTTTTAGGAAAATAATTATTTATTTTAAATTTAAATCACTTTAAACAAACATTATTAACTTCTCTACTATGTAATTTTTTTTATGTCATCGTAAAATTTAATTTTCTAGAAAGAAAATATACTATGTTATAATTTATATATGATATTAAAGTATTGGGATCTTTGATTATTTTTTAAATTGTTATACTATAAATGTTTTTCTTTTTTTTAGCTTAACTAGTTTTTTGAATACTTTGTGTTATTTAATATAAAGAATATGAATAAAATATAATAAATAAGAATTGTGTAAATAATTTTTTCTTTCTTGCTTATTATCTTATCACTTAACTAATTTATTGAATATCTTATTTTATTTAACATAGAAAGTGTAAATAAAATTAATATCTAAAATCAAATTATTGGCAAATGATGTATTTTTTATTTACTATCTTTTGACTCATAATTTTTTTTACTTAACTAATTTTTTGAATACTTTGTTTTACTTAATATGGAGAATACATATAAATTATTTTTTTACGGAAGAATATAAATAAAATATAACTAATGAGATTAATGCAAATGTTTTTTTTTTTGTTTATTTCTTGCTTATTTTCTTTTCACTTAACTAATTCATTGAATATTTTATTTTATTTAAAATACCAAATATAAGTAAAATTAATGTCTAAAATTTATATGTAAAATTATGAGGTGTGGTTTTTCTTTTCTCTTCTCCCCGTGAATCATGTACAAAATATGAAAATGATATTTTTAAGACAAGTAACAAAATTTATACTTAATATGTGGATATGAACATTTTCTTAAAGATAGAAATAAAATATACAATAAAAAATATATGAAATTTATTTTTAAAGCAAGTAAGAAAATTTATAGTTAATTTATGGGGAGAAATATTTCAAATAGATACAATTTTCATTGTGCAAAATATGAAATACAACCTCAATAATCAGATTAACTTTGGTCTTCAACTGGTAAGTTACATTACTCTTGTATCAGTACTTCAATTATTCAAAATAGATAGATTCAATTGTTATTTTGTATTTTTGAAGTATAAGCACAAATTTTGTAAAACAAGTTAATACATTAAGTGAATTTGTATGTAATTTGTACAAAGAAGCTTAAATTCAAGATAATACATCAAATATAACATGAAATAACAACAAGATCATGGTACCTATAGTTCATGCAAGATTTTTGGCATTGAAAGCTCAAGAAAATGTACAAGATCAATAAGCCCAACCTCTTAGTCCTCTTAACAACACCCTTTGTGACTAGATAAAATTGAAATCCTCTTAACAACACCTTTTGTGACCAGATAAAGTTTAAAAGAAAAAATATTATTCTATATAACTACAACACAATATTATCGAAAAAACATGTTTTTTGAAGAAAAAGGAAACAATAAAATATAAAATTAGTTTTTCTTTAAATTGATTCATATAATAATTATAATTCATGATAATGTACAATAAATCGGTATGTGGGTGCAATTGCATGCCTCTACTACTAGTTTAAAAACATACCGTGTTGTCACGGGAGTAAGAAGTGTGGAAAAAATAAGGAACGCAGAGACAATATGGCAATTAGCAATGAAGGGCAACTGCAAGTTGTGCGGTATGATGACAATTAGGAACAGCTTGGGTGGGTGTGAATAACAGAGATAACTCAGTAAGTATTCTTCTCTTCTTCTGCCACTTTCGTTTTCCATGTCATCTCTGTGTGACACTCTCACAATCAGTTTCTGAAATTACGATTTCATTGCTCACATTCCTCACACCTCTATCGTAATTCCACTACTTCCCTCTTTTTCCCCATTTGTCCATTTCTGTTGCTATGACGTTATTAACCCCTAATCATAATGTTTCTGTTCATTCTCTATTCAGCTTTTAAATAATTTAGCTTCCACTTAGTATATTAAGGTGGTTGGTTCCACATGGTACTGCCTTGCCTCAGTTCCATGCTACATTCTACATGTATAGCTAGCTAGTATCCATAAAATTTATTGGAGGGTTAGGATCATGATATTGATAGTTGTAAAACTCAAAATTGATTGATGACGATGTTTATGTAGGAAGGGAGGAAGGGACAAGTTGGAGAATGAGTGTGAGAGTGATGAAAGGTGGTAGTGCTGCATTTGATTTGTTCGTGGGGCCCACAAGTGGAGGAGACACCCACAGGCTGGGTTGGCGCCAATGCCTGACCACATCACTGGTTGTGCCAATGTGATAGACCCTTTTCTGTAAGAATTAATGTCTCATGTGAGAGACATGTGACTTATGTAGGGACTAATAAGTAAATAATTAACGATTAAGAGCTAAATTATAATTGGGCTTAATAGGAGAAGTTTCTAGGGTTAACTGCTACTTGATGGGAGTAGTGGTTATAAAAGGGGCTTAATACCCACTAACGTGAAATGAGGTCCCCTTCCTGACCAGAACGTATTATTTTCTTACCCATAGCCATCACGAACACGAACGGAGAGAGACATAAAAGAAAGGCCTAAGGAAGTGAAATCTTATTTCTCTCATTTTCAAGGAAATCAAAGTGCACCAGACGGAAGTTCCTATGGAGAAAGGTACACATCATTATCTATTATTCTTTATTGATTGTTTGTGAGAATCATAGGTTTCAAGATCCTGTTGGTTTTCTATAATTGATAGTCTAGGAAACCCTTAAGAATTTTTACATGTGGTATCAGAGCGTGTGTTATGAAATTTATGATTCTCCAAGAATGATTTAATTTTTTCCAATTATGCATGAACCCTAATTATGAAATTTTGGGATAATTTAATTTATCCCAATTATGCATCAACCCTAATTATGAAATTTAAGAATTTTATTTTCCGCTGCATGTATTGTTTTATTGGCAATATTTTATTATTGTTGAATACCAATTTTTGGGGGAAGATTATTTGAAAACTTATGATTATCGGAGAGAAAGCTCTACGGCATTATATATATTGAATATGGAGAAAGTATATATATTCACGTTGAAAGCCTCCGCTGTACGCTTCCTTACTTTGCTGAAAAAGCTACGCTGCATTACGTTCCTAGAATAGGGAAGATAGAAACTTTGGAAATTGTTATTTGCAGCCCATGCTTGCTATTTCCAATCCCACTTGCTTTTTTTTTTCCGAATGTTATTGTTGAACGTGATTAAAGTATTGAAAGTTTATGTTTCGTAATTAAATTAACGTGAATGTTTTGCAATTATTGGTAGCAGTAAATATATGTATATGCTACATATTTGCTTGAACGTGTTTGAATGCAAAAACACAAATAAATGTAAATATTATTTTATGGCCTAGAATGAAATTAATAGAATGACTATGAATTATTAATAGCAATAACTATGTGCAGGCCATATATAATTGATTGGAATTAAATGTATGTTGAATTTGTTAGTCACCAAAGAGGCCAAATTTGTAAGGTTATTTAATTCCAAATTAATGATTATTTCAATTATACTTGGTTGGAATTAAATGTATGTTGAATTTGTTAGTCACCAAAGTGACCAAATTTGTAAGGTTATTTAATTCCAAAATTAATAATTATTCCAATTACTCATAGAATAATGGATGCTAAATTATATGATTATTGGTTTATGGGTAATTGAAATTCATTGTTATAAGGCATTTATGGATCGCCCAAAGGTTGATTAGTTGTTCTTATAATTAATGAATATAATTGTAGGCAATTTGTGTGTATCATTAGTTTTATTTATATGCCCAAAGGAAATAGATACTACTAATTGGTGCATATTTAATTGCCAAATAATGTTAAAATTTTATTAGCATCATTATGTTTGTATGTTGTGTGTTGGTGTATCGCCCAAAGGAGAACATCAATATACATTGACCGTTATCTGAATGAATCATATGTATGACATGTATTTTATGTCTCAAAACACTTATGTGAATTTTATTATGTAATACATGTTTTGAATTCATTGGATTCTTATGTATCATCTATGCCAATTTTAATGGGCTTAACTTCTCTGACTAAAATGAGCAAGTCCAATTTCACCTCGGTGTTTTGGATCATGATCTTGCTATGTTGGAAGAGAAGTTTGTTACTATTATTGATGTTAGTAGCAATAAAGAGAAAGTTCATTATAAAACTTGGAAAAGATCTAACAGACTCAGCCTAATGTTGATGAGAATGACTGTTGCAGACAGTATTAAGACAACTCTCCCTAAAATCGAAAGTGCTAAAAAGTTTATGTGATTAGTGGGAGAGCGCTCTCAAACAGTTGATAAGTCTGTTGCTGGGACATTAATGAGTACATTTACCACCATGAAGTTTGATGGTTCACGTACTATGTATGAACATGTCATTGAGATGACAAACATTGCAGCAAGACTTAAGACCTTGGGAATATAATGGCTGTGAATGAGAACTTTCTTGTTCAATTTATTCTAAACTCATTATCATCTGAGTTTGGCCTGTTCTAAATGAACTATAATACCATGAAAGATAAATGGAATGTGCATGAATTGCACAATATGTTAGTTCAGGAAGAAACGAGGCTTAAGAATCAAGGAAGTCACTTAGTCCATTATGTTAGCCACCAAGGGAATCAAGGAGCTTGAAAAGAAATTTATGAAGAAGCATGATAAAGGCAAAGGGTCATTAAAGAATAATGACGACTCTTTGCAAATCCAGAAGAAAGGTATCAAAGGGCAATAATTGTCAATTTTATGAAATTAAAACATTTCCAAAAGGATTGCCTAAAATGTAAGTCTTGGTTCGAAAAGAATGGTGAGCTTAATACTCATGTATGTTTTGAATCAAACTTAACTGTATTTTCCCATGATACATGATAGATTAATTCTGGATGTATGACTCATGTTTCTAACATTATGTAGAGATTCCTTACAATCCAAACCATAAGCCCAAATGAGAAGTTCATTTTCATAGGGAATGAAGTGAAAACTCTAGTGGAAATAGTTGAAACTTATTGTTTAAAATGCAACACTGGACATCGTTTAGATTTACTGAAAACTCCTTATGTACCTAGTTTATCTAGGAATTTAGTTTCATTATCTAAACTTGATGTTACTGCATACTCTTTTAATTTTGGTAATGGATGTTTCAATTTATTTAAGCATAATCATCTCATTGGTACTGGTATTCTTGTGATGGTTTATATAAATTGGAAATAGACAGTTTGTATGCTGAAACTGTTTTAACTCTGCATCATAATGTTGGCACTAAACATAGTTTAGTGAATGAACGATCTGCTTTCTTGTGGCATAAACGTTTAGGTCACATTTCTAGATAAAGGATGGAAAGATTAATAAAGAATGAAATTCTTCCTTATCTAGATTTTACGGATCTAAATATTTGTGTGGGTTGTATTAAGGGAAAACAAGCAAAACATACAAAGAAAGAAGCTACAAGAAGCACTCAACTTCTTGAAATTGTGCATACTGATATTTGTGGACCTTTTGATGTTAGTTCTTTCGGAAAGGTTTTATCACCATTATTGATGATTATTCACGTTACGGTTATGTCTACTTACTGCCCGAGATTTCTTAGGCAATGGATGCCTTAGAAATTTACTACAATGAAATAAAAGGGCAATTAGACATAAATGTGAAAATTATTAAATATGATAGAGGTGATGAGTATTACGGAAGATATGATGAAACTGGGCAACACCCAGGTCCATTTGCTAAGCTTGTTAAGAAACGTGCATTTGTGTGCAATACACAATTCTCGGTACACCACAACAAAATGGTGTATCAGAAATGCGTAATAGAACTTTAATGGATATAGTTAGGAGTATGTTAATCAATTAGACTTTACCCGTATCTTTGTGGATGTATGCCTTGAAAACTGCCATGTATTTGTTGAACAGGGTTCCTAGTAAGGTAGTTCCAAAGACACCTTTTGAACTATGGACAAATAGGATACCTAGTATAAGGCACCTGCATGTTTAGGGTTGCCAGACAGAAATAAGGATTTATAATCTGCAAGAAAGAAAATTGGATGCAAGAACAATAAGTGAATATTTCATTGGTTATCCAGAAAAGTCAAAGGGGTATATGTTTTATTGTCCTAATCATAGTATGAGAATTGTCGAAACTGGAAATGCAAGGTTCATTGAAAATAGTGAAATCAGTGGGAGTACAATTCTACGAGAAGTGAAAATTAAAGAAGTTAGAGTGCAAGTCATTTTAACTTGGGCCTCTAGCAGTAAGGTGATTGCTTTTTTTAAATTGTTGTTACAAAATTAATGAAGAGGAGCAACACAATAATGAACCCATGATGCATAATGAACCTATTATGGAAGAACCACAAGAAGTAGCATTAAGGAGGTCTCAAAAAGAAAGAAGACCAGCTATTTCGAATGACTATGTGGTATACTTACATGAAACAGAAACAAACTTAAGCATTAATGATAATAATCCAGTTTCGTTTTCACAAGCTATAAGTTGTGATAATTCTGAGAAGTGGTTAAATGCCATGAAAGAAGAGATAAATTCCATGGAACATAATGGTGTTTAGGACCTTGTAGAATTAACAAAGGGTTGTAAGAGAGTTGGTTGTAAGTGGGTCTTCAAGACTAAACGTGACTCTCATGACAACCTTGAACGTTACAAGGCTAGACTTGTTGCTAAGGAATTTACTCAGAAAGATGACATTGATTACAAAGAGACATTTTACTCGTCTCACGAAAGGATTCTTTCAGGATTATCATGACATTAATAGCCCATTATGACTTGGAGCTACATCAAATAGATGTGAAAACCGCCTTTCTGAATGAAGATTTAGAGGAGAATGTTTGTATGGACCAACCAATGAGGTTCTCAGTTGAAGGAAATGAACACATGGTGTGCATACTAAAAAAAAAATCAATATACAGTCTTAAAGCAAGCTTCCCGCCAATGGTATTTGAGGTTTAATGATACCATTATTTCCTTTAGATTTAAGGAAAATACTGTTTATCGATGTATGTATCTGAAGGTCAGTGGGAGTAAGGTTATTTTCTAATTTTGTATATTGATGATATCTTGCTTGCAGCTAACAATCTTGGTCTTCTTTATAAGACTAAGAAATTTCTCTCTAGAAACTTTGAAGTAAAAGATATGGGTGAGGTAAGCTATGTGATAGGGATAGAAATATTCCATAATAGATCACAAGGATTGTTAGGCTTATCTCAGAAAGTATATATCGCTAAAGTACTAGAGAGATTCAAGATGGAAAAGTGTTTAACATCACCTATTCTAATTTAGAAATGAGACAAAGTTACTCTAGCACAATGTCCTAGAAATGATATGGAACGAAAAACAAATGAAAGCTATTTTGTATGCATCAGTTGTTGTTGCATCTGAGAGCTGAATTTGTAGTATGTTTTGAGGCTACAATTCAGGCTAATTGGCTGCGGAACTTTATTTCAGGGCTTGGAATTGTTGACAGTATTGCTAGGCCGCTGAAAATGTATTGTGATAACTTCGCAGCAATATTTTTTGTAAGAACGACAAGTACTCTAAGGGTGCTAAGCATATGAAATTGAGGTACTTTGTCGTGAATGAAGAAGTTCAGAAACAAAGAGTGTCAATAGAACATATTAGCACAAACCTTATGATAGTTGACCCTTTGAATAAGGGATTACCGCCCAAGACATTATAGAACATGTTGAAAGTATGGACATTATTGTTATTGATGATCATTAAGTGTAATTTATCTTATGCATTTTAGTGACACTCTGAGCTCAATTATGATATGTTTCAGATTACCTGTTCTCTATGTTTGCATGCATGTTTGTGTTAAAGTAATGTTAACAGGTTTTGTCTTGAAAGAAGACATTATGTTGGACCAATTATGTACTCCTAACTTATGGTCATATTAAGGAGAAGGCTAATTTGTAGTACATGGGAGGGACTATGTCGATTAGATGATGTACAACCGCCATGACTCGAATTGGTTCCTATTCTTAATCATGAAATTATGATGTACCCAGTGTATAGAACAATTTAGTCAATTTTTAATGCGCATTATGTTAGTTAATCTATTTATTTATTTAGTCCATAATGTTTATTAATGTCACATGAGCCAAGTGGGAGAATGTAAGAATTAATGTCTCATGTGAGAGACATGTGACTTATGTAGGGACTAATAAGTAAATAATTAACGATTAAGAGCTAAATTATAATTGGGTTTAATAGAAGTTTCTAGGGTTAACTGCTACTTGATGGGAGTAGTGGTTATAAGAGGGGCTTAATACCCACTAACGTGAAATGAGGTCCCGTTCCTGACCAGAAAGTGTTCTTTTCTTACCCATAGCCATCACGAACACGAACGGAGAGAGACATAAAAGAAAGGCCTAAGGAAGTGAAATCTTATTTCTCTCATTTTCAAGGAAATCAAAGTGCACCAGACGGAAGTTCCTATGGAGAAAGGTACACATCATTATCTATTATTTTTTATTAATTGTTATCATAGATTCCAAGATCATGTTGGTTTTCTATAATTGATAGTCTAGGAAACCTTAAGAATTTTTACATTTTCTTCTTAGCCACCATTCCTTTGCTCTTGGCTTCTTCAATTGGGCCTCTCAGCAACCCGGTTTCACCCACACGCCCTTCATCTTCCACTCACTCCTCAAGTCCCTCTCACACACCAACCACTTCACTGCCATTCACTCACTCCTCAAACAGGCCAAGGCCCTGAACTTTCCCATCCTCCCTTCCTTGTTGAGCTCCATTATAGCGTCCCACATTGCTCGCAACTCTGCCCGCGAAGCCTTTTTGCTCTTCAGTGGTGTTGGCTCTCTCTGTAGTGAAATTGGAGGGGCTACATGTAACTTCCTCCTGGCTGCCCTTGCCTTGGACGGGTGCTTGAAGAGTGCCCACAGGGTGTTTGATGAAATGGCTGAGAGGGGGGTTGGTTTCTGCATGCTGGGATTTGGGGTCTTCGTTTGGCGGGTTTGTGGAGAGGATGATTTGGAGAAAGTGGTGAGTCTGTTGGATGAGGTTGGGGAATGTGGTTCCGGGATTAATGGTTCTGTTGTTGTGGTTTTGATTGTTCGTGGGTAAGGTGTTGGAGGCTTTGTGGATGTTGGATGAACTTGGGCAGGGGATGGAAGCCTGATTTCATGGCTTACTGGGTTGTTGCAGCCGCATTCCGGTCAATGGGAAATGTGGCTGATGAGGTGAAGGTTTTGAAGATGAAGAGGAAGTTAGGGGTGGCTCCCAGGAGTAGTGATTACAGGGACTTGATACTTGGTTTGGTTTTGGAGAGGCGGATTTGTGAAGCAAAAGAAGTTGGGGAGGTTATAGTTGGTGGTAATTTTCCTGTTGAGGATGATGTTCTCAATGCATTGATCAGATCAGTATCAAGTGTTGATCCCGGTGCAGTGATTGTGTTTTTCGATTTCTTGGTTGAGAAAGAGAGGTTCCCTACTATTTTGACCATCAGCAATTTGAGTAGGAACCTATGTAGGCATGGCAAGGCATGGCAAGTTTGATGAATTATTGGAGGTGTTCCATGTTTTGAATTCTCACAACTACTTCAAAGACATGGATGATTACAATGTGATGGTGTCATTTTTGTGCAAGGCTGGGATAGTGAGAGAAGGCTATGCTGTTCTGCAGGAGATGAAGAAGAAAGGGTTCTGCCCCAACGTCTCGTCTTATAATTACATAATGGAAGCGTGTTTTAAGGAGGATCTACTGCGTCCTGCAAGGAAGCTTTGGGATGGGATGTTTTCAAGTGGCTGTTGCGGGAATTTGAAAACATATAACATTCTTATACAAAAATTTTCTGAAGTGGGACAAGCTGAAGAGACTCAGATGCTCTTTTACCACATGTTAGACAAGGGGGTGGAACCTCATGTTACAAGTTACACTTTTCTTCTAGAAGGGCTCTGCCAAGAAGACAAGCTTTTAAGCAGCTTTTGAGCTCTATAACAAGTCTGTCAAACAGGACATCATCCTTGCAAGAGACATATTGAGCTCGTTTATATCGTCACTCTGCAGGAAAGGTATTATTCACTTGATCAAATATTTGTAACAAAGCATGTTGTGAATTCTTGCTTGTCAGCTTGCGGTTGCTAGTCAGCTTGCGGCCTCATATCACAATTTAACATGTTATGCTGTATGTTTCCTATGCAGGACATCTTATGGCTGCATCCAAATTACTTTGGAGTCTCAATCATGATATAGGATGTGCAGAATCCCATGTAATTTTGTTGAAAAGTTTTGCAAATGCACAAGAGATTCCAATTGCCATAGAGCACTTGAAGTGGATTCCAGAAAAATCTCCTTTGGTACTACAAGATATATTTACAGGACTTTTGGCTTCTCTTTCTTCTGCTACATGCCCTGAGCTGATATTACAATTTTTTCAAAGAATACAATACTTGGAAGGATATGTGCAACCGATGATTACCATGTGAGAAGGTTATCATATCATATTGACTATTTAAGTGTCATTGGCTAGGTGTACATGCAACTTAGTTAACAAAATCTTTACAGTGCATTTGGATGAGGAATTTTGAGAGAGTAATTAATTATTTTAGTGAGTTTAAAATTTATGCGGTGAAATATGTTGTTTAGATAAGGAATTCAGAAAGCAATTGAAATTTTGATAATTTTATCAAATATATTAACCAAAGTAGTGGAATTAGAAGTTCCACTAAAAAAATAAAGAATTTGAAATTCTTTCTTGCTCCCATATGTGGTACACTCTTGGTTTAGACCACTCTCTTTCTCGGTGGTTCATACCAGGTTCATTCTCTTACTCTGTCATCTCTGTGAGTTTTGTTGCTTCAATTTGTGTTTCGTTGATTTGTGTTTTGATTTTATTTGATTGTTTGATTTCATTGAATTGCATTTCTGTTTTGCATGATGTCATTGATTATGCACAAGGGCAGGATCTTGTTTTATCAAAGAAAGAGTACATTAGCATTTGTTTCTTATAATTACTCTTGTGATGTTTAAGTTGCTCCCTAGATTTATATTGGACTAAGAACAGGTATTCTTATTTGAGGAGCAAATTTGAAACCCTTCTGAATATCACTTTAGATTTGGCTTCAAAGATAAATTGAATGCAGTTTCTTTTTCCCCGTCAGCAACAGTGGTATTTCTTTATATAGACATTTAATAGGAATTTTATATATAATCACATTATATAAAAGAATAAGATGCCTTAAAAAAACAGTAAGCCTTATTTTTATGTCTGTGCGCAAATGTAGCACATGAACAAAGTAAATAGTAAGCAACACTAATTTGCTATACTTGTATGAGATATATAACAATTCACGTAGTTTCATACCTTCATTTAACCACTTAAGTAGAAATGGTTTGACATGCATTTCACGTATCTTCTTTTTCCTTTAAATTATGATTGATATCTCTGCTGTATGCCCATGTGGACTTTGTAATTAGTAGGAGGTTTAGAGGCCATATTGGGGTACACCAATTGTGATTAGTTTCAAGGTTCAATCATTAATTAATAAGTTATATGTTTGTTTCTTCTGAATCAGAACTTAGGACTTGTTACCGGTGGATAATTCTAGAGAGTTGTTTTCTTGGAGGTGCTTTGTTTCAGCTCAACAAGGCAACAGGTACATCAACATATTTTCTTAGTTCAAGTTAATCATAGCAATGATAGCATACAGGTCACACTTATCTCTCTGTTTTTCTATAGAATCTATATTTGTTTTCAAAACTGTGTGAGTGCACAAGTTCACAAACTTTAACCCCTTCTATATCAAAATTTGCAAGGCAGCCTTCAAAGCATGGTAGCATTGTCCCATTCCCATTTGCTGCTCATATGGTTGTGCTGTGTTAATTTGCAAATTAAAATATTATTGTAATTTTCAATTGAAAATAAACTAGGCTGATATATATATATATATATATATATATATATATATATATATATATATATATATATATATATATATATATATATATATATAGAGAGAGAGAGAGAGAGAGAGAGAGAGAGAGAGAGAGAGAGAGAGAATCAATAATTGAAACTAGGAAGTGTTAAGAAATAAGAATTGTGACATGAGGCTTGAGGGAAAATGAGAGAAAGTTAGGTAACTGAACAAAGACAGTGTGGATGGGAAAATATAATCAAAGCTTTTAGGAGTTTGTTCTAATAGTTTTCTGTGCATGTCTTGCTTGAGAGAGAGAGAGAGATTAGGAAACTGAGAGCCAGTCAGCCAGAGAACTAAATGTGTGTAAATTGTCATATGATATTATCTGCAGATAATGCTAATCAATGATATTCATCTGACCTTCCATGGAACTCAAACTGTTCTGTGGAAATTGAAGATTTCTGCAACTCTTTCCCAGTCAGTTTCTCCCAAATTTAGACTACCTCTCTCTTGGATAATATGTTTTCTGGCGGCCTTATGTAAACTGTCTTGTTTGGAGTTCTGGGCATTGCTTACCCTAAAGAAAAACTAAGCATTGCTTATTGATGTCATGTGCTCCTTGCTCATGATTTGATCAATGTCCCAAAATTTCTAGATCATTTGATTAAATTTTATTTTCAAGTCGCTAGAAGACAATGCAATTCTTATCATCATTGTAACTTGAAATTTGAGTCGAAGTAGACTGGGGTTTGTACTATGAAGCATGATGTTCAAGGACTTGTTACTTGGGTGCTCAGTGAAGGATTGTCAAAAACACATGTTGAATAGGAACATAATAACTTGTGTACAAGGGATATATCAAAGTAAAAAAGCACATATTATTTAGCTTTCTTTCATGTGTAAATTGATAAAATCACATCTTTTGCAAAATCATTTTTTAAAAAGTTGTTTGAGCACAACAATATCATTAACGGGAAGATATTCATTTAACTTGACAGTATTCTGTATGTTTATGCTGTGATTGTGGGTTGCATTATGTCCCACAAATGATATTGTTGTGCTTTTATGTTATTGATCAATGATGCCTCACATGATTGGAACTTAACTAGTTTAAGTTTGAAAATAGGAAAATGATCTTTAATAAAAGTTGGTAAAATTATGAATATTTTTATTTTATAGTTGAAAATCTGTTTCATTTTATAAAAAGGTATGGAAAAAGAAATGTACATGCATGTGCCTTCTTAGTGGGGGAAAATATAAAAATCAATGGCTTTCAGCAACCTTGTCCCCAGGTACCTGATAGACAGTTTATATATACATTTCAGTACAATTGTAGGATGATATGAAAATACAAGCAAAACAGAAAATCTGTCAATAACCAAATAAAATTTAAATAATACTTGAGGGTAGAGTCACTGTTCATCAGTACCTATTAAAAAAAAAGAATGAGGGTATTGGGAGAGGGGTCATGTAAGAATTATCACATGAATAATAACAAAAGGGTTCCATTCGTGATCGGAAGTAGAAAATAATAACAGCTTTGAAGAATGAATTATATGAATAATCAGAATCAATATTATATTCCTCTATATAAATTAGCCAGCTCCAATCCAACAAACCCTCACTGAAAATAAACTTTACCCCCATCTCAAATGCATATCATAAACAGCATGAACATAGTCACTGAGGAGGTCATGGAGTATCTAAAGAGGATGTTCACATGGATTAGTAAATTCTCCTACAAATATACGGTGGATGAACAGGTGCGTCTCCACGTGCATTTTGGAGACATCCGATGCCACGTTTTGCTGTTAGATGGGCCCCAGATGCCACTAATCACCATAGACGCACATGCTACATACCACTTCCCGTTTGAGCGTACCCCTTAGTGTTATATTAACCATATCATTTTCTATTATGCTTACTTTGGATTTGAGTGACTGGATAACCCACTGCGATTCTTGCAACAATTTTTCAGGCATGGTGCTAACGAGTGGGCCACTAGATCTACTTTCTGAGGATACATCCGTTGAGGTCTTAAAGGATATGGGAGATTTTGTCGATGATGAGGATCTTACACCATTCAAGATCACATTCTACCGTGGGGTCTGTGATGAAGAGATATCCGAGGAAGATATGGTTTCGTCCACAACAAGGAGTGCGATTCTTGAGAAGATGAGAGCGACTCTTATGAGGATATGATTCCGTCCTAGGTAGTATTGGGTCTTTGGTAGTGACTACTCTAAGTGTAGGATTATTTTTTTCCTTTTTAATGTATATTTGGGGTGAGAAGATTTCTATATTCGATGTCAAGATATTTGATGTATTAATACCTTTGGTGGTATTGTATATTATTTTGTGGGGGCAATGAATACTCTATCTTTTGGCAAAACAGTTATAATTATTTCAGTACATTTGTTTATATCTCAAGGGTCATTAAGGCTCGGTACATATGATTTCCTATTTTTTTCAGTTTACCATCATTTAATTTTGTACAAATTAATTCTTTATAAGTTGTACTTTATTATAGAGTTGTGTGAGGATGAAAGAAAAATGACAACAATTTTTGAAAAAAAAATTAAATAGAAAATGCATTTTAACGATACCTTGTATTCATGAGCACTTTAATTATATGTACATGCTTTAATAAAACTTTGTGCGTGTGCATGTGTGCACGTGTGTGTGTTTTTTCTTCTTTTCCCAAAGGAAAAACAAAGCATTGACATATTTTATCAACATAGAAATAAAAACTAAATTTAATGATGTGTATTTTGTAAAATATATTATTTAAATGGTTTTAAAGCAATATTTCAGAAAAATAATTTGAGATGTTACAAAATAAGTGTCATGCACATAGTCTTGGATGAGCATTACGAAACACCCTTCTTATTGAATTTTTTAACATCTCCATCAATTATCACAAACACTGGAGACTTTCCTTTCATGGTTTCCAAAAATTATTCTAATAACCGAACATATGTTTCCTCTATTTTGTTGGCAACAACAAGAACACCAAAAACAGTTCTATGATTATGGTGGTTGACACCGAATAATATGACCAACAGATCATACTTATTCTTCCCGTAAGTGGCATCAAATGCCAAGACATCACCAAATACACTATAGTCAACTTGAATAATCCAATCACACCAAAACAAGTGTTGGAGTCTATTCTCTTCATCAACCGTGTGTTAGAAAAACATCAACGGGTCCTTCGCTTCTAAACCACTGAGGAATTGCAATGCAGATTTAGCATCATCGTTCCTCAACTTTCATTGCCTTCCAGCTTGGTTATAGACATCTTTCTTACGATAAGTAAGCTTGTCATAACCTCCACACTGATATGTAGTTGCTCCATAGATTTGTGGCGTACTTATGCCAACAACTCTCATTATTCACTTGCATTAAATCAAAGTCACTCATTGTCCTATGACTTGGCAACATCCTGCATTCTTCATCGTTCAGCAACTCATGACTGTGACCATTATGAATATATGATACATACCGAAGCCTTGAGTTAATGCCGATATGCACCCTACACTCTGTTCTACACCCACACCTTGTTTTTCGCCTTATATACCTTTTGTGCTTCTCATTTGTCAACCCACGGTCCTCTCTTTTTCCTTTCCTATGACAAAAAAGTTTGTCGCAAAATTTTTTACCTTTCTTATTTTTCAAGATTTTGCCCTTTCTTGCTCCAGAACCCTTCCCTCTAGCAAACCAACAATAGAAACAATAACCCATCTCAAGACTAACAAACAAAAGGTTTTTGGCATCATCAACACTTAAGGTGCTCAACTCAAAACTAAATAGTGGTAGGATTCTCACTTGCACCAAATTCACCAACTGAAATTAAGTCCATTGAACATCTATCATCGCATTTTCCTTTAACATACTTGTCTTCATTGGCGGTTCCATCAATTTCACCTCCTTCAATTGAGTTGAGAGAATATACATCATCAAACTGTATCAAAACAGTAACCTTCATTATCAGTTATAGAAAAATCACTCCCTTCTATTGAGTCCACTGAACATCCATCATCTAATTCCATATCAATACAGTCATCTTCACCACTATCACACACATCTCCAGCAACCACATCAATTGGAGTGTCCTCTAAACCCTTCCACAAAAAAAAAAAATAAGGGTATATATATTCAATAACAAACAAAATTCTATTCACAAATCTACAGACTTAAACATTGGTACAGTACATTTATCTATACAACAATGGATCCAAAGTTTCAAAAACAGAAAAATACCTTGCAAGTTTTGGAACTAAATGGACTATATTCAATATACGAACATGCTCCACCACCACTACCATCCATGTAGAATTCCATAATCAACTCAAAAGTGCCCCGTCAAAAGCAATATTGGGTAAACATAAAATAAAAAATTACCAAAAAATAGATAGAATGCCCAATTCCTGAAAGTACTATTGATGGTACTCTTCTATCACTTGAAAAAAGTCCCATATATTCTAAAGGGAAAAAAATGCCGATAACAATATAGTTTGCTTCAATTTTGCATAGATTTGCGCACATTCCAAGGAGAAAAAAGAGTTGCACACCTCATCTTATATAATTATAAGAGCTGCAGCTTAACTTCACAAGCAATTAGTCAATTAGAGGATACAACTAAACGGGAAATAGTCTCACCGTAAGCATGAATAAATAACACTAGTCAAGTACGGGATTAAATAAGAAAGGAATCTAGTCTTAATAAAGGATCACTTTTATTATTCTTAGACATGTTTTAATTCAATTAAAAAACTTAGATACAATTTACTTTAGTCCCCAAAGTTAAATTAATTTAGCTACCCCATTCCTAGTTCCCACCAACGAGAAGAAAACTCAACACATTATAAACTAAAATAAATCCATAATCCAAAAAATTCTTCAAACTAATAACCAACAAGTAATTGTTCTTCTTTTCCTAGTCTCACACTTCCCGACACCTTCTCATAACATACTTTACACAAAGAAAAATCAGCCGCAATCATATTCTCATGTTGGGTCAGAAAAATAATTATAGAAGCAAGGCAATGAAGTAGCTCTAAAATTTTAAAGGTTTTCTAAATTAACAATTATAGGAAACCAATAAGATCTTGAAACTTATGATTCTCACAAATAATAGATAAACAATGCGTATCTTTCTCCATAGTGAGACTTCTCTTCGATGTACTTTGATTTCTTGAAAGAAGAGAGAAACAAGATTTCACTTCCTTGACTATTCTTTCTACGTTTGTGATGGTTAGAGATTAGAAAGAACTTTTTTCTGTCAAGAAGGGGACTTTGTTTCACATTAGTGGGTATTCACCCCTTTTATAATCACTAGTTCCATCAAGTAACAATTACTTCTAGAAATTTTTCCTATATAATACAATTACAATTTAGTTCCTAATTATTAATTATTTATTTATTAGTCCCTACATAAGTCACATGCCTTTCACAAAGAGATATTAATTCTAACATTCTTCCACATGGCTCATGTGACATTAATAAATATTATGGACTAAATAAAGAAATAGATTAAACTAACATAATATGCATTAAAATGACTAAATTGTTTTATACATTGAGTACATCATAATTTCATGATTAAGAATATGAACCAATTTGAGTCATAGCGGTTGTACATCACTTAATCGATATAGTTCATTCCATGTACTACAAATTAGTATTCTCCTTAATATGACCATTAGTTAGGAGTACATAATTGGTCCAACATAATATTTTTATTCAAGACAAATCCTGTTAACATTACTCTAATATCAATATGCATGCAAACATAGAGAGCAAGTAATCAGAAACATCATAAATGAGCTTAGAATGTCACTAAAAAGCATAAGATAAATTACACATAATGATCACCAATAACAATAATATTCATACTTTTAACATGTTCTATAAATGTCTTTGGCGGTAATCTCTTTTTCAAAGGATCTACTAGCATAAAATTTGTGCTAATATGTTCTATTGACACTCTTTGTTTCTGAACTTCTTCCTTCACGATAAAGTACTTCAATTCCATATGTTTAGCACCTTTAAAGTACTTGTCCTTCTTAGAAAAATACTATTGTGGAGTTATCACAATACATTTCCAGCGGTCTAACAATACTATCGACAATTCCAAGCCCTGAGATAAAGTTTCGCAGCCAATTAGCCTGAATTATAGCCTCAAAATATGCTACAAATTCAATTTCCATGGTAGATGCAACAACATCTGATGCATACGGAATTACTTCCATTTGTTTTCGTTCCATATCATTTATAGGACATTGTGCAAGACCAAATTTGTCTCCTTTCTAAATTGGAACAGGTGATGTTAAACACCTTTCCATCCTGAATCTCGCTAGTACTTTATTGATATATATTTTCTGAGATAAGTCTAATAATCCTTGTGATCTATTATGGAATATTTATATCCCTATTACATAGCTTACCTCACCCATATCTTTCACTTCAAATTTGCTAGAGAGAAATTTCTTAGTCTCATGAAGAAGACCAAGATCATTAGTTGCAAGCAAGATATCATCAACATACTGAATTAAAAAAATAACCTTACTGCCACTGACCTTTAGATATATACAATGATCAACAGTATTTTCCTTAAATCCAAAGGAAACAATGGTATCATTAAACTTCAAATATCATTGGTGGGAAGCTTGCTTACGATTGTATATTGATTTCTTTAATTTGCACACCATGTGTTCCTTTCCTTCTATTGAAAACCCCATTGGTTGGTCCATATAAACATTCTCCTTTAAATCTCCATTAAGAAAGGCAATTTTCACATTCATCTGATGTAGCTCCAAGTCATAATGGGCTACTAATATCATGATAATCCTGAAAAAATTCTTTCGTGAGACCGGTGAAAACGTCTCTCAATGTCATCTTTCTGAGTAAATCCCTTAGCAACAAGTCTAGCCTTGTAACATTCAAGGTTTCCATGAGAGTCACGTTTAGTCTTGAAGACCCACTTACAACCCTTTGACAATTCTACAAGGTCCTAAACGAAACTTACATAGCATTCATCTCTTCATTCATGGTATTTAACCACTTTTCAGAATTATCACAACTTACAGCTTGTGAAAACGAAACTGGATCATTATCATTAATGCTTAAGTCTGTTTCTATTTCATGTAGGTATACCACATAGTCATTCGAAATAACTGGTCTTCTTTCTCTTTGAGACCTCCTTAATGCTATTTTGTGTGGTTCTTCCATAATAGGTTCATTATGTATCATGAGCTCATTATTGTGTTGATCTTCTTCATTATTGTTTGGAACAACAACTAAAGGAGCAATCACCTTACTGCTAGAGGCACAAGCTAAAGGGACTTGCTCTCTAACTTCTTTAATTTCCACTTCTTATGGAACTGTACTCCCACTGATTTCACAATTTTCAATGATTCCCAATGTCGACAATTCTCATACTATGATTAGGACAATAAAACATATACCCCATTGACTTTTCTGGATAATCAATGAAGTATCCACTGATTGTTCTTGCATCCAACTTTCTTTCTTGTGGATTATAAATCCTTATTTCTATCTGGCAACCCCAAACACTCAGGTGCCTTATACTAGGTGTCTCATTCGTCCACAGTTCAAAAGGTGTCTTTGGAACTGCCTTACTAGGAACCCTAATCAACAAATACATGGCAGTTTTCAAGGCATACATCCACAAAGATACGGGTAAAGTTGAATTACTTAACATACTCCTAACCATATCCATTGAAGTTCTATTATGCCTTTTTGATACACCATTTTGTTGTGGTGTACCAGGAAATGTGTATTGCGCACAAATGTCACGTTTCTAAAGAAGTTTTGCAAATGGACCTGGGTGTTGCCCAGTTTCATCGTATCTTCCATAATATTCATCACCTCTATTAGACCTAATGTTGGACAAGTGGCCTTAATAACTTAAGAGAGGGGTGAATTAAGTTAAAAAATTCTCGTTGGTCAAGTGGCCTCAATAACTTAAGAGGGAGGATGAATTAAGTTAAAAAAATTCATGTTTAATTGACTTCTAAATCCCCTTTTAAATCTATATGTTAAGAATATTGAAAATGAAGATGAAAGTTATATCAACAGAATACTTCAAGTGTGCAAGATAAATAAAATATGCAAGATAAAGTAATCAAGATAGGGAAGAAAGTAATGCAAACTCAGTTCACCATGGTTCGACCACTTCATGTGCCTACATCCAATCCTCAAGCAACCCACTTGAGATTTTCACTAACTTTGTAAAAATCTTTTTTAAAACTTCTGAATACCCGAGGGATCTTTTTCCCTTGTGTTCAAGAAACTCATAATTTAAGAGACAAATAGCCTCTTGATCTCAATAAGTCTTTAAAGAAAGTACAAATGTTTTTCTCTCTTTTAGAGAAAAAGATACAAGATGAAGTTCTTAGACGAATCCTTAATTGATTTGCAAGTGTTTGACCAATCATTTGTTTTTGAGAGGATAAGACAATAAAGTTTTGAAAAACTCTGTTAAAAACTTTCGTAGATAAGTCACATATTTATAGGCCCTTAATGGCTTTTCAATAACTTATGAAAGGATGTGACTTTTCAGAGTAACTTTTGAAATTTCCCCACTGATAATCGGTTACAACTCTTTAGTAATCGATTACACTTTTGAAATTTTGTAGTTCCGTTATTGGTAATTCTTTTAAAGACCTATTTTTCCTCTCAACAACTCCATTTTGTTGAGGGGTTCTAGGTGAAGAAAAATTATGTTTAATATCATTTTCATCACAAAATAATTCAAAATCTTTATTTTCAAATTCTCCTCCATGATCACTCCTAATGGATACAATGTTAAGATTTTTCTTGTTTTGAATGAGTTTAGCAAGTTTCTTAAAAGCATGAAAAACATCACTTTTGTGAGTAAGAAATAATGTCCAAGTGAATCTTGAATAATCATCAAATATAACAAGGGCATAGTAATTTCCACCAAAACTCATGATTCTAGAAGGACCAAAGAGATCCATATGCAAAAGTTGTAAGGGTTGAGTGGTAGAAACAATATTTTTTGATTTGAAAGATACCCTTACTTGTTTTCCTTTTTGACATGCATCACATAATCTATCTTTTTCAAATCTGAGTTTTGGTAACCCAATTACTAAATATTTAGAAATTAATTTATTTAAATGATCCATATTTATATGAGCAATTCTCTTATGCCATAACCATGAATCATTATCTTTGCCTAAAAAGCATTGAACATGATTTGATGTTTTATCTAAATTTATCATGTATACATTATTAGTTCTATATCCTATATGTTTTATATTCTTGTCATGTTTATTTTCAATAAAACAATTTTGAAAATCAAATGATACTAGAAAGCCTTTATCACATAATTGGCTAACACTTAGTAAACTATGCTTGAGACCATCAACAACTAAAACATTTTTAATGGAGGTAAATGGATTCGTACCTATTTTTCCGACTCCAAGAATTTTACCTTTGTTGTTGTCACCATAAGTCACATGTCCACTATTCTTGGGAGAAATATGAGTAAACTTTGATGCATCTCCCGTCATGTGTTTAGAGCATCCGCTATCAATATACCAACTTTTCTTCAAAGAATCCTTCATTCATATAATCATACTTTTGACTTAGGTATCCAAATTTTCTTGGGTCCTTGAATGTTAGTTTTGATAAAAAGATCCTTTTGGAACCCATATCATTTTAATATTATTACTATTTTCCCTAAAATAGCATGTAGATGCACTATGTCCTTTCTTACCACAGTAAAAGCATGCCAAGAAAGGAGAATTATTCTTTTAAGTAGATGCAAAGAAGTTTTTATACAATTTTTGTTGTTTGTCAGGTCTATATCCTAATCCAACCTTATCAAACACACATCTTTGCTTTCCTAGTATAATATCTAAATTATTTTTGCCAACAGTAAATTTGGCAAGAGAATTTTTTAGATCTTTGATTTCTTCTTTAAACTTGTTACAACAGTTACATGAGTTAGATGCTTCATTACTATCTTGTATCAATTTTATGGTAGAAGATTGATTTGTATCAATGGGTTTTAAAGTTTTGACTTCAGTTCTAAGATTTTCTAATTCTTCATTTAATTTCAAAACTTCCTTTTCTAAATTTGAAATAGTTTTCTTAGAAAATGAAACTAGTTTGGCAAGTTTGACTTATTCTTTACGTAAGTCATTGAATACATATTGAAGTTCATCAAAGGAAATGGATAAGTTATTGTTAGAAGATGTTACCTCTTCTTCGCTTACATAGTTTTTGGCCATGAGATCCATATCGAAGATGTTACATATTGAAGTTCATCAAAGGAAATGGATAAGTTAGATTTACGACTTCATTTTCTGAGTCTCCTGATGAATCCATATCGTTATCTTCCCAAGTGATGTAAGATTTCTTTGCTTTCTTATCTTTGAAGGTTTTCCTGTCAGATTTTTCCATTCTTTTCTTGAAACTGGGGCAATCAACTCTCAAATGTCCAGGTTGATTACATTCATAGCACTTTGGAATAGAAGATGAATCTTCTCCTCTTTTCTTTGAATTGAATTTTGTTCTTCTTTGATTTCCTTTGTTCCTTAGAAACTTATTGAATCTCTTTACAAAGAAATTGAAATCATCATCTTATTTTATTTCATTCATGTCCTCTTTGTCACTTTCTTCTTGAATAGAAGATGAGGCTTTAAGTGCAATTCCTTTCTTTTTCTTGTCATTTTCTTCATATTGGTTTATTCTCATAAGTTCCATTTTGTGTTCCTGAAGCTTTCCAAAAAGAGTTGCAAGAGACATGATAGTGAGATCTCTTGATTTTGAAATTGCAATTACCTTTGACTATCATTCCCTGCTTAAACATCTTAGTACTTTGTTAATGAGATCCTCATTAGGAAATATCTTTCCTAATGATGCAAGATGATTAACTATATGTGTGAATCTCTTTTGCATATCCTATATGGTTTCATTTTGATTCATTCTAAAAGTTCATATTAATGTGTTAGGGTATTTATTCTAGATCTCTTTACGTCAGTTGTTCCTTCATGGGTTACTTGCAATGTATCCCATATTTCTTTTGCATTCTTACAATTTGAGACTCTAAAATATTCATCCATTCCTAATGCAGAGGTAATTATATTTTTAGCCTTTAAGTTATATTGTACCTTTCTTCTTTCCTCTTCATGCCATTGTTCCCTAGGTTTTTCTATAGTTGCATTTCCTACTATCATTGTATGGATGTAAGGACCAATTTCAATGGCTTCCCAGATGTTTAAATCTATAGCCTCTATGAAGATTTGCATGCGGGTTTTCCAGTAATGATAACCCACACCATTAAATATAGGAGGCCTATTAATAGAGTTTCCTTCGGGAAATAGGAAGTGTGACATCCTGGAAATTTCTACCCGGAATTTTTGAAAACGATGTATTTTGAATGATTATATATATATAAGTATTATTCAGTGTATATGCATATATGTTCTTGGTAGAAGTAGGAATAGTGGGGACAAGATACGCGGGTTAGACTAATTAAGGAAGAGAAATCCATAACTTGAAGGTTATAGGTTAATTCTTAATTAATTAGTCTAAAAATCATCGTTTTGCGTGTGACTTAAAATTTAACAAAACCAACCTCTGAACCACACTCGGGGCTTTATTCTGAGCGTTTTGATATATATATTGCCTACTTTTGAAAACTGGCCCCGACTGGCGCAGAGAAACGCGAGGGACTGGAACCAGAGGAATGACACGCAAACCGAGACAAGATTTTGGCATTTCAAAAGGTCAGATTTTTCTCTTCATGTGGCTGAGCATGAGTCACATCAAGAGAAAAGTGGGCCTTTTGCTCCACTCAAATGGAGACATGTGGCATAACTTAAAATAAAATAAAAGAAAAGAGAAAAGCTTTTCTTTTTAACCAAAAAGTTGTTTTCTCTCTCCTCACTCAGCCAAAGAAAATTTCAGAAGCTCTCTCCCTCTCTCTCACGCAGCTTTCTTCTTCTTTTCTCTCCTCCACCATTGTTGCCCAACAAAGCTCCAACCTTTGGTCACCATTTCTGCTCCAAATCGCGAAAAGAAGGCATTTTCGGAGTCGTGAAGCGCATCTCTACGTGTCGGACCTCAAAATTTCAGGTTTGGGTAGACTTCTTTCTCTCTTGAATTTCGTGGGTATTGGGTTTTGGGAGATATGATGGGTAGTTTTGCTAGGTTTCTGCTTCATGATAGTTATTTGTGAAGAAATTTGTTAAAAGCATGTTGAACTTGCCATGTTTGGATGAGTTAAGCTTACCCATTCTGTTTTAGGGTTTTTATGATGATGCTTGTGATGGTTATGTGATGAAATTGCTTATGGAAAACTGTTAGAGATGAAGGGTAGAGTTAACCTAGGGTTAAAAGGTGAGAGTACGGTGTTGTGAGTGGAAAAAGAGTGAGACTTTGAAAGTTGGAAGGCCAAATCTGGATTTAGTGGTATTTGGAGGTTAGAGTGAGTTAATCCTAGTTTGAAATGTCATTTAGGACTTATGAGAAAGTTTGGGCTGTGCAAGAGAGAAAAACAAATGACCAAAGTGAACAAAGAGCCATTTCTAGGGTAAATTTGGGTGTTGAGGAGTCAAATTTTGATTCGGTGAAATTTTAGGTGTAAATCCAGTTTGAACAAGTCTAAATTGATGTTATAGACTTGTGTGAGGTGAGAGTTTGCTTCAAATTTACCCCATTCTCAATTTCACTTCTCAAACTTTGAAAATCCATTAAATTGAGGGATTTTGGATACCTAGATTTTGAGTTGCTTTGGTCTGAAGTTTGTCCTTGGTTTAGACATGATTGGTACATGATTTGGGACTTGTAGGATTCAATTTGGGCAAAATTGGATGAGGGAAAGAGTGATTTTCGAAATCTGCACTTTATGCAGAATTTTGCTGTTGAAATGTGCAGCAAAATTTTGCATAAGTGCAGAAAAATGCTATGTATTTGCTGGTTGTGGAAAGAGTAGTGCAGAATTAGTTCTGGATGTTTGCTAGTAGATCCCAACGGTCAAAATGTAGACTTATGTACTAGAGACTTCCATTAAAATTTTCGAGTCGATCCGACGGTTAACGAATTGGAACGAAGAAAATGTTACTGGAGTATTTGTATGTGAAAAAGCTGTGATTTTTGGTTTGTGTTCTGGGCAGAGTTTTCTGCCTTTGCCTGTTTTGCTTGGTTTGTTAGTTTGTGATGATGGGATGTTGAATTACCTGGATGTTGGGGAAGCTTGGGAGGATTGATGGGGACCCGGCGTTGAGAGGAAAGAGGATATGGGCTACGTGGGAGTACGTGAGCTCAGTTGGAGGTGGGCAACAAGGGATGATGGGTTTATACGTGATTTGTGGATGTGGAAAACTTGCTGTGCACCATCGCCCGATCGCCACCTAGTACCACATGTGATGGGTACCCCATAATCCTACAAGCTTGAGATGAGGAAGTGTAGAAGGGTGAAACTTCCTGCTTTTATTCGTTGACCACAGAGTGGTACCTGGAGATATGTCGCGGGGGTCAGGAGACCTTGGGGACGTCAGGTGGGGTGCTATTGCCCAAAATCAAGCTTGACCAATCCCGACCCAACCCGGGCATAGTCAGTCAGTGAGAACCTGTGATGTACCTAAACAGGCGAGCTCCTGGCAGTCAACAGATAAAAGGAACAAAAACCACAAAGCAAGGAGGCTTGTGTGGTGGCTGGCCAGCTGTGAATCTTGTGTGATATATGGGTTATGGCCTCTGGTAATCGATTACCAAGGGTGGGTAATCGATTACAAGGCTTAAAAATGAAGACAGGAGGCTAAGATGGTCTCTGGTAATCGATTACCAAGGGAGTGTAATCGATTACCAGGCTTGAAAACGAGATCAGGAAGCTAGGAAGGCTTCTGGTAATCGATTACCAAGGGAGTGTAATCAATTACCAGGCTTAGAAATAGGACTGGAAGATTGTGGGGGGCCTCTGGTAATCGATTACCAGTCTGTGTAATCGATTACACAGAGGAATGGGTCACTGGTAATCGATTACCAGGTATGTGTAATCGATTACACAGTGCCTTTTTCAAGTTTTCAGGTCCTGAAGCTGTGTAATTCGAGTTGGGCCTCTGGTAATCGATTACCAAGGCTGTGTAATCGATTACCAGAGATGAAAAGCCTAAAGATACCCCTTTTACTTGCATGTAGTGGTTATGAGACGCATTGTGTTGTGGCGTAGTTAGATTCTCGTGAAAGAGTCTACCCCTTTCTTTTCTTTCTTGTAGATCGTGATGGCGGCGCAGCTAATCCATGATCGAGTGGAGATGGAGTGCCTAGAGGGAGCTTGGGAGACCCTCGAAGGCAACACGAGGTGCCGATTTCGGGGCACGATTCGGTTTACGGCTACTTCATTGGTGCATCCAGATGAACCCGTGCACACGCTTCAGCGTATTGTGGAGTGGATACTACCCACGCCTACACCATACCATCTAGTGGAGCCAGTCCAAGTGATTGAGGTAACGTCATCCGAGGAAGACCCTGAGGAGGATCTCGAGGAGCTGCCTCCTGAGCCTGCTGTGGATGCTCTTGACTTTCTAGAGGGTGATGAGGACCCACTCCCTGAGGTGGATTCTCCCGAGGACGTCATGTCGGCATCCGAGGCAGACTCTACGGAGGATAGTGGCCCTGGAGAGATGGCGATCAGCGGAGGCTCTTCATCATAGTGGACGATTCTATGGACTAGTTTTATATACTTTTTGAGGGTGGGTATATCTAGGACTGACTGTTAGGTTTACTCTTTTGTTTTTGTATGGGTAGACCTATTGTATAGGAATTTGATGATTGTATACATGTGGCTGAAGCTACTACAGTGGATACTTTTGCTCTGGATGACACTATGTATTTTGTAAAACTCCCATATTTTGGACAGCTTAAAATGATGAATGTATTTAGGTTTAATCTTTTTATTTGAAAAGAAAGCATTAGCAAAACTTTATTTGTAAAAGAGTTTATCGACCGTATTTTATTCTTTTATTTTCACATGACGACCTAAAGTAATGGCTGGTACACTCTTCATTTTGAAACAGCGAAATATTTAGAGGTTATGAGTGATCAGAAAGAAATGACTCCGAATAGAGTTGTGAACTGGTCATTCAGGACTCTATAGTGATGATTTTCCTTCTGAACTTGATTATTGTGAAAAGTGAAAGAAACGAATAAAAAAAAAAATTTACCATGGTTTCTGTTGTTTAAATTATTACTATTAAATCAGTCATTATTTTGGGGACGCCACAGGAAGTTTTATGAGGCCATAATTATTCTTGAAGTTTCTAAACTTTATACAAGAATCAAGCTCTGATACCACTTGTTGGACAAGTGGCCTCAATAACTCAATAACTTAAGATGAGGGGTGAATTAAGTTTAAAAAATTCTTGTTTAATTGACTTCTAAATCTCCTTTTAAATCTATATGTTAAGAATATTGAAAATAAAGATGAAAGTTATATCAACATAATACTTCAAGTGTGCAAGATAAATAAAATATGCAAGATAAAGTAATCAAGATAGGGAAGAGAGGAATGCAAACTCAGTTCATCCTGGTTCGGTCACTTCATGTGCCTACGTCCAGTCCTCAAGCAACCCACTTGAGATTTTCACTAACTTTGTAAAAATCTTTTTTACAACTTCTGAATACCCGAGGGATCCCTTTCCCTTGTGTTCAGGAAACTCACAATTCAAGAGACAAATAGCCTCTTGATCTCAATAAGTCATTAAAGAAAGTACAAATATTTTTCTCTCTTTTAGAGAAGAAGATACAAGATGAAGTTCTAAGAAGAATCCTTAATTGATTTGCAAGTGTTTGGCCAATGATTTGTTTTTGAGAGGATAAGACAATAAGGTTATGAAAAACTCTCTTAAAAACTTTCATAGATAAGTCACATATTTATAGGCCCTTGGTGGCTTTTCAAAAACTCATGAAGGGATGTGACTTTTTAGAGTAACTTTTGAAATTTCCCCACTGGTAATCGGTTACAACTCTTTAGTAATCGATTACACAGTTATGTAATTGACTTTTCAATTTTAATTTTTGTAGTTTCGTTACTGGTAATCGATTACAGACAAGTGGTAATCAATTATAGCTTTCAAATTTCAAATTTCAAACTTTCTGAAAAAGCTTTTTTATAATAATTTTGCGTAATCGATTACAATGTCTGGTAATCGATTACCAGTGGAAAAATGTCTTTTTCAGAAAATGTTAAAAATATTTTAAAACATTTTTATTATCAATTTAAAAACTATGATGTGAGGTCAAACCTTTGCAATCAATAAGAAACTCTTTTAACAAAGATAAACTAAGACTTAGCTTTCTTCTTGATCTTTGTTTTCTTGGTGTTGATTTGGACTTGAAATAAAACTTGTGTTGCTTTTGTCTTGGTATCATCAAAATCTTCATACACATACATTCACACCTAACAACTTTCACCTTTATGTCTAATTGTTTTTCTACTTCATTTAGGTAAATTTTTAAGACGTTCATGCTTGAGATTTCTCATGCAGCAAGTAGACATAACTATAAAATGAATAATCATCAATAAAGGTGATAAAGTATCTTTCTTTTCCGAAAGAATTAACATCAAAAGGTTCACAAATATCAGTATGCACAATTTCAAGAAGTTGAGTGCTTCTTGTAGCTCTTTTCTTTGTATGTTTTGTTTTTTTTTCCTTAATACAATCCACACAAATATTTAAATTCATAAAATCTAGATCAAGAAGAATTTCATTCTTTATTAATCTTTCCATCATTTCTCTAGAAATATGACATAAACGTCTATGTCACAAGAAAACAGATCGTTCATTCACTAAATTATGTTTAGTGTCAACATTATGATGCAGAGTTAAAATGGTTTCAGCATACAAACCATCTCATTTATATAAACCATCACAAAGAACAGTAGTACCAATGAGATGATTTTGCTTAAAAAATTGAAACATCCATTACCAAAATTAAAAGAGTATCCAGTAACATCAAGTTTAGATAATGAAACTAAATTTCTAGATAAACTAGGTACATAAGGAGTTTCCAGTAAATCTAAATAATGTTCAGTGTCGAGTTTTAAACAATAAGTCCTGACTGCTTCCACTACAGCTTTCACTATATTCCCCATGAAGACGAACTTCTCATTTGGGCTTATGGTTTGGATTGTAAGGAATCCATGCATAGTATTAGAAACATGAGTCGTACATCCAGAATCAATCCATCATATATTATAGGAAACTTCAGTTAAGTTTGATTCAAAGTATACATGAACATTAAGCTCACCTTTCTTTTCGAACCAAGACTTACGCTTTAGGCAATCCTTCTGGAAATGTCCAGATTTCCCACAAAATTGACAACTATTGCCCTTTGATACCTTCTTCTGGATTTGCAAAGAGTCATCATTGATCTTCAATGGCCCTTTGCCTTTATCATGCTTCTTCATAAATTTATTTTTAGCTCCTTAATTCCCTTGGTGGCTTATATAATGGACTGAATGACTTCCTTGATTCTTAAGCCACGTTTCTTCATGAACTAACATATTGTGCAATCCATGCACATTCCATTTATCTTTCATGGTATTAAAGCTCATTTGGAACAGGTCATACTCAGACAGTAATGAGTTCAAAATAAACTGAACAAGGATCTTTCCCAAGCTTTATAATGGACTTTCTCTTCATAATAAAATTTACTTAAGTGTTTTGAGACATAAAACACATGTCATACATATGATTCATTCAGATAACAGTCAATGTATATTGATACTCTCATTTCAATGACATGTTCATGCATAGTACGTGAACCATCAAACTTCATGATGGTCAATGTACTCATTAATGTCCCAACAAGAGACTTATTAGCTATTTGAGAGCACTCTCCCACTAATCCCATAAACTCTTTAACATTATTGATCTTAGAAGAGCTGCCTTAATACTGTTTGCAACAATCATTCTCATGAACATTAGGCTGAGTTTATTAGATCTTTCCCAAGCTTTATAATGGACTTTCTCTTCATAATAAAATTTACTTAAGTGTTTTGAGACATAAAACACATGTCATACATATGATTCGTTCAGATAACAGTCAATGTATATTGATACTCTCATTTGGGTGATACATCAACACACCACATGCAAACATGATGATGCTGATAAAATTCTTAACATTATTTGGCAATTAAATATGCATAAATTAGTAGTACCTATTACCTTTGGGTATATAAATAAAATTAATGATCACACAAATCGCCTACAATTATATTCATTAATTATAAGAACAACTAATCAACATTTGGGCGATCCATAAATACCTTATAACAATAAATTTCAATGTACCCATAAACCAATAATCATATAATTTATCATCCATTATTCTATGAGTAATTGAAATAATCATTAATTTCGAATTAAATAACCTTCTAGATTTGGCCACTTTAGTGACTAACAAATCTATCATACACTTAATTACAACCAAATATATCATATACTTATTGCTATTAACAATTCATAGTCATTTTATTAATTTCACTTCAGGCCATAAAATAATATTCACATTTATTTGCCTTTTGCATTCAAACATGTTCAAGTAAATATGTGGCATATACATATTTATTACTACTGAAAATTTCAAAGTATTCACATTAATTTAATTCTAGGACATAAAATTTAAATCCTTTAATGATATTCAACAATAATATCCAGGGGAAAATGAACACATAGGATTGAGAATAGCAAAAAATAGACTGAGAATAACAATTCCAAAAGGATTCCAAGACTTTCGCTAAATAAAAACTTTGGCACTCACTTAATGCTTTTCTCCACATTCACGAATATATCCCAACACCAGCCATTATCATCAAATCAATTTAGATAGCACAAAAAGATAAACTTGAAATCTTTCTTCAAATTTAATACGTATAGCCCAAAGTACATCGACCACGCACATATATCACGTATAGCCCAAAGCACATCGACCAAGCACAAATATCACAAGTCTTTTTTCATTAAGCATAATTAAAATAATATAATTTTACGCATTCATAATTGTGATTTGAAAGCTAATTTAATTGATATCATTCTCAATATAAAATTTTATATTTTCAGCGGAAAAAAAATCCCTAAATTTCATAATTAAGATTCATGCATAATTGAGAAAAAATAAATCATTCTTAGACAATCATAAATTTTATAATTCATGCTCTAATACCACATGTAAAATTTTAAGGATTTCTTAGATTAATAATTATAAGAAACCAACAGGATCTTGAAACCTATGATTCCCACATATAATAGATAAACAATGTGTACATTTCTTCATAGTGAGGTTTATATTTTGATTTCTTAAAAGAGAAGAAAAATAAGATTTCACTACCTTGATTATTCTTTCTGTCTCTCTACATGTGTGATGTCTATTAGATATTATAGAGAGAACTCTTGGGTCTTATAGACTATTTCTTATTGTGTATTATTTTTGCATGCTTTTCTTTTTCTTTCTATTTTTTTAATTTTGTTACATGTTTATTTTTTATGTGTTTTTTTCTTCTTCCTAATTTTTATTTTATTTTTGTACATTTTTTAATGTGTCCTATCATTTCATTAATTTATGTAATCAACGTGCCTTACTTTAACCTATGACTCATCAGCAATGAAGTACACCAGATTTATTTTTTATTGTGGGAGTTCGTAGTTGTGATTTCTCATTGCTTATGTTTTTCTTATTCCTTCCATCTTTCGTCTATTCCCTCGCTTCATGTAAACAAATTAGATATTCATTATTTTATTTTATATACATTAGATATTCAACTCTATTTTATAAGCACCAATGAATTAAGTGTCCTTTCTATCTTTTATACAAAATATAACATAAATAGGTGTATTAAAGAATATGAAAATGTAGATTTAAATATTTATCAAGAGGAAATTTATGTCATCATAAAAATAGAAGAAAATATTATTGTTAAATTAACGCTTAAGATCAAGAGGATATGGAGAGAGATATTGGTGGATAGTAGTATAAATTCCTCAAAGAAAACAGAATGAGAAAAGGAGACAAGTTGTAACAATCGTTTGAACCTTTATATTTTAAATATTAGAATGATATAGATTAATATCTGAAATAAAAGGAAAAAAATACTTTATTTGGATATTTTATTTTCATGATTAATATTTTTTAAAAATAAAATTTATTTGTTTTTGAATGGGACAGTCATGTAGATGTATTTACCTGTCTATTTGTGTGATTGATGAGACTATCTTCTTATTCTTAGATTTAATCGCCTCAAAATATAGTTGGAAAATAAAATGTTGTTCACTATCATGAAAATATAACTAGAAATAAATTTATTATTTATTATATATATAAAAGTTCTTACTTCTCCAGCAAATTTTTCCATCCAAAACCTTCACCTCCTTCTCCCATATCTTTTTGCCTTTCCATATTCTTCTACCAACATTTAATTATTTATGCTTCTCATTTTCATTATAATTGTATATTCATATTCAACTATTTTGAATAATTATTTTAGACTCTTTAACTTTTTTTCTAGCCTACAAAAACTTTTTGTTATTCATGCTCATTAATGTCAATGCATTTATCTAAATGAATACCCACACCCATTCAATTTCTTTAATGTTAGTGTCTTTTCCGCATCTAATTTTATTTCATCCATTCAATTTTCTTCTACCACTTAATTGATTCTTGAATTTTCAGTGTATTCAATGATTTCCACCTTATCCCTTTCTTTTCCATTTGATGCTTAGTTTTCTCCCCCAACACCCTTAATTCTCGACTCAGTTCATTTTTTCCTATCTTTGTATAATGCTCCACTGAGTTTTCTCCACCCGCACCCATGGAGGTATTAGCCATTTTTTCTTCATCCCTGTCTCTCTTCAATTAAATTCTTTGTAGCATTTTTTTCCTTTTTTGAATAAGCTAGCTACACCGACATCCACAAGATTGTCATATCACCAATTGCATCTCAATCCAACATTGCAGGACATGCTCTGACATTAGGGTCAATAAGAGGAGGTAGAAACCATTGCCAATAAGACGGAGCATGTTGGAATATGAGAAACAAAAGGCACTTCTACATTTTTCACTTCTTTTCTGAAGTTATTTTTATCGGTTAAATGTTATATATTTCACTAAGTCATTGTTGTGGTGACAATTTGGATTTGAAATTCAGACATTTAAGTGTATCAAGTTGAAGTCAAGAAATGCATCTTTTCTTCATTGTACCATTTCTTGGATATTTTATTCTACTAACCTTCTAACACCTTTGTTTATTAATCTCCATAGTGTTTTTTAATTTATTTGCAGTGTTTGTCTCTCTACTTCTATCAAATTGCATTATCAAATGTTACTCAAGTTATTCAATTATGAGATTTTGAAGGCTAAAATGGATTTGCAAATTCAAGTCATCTACATTGCATTCTTTTGATGTTCCATTTGATCCCCAACATCATAATGTTTGATTGATTATGTTTTTTCTTGATATTTCCTTTAATCAAAGTTCAAGGTTAATTTTATATTTTTATTTATATTACTAAGAGTTGTATGGGATGCAATGAGTAGCAAAAGTGTCATAAGTCAGTCATAATTTTTACTATACATCTCAAAATTTGAAAGCAAATAAATATAAAAAGTATTAAATGGTGCACATAAATTTAATCATTACAAAATTATCATTGTTTAATTAACATAATATTAAATATTCACAAAATTTAAAATACTTTTTACAACAACTATTTTTTATTCTATTTCGAATTATAATAAATAATTTTTAAATTAAAAAATCTCTCTATCTTTTTCATATTTTTATTTAAATTTTAAATGACATCATCATTTTTCTATTTGATAGTCTTTTTTCTAATTTTCTTAAAGGTATGAATACTAGAAAATAAGAAAAATATTTTTTCTAATTTTAAATGATATCATTTTTGTATTTTTTTTTTAAAAAAATAACATCTATATCAGTCTTTAAAAAAATCATTTAGCCTAATCTTTTATTTTGTTGGAATTAGCCTAATAATTTAATAAACGTAAAAATTTAGAATAATCATATAATTTCCACTTTAAAATGATACAATAATATAATTAAGATTTACCAAAAATTTATGAAAATATTTGAATATGAATTAAATGATTTAATTTTCTTAAATAGTATTTAATCAAATTTTATTATGCCTTAACTATAAATTTTATGCTACAATTTAAATTAATTGACATAAATAAGAAGCAAACATTTTGGAAAAATAAACCCTAGTAAAAAAAACCTATTATTAATACAATAAACGTAAAAATTTAGAATATTATCTAATCATATAATTTCCACTTTAAAATGATACAATAATATAATTAAAATTTACCAAACATTTATGAAAATATTTGAATATGCATTAAATGATTTAATTATCTTAAATATTATTTAATCAAATGTTACTAAGCCTTAACTATAAATTTAATGCTACAATGTAAATTAATTGACATAAATAAGAAGCAAACATTTTGGAAAAATAAATCCTAGTAAAAACCTATTATTAATACAATTTATATATAATTAATATGTTCAAGCAAAATAAGTTTAAAATGATCATCAAATGACTTGGATTTCTCATCTGTGTTTGAACACAGTGAAAGTCAAGGATCAACAACAAAGATTGCATAAGTTGTTGTTATTAAAAATGAACCAATGGATTAAAATCTTTTGAATTTGATAACAATTTTTATTTATTATCTTTTGACTTTTTCCATATTTGGAATCCTTTGTTTTTTGGAGATTCTGAAAAAATTACTTGGGTCTTGATTTAGTTATTTTGAGTGCATGACTTCTTGAATGAGTAATATTTTTAGTTGTACTTAATTTCATTATTTTTGGTATATTTAATTATATATATATATATATATATATATATATATATATATATATAAAGATTTTAGCACCGAAAAAATTTCTATTTTTTAAATTAATAAATATAAAACACGGTCACGTAACTATAGAATTATATTGCACATTATTTTTAATGGATAATGATTTTAATATACCATAAAATGATCATTAGATTTTTGATTTTTTTTTAAGAATAATTTCCTTTTTTTACATTATTGCTATGTCCTATATATACGAATGGTCTTTTTTTATATATTTGTTTTTTATATTTATTTTTATTACATAAAATACATTATGTAATAAAAATAAATACAAAAAACAAAACCAATACATATAAAACGTTAATTAATATTCTAAAAAAACATTAACTAATGACAGAAATTATGTTATCCTATTAAAAATAGATTTTTCATTTTTTATAATTATAATTTATTTATAATAAATTTAATTATACAATTTTCTTCTTCAAAATATAAATATTTTAAAATCATTTATTAATTTAATCATGTTTTTGAAGCAAAAGTCATTTCTAACAACAACTTTGGAGAAAAGATTTCCATCCTAAGATTAACATTGCTTCCATCTCATTCTAGAATTTCATTTTAATTTCAAAGTAAGCAATTTTCAATAGTTATTTCCTTTGCAATGACAATTGACTTTTAACAAAAGTCAATGTCAATATCTCAAACGTGTTGAAATTTATCTTCAAAGACCCATGAATAACTATGTGTGGCAATATCAAGCCTTACAAGTTACAACTCAATGAAGGATTGAAGATTCTTAATGAACATGAAGATAATTCAAATATTCCTTCAAATATTATTTGTAGAGAAGTCTTTTCAAATTTAAATTAAATATTATTACTAAATATATTTTCTATCATATATTTCTTATTTAATCTGATAAAATATTTTAATATTTATCACCATTTTATTTTTTTTTATCTCTTAACTTGTGTAACCTTCAACTTAATATGTGTTTCAAATCCACTAGAATATGCAAGATAATAAGATTGAAACTTAAATATCTTTGTTACCAGACACATCCTGCAATAAAGGCTTATATTTTGTTACAATTCAAAATATATATAGTTCATCAAATATTCTTATATATAAAATCATATATTAATTATACATTACATTATATATTGTCAATATTATTCACCACAAATTACATATATATTTCTAATACAATACTGAATTATTTTTATATTTCTTTGATAAAGTATTTGGGACATATGAAGAATAAATGAAAAATTACATATATTTTTCAACAATTACATATATTTACAAAACTTTGTAGCAATAATTGTTTTGTTAACAGTAGCACAGTTATCATACTTTTATTAAATTAAATTATTTTTTCAATGTTTTACTTGTTATATGTCAAAACAAATAATTGAATAGAAAAATTCAATAAACTTTTTTTAGTTATGTAACTATATTATTTAATACAAATTCACCTTAAAATTACACAAACAACATATTTATCCCATACATGGCATAGGTCAAAAACTAGTTACATTTAATTGAGGTAATCAATAATTTTCACGATTTGATTATTCAATCATTCTCTGGTTAAAATATTAAATTTAAATAAATTATGACCAATATATTTTGATTAAGATAATTGATCAATAATTAATATACATTCTGATCCAAAAATATTCAAATTAATAATTAGCAATATTAATTATTTGAACATTCAAACTTTCCTTTTAAAAATATTTACCTACTATTATATAAATACTTTACTGAGTAAACATTATTTCTTACTCTAATGTCTCCCTTCTTTTAATATTGGCTTCATTCTAATGATTTTTTTTTTAATTTCTTCTAATATTTGGCGTTTAACCTACCTTTCATGCTAAATTGGTTTTCCTGCAAAGACGTAGATTCTTTGATGGATAAAGTGATGATACAAACATATGCCATTAACTTTCTGCTCGTGAAGGACTTCAATATCCTCTGATTGTTTTCAATCTCGACGAGACTTCCAAAAGTTGAATTTATATTAAGGACAATAGTTTTTTTTTGAGAAAATTCTCCTGGGGTTTATTATTGTCATAAATATGTAACGCGGTTTATTAATTAGTTGGAGGTGGGGTGCTTTAGTTTTTTTTTTTTTGCTTGGTCACTTCTTGTGCCTTTCAATTAAATAAACGAGATTTATTGTTTAAAAAAAATCAACTAATTAAATATATATATATATATATATATATTTAAATAATTAAAAGAGGAGTTTCACATAAAAAGAAATAAAAAAATATTACTATGTTATAAACATAAAGTCTAATTTATTTTTGTTTAGAATTTTAATTTTAGTTCTTTCTTTTCTTCCCTTGATGTATTTATCTTATTATTGTTTTAAAAAATTTAATTTTTTTTTCTTTCTATAAAATAATCTTCTACCTCTTTTCTATTATCGTTGACTATTTAAAAAAAAATATTTAGTATTTAAATTAGCTTGTATGCTAACATTGTTTTTAATTTTCATAATTTCAATTATTAAGATGGGTAAAAGACTTTAAAAAAATTACTGACGTAACATAACATTTTTCTCTCGCTCTCTACATACACACCCCATTTTGTATAAAACAATAGGTCAATAAATATGTATTTTTATATTAATATTTTTACATGGTAGTGTGTTTAATATTTCAAAAAAAAATTGAAAACATATAAATAAATTTTTCTATTTATCAAATTTCAAGTCTTTTATTATCATCAAATAATTCTCTTATTTTTACTTTTTATAAGTTTAATTCATGAAAAGAAATTAATTGTCAAATTTACTTTGATTAAAAAACTTTACTCAAATTTTGTTATCTCAAATAATTCTTGTAAAAAAATTAATTATATCAACTTTTTTTTATAAAAAAAAAAAAGTCAAAAGTGAGCATAAATATCATTAACGTGAAGAGAATCTTATCTAAGATAACACTATCAATAATAACAATTTTCTAGAACATGTGTATATAAAAATATATATAATTTATTGAGATATTTAGTAACATATATTTATTAAAATTTAAATTAAATAATTAATAATATATTAAAAATTCAAAACAACATAAAAATTTACTCATATGAATTGTAAAATATGAAATTAATACTCGTGTCTTGCACAGGACATGAGCCCTTAAGCTAGTTTTTTTTTATAAATCAGTTAACAAATAACAATTTGTTTTTTTCCAAATTATTTAATTCTAAAAGTGTACATTAATTTCCATTTTAGGAATATTAATATAAAAAGGTTTAATTAATACTATTCAGTTTTTGGAACAAAATATTCTGTTTTTCAATATTAATATAAAAAAGGTTTAATTAATACTATATCAACATGATTCATATGTTTAATATTCAATTAATAAAAAAATTAACAAAAGTTATGATTTCTAATAACTAATTTTAACTCACTTTCTGAAAAACATTCTCAAAAAGGGATGCAAAGATCTGAATGGAAAGTTTTTGTTATATATTTTAGATAAATCTTTAATTCTCATAAAACATATTAAGGTTAATCAAATATATTTTATACATTCTCAACAATCATAATTTTCTAAAAAAATTATCCCCAATCAAATGCCCCTAACATACTTATAAACTACTATGACGGTCAACATCACCACTCATCAGGCTATGGGATGCACCAACTACAGTTAGGGATTTTGTCATTCGTGACCATTTGGAACTGCCAGATGCTAATGATTTATATAAGTTGAAGATAGAGTAACAATTAAAATTTCTCCTAAAAAAACAATTAAAATTTCTTTTTGACAGCAAAAAAACAATTAAAATATAAAAAAAAAATATAATCGAAAATTGCATGCCATTCAATTCGTTTGACATATCCTCACCTTGTTCATGTAGTGACAAAAGAGGGAAGATGATCCTCAACAGTTATTCCAGAACTGAGGAGAGATCCATTCCATGCCCTCAAAATATAATTTGATAAATTCGGACAGATGAATTTTTTTTCTCTGCATTAATTTTATAAATGTAGAAGATCCGACAAAAGGAGAATATTCAAAAGAGAAAAGGATTATACACGGACGATGAAACAAGTTTTATATTATAAGGCATAATTATTAAACTCTATTCAAAATTTGAAAAATAAAAATAAAACATCTAAGGACATGTTTGGCCCAGCTTTTTTCTACTTAAAAACTACTTTTAAATTGATGCTAGATTTTACTTAAAAGCTCCTTTTAAATTGAAAGTTGTTAGTTTGTTTGTTTTTTTTAAGCCAAAAGTTGTTTGTTAAAAAATGTAAAAACTTTACTTTATTTAAAATTATCCTGTCCAATCAAAATATATTTATAAAATAAAAAATATAGTGTAAAATTATTTTAATGATAACAAAATAAATAAAAATACAAGGATTTAAAGTAACAATTTTTAAAATGTCAAAAATTACTTTGGTTAATAAAAATTATTTTAATGATAATTAGAAAATATATAATAATAATTATATAATAAAATAATTGTGATAATAATTCTATAATATGAAACAGATAATGCTTTTTATCAAAAAAAAAACTTATTATAGTGACATAGTTTACGCTAGATGACTTGAAATATAACAGAAATATATACCGCATAAAAACATTGCAGACTTTTAAAAAGTTAAAAAAATAGTGGGGAGCTGGGATTCGAAGGTTGGGCTTTGTACGTATGCCAGCGAAAAGCTATAAAAAAGTTGCTCAAGAGAGCCTATTATTAAGCTCATTTTCTTCATAGGGACTTGCTAGGTGCACCCAGCAACATTGCTGGTGCACTCAGCAATATTAAAATGCCCATTTTGCCCCTCACTACATTTCTTTAAAAGCAAGCTTGTGGTCCCTCTTCGCTTACGCTTTCGGCTTTGTTTTTTCGCATTTTTTTTGCTGTGGTCCCGTTGTTGTCGTTTTTGAAGCTCTTAATTATTGTTGTTGTGTAGTTGGAACATACTATTTTCATTTCGACTCGGCCGAGGCATCCCTGTTTCGTTTATTTTTTTTGTCGCCCATGTAGTGTTATTTGTTTAGCTTTTTACGGAAGAAGCTTTTCGTCAATGTGAAAATTTGAACCTACGGAAGAACTTCTTCCGTATAATACATACGGAAGAAGTTATTCTGTAATGGAAAATTTATGTGTACGGAAGAACTTCTTCTGTATGATTCTCATACGGAAGAACTTCTTCCGTACACATAAATTTTCCATTACGAAATAACTTCTTCCATGTGTCCATACGTATGAATCATACGGAAGAACTTCTTCCGTACATATAAATTTTGTATTACGGAAGAAGTTCTTCCATATGAAGTAATTTTTTTGTTTTTTTATTTATTTGTTTTTTAAAGATTAAATGTTGATATTTTTAATTTGGTAACATATTTAAATATTTTATGCCATATTTTAAAGATTAAATGTTTATAAAGTATGTAGAAGATTAAATTAGTTGGTTTTATTTTTTTAGATGTATTAATTTGACAATTTATTTAGGTAGGTAGTTATGATGTTCAAATTAGGTAGTTAAATGTTGTATTAGTTGAAAAAATTAGGTTGTAAAATGAATTAGTAGATTTAGTTGATAGATATTGTTAGAAGTATGTTTTGTGAGTTAATTTGTGTAGTAATAATGTTGAAAATAGGTAAGAAAATGTTTAATTAGTTGGTATTTTTTTGTATGATGTATTAATTTGACAATTTATTTAGGGGTAGTTACGATGTTCAAATTAGGTTGTAAAAATGTTGAATTAGTTTATTGTTAAAATGTTGAATGAGTTGATAGTTATAGTTTGAATAAAGTCATGGACGATGCACATTTTTTTTTTTTGAGTTTTCGTTAAGATGGACGAAGATCAATGGACGTATGATAGTTCGATATACGGAGAATTTGATATGGATTTTGATGATGAACAACAATGTGGCGTGAATGAAGGACATGTTGATTGTTCAAACGCTTTTAATACTTCTCAGGTAATGATGTTCATTAGTTTCAATCGTTTGGTGAATGTGTGTTTTGTATAAAAATTAATATGTGAGGGTTGTGGTGTAGGTCTTTGGTACCTGAGATGATGTTTTGTTGTGGGCTAGATCTGTTGCCCATGAAAACGGGTTTGTTGCAATTATTATTAGGTCTGACACAGATACTGGTCGTAGAGGAAGAAGTTCGTTTGTGTTAATTAGCTAGATCTGTTGCCCATAAAAATGGGTTTGTTGCAATTATTATTAGGTCTGACACAGATACTGGTCGTAGAAGAAGAAGAGACACTTGGACTAGGAAATGTGGTTGTCCCTTCAGGCTGCATGGGAAACCAGTGCGTGGAGGTGAATGTTGGATGGTGAAGCTGATCTGTGGGATGCACAACCATGAATTGGCCAAGACCTTAGTTGGGCATCCATACGTCGGACGATTAACAAAGGATGAGAAGAATATTATTGAAGATATGACAAAGTCGATGGTGAAACCAAGAAACATACTACTAACATTGAAGGAACACAATGCCAAAATTTGCACCACGATCAAAAAAATTTACAATGCAAAAAGTGCATATCGTTCTTCAATAAGAGGAGCTGATACTGAAATGCAACATCTGATGAAGCTTCTCGAACGTGATCAATATATCCATTGGCACAGATTGAAGGATGAAATTGTGGTGCGGGATCTGTTTTGGTGTCACCCAGATGCAGTAAAATTATGCAATGCATGTCATCTGGTGTTTTTTATAGACAATACCTATAAAACAAATAGGTACAGACTCTCACTGCTTGACATTATTGGGGTGACACCAACGGGGATGACTTTCTCTACTGCTTTTGCGTATCTAGAGGGTGAGCGTGTGAATAATATTGTATGGGCTTTGGAACGGTTCTTAGGTCTATTTTTATGAAAAGATCACCTCTCTGGTGTTATTGTCACTGACAGAGACCTAGCACTGAGGAAAGCAGTGAATTTTGTCTTTCCTGAGTGTACCAACTTATTGTGCAGGTTTCACATCGACAAGAATGTAAAGGCCAAGTGTAAATATTTAATAGGCCAAAAAAATGTCTGGGATTATGTGATGGATAGTTGGGATACTCTGGCACATTGTCCTTCGGAACAACAGTTCCCTGAGTGCCTTTAGAAGTTTGAAATGGCTTGTTCACCATGGTCGATGTTTGTCAACTATGTCTGTGAAACGTGGATTATCCCACACAAGGAAAAAAAATTTACAGCATGGACGAACAAGGTGATGCACCTAGGCAACACAACAACAAACATGTATTAAAATGTTCATTGGTTGTAGTATGGGTTAGTAGTAAATGCATGTATTTTTTTTAATCGTTTGTTGTCTGTTTTAAATGTAGGGTTGAATCTGTTCATTGGTCTCTGAATTTAATATTACATATTAGCCTTGGAGACCTGTGTAGTGTTTGGGATGCCATGAACAACATGATGATGTTGCAGCACACTCAAATTAAAGCATCCTTCGAAACAAGCACACATTTCATTCGACATGTATATAAAAAAACCTTATTCAAAAGGCTTCTTGGAATGGTTTCAAGGTACGCTTTAAATGAGATTGCTGCTGAGTTGGACCGCATACAATATTGTGGCAATGATCCCTCTTCTTATGGTTGTTCTATGAGATCGACGCACGGTCTTCCTTATGCATGTGAGCTGTCTAGCTATGCTGTTGCCAGCATCCCTCTGGAATCGGTCCATATGTTTTGGAGGAGACTTCATTTTTTTGACCAAGGGTTATGTGAGGCAAAAGTCAGCATCAATGATGAGATAGAGACCATACGTAAAAGATTTAAGGGCGTTGATGTTGGCAGCAAAGTTACTCTGAAGAGTAAACTTCGAGAAATTGCATACCCTGAGGAAAACTCTATGTTTCCTCCTCCATCAAAGGTGAAGACTAAAGGTGCACCTAAGAAACCTCTGAAAAGAAGCGAAAGATCCACAAAGCGTAATCCATCCTATTGGGAGTACGTTGATGCATTTAATTCTTCTCAAAGCAGCAACACCTCAGTGAAACGTAGTGCATCATGTTATGAACCGCCGAAACCAACAAGGATCATCTCGATGTTGGATCAATTTGTGCCTTTTATTCAGGGTTTGATTGAGGACGTTGTGGACGTCAAAGCGGACAGTAACTGTGGATATCGTTCCACTGCCGCTTTGTTAGGTATGGGCGAAGAATCTTGGCCGATGGTCTGCAACGAATTGATCAAAGAACTTGGCAAATGGTCGCATGACTACATCAACCTCTTCGGTGGCACAGAGAGATTCGAACAATTAAGGATGTCGCTACATGTTGATGGGTTCTCCCAGGTATGTTGGATTTGCTAAATTTTTTTAAAAAAACAAAGTTTTAAAATAATTACATGTGTATGTTTCTTTGATTCAGGTTAGTGTGGACAAGTGGATGGATATAACAGACATGGGATATGTCATTGCATCTAGGTATAACGTAATCGTTGTATCATTATCCCGACAACAAAGCATGATATTTATTCCTATGAGAAGTCAACCACCACCGAATTCTTCTGTGCACCGCATGATATGTGTCAACCACGTGTTTGGAAATCATTTTGTTCAGGTACATTGAAGATAATTATTGCCATTTTTACAATTATGCAATGACTTGGCTCGTTCATTTGAGTTGATAATGTTTGTTGACGTACAATAGGTTTATCTGAAAGATCATTGTCCTTTACCGCCTGTAGCGTTGTTGTAGTCAAACAATTGTCTTCCTCAGGAAAAGTAGTGGCCAACTGCATATATTGGTAGAAAACAGTAATACATGAGCCTAATGACAATTAGAAGAGAATATGTGGACCTAAATGAAGATTGAACATTCAGTATTATGGCTGCTTGATTGTGAAATGTAATTTGTTGTATAACAATGAATTGTTAGACATTAATTAATTGTTGCGTTATGGAATAAATTTGTCTGTGCATCTAAAATGATCTACGCATGTCTGATACATCGTTATCATAATTGGCAACACATAATTTAAAGTCTGAGCGTGACACGACAAATGACTTGACAACACATGATGCACGATAAAGCTTGCGGCCACATTGGTTTACTTGGGAACATAAACACGAAACATGTTCACGCGTCTGTATGTTTTTTAAAATAAAGTGAAGCAATCTGTCGGTGGAAATCATCTATATATATGAGACACGGCAACTCGCTAACAGAATCACACATCTACCTGCTTTCACATTTTCTCCTTATTGTTACAACAAAGTATGACATTCTTGGGAGAAACAAGCAGTCAGACGATTGTGAACTCAAGGTTGGGTTTCATTTTTCCAAATGGATCAATTATTTACAACGATAGTGGGGTTTACTTCCAAAGTTCCACTCCAGTGCCCATTCGAGTACCAAACAGTTGTGACCTTGCAACGCTGAAAATCATAATACACATCACCCTAAATCTAACCCACGAACAATTTTTAAATGAAATTCACTACTGGCAGCCAGTCACAGAGACAGGTAACTATTTTCGCTTTCAATGTATGCAATTGAAAAATGATGACGATGTCAACACCATGTTAATGTGTAACGACCAATTTTCGTGTGTTGGTCCGAACAGCAGATGGATGACGATGTGGCTGCCACGTCGCTAAACGACTTAATGCAAGGTTTATTTTTTTTGTTTTTCATGTAACTTTTATCTAATTGAATGCAAGTTTCATTTTCCAGTATTTTGAAACAACACGTTGGTGTCCATATGTCTGATCATGTATTTTTTTTTTTAATTCTTTGACGTGCAGACCTTATAGGCATACTTTGAATGGTCAAAATCCAATTTTTTTTTATTTTGTGGTTGTTTTTTGAGGGCCTATTCGATGGAACCGGTTCACGATATTATTTTTTTTGTGTTCTTTGATGTCCAGACAAGAGAAATAGTGCCCCTCGAATATCTTAGGCGACTCGCACATAATTTTAAAAAAACACCGAAAAGGGCTACTTAGACATATTTGAAGGGTCAAAATCCAATTTTTTGTGTGCTTTTTTTTTAGGTCCGATTCGATGGAACCGGTTCACGCTATTATTTTTTTTTAATTCTTTGACGTCCAGACATGAGAAATAGCGCCCCTCAAATGTCTTAGGCGACTCACACATAATTTTAAAAAAATGCCGAAAAGGACTACTTAGACATATTTGAAGGGTCAAAATTCAATTTTTTATTTTATTTTTTGTGCTTTTTTTAGGTCTGATTCGATGGAACCAGTTCACACTATTATTTTTTTTGAGTTCTTTGACGTCCAGACATGAGAAATAACGCCCCTCAAATGTCTTAGGCGACTCGCACATAATTTTAAAAAAAAATGTTGAAAAGGGCTACTTAGACATATTTGAAGAATCAAAATCCATTTTTTTTTATTTTTGTGCTTTTTTTAGGTCTGATTCGATGGAACCGGTTCACGCTATTATTTTTTTTGAGTTCTTTGACGTGCAAACAATACAAATAGCGTCCCTCGAATGTCTTAGGCGACTCGCACATAATTTTAGAAAAATGCCGGGTACTTAGCCATACTTTTAACGGTCCAAATCCTTTTTTTTTTATTTTTTGTGCTTTTAAGTTCTAGCCATAATTAGATTTTATTTTCAGCAATTAATGATGTCACTCATAAACACTATACGGAAAATTAAATAATCAAACAAATAATTTACAAAAATTGTATTACCAAAATAATGTAACAATTACAATAATGTTATCAAATACAAAAATAATACACATCATATCAAAAACTAATCTATGCGTTGTCTACGTCACGCCCTAAGACTTCCATTAGAGGCCTCACCCTTAGTGATCCGCAGGAAATCTTCCATGATGTCATGTAACTCTGTTCCTGCAGTCACCATCCTAAGGTTGAGCACACGCTTCAACCTTTCTGCGATCGCTTCGCAACCTTCACAAGCAACCTGTGACAGTAAAAAAAACACAGTTATTACAAAATATTAAATAAAAAAACAAATTACAAAACACTAAACCAAATTAAAATACCACTGAATGTCTGGGGAGATCAGCTGCGACTGGAACCTCAAGGACATGTGGCTCGACATATGCATCTACATCTAGGGCAGCTAGCTGTCTGGGCTCATCGCCTTCCTGGGTCGACGTGACGAGCAGGTGAGATATCTGCAAAAACCACTCCATGTAGTCCGCTGTTACCTGCCCGGAGACAACACAAATCTCACCCACAGGTGCTAAATGGTCCCCGAAATGCATCCACCTCTCGTCTATCTCCTCATACGACAACGAAGCAGTAACCAGCGGCGAAGGGATGGTCTGGATGTACCCGAACTGTCGTACCACCCGCTCTGGTCGGACGTAGACCACAACATGACCCCATCTGAGCTACCCCTGGTAGCATGAAATAAGCTCGAAGCCCCTAACTGCCTGGTGCTCACTGTAGGGCAACCAGGAAATGTTCGTGATCGTCAGAGCATCTAAATGTGCCCTGTACGACACCCCCTTGATCCCCTTCATGTGCACCTTCGTCGTAAGCCACCTCGACGCACGTGGGGTAGTCTCAACGTACGCATCATCAGTGACGCACTGATGAACATTGGGAAAGTGCTTATATATCTAGCACTACACAAATAAAGTGAACATAGCATAAAAAACCTTTAAAATTCATTTTCCAACTTAAACCTGTTTACGAACTTTAAAATTTACCTGTAATAGCGTCAAGTACCCACCCATCTGTCATGTGGGGGTCTGGGAAGCTTCATTTAGCTGGTCATACATGTGAACCAGCGCGGCAACTCCCTAGGCATAGCCCCCAGACTAACCCAGGTCTCGAAAACCCTCCAGATGCACCACATGAACATGGATTGAACTCTTATTAGCAAAAAGAGTACAACCCACCAGGTGGAGGAGGTAAGCACGAGCCGCTACAATCCAACGTCGGGCCTGGGATCTACTCTCATACACCTCACGGAGCCATGACAGTCGCATGTAAGCCCCATGAGCACGTACGATCTCAGCTCAAGCCTCTTCGTCGGATACCTCTAGAAGCTCGTCAACAGCAAGACCACCTCGTCCATGCCCAGAGGCTCAAACCTGGGTAATGCCCCTGTGATAGGAAGATGGAGGAGACACGCCACATCGTCCAGTGTGATCGTCAACTCCCCCACTGGAAGGTGGAAGGTGTTGGTATCCCTATGCCACCTCTCCGCAAATGCGGATATAAGTCTAGGATCGCCGGTGACCACAGAACACCCGATCAATGGACTTAATCTGGTGCCGGCAACAAGGCCTTCAATCTCAGGCACTGGACTCCCTAATTTATCAACTTTCCTACTGTGGGAGACCTGCTTCAACTCAGGTCATTCCTGAGTTGAATAACACAACATAAAAGTTAATTAGACATTCATTATCACAAACAACACAACAAAAAATAAAAAATTAGCAACTAGCAACACGTCCAAATTAAAATACCTCGCCACTCCAGATACTATATGCCACATGGTCGGCAAACAATGTCAACACCGATGTGTCACGTGGCCCACCAGGGAATCCCTCGTCATGATCAGCAGGTGACCCCTCAGCACCATCAGCATCTACGTCCGCAATCGGAATGTCCTCGTCCACATGAGGAACATCCTCTGTCACATCAGGAATATCCTTAGTCACCTGAGGAGGAACATCCTCAGTCACCTGAGGAACTTCCTCAGCGACATCAACCTGAACCCGTTGCCTACGGGCAGAAGCGGTAGGCCTACGACACCGAGAAACATTAACATCATGTTCATCCCGACCCATGCCTCTGCCTATACCACTACCTAAGGCACGAGGTAAACCTTTTGTTCTTACCATGATCTGAAAATCATGAAGAACAATATACTTTTTTTTTTGTCAAATTAACTATTCATATAATTGGTAAATAAGGTTTTTCGGTACTCATTTGATTGAAAAATTTATAGATAATGAAGAACATGTAGTTTATTCAGAGTAGTAGTGTTAATTTGGATGTCAGGAGATGCTTTCAATGGGGTCTATTCAGTATATTGTGTGTTTTTTGTGTCTAATTTTTTTATAGGAACATAATATAGATAATTGTTTGTTACTTGATGTAAATTCTTGTGTTTAATCAAGCCTTCTTACTACCAATTGATCTTTTTTTTCCCTTTAAGTTTGATGCAAATTCTTGTGTTTAATCAAGCCTTCTTATCATGATGAATTGGTAAATATTGGAAATTTATGTATTGACTTATCATATGTGGTTGTAAGGTATTTGGTGAGCTAGGAATTGTCACTGTCTGTTTATAAGGTCTTGAGAATATTCTCAAGGTTGGGGAAGCTGAGAGAGCTTGGGTAATACTGGAGATGTCAACTTGTATGCTCAAATGATAGACGAAGTCGAAGGTCTTGTTTCATTTTTTTTTTACATTCAGGGTCATTAATCAAAATTTCCACCCAATTTTTTATATAAATTTCGCAATGTTCTCTAAACCAAAATTGGTTTCTATAATTGTAGGAACCTAGTTGGATGGAGCAGGGTTGATGCTAGGGTGACTGTCAGAGTCGAGTCTGGGTGGTGTGGGGTAGGGGAGTTGGGGGTTTAGTAGTGATGAGGACATGACCAAGAGCAAGGGCAAGGATCCACTTGAAGGACTTGGAGGGCCTATGACAAGGGCTAGAGCAAGGAAAGCCAAGGAAGCTCTTCAACAAGTGTTGTCCATACTATTTGAATACAAGCCCAAGTTTCAAGGAGAAAAGTCCAAGGTTGTGAGTTGTATCATGGCCCAAATGGAGGAGGACTAAATGACACCACTTTGTCTCAATTTTAGAGTGTTTAGTTTGTCTAAATAATGGCTCAATCCTTGTAAAGTTGGTTGACCAAAAATATGTTTTGGGTTAAACAACTAAAAGGGCTTTAGTAGGTTTAGTTCAAGTTGTAATAAGGGCCCAATTGGCAACCTAGGCATCAGCCTTTTGGGAGACCAAATGGTGGCTGACTTGTTGGCTATTGGGGGTGACTTTTGGTTGCCACAATTTCAGTTACACTCAGCCATTAAGTTTTTTTTTAATTCCCTAGGTTAATGGCATTAAGTTATTTTAATTCTAGGTTAGTGGGTCATTACTAAAATCTGCTGTAAAGCTTCTATATAAGCTAAACCATTTTATCAATAAAGACAAGTTGAGTTTTATTCAGAAAATTAGAGTTTATCTCTTTTATCTTAGTGAGAGTGATTCTCCTAAATTCTTGAGTGATTCAAAAACACCCTGGCTGTATCAAAGGACTTTCACAACCTTTGTGTGTTGCCCTCGCCGGAAAGAGTGATTTTTTCCTTCCTTTCATCTTCAACCTTGTTCTTTCAAACCACAATTCCAGAAAATCCACTTCTGCCCAGAATTATCTCGTGGCCATAACTCCCGTTTTACGCACTCAAATTAAGTGATTCTTGAGCCTAAATTGAATTTCAAGACGAGACCTTTCACCTCGTTTTGGAATCACCTCATTTGGAGCCCTATAGCTTGAGTTTTTGCCTTTTCTATATTTCTGTCCAGCCACCACTTAACCTACGTTTTCTCATCTCATTATTCCATTTTATGCCAAGAACCACCTTATTAAGACCCACGAAATTAACCACCTTATTCATCATCCTTTCCTTTATCAATTTCCGCATTTTCCATCAAGGTTTAATCCTAGACGATCCTAAGTCAGCCCTTGTGCCATGAGGGTTCATATCATTTGGTAATCAGAGCTCCGGTTCTAGGATCAACACTTCCTTTGCTGGAAATATTGGGTAACATCCTTCTTTATTCTCTTTGCCATTTATATTACCTTCTTATTCATGTTTTTTTTTAGGCTGAACCATTGCAAAAGTTAAGCCTTTTGATCTCTTTGTTATAAAAAAAAAAAAAAAAAAAAGCAGAATTTCGTATAAGCAAAATTAAAAAAAAAAAAAATTGGGCTGAATGGTTCATGCTTGAAGAACTTTAAAAAAAATCTCTTTAAGGTAATATATTGGTTTCATGAAGGATTGTTACTTGAATTCCTAAATTCTGAATTTTATTTCCTTCATTTGTGCCTAAAAACATTGTTAGCCTTTTTCTTGGTTAACCTTTTCCTTGTCTCTCTAGCCTTACCTTACACATATTGGTGAATTGTTCTTTGTTGTGGCCATAATCTCTTGAATTGCCTAAGAACTCAAGGGGAATTAGAGTGGTAAAAGGAAAGAGTGTTTCATTAGAGAAAAGCCATAATTGTGTGATACACTTGAGTTGGTGAGGTATTCAAACAACAACTATAATTGTCTTGTTACGTTTGATTTGTTTGTTTGAGATGTCAGGTACTAATCCTAATGATGGAGTGGGGCTTTCGCAATTCCAAATGCAAGCTTTGATGCAACATTTGGAGAGGTTAATGAAACAACGAGATGATGCGCTCCATGAGAGGTTGGATCAAATGGAGAATAGAGATCATAATGAAGAAGAAAGGAGGAGAAGAGGGAATGATGGTGTTCCTAGACAAAACCAAATTGATGGTATTAAACTCAACATTCCTCCATTTAAAGGAAAGAATGATCCAGAGGCCTACTTGGAGTGGGAGATGAAAATAGAGCATGTTTTCTCATGCAACAACTATGAGGAGGACCAAAAGGTGAAGCTTGTCGCCACGGAGTTTTCCGACTATGCTCTTGTGTGGTGGAACAAGCTACAAAAGGAGAGAGCAAGAAATGAAGAGCCAATGGTTGATACATGGACGGAGATGAAAAAGATCATGAGGAAGCGGTATGTGTCGGCTAGTTACTCAAGGGAATTGAAATTCAAGCTCCAAAAACTAACCCAAGGCAACAAGGGGGTTAAGAAGTATTTCAAGGAAATGGATGTGCTCATGATTCAAGCAAAGATTGAAGAAGATGATAAGGTAACTATGGCTCGATTTCTTAATGGTTTGACTAATGATATCCGTGATATTGTTGAGCTGCAGGAGTTTGTTGAAATGGATGATTTGTTTCACAAAGCAATCCAAGTAGAGCAACAATTAAAAAGGAAGGGAGTGGCTAAGAGGAGTTTTACCAACTTTGGTTCTTCTAGTTGGAAAGACAAAGGTAAGAAAGATGGGGCTGCTACTTCTAGTAGTTCCACACCTATCCCATCAAAAACTCGCTCAAAGTCCCAAGAGGAACCCTCTAAAAGGAGTAGAGATGTGAAGTGTTTCAAGTGCAAAGGCCTAGGACACTATGCTTATGAGTGCCCTAACAAAAGGTCCATGGTTCTTAGAGATGGAGAATATATAACCGAATCTGATATTGAAGAGGAAGAGGAGAGTGAGTACGTAGAGGAAGAGGAGACTCCGGAGGGAGATTTGTTGATGATTAGGCGGTTACTTGGTGGTCAATTGAAGCATGAGGAGGAGAGCCAAAGAGAAAACATCTTTCACACTAGATGTTTAATCAATGGCAAGGTGTGCATGGTGATCATTGATGGAGGTAGTTGCACCAATGTGGCTAGTGCTAGATTAGTGTCAAAGCTAAATTTAGCTACTAAACCACATCCTAGGCCATACAAACTTCAATGGCTTAGTAAGGATGGGGAGGTGCAAGTGAGGCAGCAAGTGGAAGTGGACGTTTCCATTGGGAAATACAATGATAAGGTACTTTGTGATGTTGTTCCTATGGAGGCCAGTCACTTACTTTTGGGGAGACCATGGCAATTTGATAAAAGAGCCAATCATGACGGTTACACCAACAAGATCTCTTTCATGCACCAAGACAAAAATATTGTGCTCAAGCCATTGAGTCCACAAGAAGTGTGTGAGGATCAAAAGAAAATGAGAGAAAAACTTCTTCAAGAGAAAAGAGAAAAAGAAAAAGTGAGCAAAACACTTGAGAGTGAGAAAAAGAGGGAAACACTTGAGAGGAAAAAGAGTGAACAAAAGAAGAGTGAAACACTTGAAGTGAGGGAGAGCTATTTAGCCACAAAAAGTGAGGTCAAGAGGTTGTTTCGTGCTAAACAGTCACTATATATCTTGTTTTGCAAAAATCAGATTTTGACCACTAACACTTTTGATGATTTTGAAGTGCCTTCTAGTGTTAAAACTCTTTTGCAGGATTTTCAAGACATGTTTCCACCAAATGTGCCAAGTGGACTACCACCTTTGAGGGGAATTGAGCATCAAATTGATCTCATTTCAGGAGCTTCTTTGCCCAATAGGCCAGCCTATAGAAGTAATCCACAAGAAACCAAAGAGATTCAAAGACAAGTGGATGAACTCATTAGCAAAGGTTGGGTAAGAGATAGTTGAGTCCTTGTGCTGTCCCAGTGATTTTGGTCCCTAAAAAGGATGGGACATGGCGCATGTGTTCCGATTGTAGAGCCCTTAATAACATCACCATTAAATATAGGCATCCTATACCTAGGCTTGATGATTTGCTTGATGAATTGCATGGTGCATGTTACTTCTCTAAAATCGATTTAAAAAGTGGATACAATCAAATTAGGATTAGAGAAGGGGATGAATGGAAAACTGCTTTTAAAACAAAATATGGTTTGCATGAATGGTTGGTTATGCCTTTTGGCCTAACTAACGCTCCTAGCACTTTCATGAGACTAATGAACCATATCTTGAGAGAGTTCATAGGAAAGTTCGTTGTGGTGTACTTTGATGATATTCTTATCTATAGCACTTCACTTGATTTGCATATTGATCATTTAAAATTTGTCTTGACTGTGCTTAGAGAAGAACAATTGTATGTCAATCTTGAAAAATGCATCTTTTGTACTAACCATGTTGTGCTTCTTGGTTTTGTTATGAGTTCAAAAGGAGTGCAAGTTGATGAGGAGAAGGTTAGGGCTATTCAAGAATGGCCTACACCTAAGTCCGTGACCGAGGTGAGGAGTTTTCATGGCTTAGCAAGTTTTTATAGACGATTTGTGAAGGATTTTAGCACATTGGCAGCACCTCTCAATGAAGTGCTCAAGAAAAATGTTGGTTTCAAATGGGGAGAGAAACAAGAAGAAGCTTTCAATGTTCTTAAGCAAAAGCTAACTAATGCCCCCATACTTGCGTTGCCAAACTTTCAAAAATCTTTTGAAATTGAGTGTGATGCTTCAAATGTTGGGATTGGGGCTGTGTTGATGCAAGAAGGCCATCCAATTGCTTATTTTAGTGAAAAGTTAAGTGGTCCTACCCTTAACTATTCAACTTATGATAAGGAGTTGTATGCCTTAGTACGAGCTTTGAAAACATGGCAACACTATCTTTATCCCAAGGAATTTGTCATTCATAGTGACCATGAGTCCTTCAAATATATCAAGGGGCAAGGCAAGCTTAACAAAAGGCATGCGAAGTGGGTGGAATTCCTAGAGCAATTCCCTTATGTTATCAAACATAAAAAGGGAAAAGGTAATATTGTAGCCGATGCTCTTTCTCGGCGTCATGCATTACTTTCTATGCTTGAAACAAAATTGATTGGTCTTGAATGTTTGAAAAGCATGTATGAAAATGATGAAACTTTTGGAGAAATTTTTAAAAGTTGTGAAAAATTTTCAGAAAATGGTTTCTTTAGACAAGAAGGCTTTCTTTTCAAAGAAAACAAATTGTGTGTGCCTAAATGTTCTACTAGAAATTTGCTTGTTTGTGAAGCACATGAAGGAGGTTTAATGGGGCATTTTGGGGTCCAAAAGACTCTAGAAACATTACAAGAACATTTTTATTGGCCTCATATGAAAAAGGATGTGCAGAAATTTTGTGAACATTGCATTGTATGTAAAAAGGCAAAGTCTAAGGTAAAACCTCATGGATTGTATACTCCATTGCCAATTCCGGAGTATCCTTGGATTGATTTATCCATGGATTTTGTTTTGGGGCTGCCAAAAACAAGCAATGGTAGAGATTCCATTTTTGTGGTTGTTGATAGGTTTTCTAAAATGGCTCATTTTATTCCATGTAAAAAAGTTGATAATGCTTCCCATGTAGCTAATTTGTTTTTCAAGGAGATTGTGAGACTCCATGGTTTGCCAAGGAGCATTATTAGTGATAGGGACTCTAAGTTCCTAAGTCATTTTTGGAGGACTTTGTGGAGCAAGTTGGGCACTAAATTGTTATTTTCAACCACTTGTCACCCACAAACCGATGGGCAAACGGAAGTTGTTAATAGGACTTTGGGAACTTTGCTTAGGACAGTTTTGAGGAAGAACTTAAAAACTTGGGAAGCTTGTTTTCCCCATGTTGAATTTGCTTACAATAGAGCTGTTCATAGCACCACTAATTGTTCTCCTTTTGAAGTTGTTTATGGTTTTAACCCACTAACTCATCTTGATCTTTTGCCTATGCCTAATGTTTCTGTTTTTAAGCATAAAGAAGGTCAAGCAAAGGCAGACTATGTGAAGAAGCTTCATGAGAGAGTCAAAGATCAAATTGAGAGGAAAAATAAAAGCTATGCTAAACAAGCGAACAAAGGGAGAAAGAAGGTTGTCTTCGAACCCGGAGATTGGGTTTGGGTGCACATGAGAAAAGAAAGGTTTCCAGAACAAAGGAAATCAAAGCTTCAACCAAGGGGAGATGGACCATTTCAAGTGCTTGAAAGAATCAATGACAATGCTTACAAAGTTGAGCTGCCCAGTGAATATAATGTTAGTTCCACCTTCAATGTCTCTGATTTATCTCTTTTTGATGCAGATGGAGAATCCGATTTGAGGACAAATCCTTCTCAAGAGGAAGAGAATGATGAGGACATGACCAAGAGCAAGGGCAAGGATCCACTTGAAGGACTTGGAGGGCCTATGACAAGGGCTAGAGCAAGGAAAGTCAAGGAAGCTCTTCAACAAGTGTTGTCCATACTATTTGAATAAAAGCCCAAGTTTCAAGGAGAAAAGTCCAAGGTTGTGACTTGTATCATGGCCCAAATGGAGGAGGACTAAATGGCACCACTTTGTCTCAATTTTAGAGTGTTTAGTTTGTCTAAATAATGGCTCAATCCTTGTATAGTTGGTTGACCAAAAATATGTTTTGGGTTAATCAACTAAAAGGGCTTTAGTAGGTTTAGTTCAAGTTGTAATAAGGGCCCAATTGGCAACCTAGGCATCAGCCTTTTGGGAGACCAAATGGTGGCTGACTTGTTGGCTGTTGGGGGTGACTTTTGGTTGCCACAATTTCAGTTACACTCAGCCATTAAGTTTTTTTTAATTCCCTAGGTTAATGGCATTAAGTTATTTTAATTCTAGGTTAGTGGGTCATTACTAAAATCTGTTGTAAAGCTTCTATATAAGCTGAACCATTTTATCAATAAAGACAAGTTGAGTTTTATTCAGAAAATTAGAGTTTATCTCTTTTATCTTAGTGAGAGTGATTCTCCTAAATTCTTGAGTGATTCAAGAACACCCTGACTGTATCAAAGGACTTTCACAACCTTTGTGTGTTGCCCTCGCCGGAAAGAGTGATTTTTTCCTTCCTTTCATCTTCAACCTTGTTCTTTCAAACCACAATTCCAGAAAATCCACTTCTACCCAAAATTATCTCGTGGCCATAACTCCCGTTTTACGCACTCAAATTAAGAGATTCTTGAGCCTAAATTGAATTTCAAGACGAGACCTTTCACCTCGTTTTGGAATCACCTCATTTGGAGCCCTGTAGCTTGAGTTTTTGCCATTTCTATATTTCTGTCCAGCCACCACTTAACCTACTTTTTCTCATCTCATTATTCCATTTTATGCCAAGAACCACCTTATTAAGACCCACGAAATTAACCACCTTATTCGTCATCCTTTCCTTAATCAATTTCCACATTTTCCATCAAGGCTTAATCCTAGACGATCCTAAGTCAGCCCTTGTGCCATGAGGGTTCATATCAAGTAGGGTGAGTTCGGTCTTTGCACCTCGTGGTGTCTGTCTTGATTTGGTGAGGATTCATCAAGAATTGGTGCTTGGAATTCAATCAAGGAATTCAACCTAGGACTATGTTGCAATTCCTATTGGTGCTCTGTCCAACCATACGTGGGTAATGGTAATGGTAATGGGTAAGACAGACACAAACCCATTAATCATGTTGCATGAGGAAATTTTAATGCTTACATGTAGCCACGTGACTACTGTAATGCTTACAATTGATTAGTTTGAATTAGGTCCAAAGATAACCCTACACATACTCATATAAGCTTGAATTAGTTTGAATTAGGAAATTTTAATGCTTACATGCATTACACATTCCAATTACAAATTAGGGATAAACTCAATCCTAGGCAAAATAAGCAATATTAGCAAAATCCCAATACCAATACCAATATAAACAAAATATCAATACCAATACCAATATAAGCAACAAAATACCACTACCGTGTATAAGCAAAGTACCAATACCAATATAACCAAAATACAGGAACAATCTAAGCAATATAAACAACATACCAATACCAATATACACAACAAAGCAATACAAGTAAAATTATCTTTTCAAAAGTAACAAAATACCAGTACCGTGAAGCATTTCCAAACAATATAAGCAATATAAATTTAGATATAATCATGTACAAGTCTAATAACAACATATAAGCAATATAAATTAAAAAACAAACAAAAAAATTCAAAAATCAAATTGCAGAAAAGGAAATCCTTCATACGAAAGAAGGTTCTTCCGTAAGAAGGAAATCTTTCACACGGAAGAAGGTTCTTCCGTAAGAAGGAAAACTTTCTTACGGAAGAAGGTTCTTCCGTATGTTCTTACGAAAGAACGTTCTTCCGTATGAACTCACGGAAGAATCTTCTTCCATATGAGTAAGCAGTTTAAGAATATTTCGTACAAAAGAAGGTTCTTCCATGAATTCATACGGAAGCACGTTCTTCCATATGAACGATTTTCACACAAAAACACCTCCAGAAGAATATTCTTCCATGGCCCAAAAACTCTTCGTCTCCTACCTCTCTCTCCCATGGTTTCTCAGACCCAAAAGCGAGAAGTCTCCTACCCTAAAATCACCCTAAACTACATTATACTACAGATAAAAGGGGAGGGGAGATAGAAATTACTAACCTCGACGGCAGACACATCAAACACACCAAAAAACTTGAGCAACGAGCGACAATGGTGGAACTAGTTGGAAGGCTAGGTGCACGGAAGAAGAAAGGATGTGCGGAAGAGAGGAAAAAAAAAATTTGAAATGCTGGGTGGGCACAGGCTGAGGCTTTTTTTAAATATTTTATTATAAGGACAATATGACCCATTCATATAATTGTTGGGTGCACCTAACAACACCCTTATTCATATGTTCTTTAAAAATAAGCTCCTTTAAATTTTAAGAGCTTTCACGAATGTGTTTGACCTGGCTTCTCCTTAGGAGAAAAAAAAAAGCTCAATTAGGCTGGGACGAAATATTATGTAAAACTAAAAAGGGTGGGACGCTTATATGAACTCGTATTTTTCGTGCCTGTTTCACAATGACATTTGTGCTATGTGCTCACTACTCAACTGTCATAAAAATAAGGGGACTTCAAAATTAAATTAATCCACATCAATAGTTAAAATCTAATCATCAAAATTGACTCCCCTCACTCGTTTACATAAACAAAACTCGCTTATAATACATCCAGCATCAAGTTACAAAATTAACAATATTGATTTTTGTTGTAATCTTTAATTGCGTCATTATATTAATACATTAACAAGTTTAATAATTTTATAATATTTAAAAATTAATCTTGTGAATCTATCATTATATTACATTATATAACTTTCATTTTTAATATCAACAAATGTGTAGAAAGTATAACAAGATTTACTTAAATACCTTGTTTGAAATCAAGACACTAAATATCAATTTAACTCAACAAACCACGATGGATACAATTAATTCTCTCTTCTATTTCTATCCCCACCAAAATCGTTGAACCATCCACCATATGATAACAAGCATAGCCTCATCGTTTATATACACTCATCTCTGTACACACTTGTAACGCCAAACGGGCTTTAAAAATGTAAATCTATTACACCTATTGTAATAAACAGATGTGTTGAGATATTCTAGCTATGCTTCTAGCGGACTGTACACCCACCATTCATCCCTTTACCCCCAAAAATAAAAAATTCAAAAATTTTACACCTAATCTACATGCAATTAACCATTAATCTTCAGGGCGTTGAATCTCACCCATCATGATCCGGTTACTGGAGACCTTGAAACCCAGAAGAGAAGGATCTATCTGTTTTCCTTTCTTACCTTTCTTTTTCCCGCTTCGCCCTGCTTGTGCTGCATCCAATGACTCGGTCCCGATTCCACTGGCAGCATGAGAGTCTGCCACCACTTCAGGAAGAACAGGCTTTTTAAGCATGTCTATAAATGATGTCTCAGACACAGCACCTTCACTGAAGGAAGAAGATCTAAACCGAACCTCTTTTTTCCCAGAAGTCTGAGCATCTGTGATGCTACTGATTGACGAATTTCCAGTCATTTCTCGTCTCCCTACCATAGAACCTAATATTTCAGAGACCGTTGAAATGTTAAAAAGAAAAAGGTAAAGAGGGCTGTTAAAAATTCACAAACCTTCACTAGAAGCGAGATTTATTAGATTATTTTGATTGACATGGGGTATGGATGGCTGGTCCGACTGGACATCAGGTGAGGATAAAACCCGAGATACATGGGGGCGCTTATGGAAAGCATTATCAAACCCTTTTGTAGAAGAAGGTATCCTGTCAATAGAAGTCAATCAAACCTCGAGTTTAATAATCATTTTTCCAATAATATGAATTCGTATGTATAGACAATAACAAGATCAAATGCTTTAAATGGCCATCTTTCCTGGAAGTAATTTTTCTGCTACTATCTATACAAAAATGTAGCCAGCCCATTTTCGCCATTTCGGAAGATTAATTACTTACATCAAGTTTAGATAAATTTAGTCAAATGAAATTCTTCACAGTTGCAGTCAAGAAAGTGTATAATGATTATTTGCAAACTGCATCAAGTAGGGGGCAAATTTTGTAGGTAGTGCAAAGGATTCACAAAAAATTATGGGCTATCCAGACTACAGCCTTATGCAAAGCCTATTGCTAAATGAGAAACAGGAATAGATAAAGCACCATATATAACTTTGAACTCAGCAAACATGTAATGCAAACCTTAATCATTAGCCAGCAGAGATCAAAAGATTCAAAGAAATTTCTAGAACCCAAATAACCAAATTAATTTAGACCTAAAGGAAAAGTATGCAACAAGATATTACCTGTCACCAGAAACCTCATCTCCACGTGGATTATTCAAACCCATCTCACGACCAAATGAACCACCATCACCACCTGAAGAATCTCATTTATTATTTTCAACCATCATATACAAGCTCAACTTCAATGAAGGATAACAGTTGTTTGGTATATTACCTGCACTGCTCAGTGAGCTATGTCTACTATGGGCAATTGCGGGCAGTTCCATGGAATTTGTTATGCTTTCCACTTGCTCTGACATGTCTGACATCCCAGGAACCAAATTGTTCATCGTGCCCATATAGTCATGTCTCTGATTTGCTTCTAACTCAAGTAAGTCTTTTTCCATAGATGATTTACCAATCTGAAAAGGAATTCTGTAATTGGGATGTAAAGTATCCTTATTAGCAGATAACAGTGATTGTTCTTCAAGTAATGAACCAGATCTAGACCGAAGAGGCATTCTTTCAGTATTTCCTAGATTGTTGTATTGGTCAGTGATATGCATGCTGTTTAAATGATCATGGATTAAGGCATTGGAATTAGCACTTTGAGTCCTTTCTAAAAAAGGGTCATTCAGATGGACTTGCTGATCTGATGGATGCTCAAAAGAATGCATCATTGAAGTTGCCTCAGGAACATGCCAAGATTTGTCACTTCTTGATGAAAGCGGATGCCATTTATCAACAGTTGATGGTTGTGTGGATTGAACACCCAGTTTTTGATGAAGTAGGTCCATAAAACCTCGTGCTGAACTCTCTTCGTGAGCACCAGCAGATGCAGACAAGTTTAGATCTGCTGATGTAACAGTATCTCCTAACTCTCTTCTCTGCCTCACAGCTTCAAGGTGTTGCTGTATTTGCACCCGGGGATCAATCCAGCTATTTTCCACATGTCCATTGTTGCCATGGAGTGAACTCTTGAAAGCATCAGGATGATGACCAAAAAGATCATCAGATGATCGTAGATGATGAGAGGATAAAGAACTCATTTGATCACCTGGATGTAAATAGCGATGGCGGTCATGTAATTCCCTTCCTTGGGAAATAGGTGCAGACCTCTCAAACATCATAGGATTATCATAGAACCCTCTCTGGTTCTGCTCTGGAAGATTCCTCCCCAAATAATTTAATTGCTCCTCTTGAGTCCCAAGCCTCTGCTGCTGTTTATGGATATCTGAAACATTAAATCCAGCTGAATGACCCAGTGGGTGGGTTGCTGGATTTCTAACCAACTGTCCAGTTTCATTCATGGGCCATGACCTACCAAAATGCCTTTCTCCATCCAACCCTAACTGCTGTCTAAGAGCCAAAGATAATTGCTGTGCCTGCAGCTGATCTTGCTGAAAATGAAGCTGTTGTTCAGAAGGCAATACATTTCCATGCCTTGCTTGCAACAAGAGGTCTGACAAATCAGCTTGCCTTCCTTGGGCAGCATTGAGGCCCATATTTGCTTGGATAATCTGTTCCACTGATGGATCAAGGTGCCTTGAAGAATGTGGATTCTGCTGCAAGTCATGCACATATCTCCTCATTTGAACCTGATCTAACAGGTTATCCCTAGAAATATCATGTTTTGACTGCCCAAAATTGGGATCAGGGATCTGCTGATGCATAAACTGTTCAAGAAGCAACTGCTGAACTTGAGACTGTTGCTGGGGCTGAAGTTTCATTTGTTGGTGAAGTAGTTGTTGATGATGCATATCTTGCTGTTGTTGAAGCTCAAGCTGGCGTTGTTGAATCTGAAGTTCCAGAATACGTTCAAAATCTGATCCAGGATTCTGCATCATCTGCTGAATGTTGGAGCTCTTGTTCTGAGCAAGAGCAAAACCAGGAAATCGCTCTAAATCTGACCCACCAAGATGAGCAGGGAAATGATTGGATATATTACTCTGCTGCTGAAGCCTTTCTTTCTGAAGCTTCTGCAACATGAGTTGCTCTGCCACATCAAAATTATTAAATTTTGGTCCCATATGGGACAAGAACTGATCTTCTAAGGAGCCTACATGTGGATTACCATTAAAATGCCTATTTAACCCATATTCATCAGCCCATGTCTCCCTGAAAGGAGGCTGATTAACCATGCCACCAATAGAGCTTTGATCAGCAAAAGCAGCATCTCTATCAATTAATGGATCTAGAAAATGACTCTGGTCACCCAATCTCATAGAACTATTAGAAGATTGTGCACGCCTTAAATGAGAACCATCTCTGAGTTCAGACATCAATAACCCAAAGGGGTGCAACTTATCGGCCTCATTATTATGAGTATCATTCACTGCAACTTCATTTGCAACAGGTTTTCCAGTAGAATGGGGATACGAAGCGCTGACATCCATGGGCCTCATCATAGGTTTTTCATTTATGCTTCCAGCCAATTTTGACAAAGTGACATCTACATAAACAAATATATAAATAAAAGTAGAAATAGATTCATAAATTATCAAACAAGGACATACAAATTGATAAGCAAAATAATTATCGATGGACATGAGAATGGCAGAACAAGAAAGCAAATAACTTACCCTCATCATGTGCAACAATATTACTGAAGCACTGATCGTCAGAGAACTTGACCTCAGAGTGATAACTTTGATTGGGTAATTGGGAAGTAATGCCAACACTTGAGGAAGTATCAGGTCGGGAAGAAGACCAAGGTTGATCATCGCTAACAGAAGATCCATCATAGTCAAAATTATGTACATCTACTTTTAGGTTCCTTCCAATGGCATCAGACGGTTCTGATTGAATAACCCTGTTACTACCTGAACCTAGTCCTGACTTGACTTTCAAATGAGGCATAATGTCACCAAGTTCATGAAATGGTGATCCTTCGGGAGCATCTGACAAGCGAACTGGTAAGTCCATCCCAAAAAATCCTTGTTCAAACCACAAAATGATGTCAATCCCAAGAAAGGGTCCTTGAATTTCCCCTTGAGGGTCCAGATAGCACAAACTCAACTCCTCAAGAGCAATAACACTTTCAGATGGATACGACTTCTCATTAATTTTCAAGTCCTGTTGATTAATGCTTGAAGTTTGCTGCAGAGATGAAAAATCAAAGAGAGAGCGAGAATCATTAGGTAGATTACTACTGAGTTCAGAAGCAGCAATTGAGTCAACACCATTCCGGTTAGCATGATCCCGAAAGCCAGAAGTTTGTCCCTGATGGTAATCAAAATTTGCTGATTCAGCAACTTTGTTTCCAGGAATGCTTCCCTCCCCAATGCTGTTAACAGAACTCTCGGCTCTCCCATGCACACCAATAGTTTCCATATGTTGCTGCTTGCCTTCTTGAAAAGTTGCAACTTCTGAAAATGATGATAATTTTTATACAATCAATAAATGTAAAGAAATTGAAAAATCTTTACTTTCAACAGATTAGCACAATAGAATAAAAAATAATATTGATTTCTCACCCTCAACTATATTTCTCAATAAACCACCAGCAATTGATGCTGAACCAATTAGAATTTGATCAGAATCATCTGAGACATCACTTCCTGATATAACCTTTGCACCACTGCCAATGGAAGGTTGTTTTCCCTCACTTATAATACCAGGACCTGAAATAAGCCAAGGAAGAAAAAGATAAGAGAAAAAGGAAGTCGATTATTTTACAGAAACTAAAAAATCCATGCATATATGTCACCTGAAATATCATCATTTGACCCTCCATCCTTTCCTCTAAAGGAGTAGCCTGAGACTTCACTGCTAGTAATTTTTCCTTTCCATATTTCTTTAAGGACAGCCTGAAAGAAAGATACAAAATAGAATCAATATCAATGCTGCAAAGCAAATGACCCTTCAAGAATAAAAAAGATTGAAACATCAAATCAATAAGGCATAATAGAAGTGTTTCTTCATCTTTTATATTCTGCATACCTCCTCCTCAGCAGCTGGAGCAACAAATGCTAATGGTTCAACAGAACCCTGTTGAGTTATAGGTGATGTATGCTCCATCTCAGAAGGCAAGCTATCAAAACTTGGATCAACCTTTCGCTTGCGATATAAGTCAAGGAGCTTGCCCCTTGGGTAGTAATATGAATCAGCACCAAGACTAGACTTCCCCAATATGGTTTTATTCCTATCCACAAGTGCAGATCCAGAACCAGAACCAATAGGAGGCCTTACAATTTGTAGGTTTCCGTTAATATTTGCCCTTCCTCTTCCTGGTGAAAATCGCACATTGGAGCCTTCGGTACGTCCTTTCTCCAGCCCAAATCCAGGTGCAGCACGGTATGTGGCCACACCAGCAGCTTGAGCTTCCAATCGATGTCGCGGCCTCCATTTATCACGAGAATCAGTGTCACGATCAGGCCCCATGCGATTCCCAACTCCAGGAGAAGGTTTTTCAGTGTGACCATCTTCCTTCTCAACATCATGTCTTTTCTCACTACGAGAATCCTTCTCTTTATCTTCAGGACCCCATCTTGATGACCACTTATTCTCCCTTCTAGAGTCATGGCCAGAACCACGGCTCTCATGCCAGCGATCAGAGGGCAAGGATCTATTCTCCGAGGTTGAAGTATTCTGACGATCTTCTTTTCTGCGATCCCTTCTCCCAAGCAAGCTTGTTTCTCTCTCCTCTTCACGCCAGCGGCGACTGATGTCAACATCAGGAGCTGTCCTCCTCCAGTCTTTCTTGTCCTGAGACCCCTCCAAACGCCAACTGTCTTTCAGTATGGGATCAGTTGAGTTGACCTGAGTAAAAAGCCAAGTAGATGGATAATATCCAATCATTTTCCTACGATCAGGCATCTATGGATGTTAAAGAGAGAAAAAGATTAACATTATCAAATCTACAGTTTGATTAACCACTCAAATTCAACCTTAAGAGAAAAAGATACAGATGCATAAGTATTCAACTTTCTCAAAGTAAACCCGATTAATCAACCAAACAGATGTGCATAGGTAAAAGAAACTACAGAACTCCCAGTTACATCATTGTATTAGAAAAATTTAATTCTTTACAAATATAAAATGCACAATAACTTCTATCATGTTAATTGGGCACCTAAATCAACATTAATGGTACCTGGCAAATTGCAAAAAAAAAAAAAACTGATTCTAAAATTACAAGAGTAAGTGATCAAAAGACTTCCCTCTCACTGTTTCCAACAAAAGCAGTGCCAACATTGTAAAATCAAATAAAACTGCATGCACAGTAGTGCCATTTTAAACTCTCCAGTTTCCAATATGATAAATTCTTGGCCACCAAAATGATAAAGAATAGCAATAGAACCCTATCACACCAATAGATTTCATGAAGGGGGGAGGGGCTCTGATAATGCAGGTAACAATCAAAACATCAAATATTACATACCCCCACTGGGTTGGCAGTTGTCTTTGCATCAACAGGTTTGGAATAAAGCCACTGTGGGGATAATGGTATGCTGTTGTCAGACAACAATTGATCTGAAAGTAAAACGAGTTCACAACCAATGGTTACCATTTACGCATTAATGAGAGAAACGACACTAAATTTTAACTAGTAAAAAGATAAACAAGATACCTTTCGAATCATCAAGTAGTGCCACAATCCCTTTCTCCCCGCCATGTCCTCCGGATGCTTCATCTAACACAAACCAAAATGCATATATTAGCAGAAATGCCATTCAAATCAGTTTATAGTTACAAAAAATGCCTAAAATACAGTAAGATAAAACAGTTCAGTTTTTCCAAGAAAAAACAAAAATGCAGAAAAAACAAAGGGCAGTTACATTGCTTCCTCATGAGCTACAATGACTAGCTTCTGAAAAATACATCATAAAATCCATATGGTAAAAGTGCTTAACTACGGGATCTGCAGTATCCACCACCACTTACAATTACATATCATAAAAGCCATTTTCGAAAAAAGTCAACAGGCAAATCAAATCACCCAGCCACACACGCAGAGGTAAACAACCCCACCAACAACACAATCAAATCAGCTTACTTATGCATTAAAAAAAAACATGATAATTCCAGATTCAGATTAACAACAACAGCAAACTGAACACCACCCAATCCATCCAAACACGGCCTTATAAAAGGCCACCTCTCAGCAAGCCACACTCATTAAATCAAAAGGGATGCTAACACAGATCAATCCCCAATCCAAAGTCAACTCAACCCAAAATTAAAAACAAAAAAAGCACTAACAAAAACATAGAGAAAATAAAAACAAAAGCAAAAACAAAAACAAACAAAAGAATCTAGAGCCACACAAGCATGAACAGGCTCCTCTGTCGGGCGCACAATTGACACGCTGAATGAATCGCGGATTGAGATTCGACGGATCCAGACAGGGAGATCGAGCAATGATTGCGAGAAAATGAAAACGTGCGTTTCGAGAGAGAGAGACTCGAAAAAAAAAAGCCCTAATCGAAATTGGAATGAATCAAATCAAATCAAATCACCTCTGAGGGAATCGGAGAGCTTGCCAGAGAAGAGATCGTCGGGGAGATTGACCTTGCCGTCGCCCATCGCCGTTGAGTTCGGAATTGTCGGAATTCGGGAAAACGGAGAGATCCGAAAACGGAACGGAACAGAAGAAGGAGAAAATGCGAAAAGGGGAACGGAATGCGAGAGCGAGAGCGAGAGAGATAGGGTTGAATGCTTAAGTGCGTGTCGAAGATTGAGAGAGAGAAAGAGAAGGTAGGGTTTGCGAATTGGAGGGTATAAGATAGATAGAGAGAAGGAGAGAGCAGTGAGTGAGAGAGAGAATGAATGGGGTAAGGGTTTGAGGGCTCAGGGAGTGTGGTAACATCAAGAGTAACCATGGTACTGTCATATATTATATTAATACGAGTGGAAACATAGGCGTTGTGCCAATATTTTCATATTTCTATTTATTGTAATGTATATAAATTAAAAAGAAAAAATAGATATTATTGTATATTTATTTTATTGTTGAAAAAATAATTCTTATATTTTTTTAAAAACAAAATGCATTCCAAGTTTTTTGGAATAAAAATAAAATTAGAAAAAGTAACGAAATAGTTTGGGATTTTAAAAATAAAATGAAATGATAATATTTAAGTAATACGGATATGTTTAACAAAAAGTTAAGAAAATAGTGAGATGTGAAATCTTAAATTTAAAAATATATTGTTCTTTTTAAATAACAATAGTTAATTTATGATGTTGATATTTAAAAGGATTAAAAAATCTACTTGATTAAATATAGTCATTAACAAATATAAATCATAACAGTTGTTTATAATAAAGAATGAATAAAAGATAAGTTTAAAGAGATATGAAAAGAAAATAAAAATAAATTTATAACTATCAAATTATACATATTAATTAGCAGTTAATACATACAAATCTAAGAATACGAAAATAAAGAAACAATATAAACAAAATTATATTTTAGAGAAAAAAAACTAATTTCAATTTTAGATATTATTTGTTAATACATATGTATAAATGGAAGAGTGGTTAGTGGATAGTTACAACATTAAGTGGTTCTAGTTTTAGTTGAGAGGGTAAAATAATAAAATATACATGTAAACCAAAATTTGTTCAAAATTTTGTATTCCTCATTTGTATATGGCTTATTTTATTTTGGTTTAATCATGGAAAGGTTGAGTGTGTTTTTTAAGGATAAAATGGTCTAAAAAAAGAGAGACAAAAAAACAATTACCAAAAGTGATATTCCCCTTCAAGAAAATTCAAGGAAGGATGGGATTTCATTCCATGTTGTCAGTGATAGCGAATTACAACAGCCATAAAAAAATAATTGGCTTGCTTAAATAAATTGGTTCAATAAGAACTTCTGTAAATTTTGGTTGGGTGATGTGCTTATGCATAGTGTTGATATGTTTGAAAATGTTGCTTTGCATATCATTTTTAGTAAGAGTTGTATACTATGAGTTTGGGGGGTGAAACCACAACCTAGAGTTAGCTATGACAATGAGATTCTTAAGTGGTAGGGCAAAAGGCCTTAATGACAATGTAGATGTCACTGAAGAACTCTAGTGACGACCACTCATAAAGAGTCCAACACTCAAGTTAGTAAGAGTGTGAGTGAAGTGGGAAAAAAATGAGATATCATACCCAATTGTTGAGTTTGACTTTAAATAGTCAATATGTGCTGGAAAAATTGTTACGCGATTAAAGATGCATGTGAATGACATGACAAAACATTAGGCTTACGCCAATTGTTTGCTATCTAAGTCGGTAATGCATGCTAGTGTCCTTTGTCATGTCAAGGTAATAATGACTTCTGAACTTAGTGTGAGAGAAGTCATTACAAGAGTTAGTGTTGATATGTCGAAAAGGCCAAGTCGAGATTTAGTCCTGAACTCTATTATAATTGGTAAAATTGCTCTTTCACTTGATAACTTTGTTTCGTGGTAATTGATAAATTACATATATAAAAAAAACATGAGTCATTTTTCTAAAATTATTTTAATTGCATATTTTCTAAAAATTATAATATTTTAATTATGGTCAAAAATATTATATATCAAACTTATTTAATCAATTATAAGCTTGTCTTGATGGTTGGAAAGGGAAATTTAAGGGTTGAATAGAAGAGGGGGAGGGGGAGAGGTTGTGCATTCGAATTATCCCACTAACATTCTAACAAAAACTAGCAACTAGCATTGGCTAATAAAAAAATTATTTAATTAGAAAAAATTACAAAAATTTGGTATTATATAACTTGATTATATATATGTAGGGGGAGGGGTTACTAACATAGATCCACTTCAAAATTAAAAGGTGTATGTTAACATTCAGCACCCTTTCATTTGGACAAAAAAACCCACTCTTACTCGATTTAGATGGGCATAAATAAAAGGACAATTATGTATTATTACTCTATTTTTTAAATAAAAAAATCAAAATCATTTTTCTCTTTCCTTCATGTTGTCTTCCTTCATGTGTTTCTAGATCCACCCTTTGCAGTCCTAGCTCATCTCGTACTTCTTCCACCCCTCCAAAAACATGAATCCATTTGTCAACAGCGGCAATAGGTCGAGAAAGGTGGTGAAGGCCAGGTCATCGTTGCTGCAAAGGAATGCGTGCTTCTACCACAAGTACTAGGAGGGTAAGGCAATGAGGAAATCGATGACGTAGCAAGTAAGGGTCTTCGTTGCAATAGTTGCCAAGGAAGATTATTGTTGCAATTTCAAATTCAAATTATTTGATGTTGCATTTGAGGTTTGTCACAAAGTTATAGACGTCACCTCCACAAATAGCTAACCTGGGTTTAGAGGGCCTGACATCAATGCATTTTTTGGGTTCAACTTGGTTTGAGTTTCAATTGTTTGCTTCAAGTTTAATAAAATTTAATTTGTGTATCTTGCACTAGAGAAAAATATTCATAAGCATTTTATTTCATTGTTGTTTATGCTTCTTATGGATGGATGGTGCATTGGTTGCAACATAACAAAAGAATGGCGATGCATGGAAAGAAAAAAAAAAGGAGATTGAGTTTTTTTAAAATGAAATGAAATTAAAATTACATAGTTGTCCTTTAATTTTTGTTGATTTAAGTGAAAGAAGAATTTTTTGTCCAAATGAAAGGGTACTAGTTGTTAACATACACCTAATTTTTAAGTGGGTCTATGTTAACAAATCCCTTTCATCTTGTAAGTATTTAATTTGTGTTTCAACATAATCAATTTATTCGATTATAACACAAGTCATTTTATTATATAGTTTTTGTGTCTTATATCATATAGATTACACTAACCCCCTTTAATCCTTGTAAAACATTACCTAGTGTTTCCCTTTGAAGGAGGTTGCTATAAATGTTAAAAAAGCAAGGGAATTTATGTTTCCTCCTAGACCCCTTTGTTGCTTCTTATATTTTTAGTTGTTTTAATTTTTTTTCTATATAATATCTAAAAAAGTGTTTAATTTTTATTTTTAAAACAATTTATAGTTTTAAAAAAATGGATACACATGTCACGTTGTTAGTGGAAATCAAGTAATGTTCATGATATGATAGTTTATGAAATGATGATATCACAATATATATATATATATATATATATATATATATATATATATATATATATATATATATATATATATATATGTTTGTGTGTGTGTGGTTACATGATGGGCATGTATGTCTCAAGCAAGTTATAAGATGATCTTCTATCTTGTAAAAACATATTTTCCTTGGCTAATAACAAATTAAAAGAGATAAGTGAGAAATTGATTTCAATTCATATTTGATATCACTAGATTAATTATTAACTTCCTTTTAAAATGATGTTGTCATAGACAGTTAGCTTTTTTTAAGGAGTGTATAAAATTTTTAAATTTTAATAGAAATTGAGTCGTGCGGTTCAATTATTGACCCATCATTTTGATCATTGACGTAGTGACTAAGTGCTTTATAACGTCCTTGATTTTCTATTAAGGATTTACTTGATTAAATTAATATTTAACTATTAAAAACAACCTTTTAATATGGGTAATTTTTTATTCTTTATTTAAATACATTAAAACACCAAAAGTTGATTTCCTTTCTCGTTAGAATTCATTTAGAATGTTCATAATTTAAATCCTATTTGTCCTATAAATAGTATGTTTCATTTACACATGAACAAATTCGTTAATAATACATCCTTATACAATCAATCAACAAAATATACACTTACACCATCTCCCATAAATACATATTATGTTTGAGCCACTAATAAAGATTGATACATGATATTGATAGTTCCTAGTCTACACATATTTATAAGAAGAATAGAACTTAGAGGAGTGACTCAATTAAGACTATGAACTCTTAAAACCCAAGTAAGATTCTTAGGTTCCTTAGATGGGATTTTTCTCCTCTTTGTTTCACTTCTTAGCATCAACATATTTTATCGGCATCACCGCTCCATCTTTGTCACTCTTACATAGTTCTCTATCACTTTCTGAAAACAAGGTTGTATGGGTGAGTCCTCCACCCTTGAACATGCTTCAATAAAGGGACTAATGTCCACAATCACAAATTAATTACACAATTCACATATCCATTCCTAATGTTCGACTACGCGCATTCACTCTCGTAGTCCTAATCTTTGACTACACATTTTGTTCCACTACTCGGGCAAAAACCGCCTCATTAACATGCTGTCATAAAACTCTTACATCTTTCATTTATTTTTTGAGTTAGTCATAGGAGTACATATCTTGCTTATGTTCTCGGTTATTGTTGGGATTTCCAAGTCGGCTATGTGAGTCCCCTAGCCTTGTTGAGATTTGTGACATCCTTTATCCCACACATATATATACAAATAATAAAAGGAATATAAATGTGGAATTAATTAAAAGTTTTAAAACACATTTAAATAAAAACATTTCAAAAAAGTTAAAAGGTTCACATTCGTTTCTCGGACATCATAATAGAACTTGTACAAATAAATAATAAAATCATCTTGACTCAACCAGGTCGTCCAAATGAATGAAAAAAAGTCAAACTAATAGCGGAAAACATAAAGCAACTATATTGTTCATGGAAATATAACATATGAAATAAAATCACATGTCCCGATGTCACATTTATCAGAGCATTTCCCTAAGAAAGGCTAAGTCTCTCCATCTCCAGCATGAAACTCATCATATGTTGGCTCACCTGAAACAAAATGGTATTCAACCTAAACCCAAACACACACCGAAAATGAGTTATCACATTCGTATATATTAAAACACTAGAGCATGTGAAACATATAAATATATAGAGCTGAATTTACATAAACATCATCACTTCCCAAATCACACACAAGTATTCACACTCATTCAAGTTCACACACTCCAGAAAATAACATCAAAAATTCAATCATTAACTCAATGAAAGTCAAACATAAGCGTTATGCAACATATATACTAGACTTAAGCCTACATGCAATGTGGTACCATTTTCAGTGAAAATCTCGTCGGGTGCCTAGGAGTACATGGCAAGATAGGACTCACAATGGGTAAGTTAGGTCACTCTTACTAAGTGAAATCATAGGAAGACCAGTTAGGGTCACTTTATTTTGTAAGAATGCTCCAACCATGTGGGATCAACACAGGCTTAAAAGAACACTCAAACCAAATGTATTTACCCCTAAGATCTACACTCTGAGGAGTCTGTCATGGTCTCTCCCTCCTAATTCAAGTCCAACTGTTAACTCGTTGGCAAGTGTACCAAATTTGTCACAAGTAATAAAGTACTCGGAAGTCTGAGTGTCGAATCCACAGGAACTTTGTTTATACTTAGATTAATCCAAACCCAATTTAAAAGCAATAGATAAAGAACTTAAAATAAAGATAAGAAAATATAGTAGATAAGATAAAGATTTAAATATGAAAATAAAATATTTAAATTAAAAGATGATAAAGATAGAAGATAAAGATAAAAGAAAATAAAAGTAAAAGATAAGAAAAACAAAATATTAAGATAAAGATAAGAAAAGATAAGATAAGAAAAAATAAAAGATAAAAATAGAAGATAAAAGAAATAAAATCAGAATTTGATAAGGTTGGGACTTGACCTGCCTGGTTTGCTTATGATGTATGAGTTTATGATTTTTCTTTATCAATTTAGGTGATTCTGTTCTACCCACATCTATTCAATTACTTGTCTCTGATTCCTCACGATGACAAGCCTATTTTATTTAACTATCTTCCAAATTCCTTTGCAAAGACTCAACAAATAAAATGCATGAAGTATGAATGAATTCTAGATGTTTGCAAGAATGCATGGACATAAAATAATCATTCTATTCCTAGCAATGACTTTTTTATGAAATCCTTTCTTTTTGTTCTATTAGAAGCTACCCTCTTCCGAGCGTCTAACCCCTAAAACCAATGCATGCATACCTTCTTTAAATCTTTTTTAGAAGTTACCCTCTCCCGAGCGTCTAACCCCCTAACAGAATATAAAGATGAATAATGCAAGATAAAAGCAGAAAATATAATAGAATAGAAAACACCTTTGCATTGATAAATAGTGAGTACATCATACATCGCTTGACTTTTGGGTCTGTCAGGCCCTAACTAGGGGTTTAGCCACTCATGACCATTGAGGGCTTTACAATGGATGGGGTATAAGGACTGATGAGATAAGAAGGGTGAAAGAAAGGGAGTAAATGAAACCCCTAGGAGAGGGGGTTCTATGGTGTTCTTTATTCTGCTTCGCTTGACTCCCTTTTTATAGTTGTTGTAGTGAACTTGGGTCTCATGCTAAAAATCGTCCTTTTTGATATTTTTGATATCTTTTGGATTTGTTCTGCTTGTAATCATATCTTCTTGACACTTTCTGATATTTTGGATATTTTATTGATCTTTTTCTCTTTTAATCTCTCATTTTCATATCTGCAAGCCATAAATAAGAAAAATATCAAATCTTAATATTTAAGCCAAAGATAACTCATAAATAAATATTTTTAAAGATATTTTCAATATATTTTTATTATCAAAATAACTCATATTTAGCAGTTATCAAAATCCCCCAAATTAAAATTTTGCTTGTCCTCAAGCAAAAACAAAAATGAGAGCAGGCTCCGAATGCTCCAACACTTTCAATAGCTACAATTTTTTCAAATTCTTTAAACTGGTCCTTTCTGTATTTGCCATAATCTCACAATGGAAGCACAAACAACATCGAGATGAAAATAGTTAGTATCGGAAATTAATCAAGTTGGCTTGCCTCACTTTCCTCACAAAGTTAGTGTTTCTCTCTGCGCACAAGTGTCTGGGGTGAGTGTTTGAAATTCTACGACCTGCAATTTAGATTCCCAAATTTTTGCACTTCTTCTCAGTTAAAGTTATTCTTACTTACACTTGGTGGATCACTAAGGACTTTTATTGGCTTGTAACGGGGCTTGGTTAAACAAGAAATCATGGTTTTTCTGGGATTTCAAAAACTTAGGATTATAAGAGAGCATGCATCCTTTGAAAAACTTTCACTTATTTCCTGCCTAGGCTTATTTATTTTTTCAGCCTTTATTCCTCTAACAACACTTTTCTTCTTGACACTTATGACACCTCTCTTTTTCTACCCTTATTTCAAAAAGTACTTTTTTTTTTACCTTAGCACTTATGGCACCTCTTTTTTTTTTCTACCCTTATTTGCAATCTTTTTTTGTTCTCTTCTTTTTCTTTTTTTTTTATAAGAATACTTTGGTGCCTTATTGTGTGCTGCTTTTTTTTTTTGGTAAGAATACTTTGGGCTTACAAGCTTCTGAGGGTGCCCTAGTGTGTGCTGCTTTTTTTTAAGGCAAATTCCCTTAGCAATCCCCCAAATTAAGGACTTATCATAACTTGAAACCCTTATGCTCTCTTAGAACCCTAAAACAAGGTCAAGGATATCAAAACTAGGCTCAGGGGTTTATTCAAACAAATCATTATTACTTTTGGCTCAACAGGGGTGCAAGGGATAAATTCATCATAGGTTGGCTTTGATGTGAATCTTACGGGGCGGATCGTTTAATACAGGTTACAGAGTTTGGATGACGCTACTTCTGGTGAAGGAAGATAAGTCAGGGTAGACGCCACTTCCGGTGAAGGAAGATAAATCCGGGTAGACGCCACTTCCAGTGAAGGAAGATAAGTCCGGGTAGACACCACTTCCAGTGAAGGAAGATAAGTCTGGGTAGACGCCACTTCCAGTGAAGAAAGATAAGTCAGGGTAGACGCCACAAGGATTACCTTGATAAGTCTGATATTGGTTCAACAAGGAACCCAGAGAGAAACTCTCATCAAATTTTATCAAATGCCAAAAGTTTTTTTTTATTCAAAACAAAAACCAATACTTATAGTGTATTTGAACAAAAAGATAAAAATAGACATGGGCCTTCTAAACAGGTCGGGCCAAAATTACAATAAATAAAAATTATAACTAAAAACATATTTATTTTGGGCCTTCAAATTAGTTTGGGCCTTCAGCAACAATTAATTGTCTTGATAGTGTCTCTGACTCTGGGCCTTCATCCTTCTCCACTTAGGTCTTCATCCTTCTCCACTTGGGCCTTCATCCTTCTCCACTCAGGGGCTTTGTCCTTCTCCACTTAGGCCTTCGTCCTTCTCCACTTGGGCCTTTAGCCTGTATTTGGCCAGTTTCATGATTCTCATCATTCCCTCCTTCTTGGAAAACATTTGTCCTCAAATGTCCAAGATCATCATCGGGTTCAAGTACCACTTCTTTCCTTTTCTTGTAGGCTTGCTTGCCATAGCTTTCATTCTTCTTTGCAACTTGCACCTTCACTTGGTCATACAATTTTTTTACATACTCAACTTTGGTCTGTGCATCCTTATGTTGAGTCTCTTGGGGCTTGGTGTTGTAAGTTGGCCTGTTAGGCAATGAAGCTTTTGGAAGGAGATCAACTTGATGTTTTATGCCTCTTGAAGGTGGCATTCCATGAGGAATCTCCTTAGGAAAGACATTTTTAAATTCCTGCAATAAGGGTTGAACACTAGGAGAAATAGAAATAGTAAACTCATTAGAATTATCAGTAGAAATTTTACTGTCTTTGCAATACTGTAGATTAAGTGGTTCATGAGCAGGTAACACTTTCCTCACTTCACTCGCCTCTGCAAAATAATTAAATTTTCTCTCATGTGTATCACTCTCTCTCTTATGTGTATCACTCTTTTCCTCGGGTGTATCACTCTTCTTTTTCATATTCCTTTGTGGTGCCTCACTATTTTCTTTCTCTTGTTCTCTCTTTTCTCTCATTCTGATTTGGTCATCATACACTTCTCTAGGGGATAGAGGTTTAAGAGTAAATGAGGAAGATTTGGCTATTCATCTGTAGGGCTCTTCTTTGTTACGGTTCAACAAACGTTGCATTTGTGTAGTCCACGCGTCCAGAAATAAGCGTTGAGATTCGTCCAGTTGATGATATACACCACCATTGTCGCCAGCTCTTGCCATGATTAAGGAACAAAGAATTTTGCAGTAAATTAAAAAAAAAATTCAGGACCTCACCACACTCTACTCACGTGTTTCTCTCTTTGATGGTAGTTCACTCGTGTTTGATGCTCTCAATATAGGCTTTTGTGTAATGTATTCCCTCTTGCCTTTTACCACTCGTGTTCCCTCTTAAGTTCCTAGATGGACCGAATTAGACACACAAGGTAATATAAAATAAAAGAAAAGACAATATAATTATCAGAGTAATAGATTTGATTTGGGATAACAACTTGGACTTGATTTGGATAGCAGATTGGATTTGATTTGGATAACAAATTAGATTTGATTTGATTTGGATAAAAAATTTTGATTTGATTTGATTTGGATAATAGGTCAGATTTGGATAACAAATTAGATTTAATTTGGATAACAGATATGATAACAAATAAGATAACAGATAGGATAACAGATAAGATAACAGATATGACAAGTAAACTTCAAATGCTCATAACTTTTGCTACGGTTGCCTGTTTGAGGCCCACTTTATCAAAACGCTCAGAATTCAAAGGAGAATCTAGATAAAGGGATTTGTTCCACGATTTTATTTCCAAAAAAACACCTCTAAATGCCTCAATTTCGTGTTCAAAGATCAAACACACTTTTTTTTTCAAAATTTTTGCATCTTTTTTTTTTACACAAAGTGTGAAAGACACAAGAAACAAGAACGTGACAAGAACAAGAACAAGAATGAAACAATATGTAAACAAGAACGCAAATAGCAGAACACAAGACGCAAACAAGAACGAAACAAGATGTAAACAAAAACACAAATAACAGAACAAGGACAAAACACGAACCTGGACAAATTACAAAGAAAAATAATAGGATAGGATAGAACCTGTATCAAGAGCCGAAGCTCTGATACCAGATGATGTGAATCTTATGGGGCGGATCGTTTGATACAGGTTACAGAGTTTGGATGACGCCACTTCCAGTGAAGGAAGATAAGTCTGGGTAGACGCCACTTCCAGTGAAGGAAGATAAGTCATGGTAGATGCCACAAGGATTACCTTGATAAGTCTGATATTGGTTCAACAAGGAACCCAGAGAGAAACTCTCACCAAATTTTATCAAATGCCAAAAGTTTTTTTTTATTCAAAACAAAAACCAATACTTATAGTGTATTTGAACAAAAAGATAAAAATAGACATGGGCCTTCTAAACAGGTCGAGCCAAAATTACAATAAATAAAAATTATAACTAAAAACATATTTAACTTGGGCCTTCAAATTAGTTTGGGCCTTCAGCAACAATTAATTGTCTTGATAGTGTCTCTGACTCTGGGCCTTCATCCTTCTCCACTTAGGTCTTCATCCTTCTCCACTTGGGCCTTCATCCTTCTCCACTCGGGGGCTTTGTGATGAGAATCATGAAACTGGCCAAATACAGGCTAAAGGCCCAAGTGGAGAAGGACGAAGGCCTAAGTGGAGAAGGACAAAGCCCCCGAGTGGAGAAGGATGAAGGCCCAGAGCCAGAGACATTATCAAGACAATTAATTGTTGTTGAAGGCCCAAACTAATATGAAGGCCCAAGTTAAATATGTTTTTAGTTATAAATTTTATTTATTGTAATTTTGGCTCGACCTGTTTAGAAGGCCCATGTCTATTTTTATCTTTTTGTTCAAATACACTATAAGTATTGGTTTTTGTTTTGAATAAAAAAAAACTTTTGGCATTTGATAAAATTTGGTGAGAGTTTCTCTCTGGGTTCCTTGTTGAACCATTATCAGACTTATCAAGGTAATCCTTGTGGCGTCTACCCTGACTTATCTTCCTTCACTGGAAGTGGTGTCTACCCAGACTTATCTTCCTTCACTGGAAGTGGCGTCTACCCAGACTTATCTTCCTTCACTGGAAGTGGCGTCTACCCGGACTTATCTTCCTTCACCGGAAGTGGCGTCTACCCTGACTTATCTTCCTTCACCAGAAGTGGCGTCATCCAAACTCTGTAACCTGTATCAAACGATCCGCCCCGTAAGATTCACATTCACATCACTTTGTCCTTCTCCACTTATGCCTTCGTCCTTCTCCACTTGGGCCTTTAGCCTGTATTTGGCCAGTTTCATGATTCTCATCAGGCTTTTTGGCTGAGTGGCTAAAATAAAAAGAAACATGGCCTTGATCATATCCACCTTATGCAAATAATCTAACAGTCTAAGAATGATGTAAAATTAGGAATTTAAAAATAGACGTTCTCTCATAATTACGTTCACACAGCTCACCGGGACAAGATAAAGTTATCGGCTTACCGGACCATGATCTCTTTCCATCAAGCTAACCTTTTCTCTCTTTGTGATTCATGTTCCACTATTTAACTGACTCTTGCTTCTAGGAAACCAGTATTTTCACAATTGTCATGCAGCATTTCAAGTGTTGAATTCTTCAAAAAAAGCCTAAATAGTGACTTCACAAATATCATGCAATTTTTATTCAATGACTAAATTTAAACTACTGGAATTAAATTGCTGAAATTAAAATGCACAAAATCAAAATAAAGAAAAGAAGTAGCACAACTATCCTAAAAAAACAAAATGCGATTAACTAAAAGAGAGATAAAGTAAGAAATCTTGGGTTGCCTCCCAGTAAGCGCTTCTTTAACGTCATTAGCTTGAGGAGTCAAATGCCTTCAAGGTGGCATGAAGGTCACAAAGAACTCATCTTCCTTGCATTTTCGCCTCTTAGCTAGAGTCGCCATGAAACTTGTGTATTCTGGAAGCACCTTCCACATTATTGCAAGAGAAGTGGTGGCGATCAAGGAAAGAATGACACTTAAGGCTTTCTCATGTTCTCCATGTCTTTCTTCCTTGACAATAAGTTGATGAGGAGGGGTATTGACTTGGAGAATGCTTTCTTGTTGAATTTCTACTTGTGAGTACTTCTCCCATTGTTGTGTTTTTTCCTCATTTCTTTCTCTTTCTTCCTTCTTTTCTCCTTCCTCATCACGCACATCTTCCTCAGTTTTTTTCCTTCTCTTCTCTCTCAGTGAAAATTACCTTGCAATCCTCTTTGGGCTTCATCTCAACATATACCGCAAAGGTTTCAATGGGCTTTTCAGCAACTAGCTCAGCTAGTTGGCCTATTTGTACCTCCAAATTTTTTATTGCAGCATCAGTCCTCTTCATATGTGACCTTGTTTCCTGCATGAACTGTATTAGCAATTCTTCTATATTAGTGGGTCTCTCTTGATGACTCGGCCCCTGGCTAGGATGCTGATAGGGTGAACCCTCTTGGTTGAAGTTATTACTTGGATAATATCTCCAATTGTGGTCCTGCAAAAAATTATCGCTCTGATAGAATTCTGGTGGTCCTCTTTGATGGAATCCTTGATGATTATGATTGCCCATGTAGTTAACTTCATTGGATGCGTCATCTTGGACCATGCATAAGCCTGACTCATGTGTTCCTCCACATATGTGACATCCCCCTACCTGCATAACAGAAGAGTGAGAAGGACTTACCGCTTGTAGTTGTTGTGGAAGCTTGTTGAGGGTCTCTGTCAGGGCTTCTTTTTGTTGGGACAACAACTTATTTTGAGCCAAGGTTGCATCTTGAGTGGTGAGTTCTAGAAGGCTTCTCTTTGTTGGGGCATTTGTGCGATCACGAAGGATGGCATGATCACTAGCCGCCATGTTTTTTATGAGTTCCATTGCCTCCTTCGGTGTCTTTAGCTTGATCTTCCCTCCTGCGGATGCATCCAGTAATTGCTTTGATTGTGGTCGCAGGCCATCTATGAAGATGTTTAGTTGCATCGGTTCACTGTACCCATGTGTAGGCGTCTTCCTGAGTAGTCCGTGGAAACGGTCGAGTGCCTCACTGAGGGGTTCGTCAAGATATTGATGGAATGAAGAGATTTCCATCTTCCCTTCAGCGGTCTTTGATTCTGGGAATTATTTCTTCAAGAATTTCTCCACTACCTCGTCCCATGTCTGCAAGCGATTCCCCTTAAATGAGCGAAGCCATATTTTTGCTTTACCGGCTAAGGAGAAAGAGAATAGATTGAGGCAGATGGCGTCTTCTGGCACTCCTGCTATCTTCACTGTGTTAGAAATGTCGATATATGTGGCCAGATGTGCATATGGATCTTCACTTGGTAGGCCGTGAAATAGATTCCTTTGAATCAGCTGGATCAAGGAATATGGATATGAGAAGTATTGAGGTATAATAGGACTAGAGTAATCCTCTAGCGTCATCCTCTGTGGACCTTCTGCCATGATGCGCTCTTTAAAGAAGGAATGTGCACTGTTCACAAAAGAAATAACTACCGTACATGTTATCACAAAATAAAAATTAAACTTACATATTTTTTTAATTTTATTTTTATAACGAAGAAAAGAATAAAGAGAAAAAATTGAAAAATAAAATGAAGCAACTAAAAAAATAATAGATAAAAAGAAAGTAAAATAAAAAAATAAAAAGTGAAAACTAATTGCTTTAAAATTGGAATATGCAAATAATCAAGTACGAAAAACAAAGTCCCCGACAACGGCGCCAACAACTTGTTAACTCGTTGGCAAGTGTACCAAATTTGTCACAAGTAGTAAAGTACTCGGAAGTCCGAGTGTCGAATCCACATGGACTTTGTTTATACTTAGATTAATGCAAACCCAATTTAAAAGCAATAGATAATGAACTTAAAATAAAGATAAGAAAATATAGTAGATAAGATAAAGATTTAAAGATGAAAATAAAAGATTTAAATTAAAAGATGATAAAGATAAAAGATAAAGATAAAAGAAAATAAAAGTAAAAGATAAGAAAAATAAAAAATTAAGATAAAGATAAGAAAAGATAAGATAAGAAAAAATAAAAGATAAAAATAGAAGATAAAATAAATAAAATCAGAATTTGATAAGGTTGCTGCCTGGTTTGCCTAGGATGTATGAGTTTATGATTTTTCTTTATCAATTTAGGTGATTCTGTTCTACCCACATTTGTTCAATTACTTGTCCCTGATTCCTCACGATGACAAGCCTATTTTATTTAACTATCTTCCAAATTCCTTTGCAAAGACTCAACAAATAAAATGCATGAAGTATGAATTCTAGATGTTTGCAATAATGCATAGACATAAAATAATCATTCTATTCCTAGCAATGACTATTTTATGAAATCCTTTCTTTTTGTTCTATTAGAAGCTACCCTCTTCCGAGCGTCTAACCCCTAAAACCAATGCATGCATACCTTCTTTAAATCTTTTTTAGAAGTTACCCTCTCCTGAGCGTCTAACCCCTAACAGAATATAAAGATGAATAATGCAAGATAAAAGCAGCAGAAAAGATAATAGAATAGAAAACACCTTTGCATTGATAAATAGTGAGTACATCATACATCGCTTGAATTTTAGGCCTGTCAGGCCCTAACTAGGGGTTTAGCCACTCATGACCATTGAGGTCTTTACAATGGATGGGGTATAAGGACTGATGAGATAAGAAGGGTGAAAGAAAGGGAGTAAATGAAACCCCTAGGAGAGGGGGTTCTATGGTGTTCTTTCTTCTGCTTGGCTTGACTCCCTTTTTATAGTTGTTGTAGTGAACTTGGGTCTGATGCTAAAAATCTTCCTTTTTGATATTTTTGATATCTTTTGGATTTGTTCTGCTTGTAATCATATCTTCTTGAGACTTTCTGATATTTTGGATATTTTCTTGATCTTTTTCTCTTTTAATCTCTCATTTTCATATCTGCAAGCCATAAATAAGAAAAATATCAAATCTTAATATTTAAGTCAAAGATAACTACTAAATAAATATTTTTAAAGATATTTTCAATATATTTTTATTATCAAAATAACTCATATTTAGCAGTTATCACCAACTCAAAACATTTTAACACATAGACTCTACCTATGAACTATGCATTACACATAACTACTCAATTGTTTGCAAAATTATTTTAACTCGTCATGCCTCAAGTGATTAAACTCGTTGGGTTTTCACAGTGGAACCCATCACAAACTTGTCATGCATTAACTCATCGTCCCTTAAAGGATCATACAGTTGTGTGATTGTACAGCTCATAGCTCATAAATCAATGCATACAACAACATCTCTGTACACATGTATATCACGACTCAACGCATATTCAATTTGTCACATATACATAATCTCAATCACAATATCATAATCCCAAAACATGTTATCATGGCTCGTGAGTCATATACACATCATACAATAGTAATATTTACATAGCACAAAACATGTTTTCTAACTTACTCAGTGAATTAAAATGAGAGTGACACCAACTTTTAAAGCTTATCGTGTCGATTTTTTATATATGTTTACCACATCCACAAATCATTTCCAGATTACTCCCAGCTCATCAATTAAGCAGCAAAGGTCATAACAAAGCATTCAACACTAGGGTCATTTTACACAATTTATAGTAAATTTGTTTCTCATCCGAAGTTCACATTTTATATATGAAAACATAAGCCCTAAATGTTTGATTTCATAATATAATTTTAATTTCATCATACAAGAACCCTAAAATTTTTAGTATCAATTTTCATGCAATAAGTTAGTGCAGCAAAATATCAAACAGCTTGTGTGCACAAATTTTGACACCAACAACATAGCCATCAATTTCAAGCATCATAACTTTTAATTGTGCAAAGCAATCATCACAAAGCAAGTCTTCAACATATATACATATATGACCAATCATTTCCCATAAGGATCAACTCCTAACAAACATTTAACATCATTTATCCATTGTTTACACAAATTTTCGTAAACACATAAAATGCCACCCCAAAAGTGCATTAAAACACAGTTTTGGTATCCAATGATTCTAGAAATCAACCCTAGCATGTTATATTCGTAACCCAATTTTTTTGGCTCGTAGAACTCAATTTTGGGGTCTAAATACGCAAAAAACACTCCAATGTTTACTACAACAAAAATAGTACCATAAACCACATAAAAACTCAATTTCTCAAACATAGAAAAGCAATCCAAAGGTCACAGCGACCCACCCATAGAACGATGCTCTATAACAACACAAATAGCATGATAAGAGATAGAAACCCCCCTATGCCTCACAAGCACCAACTTGAAATGCAACAAAAATGGGCTCCCCTTGTAGAGCATCTCTTCCTCTTCAACATACTTGAAATTGGATGGATGGAGCTTTGTGGTTGTGGAAAATTTTTAAAGGGAAGTTATGGAGAAGTAGAGAGATGTTAGAGAAAATGGAGAGACTTGGAGAAGGAGGAAAGAGAAAATGGTCATGCAAATGAGAGTGTGAGAGATAAGAGAGACTTTTAAAAATAAAAATAATTTCCCTACCCATATTAATGGTCGATGCCCTCTTTTATTAGTTGGGCCAAAGTTTTGATTTTAATTAGGTCCATACAAGGCCTAGTTAGGGTTATGGTTAGGGTTCCTAGATGTTTTTGGTCCCTTTGGCTCACAGGCAAACAGTTAAACAAATTTTAAAAAATACACTTTCCTTAAATTATTTTTCTAAGGTTCAATTAAACTTAATATGTTTAATTACCTTAATTAAAATTTCTAAATCACTAATTACCTTAAAACATTTTAATTTCACTAATTAAAATCATTATAAACTTATAAGCAAACTATTTGTACAATTAAAACTCTAATTTTCCTTTCTAAACAAAAGTTGCACATATTTACCACAATGTCATTAATGAATTGACTGAGTCAACTCCTTCCCATTGATTATAGTAGTTTTGGATTGACTTTGTTGACTTTCTATATTTTTACTAGAAAATGAGTCTTTTTTTAATTTTTTCAATTTTTCCCTTTAATTCTAATATACTATTATTCTAGTAATTTAATTACTTCTTTTCAAGCTTATTATTATTATTATTATTATTATTATTATTATTATTATTATTATTATTATTATTTATTTCTAATAGAAGTACCTCTAAATTCCTATAATTGAATTTTTGGGATGTTGCATGCTCTAATTGAGCCAATATCCCATCCAATTTTTAAAACATTGCCCTTGTCTTTTCCTATTGTTTGCCTTTTTGATTATTTTCTATAAACTTTTTATGGCAACTAGGTAGAAATCTCAAAAATTCTAGGAGACACGGGTAAACTCAAAATAATGAGTACTAATAACTGCTAAATATGAATTATTTTTTATAATAAAAATATATTGAAAATATCTTTAAAAATATTTTTTTAGCAGTTATTTTTGGCTAAAATGTTAGGAATTGATATTTTTCTTATTTATGGCTTGCAGATATGAAAGGAAAGGATTAAAAGCAAAAAAAAATCCAAAAAATATCAAAAATATAAATAAGGAAGATTTTTTACATCAGGCCCAAGTCCACTCCAGCAACTATAAAAGGGAGTCAAACTCAAGTCCATTCCAGCAGCTATAAAAAGGGAGTCAAGCCAAGGAGAAAAGACACACCGAGTCTTAAAGCACTCTAATTCACACCTAAAGCATGAAAACTTTCTCTAAGGGGATTTTTTCTTCTCTTTCATCATTTTCTATTCCCTTTTTCCATCTCTTATCCTCCATCAGTTCCTATACCCCTTTTCTAGTGTAAGGCCCCTTATGGTGGTTATGAGAGGCTAAACCCTTAGTTAAGGTCTAATAGGCCTAAAAAAGCGAAAAGATGTATTGTATATTTCATATCTATCAATGCAAATAAGTATTTTCTTTCATATTATCCTTTCTTACTTTTAATTTCATGCATCATTCATCCTTGTATCATCTTTGGGGGTTAGGTGTTCGACAGAGGGTAATCCTTAATAAAAATAGAAGGAAAGTCTTGTATGCATCTATTTAAGGAATTAGTCGCTTGACAAAGGATAATTTCTAATAAAACCAAAAGGAATCATTGCTAGACATAGAGTGATTGCATTATGCCCATACATCAAAGCAAACATCTAGAATTAGAACTTAATGCATCTTATCTATTGATTCTTTGCAAAGACGTTTGAGAGATAGGTAGGTAAGATAGGCGTGTCATAGTGAGACATCAGGAGCAAGTATTTTAATAGATGTGGGTAGCAAAAATTCACCTAATTGATAGAGAAAAATCTCAAATAATACATCTTAGGCAAATAAGGCATGTTAGGTCCTAACATTCTCATCTCATTGAATTCCCTACTAATTCTTTTGTTTTCTATTAATAGTTATTATTTTATACCCTATTCTTTTAAATTGATCTTATATACCTCATCTTATCTTTTCCTCTTATAAATTAGAAATTATCCAACATAAGTACAAAAAATAGTCCCTGTGGAAATCGATATTCGGACTTCCTAGTATTTTACTACTTGAGACAAATTTGTATACTTGCCAAACCGTTAATAAGTACTATTTATTTATGATTTTTAATAATGTCTTCGAATCAAGACTAAACAATTGCAAAACAATCAAATTGTCCTCAAAAGACAATATTGGATAAAAAATAATAAAGGTAAGCAAAAAGTGAAAAAAAGCTTAAAATTTAAATTAGCGTTTATAATAGTAAACTACAATTTTATGAATTTTATAAAAAATTATTTAAAATTAATGTGTAAAATCATCAAAATACCCTTAATTGACTATAAAAGTTCAATTATCAATCTTTTTAATCTATTTAAATTATAGGACAATTATCTACATGTTTTTAGATGAAAATTATTCATGAGGAAATATGAGTGTAATTTCATGAATTCATAAATAATTTTAATTTTATATATTTTTGAAAAATTACAGAGTTTACTATATTTTTGGTCCTTCATTTTTTTAGGATTTTTGTTTTTACTCTCTCAGCTTTTATTTGACTAGTTGACATTTCTTAACTCTTTTTTTTTTTACATTCTAATGGGACTAAAAGTAAAGTTAGAAAAAAAGTTAAGAAACTAAAAATAGTAAAACAAAAGTTCAAGGTTTAAAAACAAAAATTAAAAAACTTTAGGAACAAAAAAAGACAATAAAGCCAAATGTATATTATGAATAATCAAATAATAAATGAATAATTATAAAAAAATATTTTTTGACATTAAATGTAATTTTTGTCTTCCTATTTTAAAATATTATTCCTAATATTTTTCAAAATCAGCAATTTTAGTCATATTTTAAAACAAAAACATTTAGTCCTTCAATTTCGTAAAATCTGTGATTTTGGTCTTTCCAAAATATTGATCAATTTGATGTGGCTCAAATTTAGTAAGATGGCATGAGATTAGTTAATCTGTTAACAATTTTGATTTGACAAAAGAACCAAAATTGCATATTTTACAAAACTAGTGACTAAATATCTCTATTTTAAAATAGTAGAAGCAAAATTGCATATTTTTAAAAAATGTGAGGACTAAATGTTTTTATTTTAAAATAGAGAGATAAAAATTAAAAATTAAAAATTAAAAAAATAGACCAAAATTACATTAAGTCTTATGTTTGATATTGAAGAAAATTGTCCACATCAAGTAATAAATAAGTAATAAGAACATCAAGTAAGAAATGAACAATAAAAACATCAAGTGATAAATAAGCAATAAATAAACAATAAAAACATCTAGTAATAAATGAGCAATGAAAAATAAGATAAAAAAAATTAGGATTTTTTTATTTTAAATAATTAATAAATGAACTTAGAAAAGGATAAAAAAACTAGAAATATCTTAAGTAGATAAGAACAAATTTATTAAGCCAAGTCACCAATCACTTTTAAACACACATTCTTAACTCAAAAGACATCATTAAACATTTTGAATTAATAAAGTTGCATATGCTGAAAAAAATTAACCACACATTTATTTTTTAACTGAACCCAAGATTGGTTCAATATCAATTAAAGTAAATTTTTGCTTAGGTACTTAGAGTATCATGTCCATATATTTAAAATGTTCACACTCTTTTTAAGCATTAATTCACTACTCTTGTAATGGATATTTCAATCGATGAAGTTAAGTTGTTCACAAATGTACTTCGCTTGGAGTCCCTTTGTTCCTACGAGAACATCAAGTCCTTGTTCCCGCAAACAACAATCAAATCCAAACAAATCATGCACACAAAACTTAATGTCTAGAGTCCGCACTCTCTAGGTCTCAAATCACACGTAAATGTAAATCCACCATCTTGATAAACATATACTCTAAATAGTAATAAATTCAACACATAGTGATTTTGTATGATATCATAATAAATAAGAAAAATGATGTGTTGTGGACAAACAAATATCACAAGAAAGGGGGTTGAATTATGATTTTTAAAAATTTTCTAAACCTTTTTCAAAAATCAAAGCTATCATCTAATATAACTTTGAAAGCATATAACTATTTTTCGCAGATAGGTACGATCAAGCGATATCAATAGATTTTGTAAAAACACTTTTTCAAAATAAAATCAAATTCAAACCCTGGATCAGTTAACATAAAAAATATAGAGAGATAAGATGTAGAGAGTTTTATGCTGGTTCATCTATAACATTGAGACTATGTCTAGTTCTTGGAAACCTATCAAGTTCCATTAACTTTAACCAAATTTATAAATATTGTTCACTGTCACTTCTAGCTCTTACAAACTAAGCTTATCCCAAGCTTAAACTACACCTAATATTCTTTGTTTTACCAAGTCGTTATTGGTTCTAAATAAATCAAAAAAATTGTTGTTGGTTTGTTCACTGTCTAATTCTTAATGTCTTAAAGTTGATTATACAAATGAAACACTTAGTCTTTTCTCTTAGGATACTCAAAATGTTTTGAGAGCTTCACAACTTTCAAATATTTAGAGATAGAGCTTGAAGATGGAGGAACAAATGATTGGAATTCTTAGCACATTCGTTAGTTTTTTTCATCTCTTCAAAGCTTATCATATTTATAGGTCATCTTCAACAAGTGTCTATTGTCTCTAAATGATTTAATTTTCTTCATTGAAGGCTTGGGTCTGATGAAGTGTCTGTTGCATTAAATGCATGTCCTCTCCATGCTAGGAAACCACTCTCTTTAGCTTTCTTAAAGGTAGTGGTGTCTATGTCGTAGTACACACACAAAGTCAAAGTTAGCCAAGAACAAAGTAATGTATCAAATAGAAAATTCTATTAATTGTATCTATCTCTTTTACCTATAATGAGGAAGTCTTCCATTTTCATAGTCTTGTCTAAAGAATTAAAAGTTGTGTTGCATGAAAGACGAAAAAACCACATTAACGTGTGTACTGCAAGATAAGTAAAGAATGACGTCATAAGAGCTCCCACATGACCTCTTTAAACTTGTCATCTCGATTGTCCATCACATAAGTGATCTTCCTTGAATGATGTGTTATCCAAATGTGACCATGTCTTGTTTCTCACAATAGACCAACAACTCACAAAAACATTTTCATTACAATCAAGCATGTGCCTCATGCATTTCCTAGTTTATCATGAACCATAATTCATTATTTTTCCATTTTTATTAAGTTTTATCGATATCCTCACCACTCTCAATGTTTTATGCTTGAATTAGTCCTCGGTTCTCAAGTCCATCACAAAGGTCCTAGTTTTTTTTTCAAGTCCAAGTAATTACATTTTTCTTACTTTAGGTACTCAGAGTTTCAAGTTCAAATATTTAAAATGTTCACACTCTTTTTAACTATGGATTCACTACTTCTCGTAATGAATTATGAGCACTTAGTTAGGATTATACGCTTTACAATTCCCTGTTTCCCCTAAACAAGGTTTCATCAAACAATATCATGCACACATAACCCAATGCCTAGAGTTCACACTCTTAAGGTCTTAGATCACAAGATAAATAACACGGTTAATTAAAGGCACGATTAATATACAATCATCAGCATGCAATTGAAGGTCCCCCTTCCAGAGGTGGAATCCTAACATCCAATTCATATTATTTTTAGAGAATATATATAAATGAATACTTTTATTTATTTATAAGTATATGTGGTCATGTGTATTTGCTTGTCCATATCATGTGTATATAGTATCCTTGTATCTATAGGCTATCATAAAAATTAAATTATATTGAAACACTAATGTTTAAGAAATTTTATACCTAATGTGATAAGAAAAATGAATTAAGTAATTAATAATTTGATTTAATAAATAAAGTTCTGTATTGATAAAAAAAAAATTAGTACCAAATTAAAATTCTCACTTTCAATTTAAGTTAAATCAACAATATTTATTTATAATCAATGCTTGATAATTTTATTTTCAATTTAATAAGGCATATTAAATAATGTACTCACACATATTAAGAATGACCCTTTAATTTAATATATATATATATATATATATATATATATATATATATATATATTAAAGAAGGACATATTATTCTTAAATATTCAAATGTTAATTATTTTGAATTAGTTTTTTATATTTCCTTACATATGTTTTCCTTTGATATATAATTTCAAATTTAAAATGGATCTAAAGTGTAAACCAAAAACAAGTCCGAACTGGATTATTTCACGTAACGATGGTATAAACTGACAATCTAAATCTAAACTAAATTATGAGGAGAGATTAAATTACACTAGTGTAACTTAAACAACTATTATATCATTCAATAACTTGATATAAAAATATGTTTTTTTATTGATCTAACCGTTGAAATATATCTACATATTATCAATATTGTTTGTGTCAATTTTTTTTCAAAATTAAACATCAATAAGTATGTAATCAAATTATTCATATTTTAATATATTTTAAAAAGTTTATACTACGTCAATTTTAATCTGTATGAACGAGAAATCAAATAATTTTGGATTAATATGAAAGTTTGTATATATGATTTATGTGAAATTAAATTTTAATCCAACAGTAAATTTTTTAAAAAATATTATCCAATTGAAAATTATTGAATGTTGTAATATTTGGTCAAAGTTATACTAGTGTAATTTGATCCCTCCTAAACTATTTTAATATTTATTATTTGTTGTTTCTTACATATGTTGTGTGACTAATTATATTTTTAACGAATAAAAAATCTAAATCTATCAATCAAGAAAAATAAAAAAAATGATCAATTATAAAATTGGTCTTAACCAACCTATTTGAAACTATAAAAGAAGGTAATAGTTTCATTTGTTCTTGTAACTCATTTGAAAATTGCTTGAGTGATAAAAAAAGAAAGGAACCTAGTATCATAGCTTTTGTTTGTACCCATTTAACATTGGTGTGTGTTCTTACAACCCAACCTTGACGCATGCAATTGGTTTTTGTTCTTCCACCAAGAAGAGGAAACACTTTGCAAAAAAATGCATGTTGCTGCATGAAAGAAAGAGTTCAACAATGATTATGAGCTTTGGAAGATCAAGAAAGTGTTGAAAGAGAGTGATGTTGGAAACATGAGCAGGTTGATGTTGGGGAGAGATATGGTAGAGAACTTTGAGTTTGTGTTAGGGGCTAATTGAATTAACCATTATTGTTGTGGTGTTATGCTCTTTACTAATTCTTTTAACCCGGTTAGGATTAATCCTATTGTTGTAAATCAAAACCTAAACTCTCATCTTATAGTTCTAACTATAACGATCTGCCTCGTCACTACGATATCACCACTCTAAACCGTGAGAATTTCAATTTTTAAATGAAAACTTCATTAATTTGCTTATGAAACATTAAAGTAAATTTTTTTCTCGATATACATTCACCAAACAACACACCATCACTTAAGTAAATGAATATATATATATATATATATATATATATATATATATATATATATATATATGTATGTATGTATAGTAACTCAGTACACATCATTCACATAATAGAAAGTAAATTTGTTCATACATATAATTAAATTTGTGATTTACATCCTCAATTCAATAAAAAGAATTATGGAACCAACTATGGAGGAGTTGATTAACAAAACACAACTCTCTCCCAAAATAATCCCAATGTCATCACGTTGGCTCAGTGGCTCCACAAAAAAATCTCACTTCTCATACTCTACTATTGTCACTTTGCTCCGATGAACAAAGGTTCGCGATCATCACAGGTACCAACCACACGATACAAAAATTGTGAGGGGTGAGTTTATTATAAAAGAAATTAATACAAAGATCAAATAACCACAATTAGTAAGAAGACATTAACAAATATCATAAGCTTACACAAACATTCACTAGTCCAACACACACTCAATAAATAGTCATCATCAGTTCATAGTTCCAATCAATCATGCTTAGTATGATGCATGCACCTGACCTCAACTCTCAAATGCAATGTGGTACCATCCCCAAGGAAATACCTAAGCGTGTCCACACGATACTCTCACTTAGGAAAACTAAGCAATAAGTGTCAAGGTCACCCTGTCGTGCACAGGTAACTCCCCCCCCCCCCCAACGATGATCAGCCTGAGTCTCAAGGGAGTTCCAAATCGAGTGACATGCCCCCAAGTACAAGTATTCCTCCTCTTGAGAAACTACAAGTATTTACTGACAAAGTTTATAATATTTCCATGTCATATGAAGTATGAAACATGGGCACCATCAATACACTGACCGTGGATAATTAAAAATTCTAAGCCATCCCCCTCCAGAGATGCTTAAAACTCTTTAACCACTCTATTTCCCCTACCAGGGATATCCAACAAGGTCACTGCACCCCCCATGTACATACACAACATAACATCATCACAGTGCATTTTCAACATCATCAACATTTCATCTCAACATCATTCTCAACATCAACATCATCTCATCTCAATGACATTAACAATAACAACATCATCTCATATTAACATAATCATCAATAACAACATCAACTCATGTCAATATTATCATAAACATCAACGCCACCTCATATCAATTAATGTCATCAATAGAAATATCATTAGTAAGTCATACTCTGCATATACATATATAGTTCATGCCTGAGATTCACACTCCCCATGTCTTCAGATAACACAAGTCAAATAAAAACAATAATGTTATTCATCAATAATAGCTATATCGCATCCCATTAGTCAAAACATTGTTTTCTCGAAAACCAACATGCAACAGGGACATACATACATCCTTATGGTTTGGTTCCTTGGCCCCAACTATGGTATTAAAAACTATAAATAATAATAAACTCCCCTCACCTATCGTGAGCTCTATGTCAGTTTCTCTTTGCATCGCTCAGAGACCCCTCTCGTTCATGTTCATCAGTCCAAAAGCAAGGTTCTATATACCAAATTGAAGGAAATTTAGTATAGATTTCAAAAACAAGGTTTATGACAACATTTGGTGTCAAATACCCCTATCAAAATGTAAAGGGTTGAGGGGTGTTTTGGATTCTACTAAAATGAGACATCATTTTAAAATTCCGATCATGCCAATGTGACCGAGGTTCAGTGAAGGTAACAAAAATAACATCAATGTTATAAAAAGATAACTTTTACAATGTCTCATTCTCAAGGGTTTTTCAAAGGAAGTGTAAAAATATCCAATAATGGTTCCCAAGTCAGAAGAGATACAAATATAGGCTCAAACTAACAAGGAGAAGGCTTAGAATCACGATTACCTTGAAGAAACTGTGAAGGAAGGATTGGAGGCTTCGTTCTCTACCGAATCCTCGAGTTGAGTTTTGAAGATTCTGCTCCAATTAAACCGTTCTTCTCCATGCGGTGATCTGATGGCAAGCAAAGGTGACTTATGACGATCATCGGTGGTCAGTGGTGGTGGTGGAGGAGCTTGGGGGTGTTGGGGGAGGGTTTAGGGGAAAATAAGGAGGAAGAAGATGACTCTTTTACGCTGCTAGACATATTTGAAGCCGATCTAACGATTAACAAATCCGAGATAGAGATTTTACCGAAACAGGTTTAGGTAAAATTTGAAATCTCATAATTTCAACTTAGCTCAACAAAACTCCACATAACTCAACATCCACATCAAGAAATTCACACATAACTAATTTAAGTCATACCTCAACTCATTCAAGTCAACCATATAATCAAATAACACAATAAATTCAATTAAACATCGATTTATAATTAGTACTATTTTAGGGTGTTACACTAACACATTAAATTCACCTCTCAATTCATCCCTAAGCATCTAATATCATGTAAAAGGTGATTAAGTGTACAACATGTATAAATTGCAATAAGAATCGAATTAAAAGAAAACTTAAAGAGAACATCAATTTAAATTAAATTTGCATAAAAAATTGTCAAGGACTATGCCCTAATCCCAGAACAAAGAAAACTACTCACACACGTTCGTGAGAACAAAATCAAAAAGATAATAGAAAGACATCAAACCACAAAAGAGAAAGAAAATAAGAAGAATTTAAGCTCTTGCTCTATAACATCAATGAATCAAGTTTTGGAACCCTAATCTAGAACAAAAAGACCCTATTTAAAGCTACAAACCAAACATAATCAAGTCCTCTCACTAACAAAACTTAAAATAAAGCAATAAAATTTTATTGATACGTTATATGTTTGTGCAAATTTTCACACATTTGTACAACTTTCGACCAACACTAGAGTAGCTAAATTCGAGGTGCATGTCTATGCAAAGTTTTGCATGATCGTGCACCTTTTGAGCAACACAAAATAGCCCAATTCGAGAAATGCATGCCAATGCGAATTTTTGCATGCATATGCAATTTTTGGCCAGCACTAGAACAACTCCTAAATGCTTTCAAAGACCAAGGCTTGGTCCTAAAGTCTAGCATGCATAAAAAAGGCTCTTATTATACGTTAAAATCAAGTAAAACTATCCTACACAAAAGAAACACAATGCGTAACATGTTCAACAAAAAGGTGAAAACAAATAAAAATATACAAAACTAAGACAAAAACAACAAATTATGCAACTAATTCTAACTAAAATGACACCTAATAATGAACTAAAATGTGACACATCAAGTTTATAAATCTTTTTCAGGTATTTAAAATTCAAAAAGATTTTAGCTGCCCTTTTTTTTCCTTTTAGGATATTGTGTTGTTAATGATAATAATTGGTTGTAGTACAAACTTATGGATTTATTTGTTTTCAAAACAATTGAAAATAAGAATAAGACAATTATTTTGAAGGAATTCAGGAAACCTTGGGATAAGGATGATTATAATCTTCCTTGGGAGAAAGGATACTACAATGAACCAAATACATTACTGTTAGATGATTTTCCTTATAAGGCACTGCTTTTTTCTATAAATAATGTGAATCCCTTCTCTTTCCTTGTTAAGACTTTTCTTTTTTTAGCACCACTAAATTACAACATTATTTTCTAAAAAAAGTTCATCAATTATTTTAGTCTAACACTTTGGTTTTCCTGAAACATTCAATTATATGGATGAAAGCAACAACTCTTTAAGTAAAAAATCAGGCTTGACTGATTCTCTTAATTTTTTATGTTTATTTACATACTTGATCCCCATCATTTCTAAGGCTTATTGAGTATGTTGATCAATAACATAACTATTATTTATGACTGTTGAAGAAGGGGAGCTGAGAGCATATCTAGATGGTTTGTCAAAGGCTAAAGATATGCGTAAGTACATTAAGGAAAACTCATTTGGAAAACTTGAAATTAGCGAAACAAGTAAAGATTGGAACTACTACCGTTGGGTTATTGATAATCTTTCTATGGGTTAAAAGCAATTATAAATGTGAAGGTATGAGTTCTTTTTACACCCTTTATGTGAGTATATACTATACAACTAACGTATTTAGTTAGGTTCTGTGAATGTATACATACATGATTTTGATGATGCCAAAGAAGAACCAAACAAGGCTGCTTCAAATGATAAGCATTTGCTTCAAGAATAATTCAAGATTGCTTCAACAAACAAAGCATTGTTTCAAGATTCACTAAAGACCAAGCCTTGCCTTAAAACAAAGTGCTTTCAAGACATGCAAGGCTTTGGTAATCGATTACCAGGAAGTGTAATCGATTAGCAGAAGACAAGGTTGAGAAATAACTGTTGAAAAATGTTTTGAATTTGAATTTTCAACATGTAATCGATTACCATATGTCTGTAATCGATTACCAGCAACAAAACTTTGGAAATTCAAATTCAAAAGTCATAACCCTTCAAATTATAACTGTGTAATCGATTACACAAACATTGTAATCGATTACCAGTGGAAAGTTTTTAGAAAATCTGCCAACAGTCACATCTTTTCATTAGATTTGTGAATGGTCATCAAAGGCCTATAAATAGGTGACTTGGGCACGAATTTTATGAGAGAGTTTTGTTTGGCAAAAATGTCTTATCCTCTCAAAAGAAAATGAGAGAGATTCCAAGAGAACTTCATTGTAAAATGCTCTCAAGAACTCTTGGGCAAACACTTGCAAATCCATTAAGAGTTCATCCATGGATCTTCATTGTAATATTCTTCTCTTGAAGAGAGAATTCTTCTTCCATTCTTCTTACTCAATGAAATTAATTAAGGGACCGAGGGTCTCTTGAGTTGTAAGGATTCCTGAACACAAGGGATGAGTTGTCCCTGTGTGGTTCAGAAGTTGTAAAGGATTTTACAAAGATAGTGGAAAACTCAAGTGGGTTGCTTGAGTACTGGACGTAGGCACGGGTTGTGGCCGAACCAGTATAAAACTGTGTTTGCATTCTCTCTTCCCTTATCTCATTTATGTTATTGCAATCAATTTTGCCTTGCATGTTTAAAGAATATTATTAAATTGATTGTTGTTGCTTCTTATGCATTCTAAGCCTATCCCTCTTAAGATTATTGAGGCCACAAGGTCTAACAGGTTCTTCTTGTAATAGTACACCTGAGCATAGTTAGTTGACTTAGCTTTGTCAGCTGTTACTTGGTAGTCAAACTATTGAGTTTGTTGTGACAATTGTCTCTTAGACTGTTGTGTTATAAATACTCATTATAATCCCTCTATTTGACTTGACTGAAATTTTTAAAAAAATCATATTCATTTTTCCTGATTTCTTTTCGCTCAAATTCTCTTTGATTTTCTCTAACTATGATCCCTTCACTTGTTACAGTACCTAAATATTTGATTATGCGAAGAGGTAATTTGTTTGAGGTTTTTCAATGTATGGAGATTGATGGGAATCAAGGGCAAACCATTAAGTGCACTAATCAAAAGACTAGACAATGGAATACTCAACGTGTTGAAGAGTTGTTCCATGAGTCAATTACATTTTGTCATTGATTCCTAGTGAGACAAATACTTACTTAAGCTTTGATAGTCCCTATTCAATGAATGAAAATATTGATAGGCCATATGATATTCACATTCCTTAATTTCTAGTTGGTGTACCCATAATGTTGTTGAGGAATATTGATCAATTTTGAGGATTATGTAATGGTATTTGCCTTATAATCACCCAAATGGGTAGTTATGAGCTTGAGACAAAGGTTATTTTTACACTAAGAAAACATATGCATGTAGAATAAGTCTTTGTACATGTTATTGCCTTACTTCATTATTTTAATATTGTTCTCATATAAAGCTACATGTACATCATTTTTACACTTTACTTTAAAATCATTGTGTAACACTATTTATTTATCATGTCTACATTTTTATCCACAATTTATTTACCCATGCATTACATGGGTTAATGATCTAGTCTAATTATCTACATACCTTACGCATACATAATTATAACAAATCTATAAATTTCATGTGAATAGTCACACACACAAAATAAACAGAAAAAACATAAATGGATATAAAAAAAGATAAAAACATTATTTAGATGGTAGAAAAGTTAACAAGAAAAGTATTTAAATAGGTGAAAAATGCAAAAAGGTAAAAATATGAGCAAAAAAAATTTAAATGAGTGAAAATTTAATGGAAAGTGAAAAAATATGAGAAAAAATATTCAAATATGTGAAAATGTAAATGCACAAGAAAAATAAATAAATAATAAATATTTAAATGAGTGGAAAATTAAGAGAGAATATGCAAATGAGTGAAAAATTATATATAAATGAAAAAAATAGACAAAAACATTATGTAAAATGTGAAAAAAGTATGAGAATTTTTTTAATTGATTAAATAAAATAAATTGGAAAAAGTCATGAAGAGAAAATGGAAGTGAAATAAAGGTGAGCAAGATCCGATTAGAGGTTAATTTGAAAGGTTTGTGTTTTAAAAATTAGGCCAATGTATTTTAAGGATGAGTTCATTTTGGGGTCATCCTAATTCGGTTCAATGTCCTATGTTTTTTGTTAAAAAAAGGTTTAAGTTTTTTGTACAAATATTCATTATTAATACTTGTTTAATTTAATGGATAATATTTTGTGTATCATGCTATTATATTTATAATGACATTATTTACTTTGAAATGTATATAGTAAAATATATGTTAATTTAAATTTATTTTTATTTCATTCTTTATAATTTAACTATAATATTGATATATTATGATAGTGGGTCAGATTGACTCAATCTTGTCCTCATTTATTGATCGGGTTAAATTTCAATTTAACTAGATTACTAGTTAGTTACCCGTGCGTACGCATGGGTTTCTCCGCTATTTTTTTTGTTTTGGTACTGAAATTGTGATTAAATTAAAAAGTTAATTTTTTTTAATGTTTGAAAAATGAGAATTTGAGATAAATTAATAATACAAAGTAAATTAGACCTTAGTTGGGACGTATTAAAGTTTTAATGGATCTAAAAATAACAATATTTTGAACACAAATATGTAATTTAAGTATAGTTATTACTATACTTTATTGTTTACAACGTTATAATATATAATCAAAAGTGCACTAAAGTATGGTATGAATTGCATAACTTAATGGTGAAAACAACAATCAAAACATTTGTGATACTATGTGTTAAACTTTAGCTTAATAGATACAACCAACACTAAAGAACACTATTCTAGTATAGTACCTATGCCAACGCACAAATAAGCTACAAAATTAAATGTATAATATAATTTCATATATTTAGTTGTAAGTGTGTAAAACTTAATAAATGAGAATCAAAACTAATAAGATTGAGATATGTAATATATTTTATAAAATAATACTATCTATTTAGTTTGGATGATATCTATGGTTATTCATGTTCTGAAATTTTATAAACAATAAAATACATAATTTTTGTCTAGTTTTAAATCTAAAATTAATTTTGAATATAATTAAATTGAATTTCATAAAATTATAATCTTAGGCCATTTAAAACTAATTTTAAATATGATTAAATTGTTATTGTAAATTGTATTAAACAATATATATTTATAGAGAAAAAATCTTTGAGAGGGAGAACAAATAATTTTCTGTATTTGAATCAAATGATAATATTCTTTATTTGAACTATAACTCTACATGGATTCCTACCAAAAGCGAAATAGCTCAAGTCGTTGTACCTAGCAACAATAGAGCCCTCACTGAAGAAAAAAACTATGGCCAGTATCATCAAGATGCAATATCTATATATTGGTCGCATAACTATGATTTACTATTCAAAGCATTTTATGAAGTAGCTCAAGTCGTTCCACAAACATTTAGAATAGATAAAATCATAATCTAGCTTACCAGTATCACCAAGATGCAATATCAATGTATTGGTTGCATGACTATGATTTACTATTCAAAGCATTTTATGAGCATACCAATTGCCCATAAACTTAACTACACATATAACTTTAAAACATTTAAATACTAAAAGCAATAGGTTTGTACCTGCTTCATTTGTATCAACTAATTTATCTTTAGGTAATAGTATCACATGGTACAATTTCATTTTCCCATTCTCAGCAACACAAATAAGATTTGCACCTTGGGTGATAACGGTAATCCTTTTATGTTTTATGATGCCTTTGGCAAGTGAGAAATCTTCAAAGCTATTTCCTCAACATTATTAGTCTGCTCAATAGGACAATAGGAAAAGAGTCAAAATACATGACAAATTAAAACTTAAACAAAAATGGAAAGCCTTCAAACATGCTAATTAATGATTACCTCCTAACCTTGAGCTTTAAAAAATGTTATTGCTTTAGTCTTATTTCCAAAAACGTAGTCCATATATCTAAATCCCAAAATGAACATTATTAAGATCAATATGTAAAATTTTCTTTCTTTGAATTTAATAGAGAAGGATTCTTATGGCATAACTTTGTCCAGTGCATCCTTGAAGAACTCACAGATAAAGGTAGCAGAAAGGTTCATCATGAAGATCTGCATACAAGAATAGAATACTTAATCTGCAAAATGCTACAAATTAATCATGTTTCTTTAAAATATACTACAATATGTGAGGGAAAAATACACACCAAGTTTGCTCCTTATACCATATTGTAAATCCTTTAATTTCAACCACTCAGTCACTCAATTATTTCCAAATAACTCCCCAAAAGACAACTAAAATTGTCTTCTAGCATTAAAGAACAATGAAGTGACCTCTTGAGAGACCTCCAATAAATAAATCTCCCATTTCAATCTAAAAATTTATAGTAATAACATCACCAGATATGGTTGTTTTGCCTGGGATAATGATGTTATTCCATCAATCCACAAAAACAAACATTGATAAACATCCTTGTAAAAGCAAATCAAGAAAAGTATCATGTTAGTTGTGAAGGCTAGATAACTGGTTGCATGTATCCATCCAATATTTTGAGTATATTGTCACTTTGAAATGTCAGACATTCCTCTAATTTGGGTACCTTCTAATGTAACTTGTCAAATGAAACTAAAGCTCGTGTTTGTTCTTAATGCTGACATGATCTTTGAACCACACTTACAAATATAAAGAAATCAGCAATTTATAATTTTAATTTTTTCTTTAGTATAAAAAAGATATGTACTTAAAAATACTGGCAAAATGCATACCCTTATCAAGAAAGTAATAATAAGAACTTGCTTACACCAATCTTCCTGTTATGCTAGTTTCTCTAATTACTCTGCCTTCATATCTTGCTCTGCAATTTTCTGTCGTGGGGCTGCCAAAAATTTAATCCAAACTTCTACAACCTCTTCCACACCTAAGCTTTAAAGAAAAGAAAACAAAATAATTGGTGAGAAATAAAATGCATATAATAGAGTCCAAAAATCATACATCATTCTAAACTTGTCCACTAAAAAAAGTTAAACTATATTTTGAATGTAACGTGATAGTGTGAGTATATATTGAATGTAACATCAATATTTAAAAAACCAACCATTAAAGCTTGCCAATGAAAATTTCAAATTTCATTTGAATATTAGATCAAACACATAACTTGCAAGTCATAAATGAGTCCAAAACGAATAAAAAAGCACAATATCATTCAAAAAAAATGTACAAAGACTCGTATAACATTATCCAGATAAAACATTAAAAGAACAAATGAGTAGAAATCTTTTCTGCATAGCCAAAGAAAATCTCAAAGTATATTCGGACATTTAACCAAACACGTAGCTTTCAACCCGCAAAGTAGTACAAAATAAAATCAAATAAATATTTAGCTATTTCTCCGTAACCCATCAATAAAGCCACACCAAAATCAATAGAACAATAAAAAATAATAAGATCATATGAATGAAACATTAAAAGAAAAAATAGATGAAAAAAGAGGAATAAAGGAGAGAAGAGGAATGAATCGTGTATATAGAGAACATGATATCCCTCTTTATATATAAATTTATTCTGTATTACCAAATAGTTGGAAAGAGAAATGGGAAGACTTACCAAAAGTAGAGAACTCTTAAGCTGTCATCATCGGATTTCAAATTGATACCAATATTTCGCTGAATAAACCGTGTTTTCTCATATTCCTTTACTACCAAATACAAAAACAGATTCAGAAAAGAAATGAGAAGAGAAAGATAAAGCGAAAAGAGAAATGGGAGAAACTTGTATGGAAGATATATATTGAACAAAGTAAATGAAGAACATGTATGAAAGATTTTTGAAGAACAAAATAAAACACAAAGTGCTGCCATACAGAAAAAAAGGTAAAAACTTTTCAAAACTCATCCGATGATACAATTGTATCATGTGAAGCATAAAACTCACATAGACTGGAAATCCCATCATCACAACAAAGTTTCGCGGTTGAGTTAAAGGACCTTCAGCTGGAGCCTACGTAATAATAATAACAATAATCAAACAAAACCAAAAAATCACACAATTTAAAACAAATATGTCCATAATACGTTACAAAATTGAACTTCAATTACAATGATGCGTACCTACCTCATAGTTATATCTAGAAAAGGAAAATATTTCATAAGCTACCCAATGTTATATGTAACGACCCGCCTCGTAGCTACGATATCACCACTCTAATAACTGGAAAATTTTATTCTTTTTCTTTCTTTTATGAAAACTCCATTATTTTGCTTATGAAAATCATAGTAAATTCAAATTTCACAAATATATATATATATATATATATATATATCCCCAAACACGCACCAATGTTTAACCGAGTACATGAATATTAGTATAGTAGTTCAGTACACATCATACACATAATGAAGATTAAACCAATTCGTAGATATAATTAAATCTGTGATTTACATCCTTAATCTAACAAAAGAAATCATGAACCACTATGGAGGAGTTGATTAACAAAACATAACTCTCTCCCCAAAATAATCCCAACATCATCACGTTGGCTTGGCGGCTTCTCAATAGAATCTCATCCCTGCACCCTACTGCTGTCATGTTGCTCCCACGAACAAGGTTTGCGATCATTACAGGTATCAATCACACGATACAAAATTGTAAGGGTGAGTTCATTATAAAAAGAACCAATGTTAAATCCAAATAATCACAATTAGCAAGAAAACATAAGCAAACATCATGAGCTTACACAACATTCATTATCCAACACTCACATCCAACAATTGTTCATTGTTCACATTCAACAATTACTCATCATCCATCCATGGATCCAATCAAGACTGCACAGAATGATGCATGCACCTAACTCAACCCTCAGATGCAATGTGGTATGTACCAACAACCAAATCCCAGGAAATAGCCTAAGCGTGTCCACACGATACTCTCACATAGGAAACCATGCAGAGTTTGTCGAGACCACTCGGTTGTGCACGTAACTGCCCCCCATAGGTGATCAGCCTGGGGCCAAAAGGAGTTCCCTATTAGGTGACAAGCCCTCTCAGTACAAAGTACACTCTGCCACAGTTACTCTATTTCCTGTGTCCTATGAGCTATGAACATGGCCAAAAGCAGTGCCAAAGACCATGGACCAATTAAAGCGCCTAAGCATCCCCTAAAAAATACTTAGATTCTTTAACCACGCTTGTCACCCACGTCTGGCCCATCCAACAAGGTCAGTACACTTACCCCCCATGAACATACACTACATACGACGTATGAACGTGGCCTAAAGCAAGTGCCAAAGAACATGGAAGATCAGTGCACTTCACCCCCCACGAACATACACAACATCCATCGTATGAACATGACCCAAAGCAAGTGTCAAAGACCTTGGAAGGTCAGTGCACTTCGCCCTCCACGAACATACACAACATGCACATGCCAAAGCATTTCCAATAGCAATCAACATTCCATTTTCACATCATTCTTAACATAGACATCATCTCGTCTCAATGACGTTGTCAACACAACAACGACCTCATTTCATATTCACATAATCATCAACAATACCATCAATTCATGTTGACATAGTCTTTATTAACAACGTCATCTCAAATCAATATCATCATAAACATCAACATCACTACATATCAATTAAAGTTACCAATAGTGACATCAACAATGAGTCTCATTCCGTATGTAAATACATTTTCCATGCCTGAGGTTCACGCTCCCTAGGTCTTCAAACAACATCAGTTTAATAAACAATAATGTTATTCATCAACAATAGATATATCACATCCCATTCATTAAAAACATAGTTTTTCTTGAAAGAAAATCAACATGCAACAGGGATAGGCAGATATTCTCATAGCTAGGTTCTCTGACCCTAACTATGGTGTCAAAACGGTATGTTTTATAATAACTCCCCTCACTTATCGTGAGCTCTTCGTCAGTTCCTCTTTGCGTCACTTAGAGGTCTCTCTCTCGTTCACGCTTGTCGGTCTAACGCAAGTCTCTATTATGCCAAAACGTAAGAAATTTAGTATGGATTTCAAAAACAAGGTCAAAGGCAACATTTGGGGTCAAATACCACTGTCAAAACATAAAGGGCTGAGGGGTATTTCGGGTTCTACAGAAAAGAAACATCTTTTTGAAATTACGATCAGGCCAATGTGACCAGGGTTTAGTGAATGCTGCAAAAACAACCTCAAGGTTATAAAAATATAACTTTTACAATGTCTCATTCTCTAGGATTTTTCAAACGAAGCGTAAAAACACCCCATTACAGTATCCAACACATAAGAGACACTAAGAGGAACTCAAACTAGTTAGGAGAAGGCTTAGAAGTCAAGATTACCTCAGAGATACTATGAAATGGAGGATTGAAGGATTTTCTCCATCGAATCTTCGAGGAGGATTCCGCTCCTATTAAAGTATTCCTCTTGGTGTGGGGGTTCAACGACAGGTAACGGTGGCTCACGGTGGCCACCAATGGTCTTGGGTGGTGGAAAATAAGGTTTTAGGGTTTGGGAGACGTTTTTGGGGGAAGAGGAGAGTGAAAATCGTGTTTTTCATGCTAAGGGCGCATTTATAACCTGCAACTTTCGCTTAGCGGGCATGTCTCGCTAAGCCGAAGCCCACTTCTTGCGCTTAGTGCAAGAATTTAGGCTTAGCACAGCCCCCTCTATACTAGGGCTCGTTTAGTGCACCTTCTGGGCGCTCAGCGCACTTCCTCTTGGTTGGAATTGGGCTTAGCGCAGCTTCGGGCCGCTTAGCGCAATTCCCCTCGGTTGGAATTGCGCTTAGCATGCCATTCTTGCTTAGTGGGAGACCAAAAGTTATTATTTTCAAGATCCCAACGGTCAGACTGTAGAAAAATGTCTTAGGGATATCTAGACAAAATTTGATGACGATCCAACGATTAGCGAATCCGATATCGCAATTTTATTGAACTAGGTTTTGGTAAAATCTAAAATCTCATACTTTCAACTTAGCTCAACATCTATATCAAGAAATTCACACATGACTAGTTCAAGGCATACTTCAACTCATTCAAGTCTATCATGTAGTCAAATAACACAAAATCAAATATAATTACTAATAATATATATATATATATATATATATATATATATATATATATATATATATATATATATATATATATATATATATATATATCAGGGTGTTACATTATATGTATATATAACCTATCCCAAGACTTGCTAAGGAACTAACCCAAGACTTTCAAAGAAAAAAAATTTAACTTGCTAAGGAACTGACCCAAAACTTCCCAAGAGATGTACTATTTTACCAAAAGCAACACCTGTGAGTTCAAAGATTAAAGATGGACATTTAGACAAATTCTTCCCATTAGAAGTATTGATAACTTTCACTTGAATTTCATCCAATTGCTCTAACCTTGATTCCTTGACACCTAACCCACATAAATAGAAACTCATAATTAGTGATAATAGCAACATTTGTTGCATCTTTCATAAAAAGAAAATTTCACACTAAAACCATCATGACTTGTTTCTGCTATAAATCATAATGGAATTTGGGTGAGACATTTTGTCAAACACCTCATAAGCAAAATAGATTTCAACATTTCTTGAACATTTCATCAATGTTGTTCAACAATATCCATATGCTTAGATGGTGTACGGGAGCTTGCAATTTTTTTGGTCTATCAATCAATGGTCATTGTTGCTTTTGTAACCTAAGACTTCTAGAAATCATAATGGAATTTGGGTGAAGCATTTAGTTAAACACCTCATAAGAAAAACAGATTTCAACAATTTTAAGTAGAATTTGTTTTTATGATATAAGAAGCAAAAACAAGACTAAAAAAACATCAGCAAAAAATTGGAACGTATATCAAATAAAAAGTCCATATGTAATGAGAAGAAAGAAGCAACTTCAAACTTGATTTGTCACATTGAAATACCTGTGAGTGCGGCGCGATAGTGGTGGTGCAACAATGCTGTTTGGTGGTAGTTGGAGTTTGGTCATGGTGGATGAAGGGTGGAGAATGGTTCTGGTGGAAGATGATGCGGTACGACGATGTTGGTGGGTAATGCTATTTGTGTGAAATGAGTGGAGAATAGTTTCAAAATTCAAAATGAGGGCAAAGTTGTGCACATCTATTCAACAATATCCAAATGGTGCAAGAGGGAGAGGATTTTGAAATTCAAAAAGCTGGAAAAAAAAAGAGTGGATTGACAAAAATGGCTTCCAATTGGACAAGTATCAATTTGTTTAGGGAGTTGCTAGGTGCACCCAGCAATATTGCTGGTGCACCCAGCAATTTATTGAAAGGTCAATTTTGCCCTTCATTTAAAAACACAAAAAACTTTATCCCTCTTTCGGAAGCATTCTGTCTTCTCTCTTCCGCGAAAAAGCTTTTCTCCTCTCTTCTCTCTTCCGCGAAAAAGCATTCTGTCTTCTTCTCTTCTTCTCCGCGAGGCTTCTCCGGCTTCATCTTCTCCGCGAGGCTTGTCTTCCATTTGCATTCGAGGTAGGTGGCCTTCTTCTTAGCTTTCCTTTTGTTTTGCACTGTATGTGTAGCATTTAGGGTAGGTTAGTTGAACCTTAGGGTAGATGAACCTTAGGGTAAAGGACGCCGGAAAAAATGGCGGAAGCTTGGTGACGGTGAGCCTTCCGGAAGACCCGTTAGGGGTTCTTTCGGAACTTCCGGAAGAAGATCTTCCGGAAGATTTCCGGAAGAAGGGTTCTTCCGTAGGTAATGAAACGACTTCCGGAAGAACAGATCTTCCGAAAAACTCTCGGAACACCTCTTCCGGAATGTTTCCGGAAGATGTACTTGTTCCGGAAACATTCCGGAAGAGGGTTCTTCCGGATGACCTTTCAGAGGTTCCGGAAGCACTTTCCGGAAGAGCCTTCTTCCGGAATTGTTCCGGAAGAAGTACTTCTTCCGGAAGTAGTTTTTAAATTTTTTTTTTAAAAAAAAAATATTTTTTTTGTTAATTGTTTTTGTTAATTGTTTTAGTTTATTTTTTATATCATTTTAGTTGACTAATTTTCTAATTATTTAATTTAAAATTACTTATGTATTATTTTATAAATGAAGTAGTTTATTTGTATAAATAAAGTTGTGTATGTTTGGAAATATTTTGAAAGTAGTTGTTTTTTTTGTCTATAAATAATTTTTTTTATTTTATTATCAATAAAGTTGTTTATTTGATTATAAATGAAGTTGTTTAATTTTTTTTTAAAATTAAGTTGTGGATGTTTAGTAATGAATTATTTTTATATTAGTTGTGTTTTTTTTTATAAATGAAGTTGTTTATTTTTTTTTAAAAAAATTAACTTGTGGATGTTTACTAAGTAATTTAGTTGTGTTTTTTTTAGAAATGAAGTTTCTTATTTTTTTTTAAATTAAGAGTTGGATGTTTACTAATTAATTTTTTTTTACATTAGTTTTGTTTTTTTTATAAATGAAGTTTGTTTAATTTTTTTTTAAATTAAGTTGTGGATGTTTAGTAATGAATTATTTTTATATTAGTTGTGTTTTTTTTATAAATAATTGAAGTTGTTTATTTTTTTTAAAAAAAATTAACGTGTGGATGTTTACTAAGTAATTTAGTTGTGTTTTTTTTAGAAATGAAGTTTCTTATTTTTTTTTAAATTAAGAGTTGGATGTTTACTAATTAATTTTTTTTACATTAGTTGTGTTTTTTTTTTATAAATGAAGTTTGTTTAATTTTTTTTTAAAATTAAGTTGTGGATGTTTAGTAATGAATTATTTTTATATTAGTTGATTTTTTATAAAGAAAATTGTGTATATTTTGACCGAAAAAAATACGTGTTCGACATGATTTACAGATCATGGCCAGAACACGAGGTTTTAGGTCGTGCCATAGGTAGAGTTGTAGGCAGAGATAGAGCTGCTGACGAGGATGCTGGCGATGTTCCCGAGAGGCGTAGGCCTACTGCCTCAGCCCGTAGGCTACGCGTTCATCAGATGACTACGGAGGGACGTGATATGGCTGAGGACGTCGCTGACATGACTGATGATGTCCTTGAGTAGCCTACGGAGGCACCTGAGATGCGTGCGGACGCACAGGGTGCTGATAGTGGTGAGGGGTCAGATGGTGATGATGCTGCAGAGGGATTCCCTGGTGGTCCACGTGACCCGTCAGTGCTCACATCATTTGCCGAGCATGTTGCACATGCCGTGTGGAGTGGACAGGTATTTTAATTTGTTAATTATTTGTCATTGTTTATTTATTTGTTTATGATTAATTTTTTTTAATAATTGTATAATTTGTACTTCAAATCAGGAACGTCCTGATTTGAAGTTAGTGTCACATGGGAGGAAGCTGACACTGATTGGGAGGCCAGTGCCTGAGATTGAAGGCCTGGTGGCTGCCACAGGATTAAGTCCACTGATAGATTGTTCAGTTATTACTGGCGATCCTGGACTTATATCCGCATTTGTGGAGAGGTGGCATAGTGAGACTAGCACCTTCCACCTTCCAGTAGGAGAGCTGATGATCACATTGGATGATGTGTCGTCCATTCTACATTTGCCCATCACTGGCGCCTTGCACAGTTTCCACGCTCTTTCTACGGAGGAGGCCAGATTCTTGCTCACGGAGTTGCTGGAAGTGTCTGCGGAGGAGGCCAGAGCCGAGACAGCACTCACACGTGGAGCATATGTACGATTAGGATGGGTTCGTGACATTTATGAGACCAGATGTCAGGCCCGGCGGTGGATTGTCGCAGCTCGCGCTTATTTGCTGCACCTTGTCGGTTGCACTCTTTTTGCTAATAAGAGTGCAACATACGTGCATGTGGTCCACCTTGACGCTTTCCGGGACCTCGCTCATAGTGGTGGTTACGCTTGGGGGGTTGCCGCGCTGGTTCATATGTACGACCAGTTAGATGAGGCTTGTAGGACCACCACCCGACAGCTTGCGGGGTACTTGACGCTATTTCAGGTAAATTTTGTGTTTATTAATATGTTAGGTTCGATTATGATTTAAACATGTTTTTATGTTATGTTAACCTCAATTATTGTGTAGTGCTGGATCTATGAGCACTTCCCTAGTGTGCATCAGTGCGTGACTGACGATACATACCAGGAGACGTCCCCACGTGCTTCCCGGTGGTTGACGTCGAAGGCGCACATGAAGGGCATCACAGGAGCACCCTACAGGGCACGTTGTGATGGTTTGACCGTCACAGATGTGTCCTGGTTGTCGTACACGGAGCATCGGGGTGTTAGGGCGTTTCAGGAGATTTCATCGTTCCAGGGTCAGCTCAGATGGGGTCCTATGATCGTCGCAGTTCGACCGGAGTGGGTGGTACGCCAGTTCGGTTACATCCAGAGCATCCCTCCGCCGCCTGTTAGTGCACGATTGTCACAGGATCAGATAGATGACAGGTGGATGGAGTTTGCGGATCACTTACTACCTGCGGGTCAGCCTTGTTTAGTGCCTGGGCAGGTATCTGCGGATTACATTGAGTGGTTTTTCCGCATATCTCACCCTTTCATGACACCGACCCAGGCAGCTGACCAGCAGAGGGATGCACCAGCTGCAGACCCTGAGGACTACATACAGCCGCCCAGCCCCCAGGTTCCAGTGGCATTTGACCCCCCTCCATATGTGGTAAGATTATTTGCGCGTTTAATGTTTTATGAGTTGTTGTTTATTTTGAATTTCATAATAAATGTTTTTACTGACTTTGACAGGATGATTACGAGGGATATGAGGCGATTGCACAGAGGTTGGAGCGTGTGCTCAACCTTAGGATAATCACTGCAGGCACAGAGTTATATGACATTATGCAGGACTGCCTGACGATCGCAAGAGGGGGACCCAGTGCTGATGGGACGGTCAGGGCTCGTCAGAGACGCCGCACGGACCATTGATCATTGTATTTATTTTGTTGTGTTGTAGTTGACATGAATATTTGTAATTATTACAGTTTTTGTTTAATATAGTTGACGTGTTTTGCACAGTTTATTATTTTATAATATAGTTTGTTATTCCGATTGTTTGTGGTCCTTAAGCGAAGTTTACGGTTGTTTTAAATTTATTTTTAAAAAAAGGGAACCTAGAATCATGAGTTTTGTTTGTAAGAATTACATAAAAAATAAAAGTTTTTAAAATGATTAATAATTCATAAGTGAACCCTTTTTCCATGTTCAAGTACCCATGTTTGTAAGAATTACATAAATGAACCCTTTTTCCATGTTTGTAAGAATTACATAAAAAACATAAGTTTTTAGAATCATGAGTTTTGTTTGTAAGAATTACATAAATGAATCTTTTTTCCATGTTCAAGTACCCATGTTTGGGATTTTTTTGCGTGGGTGTGTCTGTGCCCTGAGACAATGGAGGGCAGCCATTTCTCATGTTTGGACGTCAAAGAATCCAAAAAAAATAGTCCCGTTCCCCAGTTCCGTCAACTAACACGTCAAAACAAAGCCTCAAAATCCAAAAAAATAGGAAATGAACCCTTTTTCCATGTTCAAGTACCCATGTTTGGGATTTTTTTGCGTGGGTGTGTCTGTGCCCTGAGACAATGGAGGGCGGCCATTTCTCATGTTTGGACGTCAAAGAATCCAAAAAAAATAGTCCCGTTCCCCAGTTCCGTCAACTAACACGTCAAAACAAAGCCTCAAAATCCAAAAAAATAGGAAATGAACCCTTTTTCCATGTTCAAGTACCCATGTTTGGGATTTTTTTGCGTGGGTGTGCCTGTGCCCTGAGACAATGGAGGGCGGCCATTTCTCATGTTTGGACGTCAAAGAATCCAAAAAAAATAGTCCCGTTCCATGGTTCCGTCAACTAACACGTCAAAACAAAGCCTCAAAATCCAAAAAAATAGGAAATGAACCCTTTTTCCATGTTCAAGTACCCATGTTTGGGATTTTTTTGCATGGGTGTGCCTGTGCCCTGAGACAATGGAGGGCGGCCATTTCTCATGTTTGGACGTCAAAGAATCCAAAAAAAATAGTCCCGTTCCATGGTTCCGTCAACTAACACGTCAAAACAAAGCCTCAAAATCCAAAAAAATAGGAAATGAACCCTTTTTCCATGTTCAAGTACCCATGTTTGGGATTTTTTTGCGTGGGTGTGCCTGTGCCCTGAGACAATGGAGGGCGGCCATTTCTCATGTTTGGACGTCAAAGAATCCAAAAAAAATAGTCCCGTTCCATGGTTCCGTCAACTAACACGTCAAAACAAAGCCTCAAAATCCAAAAAAATAGGAAATGAACCCTTTTTCCATGTTCAAGTACCCATGTTTGGGATTTTTTTGCGTGGGTGTGCCTGTGCCCTGAGACAATGGAGGGCGGCCATTTCTCATGTTTGGACGTCAAAGAATCCAAAAAAAATAGTCCCGTTCCCCAGTTCCGTCAACTAACACGTCAAAACAAAGTCTCAAAATCCAAAAAACTACGAAATGAACCCTTTTAACAATTAAATTTTTGGACCACTGAAACAACGCATTCAACTTTATTATGGGAATTAAACACGCCGTAAACATATAAAGGTTACATCAACAAAAAAACAAAAAATTAAACATGACATTGAGTTGTTTAGCGACGTCCCACTGACCTCGTCTTCAACATATTTAGTAAAGACAGCTAAAATTTCTATTGGTCCATATTTTTTCCAGTAGTTAGATTGTACTAACACCTTCAGCAGTTCTTCGTTGGTGATCAGCTCATTTATTTCATATTTTATAACCGTATCTGAATACTCAAACCGAGCTGGTTGGCGGAAAAACAATCGTCTTACCGTTTGTGATTCGTGAATTCCAAGAGGGGGGATCCCTTTAGGTGCAACTTGCTTGATTAAATTCTTTAGTTCATCGATGGTACATGTTGAAGGAATTTGAAATTTCTTAGGATTTTTTCCTGTGAACGCGCAACCAACAAATTTGTTCTGCGGTGGCATGTTCCATTTGCCGTTGTAATACAGGATCGCGTCATGAATACGAGGCATAGTGCGTTCAAGTAAGTTTATTATTCCATCTGGTGTTCTTCCAACGGTGCATAATAACTCAATCGGACCAACACAAGAAAATTGATCATTACACATTAACATTGTGTTGACATCGTCATCATTTATCAATTTGATACACTCAAAGCGAATTTGGTTACCTGTATCGGTTAATGGCTTCCGGTAGTGAATTTCATCCAAAAATTGTTTGTCGGATAGCTGAAGGGTATTGTGTATTCTGGTTTTTAGGCTTGCAAAATCACACCTATTTGGTACTCGAATGGGCACCGGAGTTGAAGTTTGGAAGTAAACCCCAGTATCATTGTGAATAATCGATCCATTTGGATAAATGAAAGCCAACCTTGAGTTGACAATCGTCTGACTGCTAGTTTCTCCTAGAAATGCCATAGTTTGTGTATCAGTTGGGAGATTATTTGAAAGCAAGATAATGTGTGATTTAGTAGCCTAGTCTGCCATATATATAGATGGTTGTGACCAAGCCTTTGTTTAACTTTGTTTACAAAAAAATAGACACGCGTAAATGTGTAGTCAAGTCAGCCAATGTGTTGTCGCTAATGTGTAGTCAAGTCAACCAATGTGTTGTTGAGCGACTGCTAGTTTCAAAATGTGTGCTGAAGTCAACCAATGTGTTGTCACGCTCAAACTGTAACACGCATGCATGTCATTATGTGTTGTCAATTATGACAATGATGTATGCTGTACGCGTAAATGATTTTTGTTGGACCAACAATTTCCTTGCTTAACCAAACGAGTAGTTGATAATATTAATTGGTTAGTGACGGGTTACAACGAATTATATCGCATAATGAATACAAATAAATAAACAATGAATGTTTAGTCTTCATTTAGGTCTACATAGTGTGTTTTGATTGACATCAAGCTTGTGTATTCCTGCATTCTACTAATATATGGAATTGCCCATTGCTTTGCCTGAGAATAACAATTGGTTGACCACAACAGCGCTGGGGGCGGCAACGGACAATGGTCTTTCAAATAAACCTGTTGTACATGAACAAACATTATATCATGCGCTGACCGTGCCAAACGAACAAGCGAAGTCATTGCATAATTGTTACACTAACTATATTCAATGTACCTGAACAAAATGATTTCCAAACACGTGACCGACACATATGATGCGGTGGCCAGAAGAGTCAGGTGGTGGTTGACTTCTAAGAGGGAAAAATGTCATGCTTTGTTGTTGGGACAACGATACAAGGATTACGTTATACCGTGAAGCAATCACATATCCCATGTCTGTTATATCCATCCACTTGTCCACACTAACCTGAATGAACCAAACATACACATGTAAGTAATTTAAACATTGTTATTAAAAAAAATTAACCTAAAAACATACCTTTGAAAATCCATCAACAAGTAGGGACAACTTTAATTGTTCAAATCTCTCTGTGCCACCGAAGAGGTTCATGTACTCATGCGACCACCTGCCAAGTTCTTTAAGCAATTCATTACGCACTAACGGCCACGAATCTTCCCCTATACCTAATAAAGCGCCAATGGACCGATATCCACAGTTACCGTCCGCTTTCACATCCACAACGTCACGAATGAAACCTTGAAAGAATGACGCAAATTGATCCAACATCGGGATGATCCTTGTTGGCTGACGCGGTTGAGAACATGATGCACTTCGTTTCACTGGAGAGTTGCTGCTTTGAACAGAATGAAAAGCATCAACATACTCCCAGTAAGACGGATCACGCTTTGTGGATGTTTGACTTCTTTTCATCGGTTTCTTCGGTGCACCTTTAGTGTTCACCTTTGATGGAGGAGGGCACATAGAGTTATGATCAGGGTATGCGATTTCTCGAAGTTTACTCTTCAGATTTACTTTGCCAGCCACATCAAGTTCATCAAACCTTTTAGATATGACCTCTATTTCTTCCTTGATGGTGACTTCCGTCTCACATAACCCTTGGTCTGAAAAGCAAAGTCTCCTCCAAAAAAGATGGACTGACTCCAATGGGATGCTGCTAGCAGTATACCTAGAAAGCTCACATGCACAAGGAAGCCCGTGCGTGCTTCTCATCACACAACCACAAGAAGAGAGATTGTTGCCGAGATAACGTAGACGGTCAATCTCAGAAGCAATCTGATTTAAAGCATCCCTCGAAACCATCCCAAGAAGCCTCTTGTATAAGGTTTTTTTATATACATGGCCAACCACATGCGTACTGGTTTCAAAGGATGCTTTAATTTCGACGTGTTGCAGCGTGATCATGTTGTTCATGGCATCCCAAACACTACATAGGTCTCCAACGCTATTTTGTAGTACTCTTTTGAGAGCCCAATGAGCTGATTCAACCCTACATTTAAAATACACAACAAACATGAAAATATACAACAATTAAATACCATTAATATTAATCGTTACTAACAAATAAAATCAGTTGTTAATACCTGTTTGTGTTGTGTTGCCTA